>NC_064281.1:118862041-119500096 GCF_003254725.2 Canis lupus dingo | reverse complement strand
GATGGCCTTCTAGTGAATGTTTGAGACTTAAAAGTACTACTAAACTTATGTATACAAAGAGTTACTGTCATGATGTCATTTTTGGAGGATTTGGGTACTTATGGAGTTGTCCTTTACAAATCACAGAATGTACCCATCATGACGGTGCAGTTTGAGAAGACCATGTAAACGTATATGGTGGCGCAATCATCATCACAATCCAGTCATAGAATGCTTCCACCACTCACAAAAAGTCTCGTGCGATCTGAGCTCAATCTCTGCTCCTCCCTCAGCCCCCAGCTACCAGCAATTTGCTTCCTATCTCTGTAGTTCTTCATGGACTCGAAATTTCATCTTAAATGCAATCATATGATAGGTGATCTGTTATGTCTGACTTCTTTCACTTAGTGTCATAGTTTAAGGTGCATCAGTGTTGCAGCCCACATCATCCTTCCTTTTTAAGGCCCAAATGTCTCCCGTTGTACAGACAGATCATATTTTCTTTGTCCGCCCATGGGCTGATAGACGGTTGGTTGTTTCTAGCATTGGGTTACTGCGAGTGATGCTGCTGTGAACTCTGGCACCCACAGATCTATGTGTGGGGACTTCAGTTTTCATCTCTCTTGGGTAAATACCGAAGAGTGAAATGGTTGGGTTATATAGTAAATGTACGTTGATTTAACTTTTTGAGAAACTGCTGAGTTGTTTCGGACCATTTCACACTGTGGCTGTCAGTAGAGTACGAGAGCTCCATCTTTTCAGGTGCTCATCAGCTATTCACATACATGATGCCATTTTTGGATCTCCCAACATCCCAACGGCTGTGCAACAGTCAGGCAGTGTGGTCGTTTTAACTGATTCAAGGAAAAGTCAGACTAAGTGAAAGATCTGCTATACAGAACTTTAAAGACCCATACTTTTGTGATTTTTTAAGACTTTATTTATTTACTTGTTTAAGGAAGTCTACACCTAATGTGGGGCTTGAACTCATGATCCTGCTATCGAGAGTCCCATACTCCACCAACTGAGCCAGCCAGGAGCTACTGAAGATCTGTACTTTCCTTATTTTGACAGAAACAGTTACTAAAGATAAGTGGACAAAGTTGTGCTGAGGACAGGTTAGGGGACCTGATGGCACATCAATTACTCGTACAAAAGTAATCGCTTTTAAAATGACTACAGCAGCTTTATTTCTTCAAGCATTTTAAGTATCTCCTCAAAATCCTGTTTACAATTTTAACTTGAGGCACTTCTGCAGGAAGGGCTGTTGAGAAGCAACGGTAATATAGCAGATCGCTTGAATTCAACTTAAGGAAGCTGAGCTTCTGGCACACTTTTACAGAGAGCCTGTTAACTTTAAAAATATCACATGTTTTCCAATAAAGTACAAATTCCCACCATCGCATCTTGACGGGAACGCTGCTAGTTATCTAATGAAACAAAAATCAGATTTTTCAAAAACCATCACTGGAAACTCTTAAATCACCAGATGGACCTGGGACTGATGGGGAGGCAGTGTGTGGCGTGCTGGCTCAACGGCCTGAGGCCTGGGTTTGAAACTTCCTTCCACCACTTTTGACATGGCACATACCTAGCCAATCGCAGAACTGTGGTTCCTTTCTCTCTAAAGTGAGGAGAGAAATGGGATCCCCACTAATAGCCTGTCTTGGCCTAAGACAAAGAGTCCCCATCAAGTGATGACATCAAGCATGGGTTCCATGAAGGCTAGCTGTCAGCTAGCTGCCTTCTAAGAGACACAAAAGAACATGTCACTTTCAAAGAGGAAGGGCTATAGGGCAAGAGCACTGGAAAGGACAGAGAGAACATGTAAGCTCCAGAAACCACAGAGACAATACACCCTGTTGGGGCTCTGCTGACGGACTGGAATGTGGCTATGGGACATACGCCAGGCTGGTGGTGGTCTCCTCGCTTGCGCAGCTTGACCTGTTTTGTACAGAGCAGCGGGACCATTTTGTCTGGATGCAGGTTAGTGGTGGCCATGCCATGTGTCTCTCAGCAGTCCTGGGGCTGCAGGATAGTGTGGGAGGCTGCAGGATGGGTCAACCAATGATGTCCAGGTCCTAGCTCCTGGAAATCTGCAAACACTGCCTTGGATGGTAACAGAGACTTTGCAGATGTGATTATCAAGATAATGACTCTGAGATGGGGAGATCATCCTGGACTATATGCAGGTGGGCCCTGAATTATACCCCTTGTTTCCTGATAAGAAGGAGCAGAGGGAGATTTCACAGAGAGAAGGCAATGGGATCATGGGAGCAGAGGTTGAAGCGATTTGGCCACAGCCAGGGAATGCCAGCAGCCACATGAAGCTAGAAGAGGCAAGGAACAGATTCTCCCCTAGAGCTTCCAGAAGGAACACGGTCCAAATGAGCCCCCCTCCATTCCCACCCGCTTGCTCTTCAAGGTCCGGCTCAAGGCTACCTGTATCTCTGTTCCCTTGTCTTCTAGCATGATGAGACTTATGCCTGAGAAGCCCTGAGTCAGAGGTCACTGCAAGCGTTGATCTGGGCTCCCCAGTTACAGCTGGTCTCCTTAGAGAACACTGACAGTTTCTTTCATTTCTTTCCTATCCCCTCTCTTTGGACAAAACTATAAAAATGTACAGGGGCCCTTTATAGAATTTTCCATATTCCGTAGGTTCTAACTTCCATGCACCTCTTAGCAGCCTTGACTCCTGACTTCCTCAGATACCTGAGCCACTGAAGAAGATCTGCTTCTGACCAGTCCCTATTCTAGCTAGCTCAGAGTAAGAGTCTACTTTTCCCAATTAGGCCCCACCCAGGTCTGTTCCTGGGCTTTTGTCCAGACCGCCTCTTTCTAGAATGGGTCCCTTTGTCCCTTCTACTTTTAAGCCCCACCAAATCCCAAAGGGCCTGTTCTTTCCACTGCCTTTGCTATGAAGGCTTGCTGGCACTTTACACACTGCACCAGGGAGTACTAGCTTTCTTGTTACACATGCATGCCACCTCTTCAACCATATGGACCTCCCTAATGGCAGGAAGTATGTCTCTTCCCTTTTTCCATCCATAGGGTCTAGCGCAATGCTTTGCATATGAGAGTGCAATATTCTCTAAAAATAAATGTTTTCTTTCAGAATAGTTTTATAGAAAAGTTATAAAGGTACTACAGAAAGTTTGCATTTGGGATCCCTGGGTGGCGCAGTGGTTTGGCGCCTGCCTTTGGCCCAGGGCGTGATCCTGGAGACCCAGGATCGAATCCCACATCGGGCTCCCGGTGCATGGAGCCTGCTTCTCCCTCTGCCTGTGTCTCTGCCTCTCTCCCTCTCTCTCTCTGTGACTATCATAAATAAATAAAAAATTAAAAAAAAAAAGAAAGTTTGCATTTACTCGACCCAGTCTCCCCTATCACTGACATCCTATAATACTACGGTACATTTGTCACAATCTGTGAACCAATATTGATGTGTCATTAAGTTATTAATAAACTTCTTTTTTTAAGATGTTATTTATTTATTTATGAGAGACCCAGAGAGAGAGGCAGAGACATAGGCAGAGGGAGAAGCAGGCTGCCTGTGGGGAGCCTGATGTGGGACTCGATCCCAGGACCCCAGGATCACGCCCTGAGCCAAAGGCTCAACCACTGAGCCACCCAGGTGTCCCTATTAATAAACTTCCTCATTTATTTTTAATAGAGTCCATACTTTATTCAGGTCTCCTTAGTTTTTTTTTTACCCAATGTCCTTTTTCTAATCCAGGATCCCACCCAGGACCCCACATTACCTTAGCTGTTACAATTACTTGGTTTTGCGATTCGTTTTTGAGAATGATAAATTAAGAAAAAAATGAAAGTTAGACAGGCCAAATGAAAATATGATTCCTACCAAGTCTGAAAGTGAAATTTGGCTAAGAAACGTTCTATATTAAGAATGCACCTATTTAAAGGAGGCTTTTTGTTTGTTTACCCAACAAAATGGTACCTTCTAAAGGTGTTCTTTCCCTCAGATAGCTTCAAGTAGTTTTACTCAAGACTGGAGGTTTCTGATGCCTTTATCAGGATGAAGGATTGAATATAATCGAAGCACAAAGTTCATCCTTTAAAGTCAGTCAATTTGAGATTAGTTTCAATAAAAACAACCTCTCTCTAGGTCCTTGTGGGTCATACCCCGTAACATTTGGCTAGCAAATTGGCTGTTCTTAAACAAACCTGCATGAAAGACTGAACTAACTTACTATTGACCAGATGGAAAGTGACCTCCCTACAAACTCTCAAACTGTTCTGGAGCAATGTTGTGAAATCTTTAAGTTAGTTAAGCAAATTAGGAAGAGACACAACATTGTCAAATGTAGAACTCCATACTACAAATATTTCATCTTTCACTGCTCAATTTTAATAATGGAAGGAATTTTAAAAAGATTCCTGCTCCACTAAACAATGACTTTCTTCCTTATATATGTCCATTTTTTTTTCAAAATATACTTGCCTTGATATGTTCTAACCAATGGGTAGACTCCAAACTGGACAGCCAGTGAGACTCTTCCACATTAGGATAAACGATGTCTTTGACTTTTTTTAAAGATTCCCGCATAACATGAATGTTATGAATGTCTAAGAAGAAAAGTTCGGCGTTATGATATGCATCATCACTTTCATATCCTCCTCCTGTTGCCTGAGAAACAGCAAGACACAAAAACAATCAGTTGGGTTTTCTATTTCATCGGTAACTTACACAAATATTTCAAGTCCTCTAAATCGCAAAATAAAACCTCCCCGGCTTGGATGCAGTGACTGACGTGGCCTGACTTCCCATCTAACGCTGAGCCTCAACACTGAGCCTCAGTTATACTCTGAGCTAGGAAAGAAACAGAACAACAACAACAACAACAACAACAACAACAACAAAACCCCCAGCAGGCTGGCAATTTCCGGGGGATCTGTAGTTGCAAGAAAAGAAAATCACTTCAAAATGTTCCATAATTACTAGCTCTTCTTCTGGATCTGGGAAGGCAAGAGCGGTTCTCAAGGGTCCTTGTCCGCTATCGGTTTTGTAGCGGTACTCTTTGGCAGTGGAGGAGCGGGGAGGTGGGGTGCTGGCTCCCTAACAGCATTCAGCTTCGGCCCCTCTCTGCTCTGATTTGAGGCAAGGCACTCAATTTCTCTGAGCCTCAATGTTCTCTCCCACAGAATTGGAGATAACACTAGGTAGGTTAAACAGGATTAAAAGCAGTCATGTCCTATCACAGCTGATACCAGCCACCATTTGGTGAACCCCAGTGATTGTCCCAGATACGAAGATTCTTGCTTTCTATCGGCTTCTCTGATTCTTACAGCAATGCTGCAAGAGAGGTATTATCATCCCCGTTTTGCAAATGAGAAGAGATGCTATTTAACTATCCCCAAAGTCACACAGTCATCGGTAGAATTCAAGGCGTCTGAGTGCAAGAGCCAGACCTTTTCCAGCACACCATGACCATCTGCTCTGCAAACAGCAAGGATGGAGAGCCGCACCACGCAGAGCAGGCCCCCAAAGAGCAAAAGGTTTCAAGAGGAGACAAGACGGCCACCATCTACCGCAGCGCCTGCAAGTATTAACTTGCCAGGACAGGCAATCCGTCCCCCTTCATGGCACGGTGGAGATGCCCACTTTCCATGTAAAGAAATAGCAATGTAATAAAAGGAACCTGGCTGCATTCTGCTTAATGCTTTAAAATCTCACAGCACGTGTGGCCTCTGGCCCTTTAAGAAAAAGTTAAATAATTCAGAGACTTGCCAAGAAAGCAATGTTCTAGGAGCTGAAATGGAAGGGGAAGGCATTGGACAAATGTGCTGTTGCTACGTATTGCCTCTTTTCTTTTTATTTATAACAATAGAAAGAATATAAAACTTGTAACTCAGAAGGGCCAATGCATCCTATGGTGCTTTGTTTTGTTTTGTTTTTTGCCAGGGTTAGTCACACAGGTTTCCTGCAATAGAAGCAAGGTAACCACTTGGATTTCAACCCTGAAGACCTATGTGCAAGCCAGAGGTCTCCGTCTTCACAGACTCTACGTAAGGAAATAGGTTTTATTTAGAAACATATTTTTAAAGCTTGTTACAGACAGCATCAGTAGTAAGTAGACAGTACACAATCACTTGGCTGTTTTTAAAGAAGTCATTAGCTAATGAATAAAGTGACAGATGAGCCATGTTACCCTCTTCTCAGTTATCCATGCCTCAGGGTATAACACCTTGAGGCTCTGATCAGAGGCCTCGACAGAGGTGCTCCTACCCACCTGGCAGGCACCTCCATAAACTGCGGGCACACAGCCTGTGAGGAAACAGCAAGCCTATAATGCAATGACAAGTCACCCTCCCACAGATGACCCGCTTCCCTACAGGAAACAGTTACAGTGATTTCCAAAGAGATTCTCACTGCTGGAGTTTTTTTCACAAATAACTGAAGACAATGCGTAGAAAAACAAAAGGCAAAACATACTTATTGTTCCTTGCCAGAGCAAAGACAGACACTAATGCAGCTCCACTTGAACTCATCACAGTGGACTGCGGCAAAACTGAAGCAGCCTGGCACTGGGTCTTATCTACGCCTGGGTTTTGTCTGTTTACTTGACAATTGGTGTAATGTTGGTTATTACGTGGAGGGTGGGCAGTGCAAATTTCTAAATATCCACAGGGGAGGAAGGATTAGGTCCAAAGAGAACAGAAGTCAGAAGAGTAAAAATCAATGAGGCAAGCATAGAGTGAGTTCCCAAAAGTTCAACTTCTCCAGCTCTGGTTCGTTTTGAAGTCTTCAGTTTCCTTCTCTTTAATGAAAAGGAACAACCCAGACAAGCTAGTACGACAGCATAAAGGTTCAAGGGCCTGTTGCTATGGATATAGATGACTAGGGGAGAGCCACAGCGGAGGGAAGAGGGAACAGAAGCTTGGTTTTTAAAGAATGCTGCACAGGTCTTTAAAGCCTCAGTTTTTTTCCTCAATTTTTTCCTTCCCTTCATTCCTAAGAGCACTAGTAACACAGGCGTATTTCCTGGGTGTTAAAAAGGCATTCGAGAATTCTGCTGGGGAGCTGGGGAAAACAACAATGAAAAAAGATTCTACTGCTATCACAATAAGCTTTAGAGTTAATAAGATGATGAAATGTATAATCATTTTGTACATTTTCGTATTTTAAAATAATCTTTCTAAAGACCTCATTTTAATGTTACATCATCTCTATTTCAGGCTAAATGTATACATGCAAACATTGCATTCTATACACAGTTTCAACTCTGAATTATATATGAGGGATGGAACAGAAATATCTAATGTTACGAATAATGCAAGAAGATATTCATCTTTGGACTTAATTTCCTAAATGTTTTACTTCTACTTCTTAATTTACTAGTCAACAACACTCCCTGATTGCTTTACATATAATTTCAAGATCATTTCCATTACTGAAACAAAAATCAACTGCAATAACAGATAGCTGGTCCAAGAGCACACAGGGAGTGGGGGGGGGGAACTCCCTGGATGCAAATGTGTAAGACACACAATCTGTGTACAAATAATTGTGAGTGGAGCCCCCCCCCCCACACGCCATTTTTACACACCCTTCTGTTTAGGAAAGCTGCTGCATCTCTCAGAGCTGTTTGAGGACTTGTTTTGCTTTCAGGTTCTTGTCTTGTGCTATGAATAATTAAAGATGCCAGAAAAGTGACCTCAGGAAAAGCAAAGTATTCAAGATGATGAAATTTAAGCCTACAGCTGACGAGAAACAAGAAATCGGAAAGGCGGAATGGTGGTGAACACCTTAGGGCAGGCCCACTGTGAGCACTTGCAAGTGACAACTGGCAATAGTAGGAGAAGGAAAAAACGAAATGAAAAGGAGAAGTCAAAGGACACCTAGGTGGCTGAGTGGTTGAATGTCTGCCTTTGGCTCAGGTTGTGGTCCTGGGGTCCTGGGATCGAGTCCCACATCGGGCTCCCCGCAGAGAGCCTGCTTCTCCCTCTGCCTCTGTGTTTTTCATGAATAAATAAATAAAATCTTTAAAAAAATGGAAAAGAGAAGTTTAATATAAAAAGCCTAACAATCTGGGGCTGTTCAGTGTACAGGCAAATGGCCTTATACCTTGCAGCAGCTTCTGTAGATCTTCTGAAAGCAACACTACCTAATCACTGATGTTCACCAGGATGACCCCAATCAACTATAGGGGTGCTCAGTATACTCTGCCTAAGAAGGCCAAGAGACAACAGAGACAGACTTGCCTTGAAGATAATAACAGTGTGTGCACATGATTATAAAATCTATGTGCAGAGATCTACTCATTTCTTGAATTATCTTATATAAATGAGAACACACATTAATGAGTATAGTGAAGAGACAGTCTGGATAAAGCTACAGGTTTAAGATTTTAACAATTCCAGCTTCCCACAACTCCTCACAGATGCTTCAGCAGTGTATATATCAAGATGGCTCAGGAACACCCTAAAGCGCTCCAAAGAGACTCCAACTTCTGCCAAAATCAAAGTTCGTTACAGTTCTATCCTCACCTAATTTGCCTAAAGGTTATGGTCATTTGAACCTTAATGGATTCAACTCTCAAGATGGATTTTGTGATTAAAACTACTTCCTCCCTCAGCAAACCAGTTTTCCCATTTCAACTAAAGTCTAACTTCACATAAGCCCACATGTTGGCACACCGTGCAAAAACATTCATGTGAAATACGGCATGCTAAATGCAACAAGATAAGATCTATTGTGTCACTAAATATACTCACCTTGTTGGCCACGGCATTTACATTGGGTCTGGCATCATAGATTGTGAGTTTAGAAATTTGTCTGTTAGTCTCCCTGATAACATCGAGATACTTCTCATCATCTTTATTCCGTTTACCACTCATTCCGACAAGAGGCTGGCTGCAGCGCACAATGACCGTCTTGTTTTCTGGATGAATCCATGACAGCACCTATGGTTAGTCCAGAAATTTTAAGCTATCCAGAAAGAAACAAATCTCAAAACAGTTAGAAATACATATAAAAAAATAAAGTGCTAACAATCATGATGAAGTGAATCTGATTTAGCCAAAACAGTACTTGTTCACCTGCGATTTTCACTTTGTGTGCCCATAACCAATTGCTTTACTAGTCTTAATTAGCACCACGTCTCATAGACGTTAAATGCTTACCTAAAAAAAGTTCTATCACCTAAAGGAAATAAAAAGCTTCTAATACTACTTCAGGTCTGCAGCTTGCACTGGATTTCCCAGACAGAAACAAGCTTTAACAAGAAGTGAGACATAAAGGAAATCACCTCTGGTACAATGTGTTTCTATACTACCAACTGACTTCTACAGGTCATCTCCCCAACAGTCTCAATTCTAGAATCTCACACAGTGGGGAGAAAATCCAAGGGAAGAAAAAAAAAGCTCTCAGGATGTCCAAAGAGCTGCGAGAGGTCCCACAATGAGGCTTGAGGAGCCGTACTTTGCACACAAGCCTAGTACGTGTGCTACCTGGTTTCCAAGCTCACGGTGCAGGAGAAACAACACCCATAAAAGGGAGCTAACAATGTAATACAACAGAAACTACAGAATTGTCCACTTTAAGTGGGTGAATTGATCGGGTAGGCAAATTGGATCTCAAAGCTGTTAAGAAAACAAAAACGGAGCCAGGAAGTGAGTGTGGTGGGCAACAGGGTGGGCTCTGGGGGAGGCACATCTCTGCTGTGGTTGTAACCTGGACATGGGGTTCACAGCCCCTGTCTCTCCCAACTCTTCCTTCATCAAATGGGGTGTGGGGTGTAGGGGGGGAACATGACTCCACAGCCCTGCTGGGCAGATGAACGAAGAACACATGTAAAGTACATTCCAGGGGCAGGCCAGGTGGTCTGGGAAGTCAGATCCGGAAAACTGTGAAAAGCAGACACAAGAACCAAAGAAGCTCACTTACTACAAGGCCAAATGCGTTGTCATCTGTGAAGTCACCCCCTCCATGATGGCAAATGATAAGCACTGATGTTCACAAAAACCGATGTGCATAATAATGACAATGGGTTAGTGAGAAAAGATTACACGATAGCGTGAATGAATCCTTGTTCAGTCTTTGCGCCATGCCAGAGACCAGTAATGCAACATCACTGTGGCCCTGAAGAGTCCAAAGGCTCAGAACTAGGAAGCCCTGGGACAAGCACTGGCTGTCCTGGACCTCTGGTTTCTAACCAACACCATGGAGGTGACACCTGCCCAGCCAGCCTCCTATGGCCCTTGCTTCAAGACAGGTAAGAGACATGAGATCACTTTTATGCATGTATGGATGTATTTTTAATTTTCCAGGTTTACTGAGAATGTAAGTGATATACAACACTGAGTCAGTTTAAGCTACACAACATGTTGACTTGATACAAGATCACTTCTAAAAGAGAAAATCACTATATACAAAGACTTATTCTTTGATAAACATCCTCACCAACTTTTATATTTAAATCACGTCCTAGGTGAGGAAGTGCCCTGTACCATTGGCAGTGACCTCCCTTCCTCGACCCCTCTTCCGTCCGCCTGGGAGATTAAGGCTGGAATCACCATGCCATGTTACAGGTACTCTTGTAAGCTGTTTTGCTTCTTTCTTTTTCTTTCGGGATCTCATCCACCTTCTTAAAAGGATGCATACTCCCTTGGCTCACAGGTATAAATAATGGTCACTTCACACCACCACCAAGCATGACTGCTTTCAAAGTATATGGTACTATATTGGGTCATTCCTAGTAAGCTTAGTATCTAGAAGTCATAGATAATTAAGGATATACTCCTATATTTAGCCACCAAAAGATGTTGATCATAGAGTTGTTGATAAGAGTAAAAGATTAAAAAGAACCGAGATGTCTCAATAGAAAATGGATATAAGACATTATGGTAATAATGTGTGCCCCCGACACACGGACACACACATGCTCATCAGCATGAAAAGTTCTTTCCAAGATGATGCTATGCAGAGAAAGTGGACTGAGGCACAAATTACAGGATAATTTCTTTTTTTTCCAAATAAAAATGTGCTTGCATAGAAGACAGTTTGGGAGGACGCAGACCAAATTGTTAACTGTGGTTCTCACTAGGTGGCAGACTCCTTTCTGCTTATCGGCACTTTGTAAAATGCCTAAAATAGCTGTGTATTACTGATATGTTAAGGACTTCTGCAACTTTAAGACAAACATGTTTGAGAACATGGGAATGCATATGAGAACATACGTATGCATTAATGGGAACACCGATGATGCATATGGATCATTTCTTTCTTCAGTGATATCTCATAATCGTTCATATTCCTATTTATGCACACAATAACCAGAGTGCTTTCTCATCAATTCTTTTTGTATTTTTATATGGGCTTTTAAAAAAGAACTGAATATCAAATATTAATGATTTCACATTTAAAAGGAAATACGTTTTCTAGGGTATAGTCAAGAGTCAGGTGGTTAGAAGGTGTTTGAGAAAGAACACATTATCTACCATTAAGTATTCTTCAGCACGGTAATCTATAAAGATATAGACAGGATGGAGGGCTTAACTTTAGTTTTATTAGGAAAAATAAAGGCAGACTCGTGGCCATTATGAAGTAAGGAAGATCAATAAAATGGCTATGTAACTAAAAAGTTAAGCATTCTATTAGCTCTACTGTAGACTCTCATTCACTCAGGATGGTGGAGACTAGTGGGCAGATGGCAGGGGAGCACACTGGACTGGGCACACTTGTATCTCCTCTCCTGTCCCAAGTCCCATGAAATACACACACACATACACACACACACGCACGCACACTGACATGGTAGATGTTCAATGGAATGAAGGCATGAACAAAATCAATCCACACTACCCTCGCCTAGTTCTCCTGTGGGCGAGACAAGTATTAGCAAGACAGCTGGCCAAGGCAGGGGTGGAATTTATGGCTATGGCACAGAAAAGTATGTCACAATAGAGCAGAAGAAGAGGAAGTAAACTTGCAACTCTAGCCTCGCTGGCACTGTATTCTAGCAAAATGAGCTAAAGAGCATATAGTCAAGTACAATATAGATCATTAACATATGAACAGACACTCATGATTAGAGAAATGAGTGAATTTTAAAAGTTATGATTCCTATTATGTCGATGTTGTACCGGAGTTTCACACAAATGTCCTTTTAAGGACAAAAAATGTCTAGACTTGGGAGTTAAAGGCAAGGTGACATTAAATCTTAATTTCTTCAATCCTTGTTTTTCCAAAAATCTGTTATTTAGCAAAACCACTACAAAACAATGTACTTATTATGACATGTCCTGAAAATTAAGAGAGGAAAAAATTCTCTAAATTTTAAGTCAATAAAATTTATGCACACAAAGTAGACGGTATGACTCATACATAAATATTTAAGAGCCAAAGAGAACTTTGTGAACTAGGTCCAATGATACTGTAAGTATACTGTCTGGAATAATCTGCATTTGGCTCCAGTTTGCTAACGGCATTTAGGCAGCTTGCAAATGTGATGAGGATGAGCTAGACCTACTAAAGGCGGGCACACATGAAAGGCTGTACTCCTGCACTCTAACACAGGACAGACAGCGTGCCACTTCCAGTAGAATTCAGCCGATGTTCACGGAGAGCCCATCATACGTCAGGTATCATACTACAAAGGTGAAAACCATAGAACCCCTGTCCTTTCATCTTTCCTTCCAGCTACCACTTGGTTGACGTGTGCATTACTTATACCCTCTCTCGTATGAGAATCATTTTATGCCCGTTCTCTGTCCCTGATTGTGAGCTCTGGAAGACCAGTGCTGTCTCACTTCTTTTCCCATTTGGCGTGGTACTTTGCACTCAGAAGGCACTTAAAAATCATATGGTGGATTGCAATTCCCAGAGTGTTTCTCTGACTTGACTACTATTCTTATGGGATAAAAGGCAGTCTTTGAGGAAAACATTAACTGTAGTACTCACTGGAATTCGATTTCTGGATCTAAAAGTTGCAACTCTCCTGAGATCGTCATCTGAGGCACGATATGGAACCACCAAGAGAGCAGGATAAGTGTCACAGAGCTCATAGCACTTGTTGATAAAAGTTATTCTCCAGTGGTGATTGGGCAAGCCCTGTAGGAAAAAAGGAAGTCCCGAGTCAGTACCGCATGACTCCATCTCTGGATTTGGCCTCGGGTCTCCTTTCTTCTTTCTAGCAGAATCTGCACATGCCTCTTTGACCACAGGGTAGTGACGGTCTAAGGGTTTATAATAAAGGGAGCCAAATCAGTAATCCAGACAACATAAGAACACAAGACAAAACACTAGTGGTTCCCATAATTCTAAAATATCATTGGCAAATACGGATTCTCTTGAATTTGAGGTCTTCCTTTATTTCATGTCAAACTATTTCTTGCTACTTGTACAATAAAGATAAGTCCAAGTTCCTCCCCCACTTGTGTACCCCACCGCCACCCCAAAGAAAAGTGCATCATGTAATTTTAACCTGTGTCTAACTGAGGGTAGCAAAGAGATCGGGCGACTTCCTCTCCCTACTCAAAACAGAGTGAATGCTTCCGTCTGCTCCAAAGTAGAGAGGCTAAGTTCATGAAGAAAGTCACAGAGGGGAAGTAGAGGCAAACCCCTCTGGGGAGGCTCATTTCGCCACCTCCTAAAAGTCTTTTCAATCAAGTTGTTTGGGATCGGTGATTGCTCTACAGGTTGTGTGAGAAATACAGGCATCTGCATTCTGAGCACGCTGCTGATGTGACAGGGAGTCACGGAGTACACCTCCCATCCTGTTATCTACCCACAAAATCATCTAGTGTGGGCAAGATTCAGAGGTGGTGGAATAGTCTCTCCCCATACTCACAAATACACAGATACACACACAAAGGTGAGCTATGTGGGTGCTTGCTGTGGGGACAGACATTGTACCTTTTCCTTAGGTCTGGTCCTATAGACCACGGACCAAACAGGTGAGTCTGACGCTGAGTCCAATTAGAGAGTTATAAGTCCCATGAAAAAGTTATAAGAAGAAAAGATGAAATATAATGGCAGTCTCGAACAAGATACCGTCAACAGTTCATACATGCATGCAATCTTAAACAGGAACTGTCTTGTTTCAAGCTAGAAACATGGATCTAAAAAATAAGTCTTCATATTGTCAGTAATGCTCCAAAACTAAGTTACAGATATTTAAATACATAATGCTACCGAGGTCTCCAAAACATGCCAAATGTTTTCATGGTTTTTCTTCTGCCTTAATAGCTGACCCAGAATAGAGGTCATTAAAAGGAGAGGTATAGACAGTCTTTGAAAACTCAACTGGCTAAAGCTGACTTCTGGAAGTGTAGGACGTACTACCTCATACAAGTGACCTAAACTCCTGCATCCACATCCCTGAGCATCGAATCTGCTTACAAATATGCACACCACTGGTCAAGACTAAAAAGCAAACAAACAAAAATCAGTGTGGGTGCTTGGTAGCGGAGGTGGTGGCTAGAAGGTTCTTCTCGAGTCTAGGGTTCTATGATTTTACTTTACATTCACTGCTTTTTCATATAAAGCAACTGGGCTTGATCTGATTCTCAAAGCTCACTCAATAAAAGTTGCTGATTATCTTAAGAGCTGTGTAGGATGAGAACTCTGAAAAACCCCATCACAAAACTCCTGGCTGGCCTAAAGATCGGGTTAAACCAGAGGTCAGATTGTGGCTCTTGTACATAATACGCATAGGCTCTTCTGCACAAAAATGCCATGAGAGACCTTTGTCCCTGAACGGCAACATTGTGCCAAGCCTCTTGCCTTTGTTACAGCAAATAAACATGCACGTGGGTGAAGTTTACAGAAGAGAGCAAAAAAAGCAATTCTAATACAAGTTTATCGAAGCTTTCTTAGAAAAGTCATCATTACAGGGAAAGGGTTCTAATTCATTTCAGTCTGCAAACCAGAATAAATATAATTTGAATCTACCTGTCAGTGACAGTTAAGCCCCTAGATAAGATATGTAAATATATAGTGACATGAATTCCTAAATAGTAAGGTATAGAACTTTGATTTTTCTAGACTCCATGTATTTGATTCATTTCATGAACATATCATATGGCTACAGAATGAGCTCATAAATTACACAGTAAAAGATAAAATAAGCTATAACTGCCATTTACACTGTACTTTGCAAGGATTCCACTGATGCTCGAGGAGCATGACCGACAAAATACTGTCACCATACATGTTTGCAATTCACGGCTTCCCACGCGGCTTACTGACTTACCTGCCTTCTGTATTCTTCGACTGGATTATAAACTGTCCACCCATCCACGTTAAACTTTTCTTCGTTTAGAAATGCAAATATTGGCTAGAAAAGGCAAAAGGAAAAAAAGAATTTAAAGTTAAGCGTGATGGAACTAATAGTCTACTAATACTATGTCCTCCGCATTTTCACCCACCAGATTTGCCTACCATGAAATCACAACCCAAAGCAAGCCTTTCAAAAAGGAATTAAGAATGGAAAATGCACACCAGGCTTCATGCTACCTTCCATCTTGAGGAATAATTACTTCTTAGACCTCAATTTTCTATGGCTACAAACATCTCTTTTAAATTATTCTTTTATAGATAAAGTTCCATGAAAATCAGATTTCCAGACCAAAACACACCTGCTCATTTTGAACAGTATTAGCAATTGATCAGGTAAGAGCCATTTAAAAAAGAAAAAAAAAAAGGAAATTCAAGAATAACTATTAAACCATCAACTGTCTCTGACGGGAATAATGACATGTTTATCTATTTTAAAAGCGACAGGATGTTAGGAAAATCCTTAATTAACTGTTCTCTGTGAATTCTGAATCAATGCCCTGATCTCTGTGAAATAACAGGACCCAGACCTCTCTTCTCTCTCTGTGCTCACTCTGGAGGCGATATTGATGAGTTTTACGGCTTCAAATACCATCTATACTCTAGTGACTCCCAAGTATCCATTGCTCTCCAGCCCCGACTTGGATCTGCAGGCTTGGCTGTCCAAGGGACCACTGTACGACTCCAGCCTGCCCTGAGAGGCATCTGATGGACTCCAAAGTTAATACATCCAAAGCCAAACCCCTGAATGTCCCCCATTCTGCTCCTCCCACAGCCTCCCCATTTCAGTAGATGGCAGCTCCATTCTTCTAGTTGAGCCCCAAACCTTGGTGTTATCCTCATCAACTCACAGCCATCATCCTGGTCTAAGCCTCAACCACCGTCCATGTGCATCGTTGTAATAACCTCCTGCCTGGTCCCCTACTTTTCTCTTCACCTCTAAAGTCAGAGTAATAGTGTCACAACTCAAGTCACCTCAAGTCATTCCCCTGCCCCAAATCCTTCTGTGGCTTTCCATGTCATTGGGGGTCAAAGCGGAAGTCTGTCCAATTGCCCACCGAGCTGTCCACCATCTGGCCACAGCCCCTACCAGGCCTCTGCCCTCCCACTGCTCACCCCACTCCTGCCACACTGGCCTCCAGTGCTCATCTCCAAAAGCACCAAGCACATACCAACATTAGGGCCTTTCCACCTGCTGTCCAGCTGTCAGAAACCTTTTCCCCCATGGCTTTCCCCTCTACTTCTTTCACATCCCTGCTCCAATGTAACCTTAATCAGTAGGACTTATTCTGACACCCTATAGAAAAACTACATGCTACCCCCCTAGAACAGCACCCCCTATTCTCCTTCCCATTTTATTTTCCCCTATTATCTGTGATCATTTGACAGATTATATATGTACTTGCTTACTATTGGACTCCTACTGTCCCCTCCCCTAGAACATGGGCTCCATAAAGACAAGACACCTGCTTTGGTCACATCCTGTCTCCCCAGTAACTGGAACAGTATTGGGTCCATTGTAGGCAGAATATGTAGTTGTTGCCCCAGTGAAAATGTGAAGCTTCTACAGTCCCTGTACAACTACTTTCTCTGGAGGCACTGTGTTTGGGCACTTTTTCCTCTAGTATCTCTCCTGCCACCCATTTTCTTGTCATCAACCTACAATTTAGCATGCCAGCATTCCCTCCCCTACACTACAGAGAATTTCTGGAAAAGCCTTGCTTGGTGGCAATGGTTTTACATATTTAAAAAGAGAAAAAAAAAAAGAGCAAGGGGTGGGGATCCCTGGGTGGCTCAGCAGTTTAGCGCCTGCCTTTGGCCCAGGGCATGATCCTGGAGACCCAGGATCGAGTCCCACATTGGGCTCCCTGCATGGAGCCTGCTTCTCCCTCTGCCTATGTCTCTGCCTCTGTGTGTGTGTGTGTCTCATGAATCAATAAATAAAATCTTAAAAAAAATAAAAAGCAAGAGGTTTAGGTAAAAACTGATCAAGAACAAGATCTGGACTGTCTTCTTGAACTTTCTAAAGCACAGGGCACCCTCAGCAGGTCTCAATTCTAGCAGTGGTCAGCCCAAATGCTGTGTGTTCTGCAATGGGTGGCACACTGAGCACGTGACACGGATCTAGCTAAGCAATTCGTTGAGGCTTTAGACTGACATGGAATCCACGGCAATACTTAATTATTCATACCACTGCAGGAAACAAGTGATTTCTGTGTTAACTGAAGTTTAACTCAAAGACTGGCGCACTTTTGATGAAAACAGCCCTAAAATATATGGTGTACTTCTTCATCCTAAGCAGGATCTGTAGAACATATGAAAGCATTCTCTTGGTGACATCGGAGTACTGGATATTATACTGATCAGTACCTGGCACAGGTAAATAATACTGCTAAATACTGTGCTGTTGACATACTTGTAGAAGGCAGATGCTTAGAGACATAGGGCTGTCGTACCCCTTAGAAGAAGACGTATATAAGCTGCTTTCTTGAAATTAGTTCCTGATCTCAACTTTTTTTTTTTGTTTTCTGTTCATGTTGTTTGTTTATTTTCAGTTATTTGCACCTTTCCCATGGAGCTCAAGTAAATATGGTGACCTTTCAAAAACAAAGAATAAGACTACGAACTCAAAGGCCAGATAAACCTTTCTCTCCAGAAAAAGCATGTGTGTTAATGCTATCAGTATCCTTTGACTTGCCAGCAGCATTTTCAACATAACTATTTTTCAGTCACAAATAATAAAGCAACTCCTTTCTTGCTCCAAATATTCTCTTGTATCTTATATTAAAATTACTAATAAGTTTACAAAATTATTATCAGAAGATGAAAGTTATATAGCCCAAACCAAAATTATCTCCATAATTTAATATGCTTGCTTTAAGGGAATTCTGAATGCAAGTAATATACAAAATATTGTCATTAATAGAGTGGGTACAATGTCCTCACAGTTGCAACATCTCAGGTGGCCTTTCTCAAGAAATCATTCTGGAATAACACTTCATGTTCGAAGTGACATCCAGATATCTAGGATAAGACCATGAACTGGCATCCTTTACCTCTGAAACATGCTTCTGAGAACTCTACAATGGAAACAGCTCTGAGGTTAAGAGCTAAGAGCCAGACTTGGAGCTCAGATATTTCAGAAAAAGTTTATGAATCACCTAACAGCCAGATACACATGAAATATACAGGAGTACATCTAATACGGAATTGGAGCTTAAGGTAATCATCCAAGTAAAATAGCTTACAATTACAAGAAAAAATATAATTTAAATTTTTATTTATTTATTGGGGGGCGGAGAGCAAGTGGGGGAGGGGCAGTAGGAGAGGGGAGAGAGAATGTTAAACAGACTCTGCACTGAGCAGGGAGCCCAACACACGGCTCAATCCTATGACCCCGAGATCATAACCTGAGCCTTTCAAAAACCAAGAGTTGGCCACTTAACTGCACCATCCAGGTGCCCCAAGAAAAAAATATTTTTTCAAAAGCATTACTTGTTAGTTTTTCAAGAAAAACACAAGGTAAACACAAAGTTGTTGATACTTGGCTCTACTGAGAGGCAAGCATTCGAAAAGGACCAATTTTCTAAAGTTGGATGTACTCAGACTTATTTCCCAGATATTTTCATTTTTACCTTTTTTTTCCCTCTTAAAGATTCAGGTAAGAGAAAGAAGCAAGAGTTTTAAAACACAAGCTCTGAACAGAGTGACATAAAGGTGGATTATTACAAAAAACCCACTAAGCACTAAAGCAAGGCAACAAAAACCTTCAGCCATACCTCATTATTACAAAGTGGTGACTTGTCTAAAGGTCCTGTCTGAAAATTGTTAATACCTTAAATTAATGGGTTACATGCCTTGAGATTTTTAGCTGTCACTTATTTTCTCTTACAGACAATATATATGTTTTTTAAGGTTTTGAGTCTTTTCGGACTTAGCGGGTAGCCATTTCCAGTTATTCCTCACTATCACCCTGGGTCGCTGGGGACCCTGTCTTTGGGAATCCCAGGTGCCACAGAGAGAACTTCCCTTTCTGAGGATGGAGCCAGGAGTCGGGCCATCATTAAGTTGGTCACACACACTGGTCCCGGCATCAGGAGTGTGTTGGGGAGCCCCAGCTCAGGAAAGCCTCCAAGCCTAGGGTTGTGCCCAATGGGGGCTTCAGGAGGCCCTCCACAGCTTTCTTCCTCCCGGGGCCTGGTCCCTCAGCCGGGCTCTGCCTTAGGGTCAGGAGAAGAGGTCTCAGAAGGGGGGCGCTCTCCTGTGATGAGATGCTAGGGGATGCCCAGGCTCCACCTCGCCCCACCCCACCGAGCCAGAATTTCCAGAGGCAAGGGATGGGGGTGGCTGCCCTGATCCTGAAGGGCCACATGCAGCAATACACAACCACACTACTCAAGAACACAGCCCCAGGCTTCTGAGTGTGCTGGCTGTCAGCAGGGGGCGGAGGGGGCTGCTTCACTTTTTTTAGAAAGTAATTTTGAAATACTTACAGATTCAGAAGAAGTTACAAAAATGTACAGGGAAATCCCATATGCACCTTGCACTCAGCCTCCCCAATGTGAGTACCTTGAATAGCTGGAGTACAGTATCAAAACCAGGAAACAGACACCCTTACATGCTTACCCTGGCTTCAAGGGAGCAGGTCTATCGTTTATTTGGCTCTATATTAGTATTTGGGCATGTCACCAATGCAGATTCCTACTAGTCAAGAGATACCATGCATGGAGATTTAAAAAAAAAAAAAAAAGAAATCATGTGCATTTTTTCCAGGATTAAAAATAGCACAATGTAACATTTAAAAAATGTTAAAGGACAAAGTTGAGATGAAAATCTCTGATTTCACACTAGGGATAAAAACAGCTCTGACAAAGAGAATGTAACTTGTCATTTAAATTTTCCTACATTTATCACTGTTGTGTCTCGTGGGGGGAAAAATCTGAAAGGACAACAGGTTTTAGCTTTCATTTATTTGCCCATTATTTTAAGATGGCACCTATATGAAGATGTACCAACTCACTTAAAACACCTAGACTGGATTTATTGCTATTTAATACACTCTATAAATGTCGATCAACTCATGAGTTTCCTTCCTTCTTTTGAGGTGAGAGCGTTGTCCCATGAATTGGAATTCCTACATTTCATGAAGCCCCTCGCGGACAGCCTCTTCCCTCGAAGACTCGACACACTGTGTCTCAGAATTGGATTCTGGGGAGTCAGATTTGTAAAAATTGAGTATTGTGCAAATGGGTGGCAGTTACAGAAGCAAACTATTTTCATAGTATCCAGGTAAATGAACTGTTAAGCTATGTAGATTTAACAGTGCTTTCTTTTTTATAAAAGATTTTATTTATTTATTCACGAGGGACACACAAAGAGAGAGAGAGAGGCAGAGACAGAAGCAGGCTCCACGCAGGGAGCCTGGTGTGGGACTCGATCCCGGGTCTCCAGGATCAGGCCCTGGGCTGAAAGCGGCGCTAAACCACTGAGCCACCTGGGCTGCCCTAACAGTGCTTTCAAACGATGCTGCCACCATGCATGGACACGAGTTTTAGGAAGAGCAGACATTTTTTTTGGAAGTAAACCAACTCTAACTCTGAATACCTAGCATTAAAAATCCAGAGGACTGTTCACTCACTCCTTCTTTCCTGATGGAATTTTGCAGTGTCTCAACAGGAATTTAAGTGAGCTTTTTTTCCCCCTCTTATTTGATTTCTGAAATTGAAGACACCCGCCTTTTTAAAAGCTTCCATCTACCGTTTAATGGTGCAGCAATGTAAAATCACCTCATTTTCATCTTTCAGGTTACACTTAAGAAACAAGACCTCTTCATATAAGGAAAAAAATTCCTTTCATTAAAGTTGGCTGGAAAAAAGCCAAAATTTTTAAGAAAGAACCACAGGACGTACTGAAACGTGGCAAAGTTTATAGTTCAAAGTAACATCTTTCATGTAACTGCATCAAAAGTAAGTTAATCCAAAAATCTGACAAGAGTCTCATAGGTCAAAAGCACCGAGCACATAAATTACCATTTATACTTCCGTTTGCTTAAATAATTCCCCGAGTCCTCTTTCTACCACCTTCCCTGGGGAAAGTGGCTTCATATCTTTGGGTTGCCATCGCCTTCATATAGAAATGTACATATTCACTTATTCAGGAGGAAAAGACCCCAAAGTACATCTGAAACGTCAGCTGAAACCATTTGGATAAAAAGCCTTCTTTCCTACTTGCCCAAAATCATAATCATTTAAGGTGACATTTCTCAAAGTTCATATGCCACACCTCCTCTCACTATACCTGTCTTTCCTGGCAATTTTGGCTACGTCTGTGAAAATGCCAACGATTACATCTGGGCCTGGCAAATAAACCTCACCCTGGAGACAGCTCCAGGTCTATACAGCCACCTGCCACATCGATGTCTATGTCTAGTCCTATAGACACTTGCAACTCCGCACATCTGAAATGGAAGGCACCGCGTCTTCTTCGCTACCCCCCTATGCTCCTCATCTTGACCTCTGGCGCCACTGCCCACCCACTGGGTGGATTCTTCCTCGCAGGCTGGGTCCTTCCCTATCATGTCATCCCTCATCATAACTACGTTCACACCATCAACGAATTCTACTGATCTTCTAGATCTTCCTCAAATCCATTCTCTCCTGTCCTCCCCATTGTCCCATTTCAAGGACTCATTATCATGAATCTGGGGGAGGAACAAACATCCCCAGAAATAAACTCCTGTCCCACACCATCCAGTCTGCATGCTACAGCCCAAGCAGTCTTTTTGAAATTGAAATTTAATGTCACTTCCCTGCTTCAACCCTTTGAATGGCTCCCCTCCCATTCAGATACAAAGTAGAACTTCTTGGTGGGGCATGGTAGGCTCTGCGAGCTCTGGGGCCCAGCCTCCTCATCTAGCATCATCTCTCACCACTACCACCCACATGGACACCAACTCACATGTGAGTCCAGTCTGTGTCCAGCCTCTTCACATTTGCACATTCCACATACTTGGCCACAGCCCTTTCTGCCTGGCTAACGCTCTTCCTCATTGTCCAGGATTCACCTCCTCTAGGAAGCCATCCTTGACACCAAGCCCCTTACTTCCTGCTCCCCTGATACCCTGTGCACATGCATCTGTATCATATGCATTTGTCTGTCCTCCCGGACAAGTGGGCATGAACCCCAGCTCCCTGAACCTAGCCAGTAGGCAGGCAGGCATTGCGTAAGTGTCTGGAGAGGAAAAGCAGGGAGGAAAAGGATGGAAAAGAGGAGGAGTGAGGAGAGGCCTGCCCTAGCTGACCTTGCATCTTATAAAGCCTCAGTGGTTAAAAGAACATTACTGGTACCTAAAGGATGATTGATGCAAGAAAAGAAACACCCAGAAATCAAACACAGAGACCTAGCTGTATGAAAAGGTGGGATTTCAAATAAGTTAGTCAACAAATGGTGTTGCAACAACAGTGGAAGAAAGATTTGCATCCATATTTTACATGGTAACCCTGAATAAATTCCAAATTGATGAAATATTTACATTAAAAAAAGAGCCCGAAGTTTTAAAAGAATATTCTAGGGATAATTCTTCCATAACTCTGAGTGAAGAAATCACCCCTAACAGGGATATAAAACCCAGGAGCTATAAAAGAAAACTCTGTAGACAAGAGTTAACAACCTAGCAGGCCCGGCTGCTCCCCTTAGCTCTGCTTGTGAGGCTGGACTCTGGGAACCTGGGTCTCAGGAGAGTTCCCATCGCTCCCTAACTGATAAGAGTGGTTTATGGTGCCTCAATGTATAAACGTGGTTTATGCTTAACCCTCACTTTCCTTCTGAGAGGCAGTGATTGGGGTACATGCCAGGCAGAGGATGTCTCATAACCAGCCTCCAATAAAAACTGTGGGTGCCAAGCTTCCCTGGTGGGTACATATTTCCCATGTGTTGTCTCAACTTGTTGCTGTAGGAATTAAGTGTCTACTGTGTAACTCTGCTGGGAGAAAACTCTGGAAGTTTGTGCCTGGTTTCTCCCTATGCACCTTTTCCTTTTGCTGCTTTTCCTCTGTACCTTTTTGCTGTAATAAATCACACTTGTGAGGATGGCTATACATTAAGTCTTCTGAATTCTCCTAATGAATCGTTAAACTCAGGGTGGTCATAGAGACCCCCATCACAAAAAAATTGATAAATACAAAGATTTTTTTTTAAAATTCCCATAGCAAAAGCCACCATAGTCAAAAGACATGGGGAAAATATTTGTAACTTGTATTATGAGTGTAGCTATTACATAAAGAACTCCTACAATTAATAAGAAAAAGACCAATATCCCAAAGGAAATATAGGCAGAAGCCACAGAGAATCAATAGAAATACAAAGAGCTCACACCAAAAGATATTTAATTCCAGTCAAATAGGATAAATACAAAATAAAATTATGAATCCAAATTTTTACCTATTAGATTAGTGCAGATCAAAAAATCAGAAAGCATTCTGGATTGGTGCAGTTGGCTAACGGTCCCTCAAATATGTCCATGTCCTGAACCCTGTGACCCATGTCACATTATCATTCATGGCAAAGAGGAATTAGGTTGTCAATGGAATTAAGATTTCCAGTCACCTGACTTTAAGATAGGAAGAGCACCCTGGACTTCCCAGGAGTGCCAATGTCACTGTAAGGATCCTGAGATGTGGAAGGAAGCAGAAGAGCTGGAATCAGAGAAGGACAGTGACAATGGAATAAAGTCAGAGTAATCTGAAGGACTCAACCACTGCTTTGGGCTCTGTAGATGGAAGAGGCTGTGAGCCGAGGAACGTGGGTACCTCTAGAAGCTGGAAAATATAGTCTAAGAAATGGACTCTCCCCTTGAACCCCCAGAAGACACACAGCACCACACATACTCTGACTTTAGTCCAGTGAGATCCATTTTGGACTTTTGACTTCCAGAATTGTAAGATGCCAGACTCATGTTTTTATAAGGCACCAAGTTTGTGGTCGAGTACTACAGAAGCTATAGGAAACTATAATAGAGTTGGAGGGGACGTCTAGAAACAGGCACTCTGACACACTGCGTGTGGGAGTGAAAGCTAGCACATCTTCTCTTAGGGATATTTGGTAATAGCAGTAATTTTACGTCTAAAAACGTATCCTACGACAGACATGAGCACATTCAAGATGATGTATGTGCAAGGTTACACTCACTGCAGTTTATATAAGAGCAAATGATCAGAAATGATCTCAATATCCATCAATTGAGGTTTGAAGAAAGTATGGTACGGTCAACAGAATGCTGTATGGTCATAAATAGGGTGAAGAAACCCACTCATTAGGCGATATCTATTGGTAAATTTAAAAGCAAGGTATGGGAGCACCTGGGTGGCTCAGTGGTTAAGCATCTGCCTTTGGCTCAGGTCGTGACCCCCAGGTCCTGGGATTGAGTCCAGCATCAGGCTCCCCACAGGGAGCCTACTTCTCCCTCCCCATTTATCTCTGCCTCTTTCTGTGTCTCTCATGTATAAATACATAAAATCTTTAAAAAATAAAAATAAATAAAAGCAAGGTATGGAAGAGCACATATAGCAATACACCACTAGGGTCAAAGGGGGGAAAATCTGACCAACAAGCTACATGAATAGGGCCTAAATGATCACTCGTAACAGTCCGAAGGGGTTGTCTGTGTGGTGGGGAATGGGATGGGTGGAAGGTGCCTGGGGCGGGATAGTTTTACTACATACTTGTCTTAGTTCCAGCCAGTATAACAAGTTACCATAGACTGGCTGGTTTACAACACCTCTGAAAAGCCCCAACTCCAAATACCATCACGCTGCAGGGGTGGGGTTAGGATTTCAGCATATGATTTTGGGAGGACACAGACATTTGGTCCATAACAGTACCTTTAATACTTCCCAAATTTTCAGTTATGGATATCTGTTAGCTATTTGCAAAATTTTAAAGTAGTGCTTGTTGAATAAATGCCCTTTCTAAACAGAATATTCTTACCAATGCTGGTTCTTAATTCATTCACTCTATTGACCTTAGTATATTATTTCAACCAACATTTACCAAGGGCCTACTATGAACAAGGTATCAAGTAGAGAAGAAGATGAATAAGACACAGGCACTGTGTTTAAAGGGTCAGAAATTCTCCAAAGGACAGTGACAAGGAGGGCACAACTATTAACCACATAAAGAGGAGAGCACAGGTAAAGCACCTAGGGCTCCAGAGAATGCCTAGGTTACTTCCAGGTCCATTGACTTTGGACATGATAATCACAGTGATGATGAAAAGACACAAATGGCAGCCAAAGTCATGGAATACAAGGCCACCAGCAAACAGGTCCAGAGTGTAGGAGGGGTAGGAAAATGCAGGGCCAGTTGAGAGGTGAGGCCACATTTTGGGGGAGATAGGTTGCATTTACGCTGATGCAGAGGGAAGAACTGTGGATGTTTTGGGGGTAGAGGAATGAGAGCCCAGCCCAGAAGGAGGAATGTGATACATGGCACAGGCAGGGGTGGACTGGGAAGGGGGCAGAAAGGAAGCAGGAAAATCAGTCCAAGGATGATTCCATCACTGGAGAAAAGAAGAGATAAAAACCTGAACCAAGTCAGGCTAGGGAGGAAGAATCCTCTGGATTCAGGAAATGTTCAGGAAAAAGGAAAGTTTCCAAGGGTTGGAAGTGTGATGGTATAGATGCCCTAACTGAGCCTTCTACTGAAAACGTCTATAAATGCTGTATAAAAGAGAAACCGTTTTTAAACTGCTCTAATGAGCTAGCTAGGGAGGAACAAATACCCAGAAGTTAAAAACTAACCACAAACAGGAATGTAGAGAGCAAAAGGAAAGCACTGGCTCTTACCTCGGGGCACCCACAGAATTGATTTTCATGGCCTCTTGGGGTACAGGAGACAGGACATAAAGGCCCGGGCCCACCCCAGATGCCAAGATGCGCATGAGACTGGAAATCACCTTCGGTAGAGACTGGCCTAGCAGCAGAGGTAGAAATGAGTGTTACAACCTCAGGGTAAGGACAAATAGGGAGTAGCCCCCTGAGATTCCAAGGAACTTAACTTGTCCAGATTATTGGTGTTGATCGAGGGGAAAAAGAAAAAGTCTCTACTGCTGTCCCCCACCAAGAATTTCTAGCCACAAGGCAGCTCTTAAGCAGCGTGTAGCCCAAACTCCTAAAGCTTGAATGGTCCAAACAACATCAGGCAGGGAATATAATTCGTAACCGACCCACACCAGGAGTGCCCTAAGATGCCTAGCAGAAGGAAACATCAAACTGCCTTCGACCCCGGCCTCCAAGTATTCCCACAGAGGTCCGAGGAATAGGAGTTCAAAAGCAAGGATCATAGAACATCCTGGGAAACTAGACACCACGAGCCAGCACATAAGAACTTGGCAGACCAGGCTCGGATGCAGAGAGCCGTGGTGAATGAAGTCAAAGACATGACGCCCAGGAGCCAGGGGGATGCTCCAGATATCATACTTCCTTATGCCTTATATGTGTTTTATAAACACTGGCTTGTAGCTACTTGGTTCAAAAAACCTTTGAAGGGAGAAGTGGCTTGAGAATTTGCAGGGTCTTGAGTCACATGCAAAAGAACAGCTCCCCTGGAGCAGGAGGGTGAGAAGTCAGACAAGCTCTGAAGTGAGTGACTGCCGAGGACGTGCAGGCAGGCAGTGCACACTGCGCTTCGGGACATGGATGGCAAAGCGAGGGCAGTCCTGCCAGGAGCACAGTTCTAGGAGTTGGGGAGCAGGGAAAAGAGAGAGGCTGAAAAAGGCCGAGGGCCAAGTCCTAGAGGTGGCAGGAAGCACGAGGAGACCCTCCACTGGCCACATTTACTGCTTATCCAAGAAAAAGGAGTCCTGCCTAAAGAGAAGATAGAGAAGTAAGACCCTACTTCAGTCCTAAAGCCACATATAGGCTGAAAAGCAGGTGTGTGTGTGTTAGAGAGAGAGGGGGAGGGGGAGAGAGAGAGAGAGAGAGAGAGAGAGACTGTACACACATGGCACTGCTTCTCATTTCAACTGCCTTCTGAAAATGAGCTGTTTGCTTTTTTATCTATTCCGTGGTCAGCCTAGGAAGTGAGAGTCCACTAAATTTCAGCCCGAGATTTTTTAAATTTCCAAGCAATTTATAAAAATGTTCCCCAATTCTGGGCTGAAAAATGAAGGCACAGGAAAAGTACCTTTGTTGCTAATTGCCTATTCACAGGATCATTTACCCCTTTCGTTCAAGCAATTGAAAAGGATGTGCGCCCCCGTAACCCGCTTTGGTAATTTTTATGCAATCATTTTTACAAGCAAGTACAATTGGACTTGAGCCAGGGCAGCCACAAGGTAGAAATGACACAGTGCTTAAGCCGTATGACGGGGTTTGAAATGGTTCAGCAAAGCGAGGCAGAAAGAAGCAGGCGCAGACCCTGAGAAGCAAAGGCAGCGGTCCCGAACAGCTATAAATGCTGCCAGGCCTCCAGAAAGGTGCTGCCCATGGCAGGAAGTGCCAAGTGGAAGGCTGCTGGTCTCCAGGGAAAAGGCTTTGCAATCCAGCTGTTTCTCACCTTCTCAAAAAGCACAGCCAGCGGAGTGGCGCTCTCCGGTGCCTACTCCTACCACCCATGCGAAGGTCAAGTATACCAGGACACACAAGACATCAAAAGCCTTTGCAACTACACGAGCACTAAGGAGCTCAGAGTAACAAGGGGCAGAAAAGGCTGCAACGCCCACAGAGCTTAACCCAGAAGGTGCAGGAACGTATACAGCACCGAGACACACGCGCCTGAGGGAGCCGTGCTACCCTGGATGTAGGAGGCCTGCGTGGGGTCAAAAGATGGACAGAAAAAAAAGGGCAAACCATTTCTGAAGAGTACTGCTGCTCCCTATTTCCCATTTCTAGTTAGGGGGCTTTCTGGATTTAACACACGGAAATTTAAGACTTTCTACTAATCTTTTATCAAAGTACAACCAATGGTTTGTGAATAAGGATCCTAACCTTATCCACACAGCATCTTTCTTTAAAGGGGCTGAAAGTGTCTCACGTATTATCACATTTACTTTATTAATACTCTGGGCAGGGGAAAAGTGTGTTGGGGTAATTGTCCTTCTTCTTTGCACCTGCTGGGAAAATGGGGTGCTAATGCACAGCTGACATTCAAAGGGCACTTAACTGCGTGTCAGGCACTGTTGTAAACAGTTTATGTTTAATTCTCACAAAAACTCCATGGCGTAGAGACTGTGATTCTCCCCACTACAGATGAGAACACTCAAGCATATACGTAGATTATGTGGCTTCCAAAGTTGCCAAGCAGGTAAGCGACCGACCCAGATTCAGATACGGGCCTCTGGACTGCACACCATGTGCTCGTGACCACATAGCAGAAAGGCTCTCTCTGGCTCTCCCTCATCAGTGGTTGCCATAAGCCTGGCAGCTGCATCCCAGGCTCAACTCCTTCCAGCTCTCCACTCTCCTATGTGAGGCTACTCTCCATGATTTTGGTCAAAACGGAGGCCCTTCGCTTACACACAATTCAAGAAAGTCCACGTGTGCCTATTGCTGTAGAGACAGATGGAAGTAACTTTACTAATGCCTAGATTCACTCAAAGTGCATTTGACTCTATATTTTCCCATTATCTGAAAGGTTGTTTTTCCAACTCTCTAGATTATGATTAACAGAAAGCCATACACTTTGCACCATGACCACATCCCTGTACACACACACACCTCTGAAACAAATGTTTGACGAACCGTAGGTGTCCGTAGTATGGATTATGCTCTCAATATTTTCTCTTCTAGTCCATTTAAAAATGGTTGCAACCTAGTAAATTAATTTTATGACTCCATAATACATTGGGATTAATAGTTAAACACTCCCCTAAAATGTCTGTTCCTACTTTTAAAAAATTATGTCAGAAGCATTGTCACATTTCTTTTTTTTTAAAGATTTTTTTTTCAGAAAGAGAAAAAGAGTGAGGGGGCCAGAGGAAGAGAGAGAGAATCTCAAGCAGAATCCCCGCTGAGTGCAGAGTCCAATGTGGGGCTTGATCTCAGGACCCAGAGATCATGACCTGAGCCAAAACCAGGAGTCAGACACTTAATCGACTGAGCTACCCAGGTGCCCCAAAATTATCATGCTTCTTATAAAAACGTATCATTTACCTAGAAGTAGCGAAGAGTCACAATGTAGTCTGCAAAACTGGTAAAATTTCTAGCATTTGTCAAGGCAAAACAAAAATAAAGCAAGAAAATAAACACTCTGGCTGAAGTAGAAAATGTTATGGGAACAATGTTCAAGTCTTACTGCACTGACATAATATGGAAACAATCAAATTAACAGGTTGACTCTGTGTGGCTAAACTACTCAAGTTCAATTCAAAGTTTAAGTCCCAACTTGAACACACTGAGTGCGGACAATGCTAATGGAGAAGGAGGCCAGCAGAGCCAAAGGGATGGTCTGAAAGCAAGAAGCCCACTGGTTCACTGTTCACCGGCTGGATTTGGAACCCAACTCTCTTAGCCTTCAGACACCATTTCATGGATACAACATCAAGCTTACTTCTGACCTTAAATGCTTACAATAAAAAAAAAATCACAGAGATTATCTGCAGCTGGTTTAAGAGTTTCAATAATATTAACAAAGTGATATTTTTCCAGCAGGGCCCTTTGTGTTGTTCAATGCAATCAGGCTTAGATTAGGCTTCCAGGAAATCCCTTCCTGGCACACTCTCACATTCCCCACTGTGGCAGTTTGAAAACTTTTCTTTCCCTCCTGTCTCAGAGAAATAATTGTCCCTTCTTCTTTCTAAAACTGCCCTACAAACTGGGCTTAACCCCATCCCCCTCCATCTTTCCCAGCATCCTGCTTCGGAAAGATCCCTTCTCTCTTGCCTTGACAAGAGGCAAGGCTCCTCTCACCCCCCACAAATACACTCATTTGCCTTTTTCAGATTCCAAGTGAAATACTCATTCCCTCCACTTGGCTCATACCACTTTGTTTTTTTGTCTCTTTTGTTTTTATTTTTTTTAAAGATTTTATTTATTTATTTGAGAAACAGCATGATAGAGTGAACACGAGCCAGGGAGAGGAGCAGAGGGAGAAAGAGAAGCAGACTCCTTGCTGAGCAGGGAGCCCAATGCAGGACTCGATCCCAGGACCCCGGGATCATGACCTGAGCCAAAGGCAGACACTCAACCACTGAGCCACTCAGGTGCTCATGTTTTTCATCTTTTTAAAAACACCCTCTTCTCTACTCTTTCTTTAGAGCCTTACCCACTAGTTTCTGTCCTCTCACGTAGGTTACTTTCTAGATTCAAAAAAGTTCAACAACCATATGCCAGCCACTATACTAGGTACTGGGGACCCAAAGGATAGGAAACAAGGTCCCAATCTCCCAGTTAGGGAGTCTGGCCCCCGGGGAGCTTGCTACCATGGAATCTACAGGACCCTTCCCAGCCCTCCAGGCCCCTTGGCCCTCTGCGGCATGGCACAGCATGCAGGACATCCTCACTCCTTGCAAACTGGCCGCTCCCAAACTTCTGGTTTCAGACTCCTCTATTACACACCAGGGCTACTTAACTAACCTGGGAGCCACAGACGAGCTTCAGAGGGGCTGAAACCCTAAAATTTTATGTAAAGTTTTGTACAGAAGTGCACTCTTCATGGGATGAGAAACTATCATTTCTATCATATTATCAAAGGAATCTGTCGCTCCCAACATATTAAGACCCACGATTCCAAATCTACATCTCTAGATCCTTTTTTGGGGCCAGGCCTGAAATCACTGCTGTCAATTCTCTCAAAAGGCCACAACGACAGCCACACAAACAAAACAGAACTCCCCATCTCTCCCTCCTTGCTGTTTTCCACCTGTTTCCCCAAACAAAATCCTTTTCTGACTTCCCTGCTCTGTCAACAGCACCCCACCCTCCTCATCACTCAAGCCACAAACCCCAGAGGGAAGGATGATTCAGCCTTCCTCGTTGTTCTCTCACCAGACTGCTGCCCAAGCATGTCACCCACTGCCCCTGCCCCAGCCACCTGCACTGCGGGGTCTTAGTTCCAGCACCATGGCCCTCTCACCTGGCCCTCTGACAGCCCCTCGCAGGCTCCATGAGCTCTCTCCTGCTGTCTAGTCTTCACGACCTTGTAATTCCATCCTATCACTTATTTCAAAACCTTCCGTAGGTCTCCACTACTTCTCCAGGTTTTAGCTCCTTCCCTAGCAGAGCCCTCCGGCACATGACCCCAGATCTCCTCTACCCCACGTTCCAACCACACAGTACCAGCTCCCCTCATAAACACTCCACACTGCTTCCAGCTTTCCTTCTGCTGTGTTGAGGGTCAGGGTCTTGCCTCTGCCTGGAATTGCACTTCCTCCCCCGGAAATGATAAGCATCCTTCAAGGCTCAACCCAAATGACTATCAAATGTCATGCAGGCTTTTCCAACATAGGTTGGATGTGTTCTGTTCTCATCTTCCTGTGAACCCCCAGTGGACTTCCCCTGCATTTCTCTGACAGCAGTGAAGGTACCTGTTCCATATCAGGGCCCTCCACATGCGTCCTATTACTTCTGTCATATCCTCAAATGGGACTAGGTATCATTCATTCATCCCATACTCCTACTCCTCATCTGCCCTCCCTGCTCCCTGACACCAGCGAACACATTACCTTGAAATTAACTTGATTTATGGGACGGTTGTACATGTTGACATGAATAGCAGGAACAGATATTCCAAAAGCCGTGTCAGTAGCTGATCTATTTTTTTTATCTGTATCTTGTATTACTTTGGTAATTAATTAATTAATTAAACAATTTATTTATTTATTTTTGTTTTACCAGTTTAACTTTTTTAAAGAAGATTTTATTTTACTTAACTGAGACAGAGTTATAGCAAGAGAGCACAAGCAGGGGGAGGGGCAGAGGGAGAAGCAGACGCTCCACTGAGCAGGGAGCCCGATGTGGGACTCAATCCCAGAACCCCGGGATCAGGACCTGTGCTGAAGGCAGACACTCAACCACTGAGCCCCCCAGGTGTCCTAACTTCCTTTTTAAAGATGACTTTTAGTGGTTAAAACGTAGGGGATGTACTTTTCCAAAAACTTCGCATAAGCAATCCGGCTGACATTTTTTTCGTAAGTTTGTCACTTGCCTGATGTCCCAAGGAAAAAGCAGGTATTTCTAGCGCAGGTACAAAATCTAAGGCCAAAGACCACAGACTTGAAAAATGGACCCTTCTGTGGACTCCAGTGACAGCCACCCGGAATCCTAGGCTCTGGTGCTAGATCCATCCACAACACCCAGAAACTTGTCTCATACATTTCCATTAAATGGATTTTTCCTTCACTTTCTTTTTTTTAAAGATTTTATTTATTTATTCATGAGAGACACAGAGGGAGAGAGAGAGAGAAAGGCAGAGACACAGTCAAAGGGAGAAGCAGGCTCCCTGTTGGGAGCCTGATGTGGGACTTGATCCCGGGTCTCCAGGATCAGGCCCCGGGCTGAAGGCAGTGCTAAACCGCTGAGCCACCTAGGCTGCCCCTTCCTTCACTTTCAACTGAACTTGAGTTCAATTTTAAAAAGCCATCATTATACAACTCCCATGCAGAAGTCATTCTGGTGAGGTGAGAGAACTAATGGCTGTTCCCTGCCTTGATAAGCTCATAGTTTACCAGGAGGTAGGCAACTCCTACATAATTATTATTACATAAGGCAGGCTGACATAAGTGCTCTAATAGAGGGATCTGCAAAGTCTAACAAGCGAGGGGCAAGAACCCCCCCCCGCCCCGGGGCTGCGGCAGGGGGGAGGATGCACATGGTACATAAAAGGACTCAGGACTGAGCAAGGTGGTGGAGGATGGGCTTTAAAGAGATAAGAAGCCTGCAGGTAAAGAGGATAGGAACACCAAAGCCTCTGCTCTGAGAAAGTTCTATGTATATCAGAGGAGCACAGGGTGGTGCTGTGTGCTTGGAATGTAGGATATAAGCCACAGGAAGTCATGGAGTTTTTTTGTGGAGGGTTGGACAGTGACATGATCATCATTCACTTAAAAAACAACTGGCGCCACCCTTTGTAGAATCAACTGGAAGGGGAGAAACTGAAAGAAGAGAAGTCAGTTGGGAAGCATGGCTGAAAATGGGAAGCACAAGTAGAAACGGGAAGAAGTATGAGAGAGCCACCCATAAGTAGGACCTATAGGATTTGGAATAGATGTAGCTAAGGGAGGCAAGGCATGGGACATATATGACAGTTGACTTCAAGTTCTCAAACCTGAGCAACCAGAGGATCCTCCTAATTGGGGGCATATAGGCTGAAGAGCAGGTCTGTTGAGCTGCAGGGAGGTTGGGGGAGACAACAGGCCTGTGATTCTCAAGGACTTCCAGAGGAAGATGTTAGAGAGTTAGGCTTATTACACTCACTGGAGGCCAGTGTCGTGGCTAGATTTCAAAATCACCCATATGGCAGCAACAGCTTATACTATGGGATGAAACAAAACCATCAAGGCAAAGCAAAGAACATGGGAAGATGGCTGAAAGGGGACCATCACAGAGATGGTCCACTAGGGAAAGGACACAGGCAGCGGAGAGCAGGAAGGATAGTCAAGTTGGCAGAGTAACCCAGAAACCAGGACTTGCTAGAATGGGGTGCTCGAAACTGTTGAATGCCAGGGGGAAAGCAGACACAATGAAGACTGAAGCGAGCCACTAGGTTTGGTCAGTAAGAGGGCCTCAGTTCCAGAAAGGTACCTCCAGTAAAGCTGGATACTCAAATGGGTTGGAGGAATGAATAAACCAGAGATGAGAACAGACCGGAGATGAGAACAGACTCATCTTCAAGAGAAGGTTCTTTCCAGAAGTTTGGATGGAGGTGAGAGATGGGCCAGTAGTTTAGGAGACAGTGGATCTAATACTTGACTTTTTAGGGGACTAAACTCAAAAAAGAGACAAAAGATGTCAGAGAAAGGGGATCTTATAGGAGAGGGACAGAGGCTTCTACTCTTTCAACCCTACTGCATGTGCCATTCTTAAAATTTCTGATCATTTGGGGCCAGATACACAAAGCCCAAGATGGAACACATTCCCGAAGTGAATTTTCGTGGATTAGACTTACATTCTCACTTTCACGAATATTCCAAAGATGTGTTCTCATAAAACTCTTTTTGCCCTGATCGTTAAAGAAATTGTTTAGTCCTAAAACAGCTTTTACATCACACATTTAATCAAAAACTGAGAAAAGGCTGAAAATGTGTTCCACTCTTAATCGTTACATTTGTTTTAAGCATTACATTTGAATCTGTAATCAACGCATGACTCATGGGGAGTACTTCATAAATCTTTCTAGACCTCCAGTCTTTGCATAATTGTGCCTTCCAACCGTCAACCATGAATTTCCTTTGGCCGGAACAACTCTCGGTAAAATTTGGGAAGAAAGAAAACTTGCCTCACCAGAAAAAGAAAAAAAAAATCTCAGGTCCCTATTGCCAAAAAACCTAAAAGCCTTAGGGAGAAGGTCTACGTCACATATGGTCTCCTTTATCACCTTCAGTCCATGCAGTGCCATACCCATCCTAGACTCACAGTAAAGGCAGTAAAGGCAATTATATATAATTTTTTAAAGAATTACTTCCTTGCTTGCCGCTCATCAGGTTGTCTGTCTCCAAGTTTGTTTAGAGCTGAGCAAGGGAGAAGAGAAAGGGAGAGAAGATACAAGTAAGGTATGGTGGCAAAAGGCAGTTGCCCACAGCCAGCCTTACCACCTTGTACCTTTAAAGAGGACAAGCCGAGGCTGGGGCTGTGAGGGGAACAGAGAGCATGGGCTCCCCCAGGTGATGCTTCAGTCACCTGGGGTGGGCCATCCCACACACCCTAGTAGAGGAGGGGCCCGCTCCTCCTGGGAAGGGTTCAATCACCTTTAATGAACACCCTGGCACACACAGCACACAGGGAAGCACAGCACAGCGAGTGAATGAAAGAGGAGACACCCGAGGACCTCCCAGTGCCTAGGAGAACCATGGAATTTACCAGACTGTGGGCCAAGGGAAAGGCGTATCTTGTGAGGATCTCAAACATATCCCTCCTGCTGTGGCCTTCCTGTTTCAGCGCGAACCTCAAGTTCCTCATGTCCTGGGTGGGGGGGAGCAGAGAAATTGGACAGTTCAGTCTTCAAATAGAATGACATTCCTTAGCAAAACAAAACAAAACAAAACAAAAAACCCCACAAAAACAAACAAAAAAAACCTCTTCAACTAAAGGAGAAGATTCACTTACCTGAAAGGTAATTAATTAATCTAGATCACTAAGAAAATCACTTTGTTTGGTGTGACTTTTTGAAATATCCAGTTTAAGAACACCTCAAAATACTCCCATCATCGTCACTAATGTAAAGACAAAGCAACTAGTGCTAAAGAGCACACAAAACTAAAAATCATTGGATAACAAGAAAAATTAAACCTTGCCTTTGTGCACCATTTACGGTGTCTCTCTACTTCGACTGGTTTCTGCGGTATTGGCACTATAAAAGAGTATTTATTCCCAGCACTTTTCAAATATGTACCTGCTACCAGATGTCCTCTCAAAAGCATCAAATATGTCATGAAAATTCGGAGGCTCTCTCCCTCTGCCTCATGCTACTCCCAAGTCTCACTCTGACACATCGGGAGATGACGGGCACTGTAAGTTCTCATACAAGTTAAGTCCTTGCCATCAAGTTTACCTGCACGGAGTTCTACATAAACCACAGCAAAGTACCCCTAGGCTTCCAGGAATACAACGTTAATGCTCCAAACTGGATTTTAAAAGGGGCTTTCAATACATATCTCTTTGCTAAGCAAGAGAACCTTCTGACACCGAAACCAAACCAAAAAGAGCTCCCTTAAATGTCAAGTTGTGTCACGTATCAAAATACATGACATCCTGTCTTATTTTCAAAGCGTGAGTGTTTTGGGTTGTCTCTGAAATCCATCACGGTGCTGTGACCGAGTGGCTGAGCACTAGAGACATCACATTGTGCCCTGCACTTTCAATTCAGAAAAACAAGCCCGTGCTGGATCCCGGGGTACTTCAGGAGGGAGACTGCCGAGCTGGTCCCTGCCCTCTAGGGTGTCACGATCTTTCTATTTTTCCAGAGTGCTTTTTCATTCATTATATCAGGAGCACACTTCAAGCTTCCAGAGTCTGCGGCGTGCAGGACGAGCAAAGGCCTCGTCATATGCGGGACCTCCTAGAATGCCACTGGCAGCAGAGGCAGTACAAAGAACCAGACTTGAAGATCTCTACTGAGTGACCCCCAAGACTGCTCACTCTCTATACAGATGGCATCTACTGTGGGGCCTTGCCAGCTCTAGGATTCTGTGCTTTCTTTTTGAAAAGCACATAATGGAATAAAATCCAAAAAACCAATTCATGACCTATTCCAAGAAAACGGAGATATTAGTTGTTGGCTCACGATGCAAAGCAGTGGTCCAATAAAAGGGAATAATCATTTCAATGACATGCTGTGCCTTAAAAGGGTTACAGCCACAAGCACAGTGCCAGATAGCTGAGGATGTGCGGGGCCAGGGCTCGGGGATGTGCATAGAACTTTCCTCCTAACAGCCTGGGGTCAGCCGATAATTCCGTATCACCGTTGTTCTTAACCACCTGGCCAGAATTTAGACCATCTCTAAGTAACCATTTATTTGGATCCATCAGTGATTCCAATAAATACTTTCAGTGTGCCAAAGCACAAGTGATTCAAGCAATTCCTTGTTGCCATCTGATTCACATGTAATTAAAGGACAGAAAGAATTACTACCTCATCTTGCCAACGAGAAAATTGAAACGGAAAAGGCAAATGACTCATAGGCGGCAGCTCACCAAATCTGCCACAGAAATATGAGTATATCCTAAGTAGTGAGTCCTACCTGGTCCCCTTTAGAGGAGGACCCATCAGGGAAGAGCACTTGAGGAAGAGTCCTGGGGCAGGAGAGCTTTGCAGCCTCCTCGGCCTGTTTGCCAAGCGGGTCATGTGGTGACACACCAAGCCTCGCTGTCATAAACGAGTCCAAGTCAACACACCCCCATTGCAACAACACTGAAGGGCTGATTTATGGACACATCACTTCTATAACGCATCTCTAGAGAAACAACGCCCATGGCTGCTGACCTCAACACTCCACACTGTCTTTCAAGTGAGTAAACAGGGGTGAGGCATGGAAGAAGAGAGGAGGTTCTGTGATGGTTAAGGTTTGGCTTCCTCCTTTTTTTTGTTTTTAAGGCTCCAAGTTGTCAGCAGGGGCTGGTCTGGGACCTGGGGGTAGAAATTCACATATGCAGAGCCATGTTCTCTGCTGCCAGACAACATCCACTGGGGTTGACATCCCCCAGGTACAAGATGCTACAGGCGGGAAGAAATCCCCATGTGCAGAGCTAGTAGGACCGAATCCGTAGGGGCTTCTGGCTACCTGTCCCAGTGCAGCAGTAGCTGTGTTAGGGCTCCTGACTCCAGCTGATGCTGACCTAGGCCAGACAGGAGAGCCCACCTTTACCCCCATGGCACATTCCCTTTCTATTACCTTCAAGTCTGTTCCTGAGAACATGTGACTTGACACCCAAGATGTCACCGTTCCCAGGGAGATAATGGAATGAAGAGGCTGGGCTACAACACTGTTCTAGCCATCATCTTTGGGCCCAATGCTAATTACAGGGAAAAAAATATATACACACAAACACAAGTCACACACAAGTGTGTGACACTTGCCAGTGATGCCTGGTGAGTCATCCCTAAGTCCCTCATTTTTACAATAAACGCTCAAAGAGTGAGAATGTGCTTTATCTTATTAACTTTGGGGGGACTGATATCTCAAATGAGTTCTTCCTATTGACAAGGTGACAAATAGGACTTTAAAAAAATTCTATTAGAACCCGAGTCGCTTTCAAAATCATCAATATAGAGACCCTATTTCCCCTTGAGTACTGTGATATAAGGCTCTACTCCCATGGATCCTTTCATGCAAAATGCAAACATGCTTCCTTAAAAGTAAATCCCTGTATTTCTAGGCTCCAATGTGAAGACAGTGCTGGGATCATAAAGAAGGCATTTAAGGTAGCTTAGATTGAAACAAAAACCAAAAGAAGCCAAGGTGGCCAATGATGGAGAATTTCAGTTCTGGCCTAAGGACCACACAATCCTTGTGACAGAGTATACCAGTCTTCATCTTTTGCAAACTGGAGATAATACAACAAACATACTATATTCATAATCAAAACAAAATTATGGGAGATTAGTTTTAAGAAATCACAGTGCCTAAGCAAAGGTCACATCTCCCAGATCTAGCTATGAGAACTACGGAGACAGAGGACCTCCAAACCCCTTCCAGCTCTTTCTGGGCTTAGACAATATTCTATTCTATTATTACTCTATTTGGATTGTAATCGTCTGACACTTAATACCTGGAAAGGAAGTTTTCTTGCCAGGTTTATCCCATTGTTTACAAAATGATCATCTCACTGTATTTGGATCCCAACCCTGCCATTTGTTGGGTAATCTTAGCTCAGTGACCTAACTCTTCTTAGGCTCAAGGGTTCGCAACAATAAAATGGAGACACCACCATCCATCTCAGACGGTTGCCCTGAGGACTGAACACAAAGCACCTAGCACGTGTCTGGACTGACACAGATGCTCAGTAACAGTTCCTATTACAGCTGAGTAAATTTTATTATCATTAAATCTGTGCCACCCCCATGCCAAAACAAAATGTTAGGCAAAATGTTACCTTTGAAAACTAAAGTTAGAAAGGTTGTCAGAGGCACATCCCATGCATAGAGGGAAAAATCTCTTGCATTTCTCTTTCCTTTCATGGTGTGAAGATGTCTAGCTGGCAACACATCACATAAAGGGACACCAGGAGTGGACTCAGGCAAAAACTAAAAAGTGTGAAAATTCTATCTATAAAGTTTTCCTCCTATCTGGTCAAGCTGACAGAAGGACAGGTCTGAGTCCTTGCAGGTCTCTTTAGTAAGAACTATTTCCCCAGGAGGTTCTGGAAGCATGATCGTGAGGGAAGAACCATTCTTGAGCCTTAGATGAACCAGGATCTTCAATTTTTTTTTTGGTAACCCCCCCCCGCCCCGCCCTTAACTGTTACTCATCATTCAACACTATGGTGTCTTTTTTCACATAAGAAAGTACTGAATCTCTTACTTTACAAGTAATATCTAGACCATACGAATTTTCTCCTCTACTTGTCGCGCCTCCCATTTTTTCAATTCTGGAGATCACACCCAGAGGAACATCAAGTATTAGAGCAGAATCCTGTAATGGACAGAAATGCGAAAGTCAATATTTCAGTCAGTATCATTAAAACATCAAAAATATTTTTAAAAACACAAATGCTTTAGGGCACTTTTACCTTGGCCCATTTTGCCACTTTCTATGAACAAAACTGTGATAGAGATCACACATAACAGAGCAAGCATGACAATAGGCAGTTATGCAACCAAAATGCATCCCCAAACATGTGTCATCCTGTACTGCCTACAGAATAAAAGACTAAATTCCTAGGGACACAATTCAAGGGCCCTGTGGTGTCACTTCCAGCTGGTCTTCGCAGGCTCCTCTCCCACACTGTTCTGTACTCCCAACTAAGTACTGTTCCTTAAGCACTGTCTACAATCAGGCCTCTGTGATTTGTGCATGCTGTTTCTTTTGCCCAGGATGATCTAGGTTTCCCAGCTACCAGATGTTTCCCTGTGGCTTAAGCCCTGGCTCAGCAAACATCACCTCTAACAAAGCTCCGCTTCCTAATTAGAATTGACCACTCCCTTCTCTGAAGTTCCAGAACACTAGATTCAGACTGCTGCTACATCGCTTGCTTTACTCTGCCAGAAATTCACCAGTCTATATTCCCTACACCAGAAATCAAACATCTGGAAGTGGTGCCTAGCTGAGGGATGGGTGCACGCGCAAGGGTGCGCTTCCCCAAGAAGGGCCTGGACGCACAGCAATGCCTCTCCATCATTCCTTATCCAGTGCTGGGTGCAAGGGCTCCATACAACTGCTGGCAAGCCAGAATCACATTTGTGAAGTCATAACACAATCATCACGAGATGGCAGCAGCTGCCACACATGGAATAACTCGTCTGTGCCAGGGGCTGCAACAGGGGCTCTGCACGCCTCTTCTTTCTGATTTTATCATCACAATCTTTCCGGATGTTGGTGTAGCAGTTTTGTTTCTGGACGTGGCCATCAAGGCTTTGAAAAGCTTCAGTAACTTGCTTAGTAAATATGGGGAAGGGTTGAGATTTGAGCCAAGGTCTGGAAACACACATCAGAAGAACCAGACAAATGGTCCTACCCTTTTGCTCCCATAACTGGATTCTTAAGAGCTTATCTTACAGCTACTGCACAACAGGACTGAACGGTTATGTGTGTGAAGATGCTCAATGGAGCCAGAGGTGGACGTCAGGGTGGAGAAAATGACCATTTGTCAACTTGATGGAATAAGCATGCAGCTCCTAAAATAATCACAGTACGTGGAAAAATAAGCTTCAGTGGAGAAAAACACCACCATACAAAGTGTACTGAGTACAGTAATGTAAAATATATATTTACATGGACAAAGGGAGGCCTACAGAAATTTTTTAAGTCCAATATTTTCTTAAACACTGTGATTACCTTGATAATAAAGAAAATATTTTCAAGGTGCTTATTACATTTTTATTGTTTAGAAGATGTCCTTTTGGGGGATACAAATAAAGTTTAAGTTCTACTTTAAATCCTTCTCCTTTATACAATAAAAAAAACAAAACATTTCTTTATAAAATTATAAATATAGCTTATGGGTATTCTAGAAATTCAAAAAACATAAGAATGTGGTGCATCCATGCTATAGAACACTACTCAGCTACAAAAAAAAAGGAACTATGGACCAACAAAATGATGTGGAAGGCTCTGAAAGGCATCATGCTGAGTAGCTCAGGCCAATCTCAAAATATCACGGACTGTATGAATCCATTTATGACATTTTTAAAGTGACAAAATTATAGAGAAGGAGAACAGAGAAGTGGTGCCAGGGAGTGCAGGGAAGGAAGATGTGGCTCTAAAGTGGCAGCAGGAGGGAGTTCTTCTGCAGTGGTAAAATAATTGCAGATCTTGATTGCTAGTGCATAGTTCTGTGACTTTACACATGGGGTCAAATGTCATAGACTGTATGCGGGAACCTACAAAAATGAGTACATGAAATATCAGTGAGATTCAAGTACAGTCAAAGTCTTAATTAACTGGATGTTGCCATAAATTTCCTGGTTTTGATCAAGCAGTATAGTTACTGGAGAAGCTATAGGTAATGCCCTAGTTTTCCAAGTTCGATCATTCACAATATTTCAAAATGAAAATTTAAAGCCTAAGAGCAAGGTTGTTATGGTGTAGAGAAAAAAGCACAAGCTTTGACGCTGGACAAAATTGGTTCAGATGGTTTTGACATTTATTAGCTGGATAACTTTGGCAAGTTACTATACTTCTCAGCCACATTTACCTGTAAAGGAGGGATGATTAAAGATCATGGACTTAAGCACCTGGCATGGTGCCTGTCACATGGTAGCTAGAAAATAATGGAAGTTATTATTATCACAAAGAACATCTTAGTGTTTGGAAAATGTAAGTGCTCTACAAATATAGCAGATCAGTACATTCTTGCAAGCAGCAACAGGTCTTTCTCTTCATAGCCGTAAGGAGGCATTTTTTAGTTGTCGCCACAGGGTGAGATACCTCACAGTGTGACTAAAATCCAAATGCCTACAGAAGAAAAATACACTACTCAGGAACTGTGTACATATATAGCTGCATATTATAATGTGTTTCCTTCTCAATACAACCTAGTTATTAAAAACATACCATCAGGCAGACTGTTCTGTTTGAACTGAGACTTAGGAGTATCTAAGTATATTCCTAAGTGTCAAACTTACGCCTAAAATCACACAGATTAGACACTAAATAGAAGTCTGATACTCTAAGGTCAACATGGAAGCAAGAATATAAACAAAAAAGATGAGACCATACTGTTCTTTGTCCTTGTATGGGGGCAATTCTATAGCTCTGATCAGCCTGACCCAACACAAAACAGAAAATGGGACAACTGAGGAGAAGCAGCCAGTTCCTGACCACAGGCACCCACAGTTTAATGAGGCTACTTGCCATGTTCTCCCCCAATGACAGATTCAAGATCAGATCACACAGCAGGCCAAACTGGAAGATCCAGGAATAGGAAAATTAGCTTAACTTTGTAGAAACTGGAGTTGTCACTATCTAAGTATCATTAAATATTTAAGAATTCTCCAAGGTCCATTATAACTCAGAATTCTGTACCTCTACGGATCTAAAATAGTTGAGAAAGTAAACAGAACAATCTAAAAAAGATGCATTCTTTTACCATCTCTCTCAAGTGTATATGGAGTAACAGAAATCATACTGGATAGTAGGAACCACTAGAGATAAATAAATAAGATGCAAATGCTGCCCTCATGGAGCTCAGGGCCCAGTCTGGGAGAGAAGACACATGTACCCAAATAGCTCTGATGCCAGCTTGCAAAACAAAACAAAACAAAACAGAACAAAAGCCATGTCCAGACTAATGAGATGAGAGGTCAGAGGAGGGCAGAACAATTTCCTATTGATTGGGTCTCATGAAGGTTCTGTGGCAATGGCAATGTTAAAGATGATCCTTACAAGATGGAATAATAGCAGCTGTAGATTTGCCTTCCCCAAACAGGTAACAGTGACATCAGCTACACCTGTGGGAAAGTATGGGGATTTCATATAACAAGTGGATCAGGTTTATGATCTGGTGGCAGAGGAATTCCCTGGGGAGTGCCCCAGGGCTTGGATCAGGATGACTGGGATCCATGGAGTCTGTTTCGTGAAGAAGAGCACAATGACAGGCCGGTGCTTCCTGAAGATTCATTTGGCAGCACTAAGCACTGTGTACTACGCCTGTTCCTTGGAACCCTGCAAGCTAATGGTTTAAGGCAAATTGGGAATGTAAGAGAATCTGAGAGCACAGTGACCCATGTGGGAAGCAAAAGAAGGAGACAATGAGCCAGTGGGGGAAGTCTCGCAAGGACTCAAGATTTAGGCCCACACAAGAGATGTGATTCCACCAAGAGATGCAAAGGACACAGAAACGGGTTTTGGAGAAAAATGAAAATTGTCACTTTGACATGCACAGGGCTGGGGGCTGATAAAATTATCATGTGCGGATAAGCAAGAGGCAGCTGGACATATGGAACCGGGAGAGATTTCCAAAGCACCCCCTCCCAACTCAAAATGTCTAGAACATGATGTTTCTCTCTCCAAATCATGTCTTCCAATCTCAGTGGCTGGTGCTCTATCCGCCATTACAAAAGCTGGAAACCTAGGAGGTTTGTCATGCCTGACATCCCCTTCTCTGTTATCCCTCACCTAATCTCCCACATTTTCCTCTTAAATCCATCTTGCACCTGTCAACCCCTCTCCAACTTCTCTGGACCACGGGAACAAGCCTAGCAGTCTCCTCATGGACCGCTGCTCGCCTTAGAGTCTGCCCTCCATACAGCAGCAGAGGTGATCGCCGAGAGTCCATCTGATGCTATCAGTCCTTGGCTTAAATCATGTCCAAAGCTTCTCACTGCTCAACCCCAAACACCTCCATCCTTAGGGGCTACGAGATCTTGGTCATCTGGCCCCCACCCCCGCTCCCTCCTGCTCATTCTTCTGCTGCTCTCCCTGCCCCCAACCCAGCCACTGGCTTATCCTTTCCTGTTCCCCTTAATCTCAGCTGCTTCTCTGTCCCTCCCCCCACCCCAGCCCCTGCCAAGCATCTAGGTCCTTCCTATTCATTCTTCAGACCAGGGGTCAAACATCATTTTCTCAGGACAATTTCCCAGGCTCCTCAAACAATGGCACTCCCGTAGGACTCACTCCTGTACTGCTGACACTTGGCACAAGCTGGTGTTACACATCTGGTGTGATCATCTGATTAATGTCTGTGGGTCCCATCGCAACTAAAGCTTCACGAGGGAGAGGCCAGGTCTGCCATGCACACCACTAGATCCGAGCACCCGGCACAGTGCTCGACCTGCAGCAGCAGCCTCTCAAATGGTCAATGAATAAAGAACGAACTAGAAGAAGTGTGGTAAAGAAGGGGAAAAGAGAGGATGGTAGTATTGGGGGGGTGCAGGTAGGGGGTAGCAGGGATCCAAGACACAAGGAGCCAATGGGAATCACAATGGAAGGCACAGACCAAATGGGTACTAAGGTTTTAAGGGAAGGAAAAGAGGCTCAAGTGGAGGAAAGTTTGTTTTGGAAAAAAAGGCAACCAGTCCTTTCCGCTGAGACGAGGAGGAGAGCACGGGTGAGGACGGCCAGCAGCAGGTGGTGGAGTGGGCGGTCTCCGGGAGCCCAGGGAGGAGGGCTTGTAAGTGTTCAGCAGAGCAAGGGACAAGGTGGGTTGAAGAATGTGGAGGGTTTGGCAGGGATGCAGTGGGGGGTCGGAGAGAGAGGTCGGCCTGAGATTAAAAAGAACTGCCCGTGCAAGGGGAGCCCCTGGGGTCTGAAAGCCTGCACTCTCACTCTGCACTTGTACAGGAACTAATGAATGAAATCTATGTGACTTGCACACCATAGTCCATGGCCTGTCAAGTCTGGGGGCTGGCAAATTGGGAATGAAGTGGCCACAAGGGGCAAGGGAACCTGAGGGCTCAACAGGCTCTGTTTTATCCTGAAACAGCACTTATTTTGCAGCAGCAAAAGGAGGGGATGATTCAAGACTGAAGTTTAACAGGATACCTATAGTAAACATCCGATGTCCCCACTGAAGTTCTACTACAGACACTTGAGAATGTTTTATTATAGGGTTTGGGACATTATTTCAGCTCTCTTAAAATGAGAAGAGGTGCTAAATCTCCTAGACTGAAGGACCTAAAAAAAGGAAACTATCAGAAAGTCTCCATTGTATTTTCATGAAAAGAAGACTACTGCAGGAATCCTTGTTGGTCACCCTTATGATGAACTGGATGGGCCTTCATTCTGGGAAAGAATACAGATCTGGCTCCAAGTGTCCATAATGGAAGGAGAGGGTGGTGTTCATGGCTTACAGCTCCAGTTGCAGCCAATGACAAGAGACCACGGAAGCTGAGCACTGCTACACTTGTTAGACACCTGGCTCCTGGGTGGTATGATACCCAGCACCTGCTCAAAGGTCATTTCAGAACCGAGTATTTGAGAGAAACAGAGTCTGAAGGACACACAAGCCAGCCAGCCATCTCAATTCTCTGAGTCCTGTCAATATACTGGTAAGCCATCAAAAAGCTAAGCAAGCAGACCTCATTTTTCTAGTCCCTCAGAGAAAGACCTTTTACCAACTAAAGGTGAACGTGCATTCTATAAAGACGTGCATTCTGTCTTTATAGAGGGTCTCAAATGGTAGTGAAGAATCTTTGGGTAATACTCTGCCTGAAGGATGGAGTCATCATGTTCCTATCTTTTAGAGACATTTCTCCTGGAATTTAATCCAGGAAGAACATCCTACTTCTGACTTACCATCAGAAAATGAAAGGTGTGTGCAACATGTTTGTCATCTCATCAGCATTTCTCGGTTGACAGGCCTAAAAGCCTCCGTTCTCTGGCTATCACACATCTGCTGTGATCCATTCTGGTTCAAGGGTGTGTGGGCTGACCAGGAGCGAGGAATACCAACTTTCAGAGGGGGTTACCTCTGGGGCGAAGGGGAGATGGGGCTTCTTCAGCTGGATGGTAGATTCACAGCTGTTTAGGTTATTCTTTATAAATTTCCTATCTTAAATATTTCAAAATGATTTTGCACACAGAGCAGGGATGGGTGTGAGCTCTAGGTGAAGCAAATGGCCTGAGGGGAGGTCCGGAGGAGAGTGCCCAGGGCTTAGTTAGGGGACAGTGGGTAGGGCACCTGAGCCGGAATATGGGCCGGGCTGGCAGGAGACAGGTGGCAAGGTGCAGTACCCTAACTTCCTGGCAAAGGCATAGGAAATGAGGGAGGAAAGGAGCCACGGAGAGTGTCTGAGCACGGGGATGGCATGACTATAAAGAGGACTTCAGGGGCCAGAGAGAAGGGAATGGGGAGAGGCCAGAGGCAGGGAGGCCAATATGTGGCCCCTGTGATGGCCCAGGACAAGACCCTGGACTGGGGTGGGGTGCATGCGAAGACTGTGGAGGAGGGAGGAGAGGGGCAGGGACCCCAGGGCTGCTGGAAGAGAAGCAGCACCAGCCAGAGAAGCAAGAGCACCAGAAGATGGCACCGGGGAGGGAGGAAGAGCTGAAGACTCCCGCCTTGGCCCCTGCACCTGGGAGGCAGGCAAAAAGCCCAGGGGTCTCGGGCAGGCAGTAAGAAACGAGGAAAAGGGGCAGCCTGGGTGGTTCAGCAGTTTAGCACTGCCTTTTGCCCAGGGCATGATCCTGGAGACCCGGTATCGAGTCCCACGTCAGGCTCCCTGCATGGAGTCTGCTTCTCCCTCTGCCTGTGTCTCTGCCTCTCTCTCTCTTTCTTTCTGTGTCTCTCATAAATAAATACAATCTTTAAAAAGAAAGAAAAGAAAGAAAAGAAAGAAAAGAAAAGAAAAAAAGAAAAGAAAAGAAAAGAAAAGAAAAGAAAAGAAAAGAAAAGAAAAGAAAAGAAAAGAAAAGAAAAGAAAAGAAAAGAAAAGAAACGAGGAAAGGGGGAGGTGCTGGGGTGGCTCGGTCAGTTGAGCATCAGACTCTTGGTTTCAGCTCAGGTCATGATCTCCCGGGTCATGGGATCGAGTCCTGTGTTGGGCTCTGCTTGGGGATTCTCTCCCTCTGGCCCTTCTCTCTCCCTCCAAAATAAATACATCTTTTTTTAAAAAATGAGAAAGGGGCCAGAAGAAAGGCAGCCCTCGAAACCAAAGCAAGCCCAGGGGCAACGAGGGGATGGCTCTGCCCATCAGCTGTGGCCTGGTCGGGGAGAGCATGTGGGGAGGAGCACAGCCAGCACGCAGCGTTATCCTGAGAGAGGAGACCGCAGCCAGGGAGCGGAGGAGCCCTGGGGAGGACGAGGACCAGAGAGAAGCCAGCTGAGGCCTCGGAGGCGGAAGGAGGAGGGAGACCACCAGACTGGTGCGTCCACAGAATGGGTTCCCAGTGACCTAACAACTACCCTCCTGGGCTCTGCTCGTTCTTTATCCTGCAGAGCCCTGCAGCATTCCCTCAGCGGTGTGCTCCCTTCCTTCCCGAATCTTCTCCCTTCCACCGACTTCCACCGAAGCCTCCGCTCTGACCACCCCTGCTTTCTCTTCTCCGGCGCTGGGGCTGCCCCCCACAACCCCGCCCGGGAGAATGTTCGAGCCCTCAGGGTCCTCGGCCACAGCATGCATCTCCTTGTCAGGTAATCACGGGGATGCATGCGGCTTCCACCAACACTGACGTGCTAACAACTTCACAGGCTCCGGAGTCACGTTTCCAAATGCTTCGGAGACATTGCCACTCAGTGGCTGTACGGCTATTAAGTCCACCTGTTCCGAGGATCCCCGGGGGCTCATCTCTGCCACACTCCTTCTCCCGGGAGGTCCACGTCAAAGCAAAGGATCAGAGGCACCACCCTCGACTCGTAGTCCTTCCTCCAACTCCCACCTCCAAACGGCCACCCCGTCCTCCCAAACCTCCCGCGCTTTTCCCTCCTCCTGGTGCGACGACGACTGCAAGGCCCCGGCTGCTCACCTGGACCACTACCTTTCCCACTGCTCTCCCCACCTCCAGTTCCCCCCCCGCCCCCAGTCCATCAGACACGCTGCAACCGGCCGTCCCTTCCAGAAACACACATCCACTGTGTGGTCCTCCCCATAAGGCCGGCGCCGCTGACCTGTGACTCGCGAGACTCGTGGGGCGGACCCTGCTCCTGGCTTCATCTCCTGCCCCCCACTCCCCCTCCACCCTCTACTCCAGCCCCAACAGCCCACCCAGCCGTTTCCACACTATGTGGTCTTCTCCAGATCGTCATGCAGTGACGTAGGGAAACCCTCTACCTGCACTGCTCCCCCCTCTCTCCCCTCCTGTCCAGGAAATTGTTACCATTCTTCAAGACTCGGCTCAAATATCACCTCCTCTACAAAGCATGCTATGACTCATCATCACTGGGTTACTTGCCGTCTCCCTTGTAACCTCACAGTGTTATGCAACCACGCCAGGCTCTGTCATATTACACCCCAATTACTCGCCTCTGTGTCGTTCACCAAGCTCACTGTTAGCTCACCGTGCTGCTCACTGAAGGTTCCAGAATACAGGCACGAGCGCATGAATGAACCAAGGGGTTACTTTGCCTTTCTCACCAGCTACCACACCTGAACCTGACGTGCTCCTGGAAAGGAAGCCGAAGCAGTCTTCCTTCTCCTTGGGAGTCTACGGATTAGAGCACCATGGGCCAAAAGGGAACTGCTCCCCCCTCCCCGCCACCACTGTGGTCATGAGAGCGACCCCACACCAAATTCCTGAGCACCCTCAAGGTCAAAAGGGGGCTATGGGATTTCCAAAGCCCAGAAACAATGTCAGTATTCGAGATGCTGGGATTTAGTGGGGTCCTCATGGCAGTCAAACTGGAGTGATGAAGCCTGTTTCCTCCCGAGTTCACTCACAGAATACCTTTTGCCTGAGTGTCTACCACCTACTGGACCCGGCGCTACCTAGGCCCAGGACCAGAAGGACTCAGCATTAGTAAAGGCCACAGACATACAGCAGCAAATAAGTGAGACCAGACTTCCTTCACTCAGCGCAGCCTGAATGAATACCCTTCAATGTGCCAGGCTCTGCCCTCAGCACTAAGGGGACACAGGGTGGGGGTCGGGGACAGACAGATGAGCATCCCTGTCCTCAGAGGGCCAAGCAACAAGACGAAGCAGTGAAATATATAAAATCAGAGGCGGGAGGCAAGGGCTCCGGAGAAACAAACATGGAAAGGAAAGAAGGTGTGATGGTCAAGGGAGGGCTCATGAGCAGTGGGTGATAGAGGGGAGGGAGAGGCATGGGAAGAGGCTATGGGGACACAAAGACAGAGGGGCCCCTTCACAGGAGCTGGAGGTGGCTCAGGACTGCTGAGGTGGGTTCTGAAGGACAGACAGCAGCTTCTGAAAGTAGCACCCCGATCCAGGGTGAAGAGCACATGCCATGCCTCCATACAGAAGAGCCTGGCCAGAAGTGGCGTGAGTCGAAGCAAGAGAAGTCACGAGGATGTTTACGCCACGTAAGTGAGATTGGATTTTATTCTGTGAGCCCCAAGGAGCCAACGAGAGTTTTAGGCTGGAGAAGTAAGCTGGCCAGCCTCGTTCTAAGGAGGATCATTCTGGAGGCAGGATGCAAGGCAGAGTGGAGGACGGATGACCAGGAAGGAGGGGCTGCAGTGACAATCTAAGGAGACAGCCACTGTGCTGCTACCATCCTAGGGAATGGGGTGGGCGGGACACCTTGCCGTTGACACCTCAATGACGTGGGACAGCGGGCTCCCGAGTCAGACTGCACTCCCACTGCTGGGTTTACCTACCTGAAACAGGTGTCCGCTTCAAAATGCCAGGGAGAGGGCAGCTCTTTGTCAAACACACAGTTTTCAGCAGAATCCACAACTGATGTTCTTACTTAGAACTTTAAGAAACACTATGATGACTATGTTTTGAGGCTTCTGCATAACCACTTACATGGCTTTCTGTATATGATGTTTTCTGCCATGAGCTTCTCGCTTTTATACTAAATGTTAGGGCCGACTGGTCAAAATGTTTATGTGAAACAGTGGAAGAAGAAAAAAGTTAGTAGTCACTGTCAAATGGGCCTTTTATACACCCCTTTGGTGTTCATCCCCACCTTCTACAATGCCACACGAAAACCAACGAAAGCTTGCTACGTGCTCTCCCAATCATAAAAGTCATACATGCTCATTCCAAGTGGAGGGAAAAAAATAAAGCATGCATAATTCCACTCTCCAGAGAGCCCAAGGACTAAAACGCTTCATGTTATTTCCTCTTTTCTACTGATACTTTTCACTCGTTTTGTGTAGCTGAGATTGTACAATCCTGTCATGGCAGCAGAGTCTTAAAAATTTCCCCAGTTCGTCATCAGTGACAGCAGAAAATGGGACCGGGCATGCGTGGCCAGCCAACAAGCCAAGGGTCTCAGAGGGGTAAGGCACCGTAACACTTGCTTTAATTCTCATTTTTGATGACCCTTACATATATCAGCATCAAATCTCTCAATCTGTCCCAATTTGACCCTTGGGAGCCGGACAGAATGAGTCTGATCCCTGATCCACAAAAGGCACTTCAGACATTCATTCCAGGGTAGCTCTGCCGTGCCTCGCTTCTGTCTTTTCTTCAGATGAAAAACCAACAGTTACTTCAATCGTTGCTTCTATTACAGCCCCTCCACAAACCTGGTCCCCTTGTCTGAACCCTTGCTGGTGTTCCAATGTCCCTCTTAAAACGTGGCACCTGGATCTGAACATGACACGACACTCCAGGTGGGACTACAGTCTCATTTTGCTGGTCACTGTCTTATACTTTTTGTGAGTAGAGCCTATGGGTATATTAACTTTGACATCAACCAGGCCCAATTACTGGGTCAAATGAGCTCAAGCCCCTGTTAAGACCTCCTCCATCCTTCATTGGCACCAGCGGTTTGTATAAAATAAATGTCATCTACAAGAAATGTTGTATCATTAGTTTCATTCTGATATCCTAGTCTATTAAGGCAGTTTCAAATCACACCTGTGTAGTCTAGAGCATTGGCTAGTTTGTGGTTTCTCACATATTGGACATGCATGCTTTCTGAGGGTTCAACTGCATTGTGTTAGAAATGCTGCAGAGGAGGGGCCCTGCACAGCGAGACATTTGGGACTCCCCTTCCTGGTTGGCATCGAGCCTTTAATCCACGGTCTATAACTCACCTAGGTGTACCACCACCATTTAGCCCATGGCTTCTTAGTCACATGCCTTGACTTAATCAAGACAAGGCAACAATAGTCCTGAAGAAGTTATGGGGTAAAAGCAACGAAACAAAAGCTAGATTCCCCCAACGGTCTCAACATCTCCTGTGTAGAAATTGCTACTCTTCCACGAACCCTGGACCTATCCATCCCTACTTGGTCCATCCCCCAGGTATAGCTGCCCCTTCAGGCTGGCCTGCATGATGGTGACCCACTGTATCTACCGTGGGTCCTTCGGTGACAGCCATGGCAGCTCTTCACTTGTCCCTTCCCTTCTGGAGCATCTCGTCTCCATCTCATTGTTCCATCGGGGGTACATTCCTTGAAATGCTGTGACAAACATTTCATGGCCATGGAGTAAAAATGTAGAGTGGCACAAGCCATACCACAGGCATCCTACTGCTAAACCACTACCTAGTACTTTGCAACACCTGGGAAGTTCTAGAGCAATGGGCCTTAATGAGGGATTCATATCATCAGCATCCTCCTCTGTGGAGTCTTAAAATGTACAACTGTATCTGGACCACAGGCCCAGACATTTTGACACAACACCTGTAGGGCATCTGTAGTGTCTGTTAAGCACCCCAAGTGGTTCTCATCTGTGCTTCTGATAAAGAACCACTATTCTACACTAACTCCTCCAAACTAGCAGATGGGTCCAGTTACCAACGCTTCCCCAATGTGATGAGGGCCAAAACTTCTGACTTTTTAGATTCGCTCTTGCTACATATGCAGGTGTTAGTGGTAAATGAGCTTTGCAAAAGCCAAAAATTAAGAGCTGAGAAGCAAATATATCCCCCATGTTAATCTGATCCACAGTCAATGTTGCCAGGTAGAAGAGACATAGTTTAGCATTATCTTTAACAGTTAGGGTCATCTTTATGGTCTTAGATTCTACTTACCGTTTCCAAACTTCTTAAATAAAGACGATAATTTGTGATGTAAACTCTTCCCTTAATGGGGCCATTGAAAGGACATATGTAAATAACTTCTTTGTCTATTAAGATAAAAAAAGTACCCTAAAATAATGGAAATATATACCAAGATACACAACAAATGGCACTCATTTAATATCAACTATGTGGCTAAGAATAGCTACAGTAAAAAAAGGATCCCTAGAAAGGTCGAGAAGCAGGCACTGGGCAATGTTTCTACATTACCGTGCCAGATCAAGTGTGGGCCACAGGTCACCTCCAAGCACCGGCATGGCTTCCCTGAGCTTGACCAAAATGCTGTCACCACCTGGGGCAAGGTGGTAAACTGGAGAGCAAAAGTGTACTCGGGTCCTGTTGCTGCTACTCCTAGGTGGTTCTTAGAGATAACTACGGAGCTCCTGCAACCATAGGATGGCCGTTCAGGTGGGACAATCTTGTGGACTAACCACCACGTAGGGTCTGAGGCTTGCCAACCTCTCATCACACGAACATTGTGATGTTTTTAATAAATGGATGTCAGTGGTAGAAATATTCCTAGTATTTTCTAATAGTCCAGAGAAGAGTTTTTAGTTAGATCCATTTCAATCATTTCAGGGACAGAAAACAGATGGCCAAGGTAATGGTATATCTTTAGTAGACTCAAACATAAGGAGAGACTCAATCAGGAGAGGTAATTTATTATAACAAAAAGATCTTCCTATTATCTTTCAAGGATGTCCTTGAATGTGTTAATGGCTTTTAATTTTTTAAAAACAATTTTGAAATCCCTTTCTCCTTGGGTGCTAAACGAAAAATGCCCAGTAAGGCTACATCCTGCTAATTCAATGAATGACTACCTCAGTTAAGCTTCTGACAATGATGCAGAGCACCAAAATTCCATATACGAGGGCCACCTGAAGTAAGCTATCCTCTTTGCTCTTATCCAGAATTGTGATGGATGCATGCCACTGGTTTTCTCATCAAGACCAGAATCGGGTGCAAGTCTATGGACATGGAAGAGTTTCTCACGGTGCAAGGCTAACTAATTCACAAAGGCACCATGTCTTATGGCCTTAATCTCATCAACAGCATGTTGTAGCCACTTGAGCTAAACAACCCAGACCTTAGTTAACAAACCAAAAGGTTCCCTGAAACAATGGTAGCTGTATCACCCACATTACCAAATATGTGATAATCTGAAGTGAGGGTGTCCTCTGCCCTAATATAAAATGTGAATGCCCACAACATTAGCATTTGGCTTAGAAGCTGTCAGATGCTTCTATATTCTTAAGCCTGAATGATCTGGTCCTTCTAAAGTAGATCCCTTCCTCTTAATATGAATTTACCATGAAAAAAATACGTCAACAATTGAAATACTGCATCAATAGTACAAACTCCAGTTATTGGACAAATGAAAGATATTCTAAACCAATATGGTCTCCTATATTTCAAAGCAAAGACTACAAAGATGTTAAGTCTTTAGGTTGATCACAGATCCTAGGCTGGAAAACCTTAACATTATTTTGTGCTTATAACCTCAAACCATGAGAGCTTAGAGCTCCAATAAGAGACATTTAAGAGATAATCCACTTTTTTTCCAAAATAATTGTCAGTCTTGGGTACAGAGGGAAAAACATCACCCTCCTGAATATCATGAAACTCCTGAAAGAACTCTCTGATCAGGAAACTAATGGAGAGAGTTCTCCTTATGTTAACAGTTTTAAACAAAGCTAGCCTGTTTCTCTTAATTTGAGTTCTGTAGAGAAAGAGGGATGGAAGCCACCTGATCCTGCTGGGACTCTCATCAAGTTATGTGAATCCTAACTTCACAGGACCCTTACCAGTGATACGAGTTTCTCCTGGAAGTCGAGGAACAGCCTCACTCAGGTCCCAATTAACTCCATCCCTAGAAGTCTGGAAATGAAACAGGGGCGTCAGAAGGAATGACATTACATTTGCACAGATTTTTAAGCAACCTGGAACACAACCAACCAGAAATAGACTCTGTAAAGAAAAAATTACAGTGATATTTACCATTATAGAAAAGTGGAGCAGAAAAAGCAAACGACCAAAAAATTACAACTTACATCAATATCCTTTAGCTGTGTTAACTTTTGGTCTGTAAATAGCATTAGCACACTTTTCAGTATCAATGTTTAAACTCCCCTTCCAACCACTTTACAGTTAACAGTGTTTAGGGAAGCGATAAAAAGTCAATATTAAGCATATTCTATAGACACAGGGATACTCTGGCAGCTTTTTTTTTCCATATTAAATATTTAGTCATCTTTTGTTAAGAGCAGAGATGGAAACTTCATTTCAATGGGCCCTTAACTGAACAACAGTAATTACAGAATCTTCCCATGTCAGAAAATAACTTCTTACATATCAAGTTTCTTACTTTACTGAGATCCTTCCTCACATAGGTCACTACAGAAGAGGAAAGGGCGATCAAGCATTTTACCGAGGAGGCCAATCATTTTACGTGTAAAGTCAGTATATACTTCCCTCAAAGGGTTTTTGTGAATATTAAGTGAAACAACACGCACCAGAACACTCTTGTCAATTATCAAGGGCTCTGCAAATGTAAAGTATCATGAAATAAGAGAACTGTCAATTGTGTATTTAAGTAAGATATAAGCTGTCAGAGGTGGGTGCTCGGCTGGGCTTTTAATGGTTTTATCATTTTTATTCAGGCACAAAATGAAAATTCCTGGCCAGTTTTCAATGTTTTAGTGCTTGCAAGCTGAGCATTTTAACCAGGAGGGCAAGACCAATTGTTGCCAGCCAGGAATGCCTTCCCTTCAGTATCCTTTAATGCTGCCACTCACTAACTAAAAACAAGTATGACGAGCAAATGTAATATTCAGTATACCTTTTAAGGACCACAGTTCGAGGTCAGAAGAATAAAAATACAATTCAACTACAAAATTAGGCAAACAGATGTCTGATTAACACAGTATAACATGGGATTAACAGAGGATATATTTTATATTAGAGTCACACTCCACAAGGACTTACAATTAGCTTCATGAAGTAACTCTGGTGTTTAGAACTGATCCTTATACCATAACGATACCAAAATACAATAAAAGCATATAATCTCGGGGATGAAAAAAGGTCCTTGTAACATGACACCCAAAGCAGAAACTATGAAATATAAAAGACCGATATATGTTATCACATAAAACATTTAAACCTCTGTATTTCAAAATCAAAATGCCATAAATAAAATTAAAAGGCCAATGATAAGAAACAAAAAGACCTGTAATGTATATTATAAAGAGTTGATCATCATCATATGTAAAGAACACTTATGAATCAATAGAAAATTATCCTCTCAAACACTCCAAAAAGTAGGCAAGGAACACAATAAGCCACTTCAAAAAAGAAATACAAATGGATAAAAATTTTTTTTAAAAAAAAGCTTACCCTTGTTAGTACTCAGGGAGCTACAGATTAAAAGAGACTAGTTGGCTCCCTTCTGATTGCTTAGGCATCTCTGTACACTGCTGGTGGGAGTATAAATGAATCTTTCTGGTGAGTAATTGGTAAATGTATCCAAAGCTTCAAAGGGCCATGAATAAAGCTTATTTTAAATCCATCCCTTCCTTTCAATGTATGTTTCAAAATCTCCCACTAATTACACAATTTTCTTCTTGCTACTTTGATAATTCTTTTCTTAGTGCTGTATTCGTTTTGGTCATACAATTTTTTTATCATCATAATTAGAAAATAAGGTCAATATTGAGGAAGGTATAAGAACCTGCTCAGTGGGCCTTGGCCTTCCAAGATCTCCTTCAGAAAGCTTCCAAGGCTGAGAGATTGCTTACCATATTAAATATAGTGTCTGGCAGCAGTTGGCAAAACAGGTTCTCAAAAAATGAAGTTACGTGAAAGGATTTACAAATGCAAAACTTGACACATTTATGGCATTCTGTCTTTTGTGGAGCAAGACAGGATAATAAAGAAAACCACATATGTTGGAGATTTTACATTATGTGAATAATTAATAATTCAATGAGCCTGAAGTGACCACCTAATATGCAAATATGAGAAGAGAAATGCAGAGAAAGAGGTACAAATTAAATCTGAAAACTTACCCTCTTAATAGACTCGTTCTCCAAGGAGTGTGAATTATATTTAGAAGTTGGTGCAGAAGCCATACTGGAAACTAGCAAAAAAAAAAAAAAAAAAAAAAAAGACAATATGCAGTATCAGTGGAATTTGTAGGCAACTTCCAACAATGTGGCATCTGAGATTTAAATACGGCGACTGCGGGGGATCCCTGGGTGGCTCAGCAGTTTAGCACCTGCCTTCAGCCCAGGGCGTGGTCCTGGAATCCCAGGATCGAGTCCCGCATCCAGCTCCCTGCGTGGAGCCTGCTTCTCCCTCTGCCTGTGTCTCTGCCTCTCTGCCTCTCTCTCTCTCTCTCTCTCTCTCTCTCTCTCTATCACATGAATAAATAAAATCTTAAAAAATAAACAAACAAATATGGCGACTGCGAAGAAACAGTACTACACCCCTGCAGGCCCCATTTCCGTAGCAATCTCCAGTGGGAACGAGACACACAAGGGACTAATCACAGCACACAGCACAGGTCACGTAAAAGAGCGCCAACAAAGGTATAGCAGCTAAGTGTACCTGGGGGAGCTCAGTGGGAGACACTACACATACTTACACAACAGTTATTCATAGCTTTCAAATCATCTCACAAAACATACTGCTCAGTAATTGTGCAACAGGCCTCAGATTTCCACACTGCTTAATTTTTCAAGATAACTTAGAAGCAGCCAAGCATCGTGGTAAAAAGAGGTAGGCAACTGAACTCACAGTCTTTCTGTCTTTCAGAATTCGGTCTTCTCCAAATTGAGGAAATTTAAAGTGGCATGGACTTGATGGAAATCAAATTAGCAAGATTTGATTTGATCAGTATTTTCCAGGGAAAGTTTATACTTCATTTAAATAATGCATATTCATCACAATTCAGACATAAATGAAAGCATCATATTCAGAACATACACAATATCATTTCAATTGCAAGGGTTTAGGCTTGGGAAGACTATCGCAACAACAGGAAACTAAGTGATGCTTCAGTTCTTTTATTTCTCCAAGTTATTGACACGGAGAGATCCAGATGAAGTCACTGGGAAGTGAACCACATCAACTAGGTAAGGGTGGGTATTTCTGGGATCTTTTTGCCAGGCAAGCACTCACTAACAAAATCTGGCACAGTGAATATTAACATACCTTGGCACAAAACCTAGTGATTTGATAGCTGCACAGTGCCAGTCACTGGCCATCGTGAGGCCCAAGCGAGGTGACAAAGATGCAGGTAAGGGTAACGACCAGGATAAAGAGGTGAGGATGGCTACATGAGGACATTCGATTAGGATTAGGACTGCCGGGCTTCCCGCCGCAGAGTTCAGCTCACCAAGAGCAAGGCTGGGCGCCCATGGGTCACAGTTGCATTCTGGCACATGGTTGGCACTCATAACTATTTGATCGGTTAAGGATTATGTACAAAATACACAATATTGTGAAACATCCTGATGGGGCGAGCTTGTACGCTGGTTCACCAAAGCCTAGAGAGGTGGACCTAGGATGCTACCCTGAGGCTTCAAAATTAAAAATTATGGCAAAATAAAATGCTTCTTTATAAATTTAAACCTGTAATTATTAAGAGGCAACACGACCTAAAATTAGAAATAACTTTTTAGAAAGATTAAGGAATAATTCTAAAATGAGTGAAATTCAGATAAAAGCTTAGGAAAAATAGCTTTGAAAGACCTCTCTAACCTCAAGTTCAAATCCAAGCAAAATAACTCATTATTCTCAGAGACAGCAGAATGGATAAGGAAGACTAGTGAGAGCAAGTCAGATGTTTCTGCCCTGAAATTATTCTATGCACTAAACAAGATTATATACTTGGCGGATTTTCTTCAGTCACAGATATGAAATTACTTCTTAATAATCAGATACTGTAGTATTTAAAACATTTTAATAATATAAGTCAATGTTTTCAAACAATGTTAAATTACTACTGTCAAGTCATTATAAGAATTTTAAAATGCTGGGTTATACACTCAATTCAGTCTTCACTTTCTTGCTCATGTTTCTAAGTCATAAAAGAAAGGAGTCTTCCTATTTTCTTCAACGCTCATCTTAAAAACTTCAATTTAGGGGCATCTGGGTATCTTGGTTGGTTGAGCATCCAACTCTTGATTTTGGCTCAGGTCATGATCTCAGGGTCATGAGATTGAGCCCCACATCAGGCTCTGGACTGAGCATGGAGCTTGTCCCTCTCCCTCCCTTCTCCCTCTCATCTCCAAAAAAAATAAATAAAATCTTTAAAATAAAATTTGAAACTTCAATTTAAAATGAACTAGATAAAACAGAGGAAAGCCCTCGCATCTCCCTTATTTCTAACTACCTTACCAAGATATAATAATTCACTACACAAGCCACTTTTTACAAGCCACTCTTTTGAAGTGTACAATGGTTTTTTAAGTATACCCAGAGTTGTGCCTCCATCAGCACCATCAGCTTTAGAACATTCTCATCACCCTAGAGAGAACTCTGCTCCCATTAGTCACATATCACTCCCCATGCCCCTTGCCCCTAAGCAACCACAAATCTGCTTTCCATGTCTATAAATATACCCATTCTGGACATTCTATATAAGGGATCATATACAATTCACCTTTAATCAGCACAGGTTTGAACTGCATGGGTACTCTCACACACAGATTTTTTTTTATAGTAGAGTACTCTAAGTGTATTTTCTCTTAGGACCCCCTTAATAACATTTTCTCCAGCTCACTTTATTGTAGGAATACAGTATGGGGCACTTGGGTGGCTCAGTGGTTGAGCATCTGCCTTTGGCTCAGGGCGTGAACCCGGGGTCCTGGGATTGAGTCCCGCATCAGGCTCCCTGCAGGGAGCCTGCTTCTCCCTCTGCCTATGTCTCTGCCTCTCTCTGTGCCTCTCGTGAATAAACAAATAAAATCTTAAAAAAAAGAATACAGTATATAACACAGACCACACACAAAATATGTGCTAATCAACTGTTTATGTTATCAGTAAGGCTTCCAAGTCAACGGGAGGCTATCAGAAGTTCAGTTTTTGCAGTCAAAACTTACATATGTATTTTCAACTGTGTGGGGGGTGGATGCTCCTAACCTGCATGTCCTTCAAGGCTCAACTGTAACATGCAGTCTTTGTTCAAGGGTTAACTGTAATAGGTCTAAAAAGTCCTGCTTTTTTTTTTTTTAGAGTTATACCAGAAACTGCTATTATTCAAAGGTGGATCAAGCACAAATCTGAGAAATCCAAGGGTCCACGTAACAGAGGTCAGGTCCATGAGGCTCGCTTTAAAATGTCATAAGTGAACCTCTCTGTTGAATGGTTCCAAGTGATCCCTGAAATGCACAGAAGCTGGAACAGCGTGATGTTGGAGAGCACAGATGTTAGAGTCAACTCCATTCAAATCCTGACTCTGCAACTCACTATTTGACCTTGGGCGGGTGATTCAACCTTCCCACTATTCAGGCCTTTGGCTGCTACTATCTCTGCATTTTTGTAGCACAGATGGGCGAAATGAAAGAACTAATACATAGGACGGGCTCAAAACAGGGTTCCGGTATATACATTAGCAAATTATTCACATATATTTTCAATTATGAAAGGAGACTTATTACATGCTGACATCGTAACAAATTATTCTCCAAATTAGTCCTGACCCTTTAATACTAGCTAGAATGTTAACGAACACAGGGATAGTGCATGGCCAGTGGTGACCTAGTTACAAAGCTTCTCTTTAAAAAGTACACGAAAATACCCTTTTGGTTATATCTTGCCCAGGATCCCTAAAGATCAAGTTTTCATCCTTTTTATTTAAAAAACACTGACTTTGGGCTACCCTGCCTTTAAAGCGAAATTGAAACTTAATTTTTATATCTATTTATATCTAGCTACACCACACACACACACACGCACACGCACATTACAGGAATCTAACCAAAGGTAGACATCTCGCATTTTTGATCCTGGAAAAAAACTTTCGCCATTCTTTCAGCCCAATCCTCTTTCTATGACAGAGAAGGTGACCAGAAGAGCCTAGAGGGCGTAGGCAAAGGCCTGGTGCGAGTCAGTGGCAGGGTCAGCTCTAGCCTTGGCCTCTGGACTAACACTGTAGTGTCCTTTCCATCTAGGGAAAAGTGCTTCCAAGTGGTCTCTATTTTGAAGAAACTAGGTTGGATGTGACTGGTGCCATTCCCAGCACAAAACGAGTTTTAGATTAAGAAGCAGTTAAGAAAACTCAACTCATCTAGGCAAACAATTACTGGGGGCCCCAAACTCTTTCAAATAAAGCTACATAAAGGTGGCATTTTTCAATAAATCAAATCTGGAAGTCACAACATGGCCTTAATTGGATCTCTCTTAACAGTCAACACAACTAGACTTAAAGGTCTCATGGTCCCTCTCTTTGTCCCTCCTATGCTGTCCCCCTGGCCTTTCTTCCTCATCTCCATCTGTCTCCCACCCCCCCTTCCTTCTCTGCCTCTCTGTGCCCATCTCTTTTCCCTAGCACTTGCCATATTTCAGATAATCTGTTGTTACTGTCTGCCTCACCCCCACCAGAATACAAGCCCCCAGCAGATGGGGATTCCGGTCTGATGTACTTACTGCTGCAGTTACAGCATCTGTGACAGTGCCTGGCACCCAGTAGGTACTTAGTAAGTGCTGGTTAAATGAATAAATGAACTGGGCAATAAGGAGCTGGCCAAAGAACAGAACCATTGTTCGCTCGATATTTCATTTAAGCCAGGAATTCATGCAAGCTTAAGAAAATGATAGAACAAATCCTTGGCTAATCAAGATGCTCAAGGCAGGGTGGCTCTGGGCAGCAGAAGGGCAGTGTTAACTTCTGCTGCTTTGAAGCAATTAGCTCCACAGAGAACTGGAGCACTGCTGGCCTCCACTGCAGACTCTTCCCATGAAACAGACCTTCCAAATTCAGGTGCAGAAACCTCTTCCACCAGGCCCTGCTTCCAGACTAAGAAACTGTTCCCCTCCCTGTTGCATGCTAAAACCCCAATTCCACAAAACACCTGCAGCAAACAGCACTAAAAATGCTTTCTAAGAACTGTGGGCCATTCTTATTAGGTAAATCTAAAGACAGCAGAATTAGAAAAGTTTTCACCTCCACCTCATAGGGCCTTTGCAAGCAAAATCTAAACTCCAAGGGAAGCCCTAGTCTCCATGGTCACCTGACTGGAGACCACTGGCCCTCAATTAGCAGCTGACACGGACTTCCCATGTACAAACAGCGACAAAAGCTATGCAGGCTTTCAGTCTGGGTTTTACTCACTGTGCTTTCTTATGCTATGTTGACGTGTAAATGAAGTTTAAAGATAGTCTTTTCTCTGGAGGCTCCCGTGAAAGCTGTGGAAAGCTACCCAGTCTGAAAACCCACTTCTAAAGACTGCCAGGGAGCAAGAAGTTGTGCGTAAGAAGCCTCTGAGTCCAGAATATTACACATCTTCCTGAAGGAGCGCTCTTTACTTGGAAGTCTGTTTTGAAAACAAAAATGCCAAATACTTAGGACAGGGCTGCTCAGTATCACTAGATCCCATGCTCCCTTTGGTATTAAAGCAAATTCCTGTAAAGATTTACCCCTTTCCTAGCCTGAAATGAAAATCATAGATATTATCAACCTAAACACGATTTCAAGAAATAATCAATACAGTGCCTAAGGGCCAGTATAAAGGAGAAACAAAATGACAATTTATAATAAAATAATGCATCTTTCTTTAAAAATTTTCTTTTCTTTTTTATTTTTTTAAAGATGCATTTACTCAAGATGGAGAGAGAGCGCGCACTTGTGGGCACACATGTGCACCCAGCAGGTGGAAGGGCAGAGAGAGGGAGACAAGCAGATGTGGGGCTCGATCCCAGGACCCTGAGATCATAACCTGAGCAGAAACCAAGAGCTAGATGCTCAACCAACTGAGATGCCCAGGCACCCCTAAAAAACTTTTTTTTAATTTTTAATATGTATTTTTCAATACATTAGACTAAAAATAAAAGCAACCCCCCATTACCAATTTGACCTCTAGGGGGAGTGTCACCCCCAATGAGAAGCACTCAAGAGTTCCCTTAGGTACCTGGAGCGCCTTTACACACAGGATTTACTAAGTTAACTCATTCTAATTTTTGCATTAAAGTTGCTTTGACTACAGACCACCTAGGAGGCAAGAAAATGAAAACAATGCCTTGAGAAACCACTCTGCACAAGAGAGAAATGTTCATCTCAGCCATTTTGAGACCAGGTACACCATCAATTCAAGTTCCATATGTGCTCAACCCACATGAAAACAAATGATGGTCTATAAAACTAGGAATTTGGGGACACCTGGGTGGCTCAGCGGTTGAGCGTCTGACTTTGGCTCAGGGCATGATCCTGGTCCCAGGATCGAGTCCCGCACCGGGCTCCCTGCAGGGAGCCTGCTTCTCCCTCTGTCTGTGTCTCTGCCTCTCTCTGTATCTCTCATGAATAAATAAATAAAATCTTTTAAAAAAAACCCTAGGAGTTTATTTCATTTTTATACATCTGCCTTTGCACAGGGGTTGGCAAACTTTTTCTATAAAGGGACAGGTAGTAAATATTTTAGGCTTTGTGGGCCATACAGACTGTTACAGCTACTAAGCTCTGTGTTGTAGCATTAAAACAGCAAAATGCATTAGAAACGACAAATACCCACCATTTGCTTCAACGTGGATGGAACTGGAGGGTATTATGCTGAGTGAAATAAGTCAATCAGAGAAGGACAAACATTATATGGTCTCATTCATTTGGGGAATATAAATAATAGTGAAAGGGAATAGAAGGGAAGGGAGAAGAAATGGGTAGGAAATATCAGAAAGGGAGACAGAACATGAAGACTCCTAACTCTGGGAAACGAACTAGGGGTAGAGGAAGGGGAGGAGGGCGGGGAGTGGGGGTGAATGGGTGACGGGCACTGAGGGGGGCACTTGATGGGATGAGCACTGGGTGTTATTCTGTATGTTGGCAAATTGAACACCAATAAAAAATAAATTTATTATTAAAAAAAAAACAGCAAAAGGCAGAGTCACCTCACTGGCTAAGTCAGTAGAGCATGCGACTCTTGATCTTGGGGACAGGAGTTCAAGCCCCAAGTTGGGCACTGAGCTTACTAAATTAATAAAAAAAAAACATAAAGGCAATACGGAAATGAAAGGGTATGCCTATATTCCAGTAAGATTTTATTTACAAAGACAGGCTGTCACTCTCCGCCTTAAACTGTTAAATATAAACTAATAAAAATATTAAAATAAATGATTTCCAAATGAACTTTCTTTGCCTAAAGTAAATAACTATTGTGTCCTCTTAAACTAAAATGTAAGTTATTGGCCACCCCGCCCATTCATAGCTTATTCCTTATAAACGCGTACTAAGACCAGCTGCAAAACTGTATGATATGGTTGAAAAAAGAAAGGGATTCCGTATTTATAACAGTCTGTGCTTCAAATCCCAATGTTGTCGCTTGATTAATAATAATAATAATGCACCACTGGACAAACTATAGTTCCTGGTCTGTGAAATGGGCATGATACTTCCACAGCAGATGGCAACACAGAGGCACTCAAATACCAAGCCCCCTCCTCCTACAAGAGATGCTTTGATGAGCTCGAAGTCATTCCTCAAACTGGTGCTAATACACTTGGCTGGATCGTCCATAAAATACACGGTGTCTAACACTGGGTAACCATTCTGTGTACACACTTTCTAAGATGATCCATCTGATCTTGGCATGGCTCTGAATAGCCTTAAAGCAGTTTATCTTTAAAGCATGCTGACTTCTATTTAAAAAAAAAGAAAAAGAAAAATAGAATACTAGAATCCTAGCCCAAGGAAAATTTCCACAGGATCCCTAACATGGGGACCTCACCTCATTACCTTCTATTTTGGCTCAACAATCTAGAAATATGCTAGAGGTTTTTCAGAGTAAATCTGTGTTTATCCCACAACAGTACCCGCCCGTCAAGGCAAGTGGCTTATTGTCTAAATAGAACATGTCACACATATGCCTCACAGCTCCTCAATTTGTCTCAGCCACATCAAATCTCAGGACTAAAGGGGCCTCATTTTGATGATTCTTCTTTGGAAATTATAAGATGTTAAGCAGCATTTCATTTACAAACTTGAACTTCGGGTCACTTTGATATTTGCTATCCATTTTTTTAAAAAGATTTTATTTGTCTGACACAGAGAAAGAGCAGAGAGAGCTCAAGCAGGAAGAGGGGCAGAGGGGGAGGGGAAAAGACAAGCAGACCCCAGACTGAGCCTGAGATGGGGCTCCATCTCATGACCCTGAGGTTGTGACCTGAGCTGAAATCACGAGTCTGATGCTTAACCCACTGAGCCACCCAGGCGCCCCTACTTTTCATTGTAAAGATCACGATACACTTGCTTCCACTTCTTTGGAAATGCTGCAAAGACCTTTGGCTAAAAGCAATAAAATTCAGATCCAGTGTAGAATGCTTTTTGAATCATTTTTTTTTCCAGTGGTTAGTGATGGATTTGAATTGATCCACTCACCATATTCCTTGGTCCCCTCATGAAAAATGGCACATCGTCAAGACAGCTGATTGGCTTCAGCAGCATGAGCTGTGGCCATGGATCAAGATAACTTTCAAAATGCTTCCTGAATTGGTATCAGTATGCTATATAAACTCTTAGAAAACTCAAGTGCCATCCTTGACTTTCTTAATGTAAAAGGGCTACTTAGTAATATTACAGATATTTAAACAAATCATTAAATCCACCCACGGATTTTGTAACAGCCAAATACCTGGCAGTAAACAAAGTTTTAAAATAGGAACAAGATCAAGTTCCCCATCCACCTGCCAATTTCAAAACTCATGAACCCAGCTCCATGATAAAACTGCATCTCCGCGAACTATTTTTCCCTGTGAGAAACTATTGCAAAAAGTATATTTTAGGCTGGAAGTGAAAAGCACCTTCTTAAGCAAAAAGGTAAGAGTGGTTGTTGAAGGTGAGAGTAGAGACGTGGAAACAGTCACAACTGCAGAAGTAATGAAGGTGCAGTCCAGAAGATCTCCCGACTTCCCAAGGACCTTCTCAGACTGGCGATCCTGACAAAGAGTCCTCCAACTGGAGTCAGTGGTGATAGGGGAGGATAAGAACTAAGGGGCAGGTGTGCAATTTCTAGAAGAACAGGGACAGGATTCAAGGCCAGAGATGACACCCTTCCACTCAGACCAATTCCCCAGGGCACTTTACTGGAGGAGCAGCAGGAGCTTTGTGAGCACCAGGGTCCATCTTTACCTGCTTGGACACAGGAAGCTTTACCTGAGCTCCCCCGGCACGCATGCGCGCGCGCGCGCGCGCACACACACACACACACACACACACACACACACCTTGCTTCTCTGCCCATTGCACAGATTTCTAATATTTCACTCCTCATGCTGTACTGTACGTATCCACTGATGCTTTGTGTGGTTCGATCTGCGCTTCCTAAGGGCGAGGGCTGTTTCACCGTGTGGCACCAGCATGCAGCAGCCTAGGCAACTCAGTCTATGGATAAATGGAGACAGCATCACCCTCACAAACTTTCCTGACTTTGGAGAGGCTAGTCTTTGGCTGTTGAAGGTACCCCAACCTCTCTTCCTTCCTGGGGCTGATTTTTGCATATCTGTGTCATTTTTAATTAATGTATATATCCCTAAATAATGTCATTTTTGTGTGATCTTGACCTTTTACACATAAATGCAATGTTTCCACAGTCTTCTGCCCTCTGCTCTGCTCACACGGCAGGGTTGGGGGAGCCATATAAGTAGACGTGTGGAGCTGTACTTTTTCACCACTGCATAGAAGTCCGTTGTTCCACCCTGTGTCTTCTGAACTGGTTCCAGGTTTCACTATTCTGTTCTGCTCTAACAATCTTTTAAATGTCTCCCACTTCACGCACAGTTGTTTGAGAACTGCAATGGTAGCTTTGGATAATGATCATGGCTTCCATTTACTGACCCTCCACTATGTGCCAGGCATTGTTCTAAGCACAGATCGACTCATTCGACCCACCCCTCTCCCCAACAACCTTATAAGACAACTACTATTATGATCTTCATAGGAAAACACACAACCCCAGAGAACAGGAAGGTTAAAGAACATGTCTGCTAAGAATTGTCAAAGTTACAGTTCAAACCCAGTCAGCCTGACCCTCTTGAGCACTAACATATTTGTGGCTCTGGTTCTCTAGTAGATGATCAAATGAAAGAGGAGGAATGCTTACACAGTTGAATGCAAAAGGTCTTCTTGGAATTCCATCTCTATGTTATAAAATTGGCTGGTCACAAACAGAACTCCAGTCTCCATTTTACAGACGAGTAAACAAATAGTGCCTCTTCTCCCCACATCCATGTTTGGGAGGCACTGAACCAGTACATTCCTTCTGGTTTGGCCACTGCAATGTTGCTTAGTACCACGGAAGAGTCTTTTCAAAGCATATCCAAAAGACAGAAAAACTTCATTATTGTGGACAAAAATAAAGACCCCATGAGGTCCAACTGTGATGTAAGGAGGCTTTTGTCAAAATGCTTATCAGAGCACACGTACCTGGAATGCTTCCTCAAAGCAGTCCCTTTTGGTGGTGTGCACTTATTCTAGTAACAATACCACTATTCAAAGTATTTTTTTAAAGATTTTATTTATTTATTTGGGAGGGGAGAGAGAGAGAGAGAGAGAGAGAGAGAGAGAGAGAACGAACAGCATGAGTTGGGGGAGAGGGAGAAGCAGACTCCCCGCTGAGCAGGGAGTTGGATGCGGGGCTCCATCCCAGGGCCCCAGGATCATGAGCTGAGCCAAAAGCAGACGCTTCACCAACTAAGCTGCCCAGGTACTCCATCACTATTCAAATTATTCTTCAAGTTCTTCTTTTGAAACTGCCTTTAGAGTGTAGAGCTACATAAGACCTCATCTCATGAATTTTTACCATATCTCAGTTTTTCAATGAAAAACAATGCTTCCCACAGCATGGGTGCCCACTCTATTTAACAGATGGGCCTCAAAATTATTTTGGCCTAAAGCCAAATGCCCAGTCCTCACTCAAAGATTTGATACCACTGAGGATTTTTTTTTAAAGGTGCCTGAAGGCAACTCCAAAGAGTTCCAAAAATGGGCTGGATAGTTTTGGGGTTTCCTTCCCCTTCTCTAAACAAGCCAGAAGGAAAAAGCAGCCAGTGAGGTTTTTGAATGTTGCCAACTGTTGCAAATGCTGGGCCTGATACATCTTTATTAGTCCCAATTTACAAGAGCAGGTTGACCTTGAAGGTTAGCAGGGATCAGCAGGACTAGCTAGCCTGCAACGGGTAATTTGCCCTAACGGTTAAGACGAGTGTCTAAAGGGATCTCCAAAGGCTAGCTTCATTAGAACCCTTGGGGATTCAGAAAGAGAAAGACATGCAGTGACCCAGAGTAGAGGACTAAGTCGTAAGTACAGTGGCAAGCCACACAAGCTATACAAAAAGGTAAAGGACCGAACACATGAACACACGCTTATAAAAACCTGCCACTAAGTGTGGAAATGAGGCAAGGATGACTGTTTTTTTTTTTTTAAGATTTTATCTATTTATTTGACAGAGACAGCACAAGCAGGGGGAGCAGCATCAGGAGAAGCAGGCTCCCTGCTGAGCAAGAAGCCCAACACAGGGCTCTGTCCCAGGACCCCACAACCTGAGCTGAAAGCAGCCACTTAACCCACTGAGCCACCCAGGTGCCCCAAGGATGGCTGCTCTTAATGCTTGCATTCCATAGCTCTTAAAGATACTAGCAAGCTTCATAAGGTAAGAAATAAAAGTCATGGGACGCCTGGTGGCTCAGTGGTTGAATGTCTGCCTTTGGCTCAGGTCGTGATCCCAGGGTCCTGAGAGCAAGTCCTGCATCAGGCTCCCTGCATGAAGCCTGCTTCTCCCTCTGCCTATGTCTCTGCCCTTCTCTGTGTGTCTCTCATGAAGAAATAAATAAAATCTTAAAAAAAAAACAAGAAAGAAAGTCAAAACATATTGAAATAAGTAAAACTGTATTCGTAAACAACATGATCATGTATCAAAAAAAAAAAAAAATCCTAAGAACACTGTAGAACTACCAGAACTGGTAAGTAAACTTAGTAAGGTTGCAGGATATGCAGATCAACATAAAAATTAATGAGATTTGTATTGCTAGCAATGAACAAATGGACATTAAAGTGTAAAAAAAACTCGTGTGTAATATAAAAAAATGAAATCTTTAGGGATACATTTAACAAAATGTGTACAAGAACCATGCATGGAAAAGTATAAAACACTGAGAGAAATTAAAAAAGACCTAGACACACACTCAAGGATCAGAAGACTCAATGTTATTATAATGTCAATACTGATCTAGAGATTTGATACCATCCCTATCAAATCTCTATGGGCTGTGTTGCAGAAACTGACAAACCAATTCCAATTCCGAAATTTATATGGAAAGCCAAAGGACCAAAAATAGCTGAAACCACCTTGAAGGGGGGGAGGTTGGAGTACTTACACTATCCAATTTCTAGACTACTAAAAATGCCTCAGTAATCAAGACAGTGGGATTCTGGCAGGACTAGTTAGCCTGCCCAACAGGCAGTTTGCCATAATGGTTAGAGAAGCATCCAAAGGAATTGCCAAAGATTGGTTTCAGAATCAGACCCATTTTTTTGGAGGTCCTAGCAATAGTCCATTGATTTCTAACAAAGATACCAAGGTGATTCACTGGGGAAAAGGATAGTCTTTTCCACCAATGATGCTGGAACAAATTGATATCCATATGGAAAAATAAGTGAATATTGACACTTACTTCACACAATATACAAAATCAAGTCGAAATGAAGCATAGAAGTATTCGTTTTCAGGGCACCTGGGCAGCTCAACCAGTTCAGCATCCGACTCTTGATTTTGGTTCAGGTCGCAATCTCAGAGTCATGAGATCGAGCCCCATGTCAGATTCCGCACTCAGCGTGGAGTCTACTTGGGATTCTCGCCCTCTGCCCCTCCCCTTCCCCTGCTTGCATGCACTTGATCTTTCTCTAATACACAAATAAATCTTTTAAAAAGTATTCATTTTATATTGCAGCATCACAAACTTAGTAACTGTAAACAACACATATGAATTATCAGTTTCCGTGGGTCATTGGTCAGGAGTTGGCACAGTTTAGCTGCATCCTCTCCTCAAGATCTCACAAGGCTGGAAACTCAAGGAAAGGGGATTATACAGGGTATGAGTGGCGGGGTGGGGGGGGCAGGGCACAAGAGATCTAAACGTAAGTGTGAAAACTACCGAAGTCCCAGGACACAAGGGAAAATCTTTGTGAACTTAGGTTAGGTAAAGGTTTCTTAGAGCACAAAAAGCATAAACCTTAAGAGAAAAAAAAATGACAAACCTGACTTCATCAAAATTAAAAACCTTACTCTTTCAAAGGCCCAATTAAGAAAATGAAAGGGTAAGCTGTAGTTTGGGAGAAAGTACTTGCAAATCATAGATCTCACAAAGGTCTTATAATCAAAATATGTAACGTACTCTTATAATAATAAGACAGGCAATCCAATAGGAAACAGGCAAAAGATTTGAGCAGATGCTTCACCAAAGATGATAAACAAATGGTCAGTAAGCCCATGAAGACATACTCACCTTCATTAGTCATTAGGAACATGCAAATTAAAACCATAGCGAGCTACCACTACACACCCACTAGAATGGCTACAATTTAACCAGAGAGACAATAACAAGAGTTGATGAGGGCATGGGCTGAAGCAGAACTCATACTTCATTTTGCCAGTGAGAATGTAGGTTGGCACAAGGACTTTGGAAAATAGTTTGATGGCTTCTTGTAAAACTAAACATACACTAAGCATAACGCCCAGCAACGCCGCACCTAAGTATTTACACAAGTGAAAAAACAAGTCCACACAAAGACCCTTAAGCAAATGCTCATAGCAGCTTTATTCACTGAGCCAAAACTGAGCCAAAAACTCAGTCAACTCAATGTTCATCAACTAGTGAATAAATAAATCACTGTGGAACACTACTCAACAACAGAAAGTCACCAACTGTGGATCCGTGAGACAATATGGATGAATCTGGAAAGCATTACGCTAAGTGAAAGAAGCCAACCACAAAACACTATATAAACCTACCCTCAACACATCTCAAAGAGGTAGTAGTATTCAGACCACAGTCTCTAACCATAATGCAGTGAAGTCAGAAATCAGTTCTAAAAATACATAGAAAATGTGTCTGCAAATTTAAAAATATACTTCTAAACCCAAGGGTGAATGAAAGAATCACAAGAGAAATGAGACTATACTAGAACTAAATAATAATAATTCTATGCGTTGAAACATCCAAACCACAAAATAAATCCAAAGAGAGGAGAAAATGAGCAGTGATTTCCAGGATAGATTTTAAGTGAGGGGAAAAAAAAACAAGAGGCTGAATAGTGTATGTAGTATGCTTTTTTGGTGTAAAGGGGGAAATGCAAATGCACGTGCACACGTGTGCACACTTGCTCAAATTTGCAAAAGAAGAAACAGTGCTCGCTTTGGCAGCATATATACTAAAATTGGAATGATACAGAGAAGATTAGCATGGCCCCTTAGCATGGATGACACTCAAATTTGTGAAGCATTCATACAAAAAAGAAGAAGAAACAGAAATAGAAACTAACACCTACTAATACTGATTACCTGGGATGGGAGGTGAGGGGGCTAGAAATAGAATGCCTAGCAAGAGACAGGGATGGAAGTAAGGCTTTTTGGAATATACCCTGATGTAAATCTGAGTTTAAAATAATATAAAGTCTTTATTCATTAAAATTAATCAAAAAGAAGAAAATAGAGAATATAATTATATTCATTCATTTCCACATACTGACACACATCATATGGCATAACCACAACTGACAAACCTCTGGTAAGGCTAAGGAAAAAAAAAGAAGGCAGAAACAATATTAAGATTTAAGAATGAAAAGACAGGGATACCTGGGTGGCAGAGTCAGTTAAGCATTCGACTCGTGGTTTTGGCTTAGGTCCCTCGGGGTCGTGGGATTGAGCCCCGAGTCTGGCTCAGTACAGAGTCTGCTTGGAAATTTCTCTCCCTTTCCCTCTGCCCCTCCCACTCATTTTCTCTCTCTCTCTCTCTCTCTCTCAAATAAATAAATCTTAAAAAAGAATGAAAAGACAGATATTAACCACAGAAATGGCAGATATTAGCTGGTAGTTTAAAATATTCTCACACCAAATACACCAGGCCCAGGTGGCTCTAGGGGCAAGCTGTACCAACCATTCAAGAAACGGGTAATTCTAATCTCACAGGAACTTCCAGTGACCACAAAAAGGCAATGCTCTCAACTCACTTTACAAGGCTAGCAAACGGATGCTAGGCAAAGACTGTACAGGAAAGCCAAATCTTACCCTCAGGTACAGATGTAAAAATTCTGAAGAAAATATTGCCAATCAAATCCAGCAGTAAGAAACCGGCTGGTTTCACACCAGCAGGCAAACCTGGTTAATGCTACAACGTTGTATTAGAAAATCCCTTAAAATACCCCATCATCTTAACAGGTTCTAAGGGGGGGGGACACAACCAAACACCAAAAAAACAGAGCTCTGTAAAGGCAGAAAAGGGGTCTGATAACATTCAACATCCACTTAGAAAAAAAAAAAAAAAACAAAAACAAAACCATCCACTTAGGCCAAAATGAATGGTGTGCCTACCTGAAACCTGAAGCAAACCTAATACTTTATGGTGGAATGTGGAACACACGATGCCTTCTCAGGTGCAGCTTCTGGGCCCCACCCCAAAGTCCCGAAGTCAGAAAGTCCAGGCTTGCCACCAGGGAGCTTGGCATTTAGGAAACGCCCTCAGGGGATTCTGAGGAGGCTGGCCACCCCAAAGTCCAAGTGCCAGCGACAGAGCCCCGGAGGTGCGGCATCACCCGGAGGGGAGCCTGTCGCCGCCACCACTGCAGCCCGATCGCCCGCCTGGCAACCCACCGAGTCAGAATGTGCATCTGGACCCGAAGTGCGGGTGATTCTCAGCGCACTCAGGTGGGAGACGCGGCCCTACAGCGGCTGCTCTCCAGCTGGGCCCCACCCCGAGCACTGCACAAAATGCACCTGTTTGCTCTCCCCCGAGATTAAGAGTTTTCAGATGAACGTCTGTGGGTGGGGCCTGGGCAGGTCAGTAAAGCTCCCAGGTGGGGCGGCAGGTCAGTAAAGCTCCCAGGTGATTCTAAGGAGCAGCCAGCGTGGCCAACCACTGCTCTGCAGTATGCCAGCACGCGGAAAGTTCTCTCTGGGGACTCCGCATCCTCTTGGGTGAGCCAGAGAAGAAGGGCGCGAGCCTCAAGTTCTTTGAAGATCCCCGCCCACCCCACAAGGAAGAAAGCCTGCATGTCGCACATAGACGGGTGGCTAATTCTTCACACTTACCGAACCGGAACGGAGAAAAGAAGGGTCTGCAAAACGAAGTAGGGACGTTGTGAGGATTCAAATGGGATGACTGTAATCGCAATGGGCAAAGGGCTGGCCACAGCTTACACAGGATCGCTAATGCAAGTTATTACTGAGGCCACGGCGGCTCTAACAGCTCTTCAGGCAAGGACAGCAAATCTGATGACATCATCAGCAGATCAAGGCCAGAACGTAACTTTCAAAGCTGCGCTGTCCAACAACCGGAGCCACTAGTCCGTGCAACTCCTGAACACTTGAAATATGGCTAGTCCAAACTGAGGGGCGCTGTAAATGTAACGTACGTGCCAGAGGTTGCCAACTTCCTACCAAAAAAGGGGAGGGGAGACACCTCTCTGATAATTACACTGATTACACATGGAAATGAGAACCTTTTGGATATACTAGGTTAAATATATTATCAAAATTGACCTCATCTGTTTCTTTTCTAATGCGGCTACTAGGAGCATGCATTACACATGTGGCTCAAGTTATCTTTCTTTTTTTTTTTAATTTTATTTATTTATGATAGTCACAGAGAGAGAGAGAGAGAGAGAGGCAGAGACACAGGCAGAGGGAGAAGCAGGCTCCATGCACCGGGAGCCCGATGTGGGATTCGATCCCGGGTCTCCAGGATCGCGCCCTGGGCCAAAGGCAGGCGCCAAACCGCTGCGCCACCCAGGGATCCCCTCAAGTTATCTTTCTAATGGACCGCAAGTTCTCCAAGGGTCACGGGGAAGCCAGGATGGGAACTACTACTTCAACCAGCCTTCTCAAACTTCACATACAGATCACCTAGGGATGTCATTAAAATGCAGATTCTAGTTGGGTAGATCTGAGGGGCCCTCAGATTCTGCATTTCTCCTAAGCTCCCAGGAGCTGAGGAAAAGCAGAGGCATCAAGACAATTATCAACAAGGAAAAACTGTTTTGTGGCAATGTGAGTGACGGGAACCTCTGGAGAAGTGACCGTGTCCTGTCAGAGTTGATAACAGCAAAGAAAGGAAATGGCCAGCAGGGTTGCACTCAGCCTCAACTTTAAAAACGTAGTTGTTATGCCTCACAGAACTCCAAAGACCTGAGGGCCAGCTCCAATTGCCCTCCATCTGGGGACTCCATTCCTCTCTGATTGGGAACCATCAATGTGGGCAAGGAACACTTCAGGACAAGAAAGTTCAAAAAGGAACGTCAACTGAGGTTTCTCAAACCCTGCCTGCCACATAACTGATGTCAATGGCAGTGTCCTCCTACGGTCTCCGTGAAACCAAGTGTGGATCGTCCTTCTCACTGTGACCCAATACTACTGACAAGTCATGGTTGGGGGTCACTGCCATGCAGGTACATGACTTCTTTCGGCAAAATGGCTCAGGCCAATTCCAGGACTGCTGGAGTGACAGCACAGTCCCTGTTCTCCTGAGTCCCCCCCTAAATCATCTCAGGCCCATAAAGAAACTTAATGGTCAGACGAGGGTATTTCAAGCACCACCTTCTGATGCCATGAATCCCCTTTATGACCACCTCGGCCTCAAGAGCTCCCGTGAAGGGAAAAGCATGGCAACATGACATAGCAGCTCTGTTCCATTTTAAGAGGCTCTGGGAAACAATGCTTCCTCCTCACGGAAAGCCCAAGGGCATGATATCAATATGTAACAATCATCACAAGCTAAAGAAAGGACGTCACTGTGCTGCCAAGGTCTGCAGGCAAGGGAATAAGAACAGAATGAGTTACACACAAGTTACTTTTATTTTTACTTTCAATTATTACCCTTCTACTTCCCTTACTCCTTCCCATCCCCAAACAACACCAACAAGGAAAGCAAAAAATGAACCTATTCTATAAAAAAGGCTCATGACAGTAGTCCAAAAATCCAGAGGTTGGAAATGCAATGTGTGAGACCTCTCCCATCACTGGACCCAAAGAACTTTCCCCCTCATTTGCTAATTATCCATGACAAGGAAGGCCTAGCATGAGATGAGCTCCGTTTCATCTGGCAGTCAGGGGATATGGTCTCTGTACAGACAATCGAATTCGTGGAAATGAACACATCCAAACAACTCTGAGCAATCCCCTCCTTGTCCAGTTCAAGTCAAGGAGCATTTACTAAATGGCTGCTGTGTGTTAAGGGCCATGTTGGGTTTTGCCTGCCCAGGAAAAGAAAAAAACCATCTCCAACCTCAGCTCCCTTCTGCACAAGCTTAGATGAAAACAAGTAATACTGGTATCAAGACAAAGAGTTGAGGAGCAGCAACACTGGATGACCAGGACATAAGTCCGGGGCATTGCAAAGAGCTACTTATGGAGCCATTTCAAGATACTGAGAAATGACTTGAAATAGCAAGAAAAGAGCACTCTGCCCTAGTTCTACAGGAACACGAAAGGCAGCACAGACCTGGAGTGCAATCAAGGCTCTGTATTTCTTTCCATCCTCACCCCCTGAGTGAGAACATCCAGTCCAGTATGGATGGTGAAGCTTGGCAGGGCCTCCAGCCGCACTGAGGAGCTAATGCAAGGTGTTGATTTGAAAAAGGAAAGATTTTAATTCTGAAACACTTCAGGAAAAGGCAGGCAATATTCCCTGGTGCAGAGATTGTCTTGCTATTGCCCTATGATTGTTGGTTATATGATACTACCATTTTAGGAATCAATAAAATGGAAGCTCATGAGGGGTACTGATGACTTCAGGTCCATCCGAGAGAGGCAATAAAACACTCGTGTATTTCAATACTGACAGAAGAGGGAAAGCAAGGGAGAGGCCCACCCTACAGCTATGGGGTAGGTGGGCCAAGAACAGGAAGGACCCTGCTCTCCCATATTTAGTTTTCCAAATAGCGGCAGCTTCTATGATACATGAATGCGGTACTAATCATGCTGCACAGCCCACAACGGGTACTGGTGTACATGTGATCCTCTGGAAAGCTCTGAGAACTCGGTGGGGCTCACCACTCTGTCTTAAAAATGGAAGAGGCAGCAGCAGTGAGGTAGGAGGACTTATTCCATGTCACAGAGTGAAGAAGCAGAAGTGGGACTTGGGTCCGGCTCCTGGAATCCAAACTCAGGATGCTTTCAGCCACCTCACACAGAGGGCTTCTTTACTGTTCCTTAGATAAAAACAAAGAAAGTGCTAGTGGATGATACCAATGTTCTCACGAGGTGCCTGCTGCATTCTTAAAAGGATGAGGTCGTCCAGGTGCTCAGGTGAACTGTAAACATTTAACATGAAAAGCTGTCCTCCGACTGCAGGACAAAACTAGATCTCATCTACTAACTCCAACCCGGCCTTCTGGTCCTCCTGCCTTCAAAGTGGAGGAATGGGAAAAAGGCCTCTCTTGATCTAGTCATGTTTGGACAATAAACAAAACATGGCCTCAAGTAATTTCTGAGTCCAAACAGTAAAGGGAGCTCAACACTGCAGGAACTGTGGACACTGCTGCCAATGTCACCTGAGACTAAAAGCCTGAGTCAACCATGAAATGTAGAGAAATGGCTAGAAAAAAAAATCATGCTTACTGGATGTCCAAAAGTGTATTAGGACGTGTCTAGAAGTATTTCTTTTTCTTTAAAAACACACAAGGTTTGCGGGGGAGGGGGGAGCCTGACTGGCTCAGTCAGTTAAGCGTCCAACTCTTAATTTTGGCTCAGGTCATGAGCTCAGGGTCGTGGGATGGAGACCCAGGAGTCAGGCTTCGTGCTCAGCGGGGAGTCTGCTCCAGGATTCTCTCTCCTTCTCCCTCTGCCCTCCCACTCATATCCTCTCTATCTCTCTCAGATAGATAAATAAATCTTTAAAAGCAAACAGTGGGGGGCACCTGGGTGGCTCAGTGACTGAGCATCTGCCTTCGGCTCAGGTCATGATCCTGGGGTCCTGGGATCGAGTCCTACATCGGGCTCCTTGCAGGGAGGCTGCTTCTCTCTCTGCCTAGGTCTCTGCCTCTTTCTTTGTGTCTTTCATGAATAAATAAAATCTTTAAAAAAAAACAACAAATAAAGCAAAGAAGGGAGTTCCACGTAGTTCTAGTCAGTAACAGCCAACTTTTCTGGAGTACCTACTATGTGCAAGACACAATCCTAACCACCTGACATAGATTATCGCCCAGTCTAGCCAACAATCCCCTGAGGTAGGCACTATTAATATTTTTTTTTCATTTTACAGATAAGGACACTGAGGCACAGGGGTAAGTAACTCACCCAAAGTCACACAGGTAATATTAGAGTCAGGATTCAAATCCAGAGGCAATACCTTACAGGCAAATGGCAACCCCCTGTCCCTCCCCCATCTGCCAAAAAAGAATAATGAACTGAGAAACTAGAAAATAAGGAAAGCAGAACTTCAAAGAGGTCAGAAGCAGGGAAGGGAAATTACTAAAGAATAATGAAAGCAACCTCTTATTCTTCTATAAAATGGGAAAAACTTTAGAAATAACAAGAAACTCTGGCCTTTGAAATCCTTTGGCCAGTTCAAAATGCTGCCTCCTAAGCCTTGAAGAGGCTCTGCTTTTCTCTTGATTTTGGAGCCCTCAAAAACAGCAAGAACCACATGTTCTTTCAGTGGTTTTTAAAGTAACTACATTTTGTTAATCCTCCTTTCATTTTGGAACAAAGAATATTTGAGTATTTTTTTTTAGAACTTTCGTCACTTTTCAGAACCTGTAAACACGAAAACATTTGCTTTGAAGCCATTGAACGTACAGCATATGAGAGAACTGAAAAGGTACTACAGATGAACTTGTATAGGAAGTTATCACGCATGCCATTTTACTAGTGCTTTAGTTTTTAAGACGTCCAAGGCTTCCTGACACTACAGCTAACATCAAAATGAACTCATTTCTTTACAAACCACACAACCCAAAGATTCAGATGGTAGGTTCTCAGGACTAACCAGAGTGCTGGAAAAGAAATCCACTTGTAAGGTAGCCTGAGGCAGGCAGGCACTGGCATGAAATCAACAGGGAATACTGACCTCAGCAGAGCCTTCTGTAGCTAAATCTAGTTAAGGGAACCACTGAGCCAGGGAGCGATTGGAAGACCACCTCCCTACTTGCTTGAAAGCACTTACTGTTTGCATTAAGAGAAAAGAAATGCAAGTAAATATGAGGCTGGGAAGAATTTACCATCTAAGAGGCAATTGCTGGAGAAATGATGACTCCATAGAATCTCTTTGATTTAGACAGATTTGCTTTTGGATTTCATTATTTGCTTTAATGGAGCAGCAGCTGACACTCTAAAACCTAACAATTCAATATAATTCCCAAGTCACTCTCAAACATGCCAGCCTGTTTTATTGACATCATAGAGTTTCAGAGCTCTATTTTTCTGCATAGTGCTCATCTCCAATAGAAAATATATCATTGCTTTTTTTTTCCCCTTGATCTGCTTCCCCACACATAAGTTTTGTAAGGCAGGGACTTCGTCAATGGTGCTGTGGGCTGTCTTCTCAGGGCTTGGGATTAAGTGGGCACACTATGGGCGTTCTGGGTTTAATGGGTAAATGAGGCCACTGACAACTTAATAAATATAAGTTAGAACTTTAAGGTAAGGGGACCAAATGTTTAATAGCGTTCAATAACTAGAATCTAAAAGCCCCAATCAATCTCCTCTACTTCCACTGGTCTGAATCTACTCCATGGTGTGGAATCTCTCAAGGATAGATTTGGTTTTGTGAAACAGCCAAACGTCATCAAGTCAAATCTGGTGAGTAATAAGTGATCATGCACAAGATATATGTTGATGAAAGCAAAACGTGTCTATAAATTAAGATGTGTAATTGTCTTCTTTGGCTGGTAAACTGGTTTTGAAGGAAATTCAAAATGGTTCAAACTACAACAAAATCACTGGCTTAGTCTCAAGACTCTAAGGTGGATACTTAACAAGGAACAAAACTAAGCTGTCATTAGAAAAAAAAAAAAAAAACCACCCGGGGTTAGATGCCTAGATACTTCCCAGAGACCTGACTTATGGTATTAGCTTCACCATTCGGTTGTCCCAAATCCCGGGTCACATTATTTAAATACTATACAACGTTACACTCTCTGGGCCTCAGTTTCCCCATCCTGGAAATGAACTACCTATGAACTTCAACGTCCCAGTCAATCCTAATATGCCATGATTCCTTTCTCGGGCAGGTCTGTTAGGTCTATTTAAAAACCAGTCACAATCCACTCCACTTCGTACTCAGTATGCGTCTAGAAGGCCCATAATATAATCTTTGCAGCAGATTCATTTCATATTTGCTTAGGCAAAAACTAAAATTAGTTTTCACTTCCTGAGCGCAGCAGAAGACAGTGAAGGGAGGCAACCCGGCAAAGGGCGCTTGCTCGCGCCTGTGCATACTTCCGACTGCGTATCAGGGAACTAACCGTTCCCTCTCTGATCTCTCAACTGTTGCAAAAGCAGATAAACCTCCCGTGCGTGATACAGAAAGTGTTCGGAGCGCCCACCGAGGCTTCCCGGCCAGCGCCGGGCTGTGGCCGCTCCGCAGGACCCATGGGGGATGCGGCGGGCACCCACCCCGGGCGGAGGGCCAAGGCGAGGACCAGCCGCGGCGCGTCGCCGGGGAGGCAGGACGGCCGCCCAGCCCGCTCGCCGCCCCAGGCGGGGAAGCAAAGTCCGGGAAGCGGCCGCGACGCCCCCAGGGTTCCCCCCGCGGCCCCGATTCCCCGTCCGGACCTTCGCCCGCCGCCGGCCCGGGACCTTGGGCGGGGAGAACAGGAGGAAGCCGGAGGCACCTGCCCCGCGGCTCCCCGGCCTCCGTCAGCCCCGGCCGGCAGGGACAGCGAGGCGCTCGGGCGAACCCCCCCACCTACACCCGCGGGTGCTACGAGAACCCGCGGGACCCGTCGGCCCGGGGAGTCCCAACTTCCTCCTCCCGGCCCCCCCCCCCACACACACACACAGGTCCCCGCAGCGCCCGGCTCAGAGCCAGGCCGGCCCGAGCGCACCCACCTCGGGGTCCGGGCGCCACCGCGGTTGCCAGGCTGCTCGCCTCCCGGGCCCCGCTCCGCCCCCTCCAGGGCCCGCCCCCTGCGGCCGCCCCGCCTCTGGCCACCGCCCGCCGCCCTCCTCCGCGCGCCGGTTGGCGGGGGAGCATCACGTGACATGGGCGAGGCGGGCGGAAGGCGCTGGGAAAGCCTCGGCCACGGGCCCGAGGGGCGGGGCTCTTCCCCCGGGGGGCTGCTGGGAAGCCCCCTTTGAAAGGTCCGGCGCCTGGAGGCATCTGGTAGTTGTAGTTCCAGATACGCTGCCAGTGGGCAGGGCCCAGATGCTAGGAGCCGCCCCAGTAAGGGAAGTTGGCCTGGGAGCCAGCCGAACGGAGGCCGCTGGGAAGCGTAGTCCCAGGACTGCTCTGCGTCTCATTGTTTGGCTCCAATAAAGGGGAAATCCAGAGGGAGAACCCCTCTGTATAAAACTTTAGCCGATGTCAATAAACGGAGCTGTCATTGAGCGCGTACAGGGTGGGCTGCGTGACGCTGAGATGCTACAAGGGCCGGGGGAACAAATGTCACTGACCCTGGCACAGAATCTGCAATTCACAAGCCGAATGAACAGCTGAGGTGGACTCCGGGCGGTGCCAGCATCTTTCCAAGAACTCTCTTGAGACTTAGTGAAAGGAAACATTTCAGGACGAAGTTCCTTCTGCTTTTTTGAGGTTTGGGGAAGGCGATCACTAATACAGTAAAAAGAAAGAAAAAGGGGGAAAAAAACCAGAAGGAAGACAACTTTAGGAAGAGAATTCCGTGCATAACCGAATGAAACAAGCTTAACATAACACATAGAAAAATAGGTTTAATATTCCTTGCGCTGCATAGTAATTATATATATATATACATATACATGTCAAAGAAATGATGCTGCATAGGAGCACTTTACCATCTTTTTACTCTTGGATTTATTAGTACTCCAGCATCTAAAAATAATTGTTTTACCTGATACCAATGTATGTGTTCATATGAATTTACATACGATCATATATCACTATATGTATACGCACACTATACACACTGAACCTACAGAAGAGTCCAAACTTCTTAGGTGAGGAACAAGGCCCTTCAGACTCCAACCCACTTACCCTGCCAATGTGCCTCTTCTCTCTCTTCGCCCCAAATTCTGGTCTAATCACAGAGAACTCCTTTCTATTCTCTGGATGCACCATGTTCTTTTCTCCTTCCAGCCCTTTACACTTGCTGTTTCTTTCTCCTGGATTGGCCAAACTCCTGGAAGGGCGGCAGAACAGCACTTGTTCCTGGGCCAGGAAGAATTAGCTCTCCCAGAGCCCTTCTCATCGCACTGATGTCATCATTTGCTTACATGTCAGCCTGCCAGCTCCCCTCCCCAGACTGGGAACTCCTTTGAACCACATTCACTTTTGTACGGGATTGCTAAAAGTGCTCAGTAAATGCTTCTTGATTGCATGCACTGCGAGCCAAAGAGGCTCCCTGGTGGGCTACTGAATAATCTGAGAGTCCTGGAGCAGAGGGATGGGAGGAAATGTGGACTAAGAGAGGGTACCAGCTGGGTAGGAGACTTTGCATACAGTAGGCACTGTATTCAAGCATGAGGCTGAAGCCCTTTGCCCAACCAGGGGATGGGGGCTACACAGCAGGGACACCTCTTATCCTAAGGAGGTTAGCCCAGCTCCAGCTTTGAAGGACACAGCTCAGGCAAGAAAGGTCCAGTAAAGAAGACCAGTCTCTGGCCTGTGAAGTGCAGTGACCCCCGCCTCACAATGTAGGTGCAAGGATCAAGTGGAGGAAGACGTAAAAGCACTTTGAAAACTGTAAACAGTGAGCACAAATGGGAGTGATCACCTTGCCGTGGGTAAGGTCACTGTGTTCTTTTATTTTTAAGATTTTATTTACTTATTTAGAGAGAGAGTGAGCACTTGCATGAGTGGGAGGAAGGAGCAGAGGGAGAGAATCTCAAGCAGACTGCTCACACAGCTCACAGCCTGAAATAGGGCTCGATCCCACGACCCTGAGACCATGACCTGAGCCAAAATCAGGGATTGCACACTTACCCAACTGAGCCACCCAGGTGCTTACCCCCTCTTTATTTATTTGAGAGAGAGAGAGAGAGAGAGAATAAGCTGGAGGAACAGAGGGAGAAAGAGAATCTCAAGCTGTTCTCTGAGTGCACAGACAGACAGAAGGCCTGATCCTAGGACCCTGAGATCATGACCTGAGCCGAAATCAAAAGTCAACCACTTAATTGACTGCACCACCCAGGCGCTTCAGATTGCTGTACTCTCGACCGATTCCTGACCTCTCTCTGGCTGGAGCTGCATCTCATAGTTTGAAGTATGTGTGTGAGTACCTGTGTGTGTGTTGGGGGTTCTTCAGGCTTCCCTGCCTTTTACACACACACACACACACACACACACACAGACACGCACACACACACAGGGGCATGCATGCACCAAATGCAGGGGGGTCTGTGGGGAGATGGCTGGCTCTGGGACAATAGGGAGAAGGCAGCAATAGACGTGACATAATGCTGCCTCTTCCATAACCTTTGTGGGTGGGACATCCAGGATGCGTCCCCCTCCCGACCCCGTGCAAGGTCCTCCAACTTTGGCTAAGGCCAAGACTGAAGGTGCCTCCTGTCCTCTCGGGCTTCCTCCCATTCTCCCAAGCTAGGGCAAGTGGAGCAAGCAGGACCAGGAGGGGTCTACATCCTTGGCCTGGACAAGTGTGCCCTCACCCCACCTCCAGCCTCCTGGGTGACAAGCAGGCCTGAGAAAGGAAAAGTTCTGTTTCCTGCTTCTCTCCCATAGTGACCTCACACACGGGCCCAGTGCTGGGGCACTAACCTCCCAGTCCCCACTCCTGGACTGGGACTGCAACCACCTTTTTCTACCGGGTTCATTACACTGACCCTGGGAGGAGGAAAGAAAGGCGCTTCCTTACAAGGAGAAGGCTGTTGGCCTTGGAAAAGTTACTTCTAATCATTAGCTGCTGCCTCTTAAAAAAAAAAAGGAGTGAAATGCACTTCTCATGGTGTCCTAGCATATAGTAAGGACCGAGGTGAGTGTGGTGTCTAGAATGTCAAGGCAGTAGTGTTCCTAAGCTGCCAGGTTGGCTGATGGGAAGAGAGGTGGGAGAGGGCAAGAAGCAAGCCCCTGATCATCCCTGCTTTTCCATTTGTTTGTTAGGTGTATGACTTTGGGGAAGTACATCAATTTCCTCATCAAGGAAATGGGGATATTAGTGTCTACTTGATAAGCTTATTGTCAATGGTTCTACCTCCCTCTTCCTCACCCCCTCTTTTTCTTTCTTTCTTTCTTTCTTTCTTTCTTTCTTTCTTTCTTTCTTTCTTTTTTCTTTCTTTCTTTCTTTCTTTCTTTCTTTCTTTCTTTCTTTCTTTCTTTCTTTCTTCTTTTTTTCCTCTACTCTTTATTTAAAAAGTAGCCCAAGCCAAATGATGCAGCCTCTTTGGAAAACAGTTTGGCAGGGATTTATAAAGTTAAAAGTACACAGGACCCAGCACTACTGCTACTAACTGTTTATCCAAGAGACCTGACAGCATCTGTTCACGAAAAACCTTGTATGCAAATATTCATAGCAGCCTTTTAAAATAACCGTCGAAAAGATAAACAACTCAAATTCCTCATCAACTGATGAAGGGTAAACAGTGATGCGTGCACACGATGGAATACTACTGAGCAATAAAAAGGAAGAACAACTGATGCATGTTACGACATGAATGAACTTCAAAAATCTTATGTTGAATGAAATAATACATTAAATATTGCATACTGTGTGGTTTCATTTATATTACATTTGGAAAAAGGCAAACTATAGTGATAGAAAGCAAAGGGGCAAGGGGGAAGTTTTAGGGGTGATGGGAATGTTCTATACTTTGTGATGGGGATTACATGACTGTATACAACTGCCCTAACTCATTAAATGCTAAATATGAAAAGGAGGGAATTTCATTCTGGATGGGTTATACTTCGATAAACCTGAGGTTTACAGGGTTGGGGGCAGGAGGGTAAGTAGCCTTAGGTAAGTTTCCGGAGCCTGCCCAGAATTGTCAATCTGTTTTTGTTTGTTTGGTCAGTTGGTTGTTTTGAAGAGGCCCAGGGTTTTAAAGGGGAGAGGGTGCTGAAGCTTCCCCTACGCAAGGGCGTGCTACAAGGCACGAGATTGATTGGGGCTAGTGAGAAGCCCCACCCCGGGAAGATGGTGGCCAAGCCCCATCAGGGTGGTATAGGGAGTGCTTCCCTGGGAGCTGAGTCTGGACAGATGGAGTATGACACTTGCGGACTCTAGAAACCAGAAGTTTGCCCCCCATCTTCTCTCTGGGAACTGCCAATGACCTATGAGCACGTACACGGAGAGGCTCCAGATCACCAAGGGGTCAAGCCGGACTCTGTTCACGTGCAGATGAGAGCGCTATTGCCTCTTGCTAGCATTTTCCCTTCTACTCTCCCGTAGAGCTCAGTGTTGAGTTTGGGGCCTCCTTGAAGAGGTCCCGCTTGTCAGCAGGGTCTATTTTCCCAGGTGCTGGGTGGAAGTTCAAACCAAGTAATGGGACATGAAAACACACACAAAGAGAAACATAGATTTTGGCAGGGGTGGGGGGGCTCCCAGGGCTTCTTGGACACAGGGGCCAGACACGCAGAGATGATTGTTATGACATCACGATGTTTCCAAGGGCCAGCCTTGCTTGTCTCGCTCATCACTAGACAAATGCAGGGTGTTTAGGGACAGCTTTGGGGTCTAGTCTACAAGCGGCCTGGTGAGAAAATTGTTCCAGCGCTCCAGTCACATTGCAAATCAAGCCAAAGGAACTCAATTGCTTTGAAAGACCAGCCCACAAGTTGCCCACCCTCTGCTTCTAATTATGAGGGGTTTTTTTTAAATCTCAGTTTCCTACACTAAAAATTTTTTTGAGGAAGGAAGCCCTATGAGGAACTGTTTCATGATACATTCAAGTGTGTTTTACTCAAAATAGATTTTTAAAAAATTTTTTAAAGATTTATTTATTTATTTATTTATTTATGATAGACATAGAGAGAGAGAGGCAGAGACACAGGCAGAGGGAGAAGCAGGCCCCATGCTGGGAGACCGACTTGGGACTCGATCCCGGGACTCCAGAATTGCACCCTGGGCCAAAAGCAGTCACCAAACCGCTGAGCCACCCAGGGATCCCTTCAAAATAGATTTTTAAAAAGAGCTTTATCTTGGTCTTTGAGGGGACTGCCTGATTCATGTTGAGGTGAATCGTATGCTACCTTGCAAACACTGAAAGATTTAGAGATCCAACATATGAGAAAGGGAGAAATGAAAGAGGAGAAAACCTGAATGTCAGCAAATGTTTGCCGAGCGTGAATGCTATTTTGTTATTTAGATTAACTAATCAAAAAGAATAAAATACTTAAGAATAAACTTAACCAAGGAGGTGAGGGATTTGTGCACTGGAAACCACAAAACATTGCTGAAAACAATTAAAGATGCAAATAAATCAGAGGATGTTCCATGTTCATTGATTCAAAGATTTAATATTCTTAAAATATCAATACTACCCAAAGTGCTCGAAAGATTTAATACAATCTCTATCAAAATTCCAATGGTGTTTGCTTTGCAGAAATAGAAGAATCTACCCTAAAATATATATGACATCTCTAGGGACCCCAAATAGCTAAAACAATCTTGAAAAAAGAGAAAAAGTTGGAGGTGTCACACTTTCTGATTTCAAAACATATTACATGGCTATTATTACATCAAAACATATTACATAGTTATTATTATATATAGTTGTACATATTACATGAACAAAACCGAGTGGTACTGTTATAAAGAAAACATATAGAACAATGGTACAAAATAGAGAACCCAGGAATAAATAAACCCTTACATATATGGTCAAATGATTTTTGATAAGGACACCAAGACCATTCAACGGAGAAAGGATAATCTTTCCAATAAATTGTATTGGGAAAACTGGATCCCCACATGCAAAAGGATGAAGTTGGGTGCTTACCTGACACCATATGCAAAAAATTAACTCGAAATGGTGTAAAGACCTAAATGTAAGAGCTAAAACTGTAAAACTCTTAGGAAAATGCTGGGGGGAAAGCTTCTTAGCATTGGATTTAGCAATGATTTGCTGGATAAGACACCCAAAGCTCAGGTAACAAATGTAAAAATAGATAATTAGATTACATCAAAATTAAAACCTTCTGTGCATCAAAGGACACAACCAACAGAGTGAAAAACAACCTAGGGAATGGGAGATAGTATTTGCAAATCACATATCAGATGAAGGATTAATATCCAGAATGTATGAAGAAGTCCTACAACTCAATAACAAAAAAATCAAATAACCCAATTAAAAAAAAAAAACAGCAAAGGGGGCACCTGGGTGGCACAGTCGCTTAAGTGCTCAAATCCTGGTTTCTGCTCAGGTCATGATCTCAGGGTTGTGGGATTGAGCCCCACATTGAGCCCAGTGTAGAGCCCCACGTCAGGCTCTGTGCTCAGTGTGGAGTCTGCTGGAAATTCTCTCCCTCTCCCTCTGCCTCTCCTGCCCGTGCTCAATGTCCCTTTCTCTGTCTAAGATAAACAAACAAGTCCTTAAAAAAACAGCAAAGGGGATCCCTGGGTGGCTCAGAGGTTTGGCGCCTGCCTTTGGCCCAGGGCACGATCCTGGAGTCCCGGGATCGAGTCCCGCGTCAGGCTCCCAGCATGGAGTCTGCTTCTCCCTCTGCCTGTGTCTCTGCCTCTCTCTCTCTCTCTCTGTCTATCATGAATAAATAAATAAAATCTTAAAAAATTCCTGTTTAAAAAAAAAAGCAAAAAACTTAAATTGACATTTCTCCAAAGATACACAAATGGCCAATAATGACGTGAAAAGGTGCTCAACGTCACTGATCATTGGGGAAATGCAAATCGGAACTACAGTGTGATAGCACCTCACACCCATTAGGATGGCTACTGTCAAAAAAAGTAATAATAATAAAAAAATGAAACCCTCAAACCAGAAAATAACAAGGGCTGGTGAGGATGTGGAGGAATTAGAACTCTGTCCACTGTTGGTGGGAATGTAAAGTGTTGCGGTCACTGTGGAAAACAGTAGGGTGACTCCTCAAAAAATTCAACATAGAATGACTATGTGGTCCAGCGAGTCCACTCCTGGGTGTATACCCAAAGGAATCGAAAGCAGAGTTGCAAAGAAGTATTTGTGCACCCATGTTCACAGCAGCATTGTTCACAGAGGCCGAAAGATGGAAGCAACCCAAGTGTCCATCAATGGATGAATAGCTAAACAAAGTGGGGTCTATCCATACAATGGAATGTTATTCAGCCTGAGAAAGGAAGGAAATTTTGACGCATGCTTCAACATGGATGAATCTTGACACTCTGTGCAGTGAAAGAAACCAGCCACAAAAGGACAAGTATTATATGATTCCACCTACGTGAGGCACCTGGATGAGTCACATTCGTGGAAACAGAAGAATGGTGCTTGCCAGGGGCTGGAGGAAGTGGGATGTGGATTTGTTTAATGGGGACAGGGTTTCAGTCTTTCAAGACAGAAAGAATTCTGGAGACTGCTCATGCAACGATGTGAGTGTACTTCACACTAATGAACTATATTGACTTAAAACTGGGTAAGGCAGTACATTTGGTTATGTGGATTTTATCACATTTGTCTAAAAAAAAGATTAACTGAGCCTCCGCGATAGTCTGAACTAAGAGGACCAAAACCCCAGAGTCTGTGGTTCATCACAGATCTGATTGGACCTTGCAAGGGGTCAGCCTCCAACCTAGGACGGAAGGTCTTGTGTCTCACTTTAGAAACAAAGCCTCCCCATATAAATAATAGTGAAAGGGAATATAAGGGAAGGGAGAAGAAATGGGTAGGAAATATCAGAAAGGGAGACAGAACATAAAGACTCCTGACTCTGGGAAATGAACTAGGGGTGGTGGAAGGGGAGGAGGGCAGGGGTGGGGGTGAATGGATGATGGGCACTGAGGGGGACACTTGACGGGATGAGCACTGGGTGTTATTCTGTATGTTGGCAAATTGAACACTAATAAAAAATAAACTTATTATTAAAAAAAAAAAGAAACAAAGCCTCCCCCAGGGAGCCAGAGGTGAGCAAAAGCCCAAGTCCCAGGCTGCTAGAAAAATGAGCGAAGCAAGAACACGGGTCCTTTCCAAGATCAACTGGCACCTCCTCTTTGTATCTCGGCCAAAAACTCATGGGAGTTGTTGGGGAGGGTCCTTTCTCAGACTGCCTTCCTAAACCCTTCCTCTCTGCTCAGGAGAAAACATCAGGGCAAAGGCAGGGTGTGCAGGGGAGCAAGAAGCAATGGAATTGCTCTAGAAACTGCCTCCTAGGGGCACCTGGGTGGCTCAGTCGGTTAAGTATCTGCTTTCGGCTCAGGTCATGATCCCAGCCAGGGTCTTGGGGTCGAGCCCCATGTCATTTGCCCCCAGCTCAGCAGGGTGGGGGGCCTGCTTCTCTCTCTCCCACTGCTCCTCCCCCTGTTCCTGCTCTCTCATAAATAAATAAATAAATAAATAAATAAATAAATAAATAAATAGCTTTAAAAAAAGAAACTGCCTCCTAAGGATCATACCCAGCAGAGGTGGGGTGTCGGGGGGATTTCTTTCCAGATGTGTCCCAGGGAGAGTCCTTTCCAGTTATGACCTCCGGGGATCATTTCAACGAGGTCTTCCACCCAGAGAAGGTGCGGACACCCACCCAAAGAAGCCTGTTGATCTGTTGAGTCTTCTGGAGGGAGCTCGGCCCCTTCTCCAACTCCTAACCCCTGCCTCCATGAGGCCCCGAGGGAGCCAACTCGATGCTTCACCAGTGTCTCTGGTGATGGCTGCCGAGACCACTCACCTGCCCTTCCTCAGCCATGGAGCTCGTGGAGCCAAAGCTGAAGTGCTTGGGAACCAGAGGCCTGCCAGGATAGCCCTGGTCTTGAGCCCGCTTCAGCCCAAGCTCCCCCTCCCAAATCCTGGACCTTCACCCCCTTCGCCCCTGCCCCCCAACACAGAACAGTACCTGTGCTCACCCCCTCCTCTACTCTCTCTCTCTTTATCGAGATAATGTGTACACAGTCAAATTCACCCATGTGAAGTGTACAAGCTAGTGCTGTTTTTAGCATATTCAGAGAGCTGTACGACCACCACCACTATCTAAATCCAGAACTCTCACCACTCCCCAGAGAAACCCCGTTCCCTATTTCTACCTTCCGACTCCCCCGGGGCAACTACCAATCTAGTGTCTTTCTCTATAGATTTGCCTACTTTGGACATTTCATCTAAGTGGAAATCTACAATATGTGGCATTTGTATCTGGCCTCTTCCACCTAGCATAATGGTTTCAAGACTCATCTGTGTTGTAACATGAATCAGTACTCCATTTTATATATATAAATATATATATATCTATAATATATTATATATACAAATATATATATACACACACACACATAAGCCTACCACATTTTGTTTATCCATTTATCCATCAATGGACATTTGGGTTGTTTCTACCTTTTGGCTCTTACGAATTAATAATGCTTCTATGAACTCATGTACATGTTTTTGGGTGGACCCACATCTTCATTTTTCTCGGCTATACCCCGGTAGAATTGGCGGATCGTAACGGTAACTCCATGCCTGGCATTTGGAAGCACTGCCAGACCATTTTTCCAAAGTGGCTGCACCATTTCGCATTCCCACCAGCCACGGGTGAGTCTTCCAATGGCTCTGCACCCTCAGCAACAGTTGTCAATTGTCCTTTTTATTCTCGCCACCCTGGTTTTGAACCACCTCATTTTGATGGTTTTGGTTCGTACTTCCTGATGACTTAATGATGGTGACCATATTTTCATGAGCTCACTCGCCATCTGCATATATTATCTCTGAGGATCTTTTGCTCATTTTTGAAAGCTGAGTTATTTGTCTTTCTAACGATGAGTTGTAAGAATCCTTTATGTATTTTGGACTCAAGCCCACTATAGAGATATGATTTGCAAAAATTTTCTATTCTGTGGACTGTATTTTCACTTTCCGGATGGTTGCTGTTGAAACACAAAAGTTTTTCACTTTGCTGAAGTCTAATTTATCTATTTTTTTCCTTGTGTTCTTCATGCCAATTGAAGAAACCAATTGTCAAATCCAAGGCCACAAAGATTCACTATTGTTTTCTTCCAGGTTTTATAGTTTTAGCTCTTACATGAGGTCTGTGTTTCACTTTGAGGTAATTTTTATGTACGGCGTGAGATAGGGGTCCAACTTCGTACTTTTGCTTGTGGATATCCAGTTGTTGCAGTACTATTTGTTGAAAGGACTGTTCTCTTCCCATCAAATAGTCTTGGCACCCTTGTTGAAAATCAGTGAACTTATGTGTGTGTTTATTTCTGGGCTCTCAATTCTATTTCCTGGATTCGTGCGCCTATCTTATGCCAGTGTCTTTCCTTCTCTTTTCTCTCTGAGTTTATTGGGAAGACCATCTTGGAAGGCCCCTGGTAGATCCAATGCTTTCAAGTTCCACAGCCTCTCCCAACCCCTCTTGTTACCGGGGCTACATAACAACCTTTGAAGACAAATGAATAAAGCGATCCTCCCTCTTTTACAGATGAGGAAACCAAGGCTCAGAGTGACTGTGGGGAGTTCAAGACCAATGTGCTGGTAGGTGGCAGAGATGAGCACACGACCTCAGTCTTCAACTACAAAGCTCCCTTCCGGAGGGTCGCTGGTGTGACTTTGAAGACATGCTTTTTGAACCTTTTAGATAAAGGCAGCTTCCAGCACTTCTTTCCCTGTCCTAGCTAGTTCACGGAGGCGTTGTGAGACTTGGTGTAGCTCATAGAAATAAAAACCTTTTATACATTCTCAATGGTTGAATACACACGAGGAGTTATTAGTCGTGCATTTTTACAACAGCTCTCCCCTGAAATCACCTAGATCAGAGGTTGAAATGGGCCATTTCCTGCATCTTCTCTCACGCTGCAGCTACATGGGACAAGAGACTACTGTAGCTCTATCATTTCTCTTTCCCAGTGGAACAGTCTCTCTGAGAAGGGTCATCATCCCAGTTTTGTTTGTTGTCCAGAAAGACTCCAACATCATGTGCTACCCTTTCAAGGAAGGAAGCAAATACAGTATTCTTTTCTGACTCATAGTATTGTACAGCCACTGAGTGATGTGCTTAAATCTAATTAAACAGTCTCTCAATAAGCAGGCTTTGAGCACCTCTGATGTTCTAAACACAGTATGAGGTGCTAAGGGCAACACAGGGAGGATGAGAATTCAGCTGAGATGGGCAAGGATTGACAGCTTTACAAGGGACAACAAGCACTTAAGGGAACGTGCCTTTTCACTCACATTGTGTGCCAGGACGCAGACATGGTGGTGGTGGGGGCACTCCTTCCACCACCACCCCACCCACCACAGATTAGGAGCACTAACAGTAATAGTGACTGTAATGGATAGGAACTCCCTCAAAGAGCTCCCTAAGATCCAGAGTACAAGCCATGAGGGTAGGAGTGTCTGGGACAGTGACAGCAGTGACCAGGGCACTGGGTCATTCAGGATGTCGGGGAGGCATCCTTGAGAAGAGCATGTCTGAGCTGCCATGATGTGGTAATGGATAGCATGGTCTGGAAACGTACCAAGTTACTTGGGATCCCAGAGGACGAATTAATGAGATCTTGGCAGAGGTGGGGTGTGTTTCATGGAGGCAGCGGTGTTTAGGCTGGGCTTTGACCAACAACTAGAAGTTTCCCAGGTAGAAAAGGTGAGGAGGATCACTCAGCTGGAGTTAGCACAGACAGACACTAGGGTGACCACGGGATCCACATTCCAAACCAGGATACCTTTGGAAGGGGGCACTATTCATTATTATGCTGGGACAACAAGCACAAGCTGGGACTGTCCTTGGTGAACCCAGGTGCGGGATTGCTCCTTGCCAAAGCACATGATGGCGAGTGTGCAGAGAGTATTTAGGGAATAGCGCAGCTGGAGCGTGGGATTGTGGGTAGAGGGAAGGATGAGGATGGAAGGTGAGCACATCCCTTTGCTAGGGCTGCCCTTACAAAGTACAACGCACTGAATTGCTTAAGCCACAGAAATTTATCATCTCACAGCTCTGGAGACCAGAAATCTGAGATCAGGTTGTCGGCAGGGCCGAGCTCTCTCTCTCTCTCTCTCTCTCTCTCTCTCTGTCTCAGGGAATGATCTGTTCTGGGCCTCCCTACTAGCTTCCAGTAGTTCCTCAGCTTGTGGTAGCACAACTCTGATCTTCACATGGTTCTCTCCATGTGCCTGTCTCTGTGCTCACATGTCCCTTTCATAACGGGGACACCAGCCAAATGGGATTAGGGTCCACTCTAATGACCTCTTCTTAACTCGATCATCAGAAAAGATCCTATTTCCAAATAAGGTTGCATTCCCAGGTACTGGGGTTTAGGACCTCAGCATCTCTTGGAAGGTCACAATTCAGCCCTTAACGGGGGGGAGGAAGATGGTGACAGCTGCCAAAGAATGCCACGTTAAAGGGTCTAGACTATCCTGAAGGTCATGGGGAATTACTACCAGTTGGTAAGCTGGCACGCAGCATGATCTGTTTCAAAACAGTAACCCTGGCAGCCCAGCCTTTTAGTCAGCCCAGTCAATTTAGTCCAATTAGACATGGATGATGCTTTTCTGCTTTTTTTTTTTTTGTCCCTCCTCACAGTTCCAAAAACACCTTATTTAGCATTGCCCTTCCCTTTTGGAAATCAAAGAAAACAAAATATGCATCCCCAAAACAATGGGGTCCCTTTAATAGAAAGGGTATTTCCTCACTCTCAAACCATTTTCACCACCCGGCTTGCAAGACAACAATCGCACTCTATTAGAACACGCAGTGTAGGCTGACTCTCAGTAAAAGCTTGTGGGGTGGAATAAAAAGCTGTTTAATTTTCCGGAGTGAACTTTAGGGGTGGTTGTCAATGCCTTGGTGCTGTGTGTGATGTATCACCAGCACTTAAAAATTTCATTTGCCTTTGATTACTGACCTACAACAGGGGTTTCCATGTGGCTCCTGGTGCCCCCGGGAAGTACCCTGGGGACTGCCCAGAGGGTGGGCAGGGCAGACCACAGGGCTTATACTTGTCAGATTTGTCTGAAAAATGCCTCGTACTTTTTCTGTAAGAAGTTGGGAAAACCTAGGACTTTGTGCTCACAGCCAGCTTCTCTCAGCCAAAGGGCAAGTCCATTTGGCCATTAAATGAATTTCATTATATTCATTCATCCAACAAATATTTATTCAGCACCTACTGTATACCTGCTACTCTTTGGGGACTGGCATACAGCAATGAGCAGTGGTTATCCCTTTGGAGGGGAATTTGGTGACAATAGAGGCTCCTTTTTTAAATAAAGATTTTATTTATTCGTTTGAGAGAGAGAGAGAGAGAGAGAGAGAGAGAGAGAGAGAGAACCCGAGTTGGGGGAGGGGACAGAGGAGCAGACTCACTATTGAGCAGGGAGCCTGGATGGCATCGGGGGCTGGCACCGATCCTAGCACCCCAGGATCATGACCTGAGCCAAAGGCAGATGCTCAACCCACTGAGCCACCCAGGTGCCCCTGGAAGCTACTTTGAAGCACATTTTGCTCAACCAACATTATCTTTCTAAATAATATCTAATAAAGACCATTTCTGAAATATCTACATTGGTGCAGAGTTCAGTTAAGAGTGTGTAGTAGGTTGAATAACGTCTCCCCAAAATTCATGTCCACCCAGAACCTCGGAATGTGACCTTATTTGGAAAAGGAGTTTTGACAGATGTAATTAGTTAAGGATCTTGAGATGAAATCCCCCTGGATGTAGGGTGGGCCCAAATCCAATAACTGGTTTTCTTACAAGAAGCAGAGAGGACACAGAGACATACGGAGAAGAACATGTGAAGATGGAGACGGAGATCGAAGTGATGGGGACACTGGCCAAGGAATGTCTGAGGCCTCCAGAAGCTAGAGGAAGTGAGGAAGTTTCCTTCTCTGGGACCTTCAGAGATGCCACTGTCCTGCCATCACTTTGATCTTGAACTTTTTAGCCTCTAGAACCGAGACACGAAGTTTCTGCTGTGTTGAGTCCCCCAGTTTGTGTACTTGTTTCCACAGCTCTAGAAAGGCTTTCTATCAAGGCTTTCCAGACACTTTATTTAGCCTTCTCTCAGAAGAGGAGGGACAGGCAGCAGCAGTGTCCCCAAGTCTCAGGACAAACGCTAGCACCAGCCCTTCTGGGGCAGAGAAATTGGCTGCTTTCTCCTTCCTCATCCTTTCTCTTGGCTTCTCAGCAAGGGCTGGCTGTGAGGGCTGGGAGCCCCACAGCTCTAGAACACCAGTGGAAGAGGTCTCGACAAGAGTAGGGAAACAAATCTGGGTGGGTTCTGCTCCCCTCCTCCCCTTTCTCAAGGCAAACATGTCTCAAAACAGTGATCTCAGCAGCAGCTCTGGCCGGCCCCTCTGGGTACCCCAGCCTAACGGGCCCAGGCTGGCCAGCATGACCTTGGTGGGTGAACATGAGCCAAAGCAGCCCCATTCTCCTCTTTCCCCACCACACCATCCATTCTGCACCCTCTATCTCACACCCGCCAACAGGCCAATGGGAAGTGGGGCACGATGCCAGGTGGGTCTGGGCAGTTCTAACTGGGGAGCCACTGTTGGGAAACCCCTTTTGAGAAATCTGCCTCAGTGATATGTGAAAAGTGAAGAGTGATGACTGTGTGAACGAAATGCCTCTACCCCGACTCCCCCTGCTTCCTGTCTGGGGGTCATTTATTCGCTGTGATTCTGACAAGAGTGCCCATTTCTTTCTTTTTTTTTTATTTACTCAAGAGAGACACAGAGAGGGGCAGAGACATTGACAGAGGGAGAAGCAGGCTCCCCATGGGGAGCGCGATGAGGGACTCAATCCCAGGACCCCGGGATCATGCCCTGAGCCAAAGGCAGACGCTCAACCACTGAGCCACGCAGGTGCCCCAAGAGTGTCCATTTCTTGAGCCCTGAAGGTAACTTCCCATTTATCATCTTCTTAACTTTTCACCACTGCCCTGCAAGGTTAGGATGATTATTATACCTGTTTTAGAGATGAGGAAACGGAAGTTCACGATGCTTGGGGGAGGCCTGCCTAAGGTCACATGGCTCTAAGAGGGGCACGTAGCAATTTGAACCCAGGGAGGATCAACTCTGGAGCCCATGCATCTGCCCTTTGTCCCTCTGCAATTCTCATATCCAGATGTGCTGGTTAGAGGGCAAGCTCCAGCAGCCACCACACCCCCCAACCTGACCTGCACTCAGTAGTTGCCTTTGTTTGTTTTATCTTGGTGTGTTGTTGTTGTTTTAGGTTTATTTATTTAAGAGAGAGAGTGAGAGAGAGCAGGAGGAAGGGCAGAGGGCGAGGGAGACAAGTAGACTCCCTGCTGAGCTGGGATCCCTACATGGGGCCCCATCCCAGAACCCTGAGATTATGACTTCATCTGAAATTAAGAGTCAGAAGGCTTAACTGACTGAGCCACCCAGGCGCCCCTGGTCTTGGTCTTTTTTTTTTTTTTCAATTTATTTATTTATGATAGTCACAGAGAGAGAAAGAGAGAGGCAGAGACACAGGCAGAGGGAGAAGCAGGCTCCATGCAGCGGGAGCCCGATGTGGGATTCGATCCCAGGTCTCCAGGATCGCGCCCTGGGCCAAAGGCAGGCACCAAACCGCTGCGCCACCCAGGGATCCCTGGTCTTAGTCTTTTTAATGTTTACCCTTAAGACTGATGGGTTGCTTCCCAAGGCCTGCAGTTTCTATAGTGAATTTATGGGACCTAAAAAGAAGCCACTGATTGCCTCACCTATCCTTAGGGGTGTGCCTGCTTCAGGAGAGATCTGGACCTGGACCACAATTTCCCCCAATGCCTCGAACTTGTGAAAAAAAAACAAACAAAATCCCTGCTAGGTTGTCATTTCTTCCTGTGTACAGTGGTTAGCATGTTTATTTTAGGCCAAATTATGCGGACTGTGTACATTTGTGTGTCGGGCCTTGTATAACCCACGTCCAGAGACCATCGCTGCCCACTGACCCCATATCCCCTTTCTCCATTTCCAGCGATTTTCAGGGGTTAGACAGCTACTGGGCTGGGTATGTGGTGGCTGTAACTATGCTTCATCAGATGTTGTTGGTAGATCCCCATTTAAAGAGCCCGGATCTGGGGAAAAGTGCTGGCAATTGTCTCCTAGATGCTTAGTTTCCACTGCAACAGGCAAGGGGAGAGCTGGCAGGAAAAGCATGCCGGATTTTCCGGAGGTAACCTTGGAGAGAGGGGAACAGAAGAGACACAGGAATCAAGAGTATGACCCAAGGGCAGGGCTTAGGGTGTCAAGAGGGACGGCCTCCTCAGACTCTGCTGTGGTTCCTGGGATACACCTGCACCCCAGGGGCAGAACCAGTTCCCACGCCCCTCCCATCCTGGACCCAGAGCCTGTCCCGGCTAGTGCTCCATTCGTGGCTCCCTCCCTTTCTCATCGTTCACCCCCAAGAGGGAAGCAGACAGGCAGCCAGTGGCTTCCCAGAGAGGGAAAATAAGGAATTCCACCCTTGGAGTTCTCAGGGCACTGGGCCTGGTGTGGAATCGTCCTGAAAGCATCTAGCGCTCAGGCCTTTATTCCTCCCTCAGGTGGGACTCATCCTACTTCCTCTATTCCTTCCTTCCCCTGCTGGAGGCTGCCCCTCCTTCATCATGTGGGGTTGAGCAAACCACAGGCCGGACACCCATTAACCCTTGCTCCAGGGCCCCGAGACCCTGGGGAGACATTTTCAACTGAGGGGAGCACCAGACTGGGGACTCCAATCAACATCCCTATTCCCAGACCAGGTCTCTTTGGGCCATTCCCACACCTCATTCCCCAAAGTTCCCAGATTTAGAAAACAAAAATACAGGTCACCTAGTTACATTTGAATTTCACACACCCAATGATTATTTTTAGTATAAGCACATCCCATGTGATGCTTGGAATACACTTCGACCAAAGATGGTAATTTTGTTTGTTTGCTTATTCATAATTCAACTGTGACTGGATGTTCCATGGAACCTGTCATGTCCCCACCCCATCCCGCCGCCGAGTGACCCACACCCACACCCACTCCTGCGGCGGGAGCACAGGGCTGCCAGTCAGGCACTGGCCTGCTCTGGGGAATGAGGTGACCGGGGTACTCATGAGCAGGTATGAGCTTTCCCATCCGTCTCAGTAAATGGCTCTGCTCCTGCTCTCTGCAGAAGGCAGCCCCCTCAAGCTGCCCCGTCCTCTGTGCCCACAGAGTCATGCCTCCCGCACAGCGCTTACTGGCTTCCAGTATAATTATGGGTTTTCCTGTGTTACTGTCGCCTGGGCTTGGAGTTTCCTGAGGACTGGTTAATCTTGCTCTTGCTCTTTCACTCTGTCCCCTTCCTCACAATGCCCAGCAGAATTGGGGACTCAGGGCAGGGTGAGCTCAGTAATGGCTTAATGGTGGAACACCTGCTTGGATAAATGCCTCTCATCACAGCAGGGTGACTTGTGACAAGAAATGCCTGGTGCAGTGCGTCTTGCTTTATCCACTAGGATGGCTCGTCCCTAAGGGCAAGAGCTCACCAGTTCACTCCCTACTCTGTCTTCAGGGCCTGGCATGGGTGCCCTGCACATAGCCGGTGCTCAGTAAACTATGGGTTGCATTCACCACCAGCAGTTGCGCTCCCGCCTCCACGAACACATCCCAGATGCCCACCCTGTCTCCCATCGGGAGTGAGATGGGGTCGTAGTGACCCCTTTGGAGGGCTCAGAGGGAGAGGAGGCCGCAGGGCAGGGAGCACCCCTCTGGACTGTGGGTGCCACCTGGGGGAAGGAGCTGGGCCCATGGGGGAGGGAAGCCGGCAGTGGCTGAGCCCAAGGGAGCCATCCGGGCCCCATGGCACTGGGGAAGCTTCCCCGACCCGGGTCTCCGGTCCCAATCCCAGGTCCCCAGAGCGGACCATGCGCACAAGGGGAGGCTTCGCTGTGTGGCTTGCTGGGCCAGCCGCCAAGGATATGACCCGCCCAGCCACTGGGGAGGCCAAGGTCAAGGGCAGGGTGCGGGGCAGGTGTTGTGGCAGGGGAAGGGGTGTGGGGGCCTCAGCCCAGCACCCAGACCCACCTGGCACAAGCCTGTCCTGGGAAGGTCACTGTGGGGGTGGACGGGCAAACCCGGTGGGGACTCCCCCTCGAGCCAAGGCCAGAGGGAACAGGACACTGGGAGGGTGGCCCCTCAGATGCGGGTCTGCGGGCCTGCCTGCCTGGGGTTGGGGGGTCTGTAGTGCGGGCCTGCTACCCTCTCGCCGCCCTAGGCCGAGGCCCCGCCTGCCTCCTCGACAGGGGAGTGCTGGGAGCAGATGCTCAGGACCCCCCCACACTACCTGCCTCACCCAGCCAGGCCCTGAAAGAGTGGCAGGAGGGATACCCAAACCCTAGAGGATGGCTAGGGCGGGAGCCCCGCTGAGGATCTGTCCCCGCACACCTAACCCCTCACGCTTACTAGGTGCTTCAGCAGCAGTGTTTGTGGCTAAAGAAACAGATGGAGAGATGAAGGAAGGAAGGAAGCCTGGCAGTTGTTGCTGAGGCTGAGGTCCGGCCCTGGGGGGGATGCTTCCCCACGTGGGAGTCCCCATCTCACGGCTCTTGACGTCCTGTGCAGCGCAGCATGTAAAACGGGGCATGGAAGGGGAAACTGCTGTTGTGTCCTGCCAAGGAGGGGTGACCTTGAGCAGATACCTACGGTGCCCGCTTTGGGAGGACATCGTAGGCCCGAGCAATGTGATAAAACAGATCTCGATGTCTACTCCTTCAAGCATCACTGTCCCCCTGCCCTGGGTGGGTGCCTTGGGTCCCCATCTCCATGGAGCACTTCACCCTCAAGGGCTTCCAGTCCTGCAAGGCCAGCATCAACAGGCCTCCTCATTTCCAAGCCTCTTGCCTCCTACTACCCAGGGCCACAGACCCCTCTGTCCCCAGGAGGCCCCCCAGATATTGCACTGTGGTTCCCTGCTCTGGGCACAGTCCTGTGTCCTGGAGTCTGAGAAACCTGGGCTGATATCCTGGCACCCCCACTTCCTCACTTGTCTTGGAGCCTCTTCATCTGTATCTGTAAAATGGGATGACCATAACAGCCCTAGGATAATTCCAGGCCCCGGGTGCAGAACCTCCCATGGAGTGTCTAGCACAGGAGTGGTCCTCGGCCACCAGCGGCCTTCAGGCTCCTGGAGGGTGGGGGCTGTGTCCTCTTGGCTCCCCGCCCTCTCTACCTCTGCAGCCCCCCAGACAGCCTGGGGCAAGCGGACATCCCAGGAAGTCTGCTGTTGCACCGCCTCGTCTGACCAGGACTGGCTCCCAAACTGGGCAAGGCCAAGTTCACAGGCTTGCTGCAGGGGCTCAGACCCGGAGGCTGAGCAGTCTGACTCAGTGGCTCCGAAAGCCTCCAGCACCGAGACCAAGTGCTCTTGGACCTGGGTGCCGAGGGCTCCCGTCCTAGGAGCTGGGCTCCCTCCAGCCGCCTCCGGGGCCCAGCCCGGACAGGACAGGCCTGGAAGCAGGGCTTCGGCATCCCTATCGCGGGGCTGTCCACAGCATGGCTGCTTCTGGAGGCCTGGGCAGCCGGGCCTGGATCTCAGGCGGGCTTGATCCCCCGCTGCAATTTGCCTAGTGACCTAGATTTGTGGCCAGGCGCCGGCCTCAACTCCGGCCGTTTGGCTGGCGTGAGGGTTTCCAGTTTTAGCAAATCAAAATACAGGACGCCCAGTTCAATGTCCATGTCAGATCGACAATGAATAGTTCTGTAGTAGTAGAAGTTACGTTGCACGCAATCCTTAGGACCCACTTACACTACGAAATTATTTGTTGTTTATCTGCAAATCCCGTGTAACTGGACTCCCTGCATTTTCCCTGGCAAACCTAGCTGGAGCTTGGCCAGCCGCTGGGGATTGGAAGGGACTCAGCCTTGGGGGGGCTGGGGGGGATGGAGTGGGAGGGGACAGCTCCCACCGAAGGCACTTTGAATCGATGTCAGAACAATGGCATGGGTTGTTCTGTTTTTCTTTGCAGAGAAAAAGAGCATTCCATGTCACTCAAAAGAAAACAGAACGGTGAATTTCAGCTCTCTGCCTTGCTCTATTGACGTTGACCGGGAACATGCCTGGACTCTGAAAGGGATATTGACTGGTAGACAAGCGGCCCTTTCATTTGTGTCTGCAACGCTCCTTCCAGGGGCTGGTGCCCACTCCCCTGTGGCCCGTTTGGCACACACTTGGGGTGGGATGCGCAGTGGCCCTTTGCCTCTCTGGAGGTTCCTGTTCTGCTGGGCTCCTCTGATGCTCCGAGTACAAAGGCCGCTGCACCAGGTGAGGCCCGAACTGCAAGAGTAAGCAACGCATATGAAAAAGGAAGGGTTGTCCAGTTTCCAGAACCCCTTGGAAGCCTTGGGCCCTTTGCAGGGCACAACGTTTAATCCTCCCGACTCGGAGAGGACGCCTTAGTCCCACTTTACAGATGGCCAAACTGAGGCCGAGGCAGAGAAAAAGATTTGGTGAGTGGAGAGTGGCGAGACCGTGGTTCGCACTCTGTGCTCTCTGAATCCAGGGCCTCTGCTCGTCCCTCTTGTCCTGCTGTGTGACCCTTGTGGCCACCAGCTTGCTCAATCCCTTGCTCTGGCGGGCCTCGGTTTCCCCAGTCATTCAATCGGGGGAAGGGATAGAAGTCGCTGTGATCCCTGAGATCTCTCCCAGTGATTCTCTTTTTTAAAAAATAGCTTTCCGGTTAAATAAACTCTCCTCTCAACATAGAGCTCAAACTCACAAACCTGAGATCAAGAGCCGCGTGCCGTCGCGACCTACCTGCTGACCGAGCCAGCCAGGTGCCCCCCAGTGATTCTCTTCTGACAGCGATGAACTCACTCACTGTTTTCGTGCATATGCTTGTTGCAAGCACAGAGACTTTTAAGGATGTTCTTTGCCTCAAAGTGAAAGGCTGGCCAACATCTAAATTGCAAAGCTTGGCCTGCAGCGTGTGGGCTGCCCCTTCCCCTGAGCGTGCGCCCGGTGGCTGTACAGAAGCACTGGAGGTCAGGGGCTTCCAGCACTTTCTGTGCGGGTCAAGAGCTGCTGCGTGCAGCTCTTGGTCCCCAGGCCCAAGCAGGAATGGGGCGTTAGGATCCGCTACGTGCCAGAAATACACGTGATGCGTTGGTAAGTCATGAAACACAGGCCCGGCCTCTGCATCCGGACCTGACACTCCCCCAGACATCAGGAGAGCAGAGGAAGAGGCAGACTGGAAGGCTTGCTCTGCTCTCCCCTCCCAGGCCTGCAGCCACCCAGCAGGCGGCCAAGGGTCCCCATGGATACCACCGAGAACCTGCCCAGCACAACTCAGTGGTGGCATGATGGGAGCTGGCGGGGACCGGGATGGAGGACCTAGTAGAGGTGATGCTCTTTCCGAGCGGGGGTGGCATCCTAGCTTCCGTGTTTTGTAGTTTCCTCCTTCTGGTCCCCTGTCCTCGGCTGCTCCCCCGGAGGCTCAGTGCCCTCCTGTGAGTACCACCACACCGGCACCTGGTACCCTCTCGGCCTCTGTCTCCCCCACTGGGTTGTGAAGATGGAGGCCGGGGCCTTTTCATCTTGTCACCCTGGAGTGGTCTTGTCCCAGCTCTTGCTGGACAGGCTCATTACTTTCGAGTCTCAGCTTAAATGTCACCTCCTCAGAGGCCTTTATCAACTTGCCTGGCTAACTCCCCCCCAATCCCCCCCACCTGCCACCACCGAGTTATTCCCTTTCGGTGTCTACACAGCATTCATCACTGCAGAAATCAAGTTATATATTTGTTTTTTCACTGGACGAAATTCACATAATATGAAATCACTGTTTTAAAGTGTACAATGCAGTGACATTTAGTACATTCATGATGCTGTACAACCGTCATCTCTATCTGGTTTGGAAATATTTTCATCACCCCCAGAGGAAACCCCGTAGCCATTAGCCGTCACCTCCTGGCACCCCACTAATCAGCTTCCTGGATTTGCCTCTTCTGGACATGACACACAAATAGAATCCTACAATCCGGGGCCTTTGTGTCTGGTCTTTCGCTCTGAGTCACGTGGTCGAGGTTCGTTGACGTTGTGGCAGGGTGTCAGTACTTCGTTGTTTCTTGTGGCTGACCGGTATTCCACTGTGTGGATAGACCACATTTTATTTGTTCATTTGTCAGGTGACGGACATTTGGGTTGTTTTCACTTTTTGGCCGTTGCGAATCATGCTGCTGAAAACACACATGTTCGAGTTTTTGTGTGAGCATATGTTGTCTTCATTTCTCTCAGTTATATACCTAGGAGGGCACTTGCTAGATCAAACGATGACTTTATGTCTACCTTTTTGAAAAATGGCCAGAAACTTCTCTTTGGCAGCCGCACCCTCTCATGTTCCCACCAGCAATGCGCAACGGTTCCAGTTTTCCACGTCCTTCCCAACAATTGTTCTTATTCGTCGTCCTGATTACAGCCATCCTAGTGGGTGTGAGTGGTATCTCATTGTGGTATTTGTTCTTATTTCTTCTTGTCCTTCCTCCCTGAATGTGGGTCCCAGGAGGCCGAGGGATCATGTCTGGCCTGTTCTCTGCTGTGTCGAGAGCCTACCTTTGGCATGGGGTAGGTTCTCAACACGTGGAGGTCGAGTCAATGCATGAATGAATTTGTGTTCCTGAATCCTTGGCCCCTAGCCCAGGGCCTGGCCTGGCAAAGACCTGGAGGGGCCATGTGTCACATGTCATGACCCAATGGCCCAAGGATGTGGCCTGGCCTGCAGGGGAAGAGGCTCTCAGGACCATGCAGACCGAAGGAACCCAGCTACGTGGGTTGGGGCTCAGAGCAGCAGTCCTCCCCTCACAGGATCTGCAGTAACAGAACAGGGGCACCTGCTTCTGGTGGGAATGTAGACGGAGGTGAGCAAGCAAGGCCAAGGTGCACCCCAGGAGCACCGCCAGGAGCACCGACCCGCAAACCAACAGCTCCTCTGCAGTCCCCCTTTGCAACCCCTCCAGCCGCAGCCCCCTGGGAGCTTCCTTTCAGCTCGCCTTCCCCATTTCATGCCGCCCCTCTGGGGTAACGGCCTGAGGGCTAAACATCTTCAGATGCAGTTCCTAGTAATGGTCCCTTAGTGGCCACCACAGGGGTGAGGGTATGGGGGTCCTCACACAACCTGGTGGGGAAGGAGATGCTTAGAAGGAGCTGGCATTGCTGGGGCACCTTCCATCCTGCCTGGCCTGACTCTCACATGCTCTAGGATGCCGATCCTGGGCCACTTGCCCCCTCACCGCCCACAGACTCTGCAGAGGCTCTGCTCCCTGGACACAGCCACGGGCACAGGCACCCAGTGGGCTCTTCCCAAGGCAGTCCTCGCGAAACACTCTGGTGGTTTCTCCAAAAGTTAAGCGCACAGTGTCACCACATGACCCGGCAATTCCACTCCTGGGTCTGAATCCCCAGAGAATTAAAAACAGATGCTCGAATGCTCCTAGCACCATTCTTCACAGTAGCCAAAAGGTGGAAACACTTTGGATGTCCATCAATGGGCGGATGCAGAGAATGTGACATTGTCATACAGTGGGATATTATTCAATTATAAAAAGGAACGAAGTGTTGAATCATTGTACTTTCCACCGGAACTAATGTGCTGCTATAGGTCAGTCGTGTCTAAAAAAAAAAAAAAAAGAATCAAGTACTGATACGTACTGCGGTGCTGATGAACCTTGAAAGTGTTCTGCTAAATGAAAGAAATGAGATACAAAAGCCACGTATTGTACGATTCCATTTATATGAAATATTAAGAATAGGGAAACCCATTGAGATAAGAAGCAGATTACCAGCTGCCAGGGGTTGGGGCATTAATGGCTTGACGGGCACAAGGTTTCCTTTTGGGTTGATGGAAGCGATTTGGGAATAGGTCAAGATGTTAGTTGTACAGCACTGTGAATATGCTCGGTGCCCCTGAATCGTTCACTTTCAACGGTTAATTTTATGTCATGCAAACTTCGCCTCTTTTAAAACCAAAAAGCCGCCATCTCTGCCTGATGTCCCTTTAGGCCTCAGGACTGCGAGTTCCCCTCAGGGTTCAGTTTCAGGCAAAAGCAAGAAGAAGGTAGATGGCTTGCTGCCAGGAATCACTGGGCCATTGGTGTCACTTGGTTCATGGGAGAGCCCTCTGTTCTGCCCTGGTGACTTCCCCTTGATAGCCCCCCTCTGGGAGAGAGGTGATCAAATCAGTACAAATCGTTTGTACCCCTCATGGGCCAGGGTCCGGAAAATATGAGATTAGGGACTCCTGTGGCTTGTCCCATCTGGGTAACCCCCCAGGGATCTCTGGCACTGGCACACAAAGTATAGAAAGGCTCACGCTCAATTTGGCAAAGGAGAATAGCCAAAGGCAACTTCTGCTGGGGTGGGGTGGGGTGGTGAATATAGTCACTTTGAGAACAAACTCGGCTCCAGGCCTGCGGCATGTGGAATTGTCCAGAAGCATGGTCTTGACTAGTGGGCAAGTGTTCAGAGGCGCAGTGCCTCTGTGCTGGGCCTTGCCTCTCCCTAATGCTTCCCGAAGTGCAGGGAGCCTGGAGAAAGCCTCAGAAAGAACAGTTAGGTTTTTGGGGGGCCACCTGCCCTCCCCAGGGAAGGCCCCAGGGTATATAGGCTGCTGCAGACCTCAAGGCCAACCCACAAGGCCCAGCCGAATCCTCAGGTCGGCCCTGAGCTGGGATGTCTCAAGGCCGGGCCGCTGCTGCCCACCTGCCCGGCCCCTCTCAGCCCAGGTCTGCTGTGAATCTGGAACGCTGCTAGGAATCCCCTTTGGAAGCGCATAGGGATGAGTTTACACACTGATTAACAAAGCCTTCAATCATTACCTCCTGCTGCCAGAGAGAGCCTCGGAAATACAGGTCTGAACAGCCTAGCTCTTGCCTAAAATTCTCTTAGGCCGCCCCCGACGCCTCTGGATCAAAGGCAGGCTCCGTAGCCGGCGCTGCAGAACATCTGTAGATGCCAGGCTCTTGTGGGCTCCAGCCTCCTCCCCTACCGCCGGCCAGACACCCTTGCCTCGCTCCTTTTTTCCACCGCCTCCCCGGCCTCAAGCTTGACAGTGGTCTAGCCAGATGTGCACATCTGGAGTGGAGGGGAGCCTGGAGGGGGCTTCAGCGAGCCCGGTGCTGGAGTCCAGCGGGGCAGGAAGGCACGAGGCTTCTGGCAGAGGCTGCCGGTCACACGGAAACATCGCCTGGAGCCCAGGACAACGCCCTGGGTCCCCGAAGCTGCAGCTGGGGGCTCCAGTTCTGCCTCGAGCTGCCCTTGGTGGACTGGGAAGAGGCCTCCGGGCTTTTGCTTTGTAGCATCTCCAACTTGCCACCCAGGCCCTGTCACACGGCTAACAACTCCACCCCGTGGAACCTTCCGGACCACGGCTTCCTGGCCGGCATCCATCGCCTCGGCTTGCAATGTCCTTACACCCACTTTTAAATTTTTAAACAATAAGAGAAATGATTAACTCATAACAGGAAGTCCAAAGGTGGAACAGGCCCCATGATGGTCAAGCGCTCAGATGTTGTCTGCCTCTCTCCGCTGCCACCCACAGCACTCATCCAAAGGCCAGTTCCCTGGGTCCCTCGTACGGCTGCCAATAGCAGTTCTGGCCTGTGGGATTCCTTGTGTGCGGCCGCTGGGCGAGAGCCAGGAAGGTCTCGACGGGCTCACTTTGTTCACAGGCCCACCCCTGGATCAGTGGCTGTCCCGGGAGGAAATGCCCTGTGCTTTTTGGCTGAAACCTAAGTTCTCGCCTGTCACCCGGAGCTGGGGGACTGCATGTGTCACCAGGCCCCACCCGGTCCCCGCCCCGTCCTCCCAGGCAGAGCCAGGCAGTCCCTTGTCAGGGCCACCCCAGCCCCCGGACCTCCTTTGTCACGGCACTGCTGCCACTGTGTGGTCAACGAGGTGTTTTGACCGTTAGCTCTGAGAGGATGGGGTGCAGAGGGCTGGCTCGGGGCGCTCTGGGGCCCTGGGGCCTGTCCGAGGAGAGCCACTTTGCCTCATTTTGCTGAGTGAAGGAGAGAAGAGTGGGTGGATGGGGACGGTGCCCGAGCAGGGCGTGTGTGGGATGGGGAAGCTTGGCGCTCCTGGGCGCTGTCCTCCCACTTGGAAGCCAGGAGCTGTGGCCCCGGGAGGCCTAGCTGACCAGGGCCGGGCCTGCTGTGGCTCCTTTAAGTAGCTGGGCCAACACCAGGCCCGGCGCCTCCTTCCTCCCCCACCCGGGCCTTTCCTGGCCACTGACTTCACCCCTCTTTCTCCTCCTGCCTGTCCTTGTCTCACCCTCTGGATCTGATACACACACACACACACACACCGGTGCCCTCCGTCTGCTTGTGAGTGACACCCAAGGGCCATGGTAACCGTGCCCGCTCCCGGAGTTTCTCAGCGCCAGGCCCTGCGCAAGGGGCCGCATAGGGCATTGGTCTCCAACCAACCACGCGGGGACGTAGGCCTCACCCCCCTGATCCCCACAGGGTCCGGGGCTCGGGGTGCTGCCTGAAGGCTTGCAGGGAGACAAAGAACCTTCGCTGAGGCCAGCGTCAGGGTACAGTGTGGGGTGAAAGGGGTAGTGGCCTCTTTCAAGGGAAGCCCCAGGGGGTGCCCTGTAAAAGATGGATTGGAATGGAACCCCTGGGGCTGGGCGGTGGGGACGGGAGCCCCCCTGGCGCAGCTCCCCATCTCGCGCTCTGCGGACTCCGAGACTCAGCCGGGGCTCAGATCCGAGCTCTGGCGCTCAGAAGCTTGGTGCCGTGAGTGAGTGGCCTCTCGGAGCCTCAAGTGTCTTGTCTGCAGCAAGGAGGGGGAGGGCGGGGAGAGTCCTGGCCTCGAGGACGAGTTGCTGAGAGGTGAAGGAGCATGAGCGCGGGTCGGGCTTGGCACCCGTCAGGCAGCGGGGACTGCCCCGTGCTCCACACAGGTGCTCTTCCCTCCACTGGAGCCCACTCTTCCTGGAGCTTCTCCTATCGCTCCCCAACCTGGCCTTTGTCACCCTGAGTGCACCCCCATCCTGGCATCCAGCAAGCCGTTCATTTGCGTGACAAATGTCTGGTGGTCCCCTACTCCGTAGCAGCCCTGAGCCGGGCCCCCGAGGGCAGTGGCGATCATTGGGAGTCAGGAGAGGAGGATGAAAAAAAATTTAAAAAATCATTAAATGACTTTTTTGAGCTCAAAACAAAACAAAACAAAACATAACAAAAAAGAAAACTGGATGAGGGAACCGTCCCTCTCCCTGGTGCCATGGGACGGATGCAGGGGTGCCTCCGGGTGCTTCTGGGAGGGGGCAAATTGTGCCGGTCTCTGCCCCTCGCTTGCCAAGCTGGTGCCCTCAGCAGTGTGGTCACAGAGAGGACACATGTGCTGGACAGTCCCAAGCCCGGGAGGCCCTCTTGGGGCCACTCTGGGTAAACCCTTTGGGGCTCAATTCAGGCAGCCACAGAAGCCCTCCCTCTGCTATGAGCCTAGAATCCCTTGGAATCACAGTGGCAGCGGCTGAGGGGAAGAGAGCGCGTGATCTCCCTAAATCTCACATATAAACAGAGCCTTCCTGGGCCCTCGGTGCTGTGCCACTGTTCCAGTCCCTTCCGGGCTGCTGTGACAAAGCACCACAGCATGAGGCTTTTAAACTACCCGAAACTTCTTTCTTGTAGTTCTAGAAGCTCTCTTCTGACTCCGAGAAGGGCACTCATCCCCTTGTGAGGCTCCACCCTCAAGACCTCACCAAACCCGAACCACTTCCCAAAGGCCTTGCTTCCTCATACCAGTCAAGAGGACATGAGCATTCGGTCCGTAACAGCCACCTGCCTCTGCCACGGGCATGGGAGTGGGGAGTATGGGAGTGCCCCCCAGTGAGACAGCCATAGCCTCTCCTCTTCTCACGGACCCCTCCAGTTGGGCCAGTGGGGCCCTGCTGCGAAGAACTGGGCAGCCGGGTGGGGGCATGTGCTGCCAAGTGCTAATCCCAGCAAGCCGGGCCTGGCTGCCCCGGGACCATCAGAACACGCTGGAGGCACTTAGAGACCGTTAGCTATGCTGAAAGGGCCAGTGGGTTCTCTGACGGTCAGAGGGTCTGCCCTGGCAGGAGCACATGCTGTTGGCGTCACCTGGAATGCTCTTCCTTCCCCAGACGCCCAGGAGCGTCTTTCATGTCCCGTCATGGGCCTCATTTCCTCCAGGAGTGACACCTCCTGCCCTCAAGCCTGGCCAGCCTTGGCCTCTTCCTTTGTGGTTTCACTGGCCCCTGAGCTTACCTTGCCCAAGAGACCTACCATCCTAGACTATCATGTCCTTTTCCCCCATGGCTCTGTGACCATCTCCTGTTGTCACTTACACCCCAGCTCTTGGCCAGGTAGCTGCCATACAGAGAATATTCTAGAAGATGAATGAGTTAGCGATCTTCCATCAAGAATATCTTCGAGGGCAGGAGAGGCGAGCCATATACATTCCACCAAATGCCTCTGATCCTTTAGTCATCCCCAGCATCTAAGTTGTGGTAGGCTGAGCTTGTTGCCAGGAATCGGGAGCGGGTAGGAGGCTGGGCTGTTGCCAGGTGAGGTGTGCAAGGCCTACACCCCTCCCGGGGGCAGAGAGCATACACAAGGCCTGCTGGGGTGGGGGGGCGCACAGGGCTGGCTGGAGGAATAGGCACCAGCTCCGGGAGGGGGAGTGACCCAGGCCAGGAGGGCTGGGGGGCCTGTGACCCTCTTGACCTGTGTCCCGAGGGCAGGGTGCAAGGAGGCACCTCCTGCTCCCTGGGGAAAGGGAGAACATGGACATCTGTGAGCAGCCAATGGCAACCTGGAAGGGCACCAGGCCTTTCCAGCTGGCATCTCAGCTCCCCACTGCACATGACCTCTTCCCAGAGGGTCCATTTTACTCTCAAACTGGGGACAAGTAATCAGTTTAACTGGTAAGTCATGTAGGTTATCATTTAATCATGTGTAAACAAACATGGACATAGTATGCCCTTTTTTTTTTACAATTTTATTTTATTTTTTTTTTCTTTTTAAATTTATTTATTCATGATAGTCACACGGAGAGAAAGAGAGAGGCAGAGACACAGGCAGAGGGAGAAGCAGGCTCCAAGCACCGGGAGCCCGATGTGGGATTCGATCCCAGGTCTCCAGGATCGCGCCCTGGGCCAAAGGCAGGCGCCAAACCGCTGCGCCACCCAGGGATCCCTTTTTTTACAATTTTATTTATTAATTTGAGAGAGAGAGAGACAGAGACAGAGACAGCAGAGCGAGAAGGAGAGCAAGAGCTGGAGGGAGCGGTAGGGGGAGAGGAAGAGTCAGGCTTTCCACTGAGCAGGGACCCCAACCTGAGGCTTGATCCCAGCACCCTGGGATCATGACCTGAGCCTAGAGCAGATGCTTAACACACTGAGCCACCCAGTGCCCCTGTAGGACGCCGTGGAATGCAACTTCGCGCTGTGCCTCCAGACCACCCTCGGGGGCTGCACCTCATTCCCTTCGGTTGTTCCGAAGACCCAGTGGAAAAACTCAAGAGACCCAGCATGTCGGGAGGCCAAAAGTGGTGGCCTTTGGCATTAGATGGACTTGAATCCCATCCCACTTCCTTCCATAGGCTGCCCTCCCTGTTGATAAGGTTGATGGCACCTGAGCTAGCAATTCTGATAGCTGGGGATGATGACACCTGCTGCAGGGACTGGCGTGAGGCCCAGAGCCCAAGATGGGGAGGCGGGCCTGCTCAGACCCCTGCCTGGGGCTGCGAACCCGACACCTGCAGAGACAGAGGTGGATTGGAAGCCCCCGCTGCTCTCGTTGACGGGTGTGTAGGGTCCGCTCTGGCAGGCACTGGACTGGGTGACAGCCTCACAATTCCTGCCACCTTCCTGCCAGCCACACGAGAAGACAGGGGCCTCTGGGGCTCTGGGGAGGAGAAGAGACAGCGCAGCCCAGGAAGGTCCTAGCTCACACACCAAGGGCCGATTCACTGCCCCCACCCTTGGAGGGGCACTCTCCTCCTCTCCATGGCCATCTCAGCTTCTGCGGCTGCCTTCCCTGGTCTGGCCTCTCCTTGGCCCCAAGAGGTAGATGGACTCAGCCGGTCAGCTCACTCTGCTCACTTGGCTGTGGCCACTGTGGGGGCCCCGCGGGGGGAGATCACCCATGGCTGGGTCCCTCGGGGGTCTGAGCAGGGCCCGCTTTCCTAGCGCCCAGGTATTTGCATCACCTGCTCAAGGTGTCAGCAATCTCATGGAGGGTGGGGTGGAGTCAGGCTAGGCAGGGAGGTAAAGCAAAATAGCACAAACTGTAAATGATGGGCATGTCCCGTCTCCCGGTTCTGGAGACCAGATGTGGGAAATGGGGGGTGGTGAGTAAGGCTGGTTCCCCCTGAGGGCTGTGCGGGGGCTGGGGGGAATCTGTTTAGTGGCTCTGCCCTGACATCTGCTGTTTTGCTGGCCCTCTTTGGTGTACCTTGGCTCTGAGAAGCATCCCTCCATCTCGCCTTCACCTTCACATGGTCATTTTCTCCCTGTGAGCATGTCTGAGTCCAAATGTCCCCTTCTTATGAGGACCCAGTCATATTGGGTTAGGAACCCACCCCGCTCCAGGGTGACCTCTGCCTAGCTTAGCTGATTCCATTTACGATGGCCTCATTTCCAAGTCAGATCACATTCTGAGGACCTGGACAGCGGCAGTGGTGGGGTGGGGGTGGTGTGGGGCTTCCATAGACAAACCTGAAGGGAGGGACGGAAGTCAACCCACAGCAAAAGCGAAATGGAAACTTGAGTTCGTCTGATGCCCAAGGCCACCTTTTATCTCTACACGCTGGTGCTTCTGGATTATGGCCACCAAGTCCCCCTAACAGCTGAGGAGGATGAGAAGCAGTGTGTCACTTAGCATCTTCTGGAGGAAATGGGGAGAGGGATTTTGAGTGATCACCCCCGGCACTGCACTCCCAGGATATCTTTGCTCAGGGCCACCTACTAATATTTCACCCACCTTGGTCTCCCGGTGCCTGTCCAGGGTTGATTTAAACTCCCCCATTTGTTCTGGGCTCCTAATCTTCGTATTCCAGTCTTTCCTCCAGAGGGGAGACCTGGGGCTTCCAGGCAGGGTGGATTTCCGTTGTTCTACCACCCAGAGGACGTGCCTAGTGGCTCCCAGGTGAGGCCTCCAGGGCGCACTCCCTGCATTTCATCGTCCCTACCTTTTCCAGCAATCTTTTTTTTTTTTAATTTTTTTTTTCATTTATTTATGATAGTCACAGAGAGAGAGAGAGAGAGGCAGAGACACAGGCAGAGGGAGAAGCAGGCTCCATGCACCGGGAGCCCGACGTGGGATTCGATCCCGGGTCTCCAGGATCGCGCCCTGGGCCAAAGGCAGGCGCCAAACCGCTGCGCCACCCAGGGATCCCCCTCCAGCAATCTTTAGACTGGGAGGGATGGTGTTAGGGCCCAGGCTCCCAGGGTTGTCGGAGGCCTCTAGGTTGCATCTTGAAGAGCACTTGCTTGGGGGACCAAGTGGGGCCTTCCCTGGAAGTGGGGTCCCTCACTTGCTGCGGGCTTGGCAAACACGGGGCTTCCCCGATGGCCACTTCGGCATGCTGGCCGCACATTTATTTCCGACTCATCTCAGGAAAGCACGCTCCCGTTTAATCCCCTTCAGCCCCAGTTTCACGCTGCTCAAACCTGTTTCCATCGCACAGTGTGAACACCAAAGGGCATTGATTAGAATAATCAAGTCTGTGTCAAGGCACAGCCTCCCCGGGAATGCTGGATCCAGCCAGGTGCCCAGATGCTGAGAAAAAAAACCCAAAACAAAAACAAACCAAGAGTCCTGCCTCTGCAGCCACGTTCCCCTGGACCGCAGGAGAGCTGTGTGTGGTGGGCTCGCCAGTCCCTGGGGCCTGCCGCGGCAAGAAAGGAATCAATTCTGGTCATGTCCTCCTCAAAGGATGGACTGAAGGAGGCCGCCCCTCCTGCACCGCAGCTCTGGGTTTTACATTGGCAGCAGGTGCATTCAAGGACAGCCAAGTGTTCGTGGTAATAAGATGCTAACAGCTAGTGCTCGTGGAGCAGTGACCATGTGTCTGGCGCCAGGCCACCTGCTTCTCACCGCCACCCTCTGGGGCAGGTCTTCTTATGACACCCATTTGCTTGATTGAGTTTATCAGGGCTCAGGAGAGGGGAGCAGCTTTGGGAGAATGTAGTTAGTAAGTGGTGGTGGCTGGGTTAGGACCCACGGTGTCTGACCCCAGGGCCGTAGATAGACTCACTCTGCTGAGCAGAGTGTTGTTGGCTTAGGAAGAATTTGAGGATTTGATTCAACCACTTCATCTGTAGGAGGAGAGATGGATACCCTGGGAGGGAGAGGCACCTGCCCAAGTTCATAGAACCAGCTGGAGACACGGACCAGTGTGATTTCAGTAGTCATCATAGTGGGGGTGTGGGGGAGGCATGGGGCGAGCTCCGCAGAGATGGGAAGGAGAGCCCATTGGCCTCAGAACTGTCTGCCCTCGAAGCCGTCCCGAATCTTGTGAATCACCCCTCAAAGGTCGGTCCTTGGTTTCTTCGAAAGTGAGACAACCTCAGAAAAATCAATCCCGGGCCTACTCAGGAATGACTACACAGCAATCTTTATGGCTGTGCATTTCCGCACCCCTTCAAGTATTTAGTACATGCCTAGTAAAGTGCCAGCCACGGCTTTATGTGAGCGAGACAGGCACAAACTTCCGCCCTCGTAGGGTTTACACGCTGGTAGGGAGACAACAGCAAGCTGGGAAAACATAGGAGGCCCGGATGGAGAACCAACCTGCCGTGATAGGGAAGAAGAGCAACAGGTGGGGTGAGCAAGACTGGCCTCACCCAGGGGCCATGTGGACTGAGATCTGAGTGCTGAGCACAAGGTAGCTATGGGAGGCTACAGAGGAACATTCCAGTCAGAGTGACCAGCGGCTGCAAGGTCCCGAGTGGAGATGAGCTCGGTGTGTTGAGGGATGCAAAGAAGGCCACGTGGCTACCCCATGATGAACACAGCGAGGTGTGGGGGCTTTGTGACTCGAGGAAGGGTCACACAGATCGCCCGGGGACAAGGGGCTAGAAGCGGGCAGCAGTAGAAGCAGGGAGACCAGTTTGGAGGCTGTAGTGGGTTAAGTGGTGCTCCCTTCCCTCCTCCTCCCTGCCATGTCTGCCTAGTTCACATGAATGTGATCTAATTTGGATAAAGGATCTTTTGGGGGCCCCTGGGTGGCTCAGCAGTTGAGCGTCTGCCTTTGGCTCAGGGCGTGGGGTCCTGGGATCAAGTCCTGCATCAGGCGCCCCTCCCTGCTTCTCCTTCTGCCTGTGTCTCTACCTCTCTCTGTGTCTCTCACAGAAAAAAGAAAAAGGAATGACCCAGAGAACTGGGCGCCTGGGTGGTGCAGTCACTTAAGTGTCTGACTCTTGGTGTTGGCTAAGTCATGATCTCATGGTAGGTGAGATCAAGCCCCATGTCAGGCTCCTCATTCAGTGGGGCATCTGCTTGAGATTCTCTCTCTGTCCCTCCTCCAACTCATGGTCTCTCTTTCAAATAAATAAAATCTTTTTTTTTTAAAGGATGATCCAATCAGAAAGGATAAATATGCAGCATTTGCTTTGACGTGGATGGAACTGGAGGGTATTATGATGAGTGAAGTAAGCCAATCAGAGGACAATCATCATATGGTTTTACTCATATGGGGAATATAAGAAATAGTGAAAGGGATTAAAGGGGAAAGGAGAGAAACTGAATGGGGAAACATTAGACAAACCATGAGAGACTCCTAACTCTGGGAAACAAACAAAGGGTTGCGGAAGGGGAGGTGGGTGAGGGGATGGGGTGCCTGGGTGATGAGCACTGAGGAGGGCACTTGATGGGATAAGCACTGGGGGTTAGACTATATGTTGACAAATACAAATTTAAATAAAAATTTTAAAAACGGATGATCCAGAGAAGGGCGATGAGGATGCAAGGGTGGCGAAAAGGGACAACTGTAGGAGTGAAAGCTTTGCTAAGGTAAGGTATGTGAGCCCCACATAAAATCCTGGGGCCCACGTACAAGGGCACAGGGACGTATCCTCTGTGGTGACAGATGTGAGTCCTTGGTAGGTATGGTATTGTTTCTGTTTTTGGATGGGAAGGAGGAAAAAATGTGAAATAGCTGTTTAGGGATGTAGAAAAACACCTGTAGTCGGGGAACGTAGTAGGATACTACATTGAGCCCCCACGTGATAGGTATTGTTACTATTATAATTCGGCAGACTGAGATAATAGCACATCTAGGCATCACTGCTTGACAAGTGGTATCGTGGGTAAGAGCACCGACTTTGAACGTTTGCTCCTTGGATTGGCCCTTCCTAGCTGGGGAAATTTTACTGAGTCACTAAAGTCGCCCAGGATGGCACGGCCGAAGGCTGATAAAGCTATGGTTCTGACCCAGAGCTGCCAGCCTTCCTCCTGTGTGATATGGCTTCTGTTCACCAGAGAAAAATAGCCCAAACCCTTTTGCCGATCAGGTATTGTTTGGGAAGGTGTGATTTGGGGGGCCCTGAAGTTTGCTGCATGCTCATTTCCGGTCATTCCAGCTGGGGTTTGAGAGCCCATGGAATGTTCCATGGGCTGCCCCCGCCTGCCAGGTTCCCAGGCTCTGCCTCTCTCCTCTCCCCAACCCGTGGGCAGCTGGTCCCTGGCACCTACGAGCCCCTCTCTCGGGGCCTGGAGCCTCGCCCAGTCCAGCTCAGCTCTGTGCATCAAGAGTTTTGAAGAGAGGCAGGCTTTGTCAGGCTCTGTGGGATCGTTCTCTCACTTTCCCAGAACTAAGAGGACCTGGGGCTGGAACCCTCTGATGATTAAACAGCAGCAGCAACGGCAGCAGCAGCACAACAAATGCTCTGAGGATCTCGAAGAGACTGGCAGAGGGGCAAGGCTCCCTAGTTCCACCCCACCAGGCACCCTTTATAAATGCTCGGCCTGGGTCCAGCAGTTCACAGGGAAAACATAGCAGGCACTATGGCTGGTGTTAAAAGGAACTTTAGAGGCAAAGATATTTGGGGCCTAAGATGAAATCTTTCAGAATTTTAGGGTAAAATTCCATTTTAAAAAATGTTGGCCATCAAATCAAGCCAGGAACACATCATCAAGTGTCCCAGGACATTGTCCTTGTCACAGCTTCTTCCTAGCACAACATGAGTCTTGTTGGTCGATGGGAGAATATGGCCACCACATCTTTAAGGCATTCATGGAACCCAAAGTCATCACAGAGGGGTCCAGTTGGCTTCACTGGTGAATTGAAGATTTGCTTCATTGAGGAGCATTTGGGGAGACTGTCTTGAGTCTTTTTGGGGTTCTAGTTGCTGCCCACCTTTTGGGTCTGTAGCAGCCCATTTTGATGATGATGATTCTGTTCAGCTGACATTTACGAGCACACTCTGCACATGTATGGTGGGCACAATCGGACATGCCTGCTAGGGTTAGAACAGGACTCAAATCTCCATCAACACTGGCCATGCAGATAGGTTTCATTTCTGTCCAACAATGTCCTTGAGCAGAGACATTTAACAGAACGGATTGAGCTGGACTGCTGGAACTTGGCAACCCTATCTCCCTGACCTCACACCATGCTTTGTGTTCTACGTGGGCGGCCTCTAACAGGAATGCTGACAAGCTGCGACCATCCCAATGGTAGGTGGATATTACAGAAGGGCTGCTATGAACAGAATTCTTGTGTTCCCCCAAATTCACGTGTTGAAGCCCTAACCCCCAATATGACTGTATATGGAGATAAAGATAGAGGTTAAATGAGGTCTTAAGGGTGGGACCCTAATGTGATAGGGCTGGTGCCCTGATAAGGAGAGGAAGAGATGCCAGGGCTCTCTCCATCATATTAAGACGCAACAAGATGACGGCCGTCTGCAGGTCAGGAAGGGGGCTCTTACCAGGAACTGCATCCTGTACTCCTTCCTAGGGCTGCTTTCCAAGATGGCGTCTCAGGCAGGCCCAGGTATCACCCCCTCCACCCTCACTACCCTTTACTACCATGGGCTCCTCCCAGGCTCTCAGAGAGCATGAATGGGACTGGGCTCTTAGCTTTCAGCTTCCCAGAACCACCTTCCAATGGGCTCCTGGTTCACATACATCCCTCTCGGGACACTAGTCCCAAGGAGAGAGATGAGACCCATGTGCCTATGTCTCCCTTTGCTTTTCTTTCCTCGCCATCTCTTTGGCCTGCAGTGTGTATGTGTTTGTGTGTGTGTGTGTGTGTGTGTACTTTCCACCTTTCTTTTTTTATATATAAGATTTATTTATTTATTTTAAAGAGACAGTGGGGGTGAGGGTAGGGATGGAGGGAGAGAGGAGAGAAAGAATCCCAAGCTGACTCCTCGCTGAGCGCAGAGCCTGACATGGGGCTGGATCCCACGATCAGAGAGCATGACCAGAGCTGAAACCAAGAGTTGGAAGCCCAACTGACTGAGCCCTCCGGGCGCCCCTTCCCACCACTTTTTCATCTCAGCTTGAGTTTCTGTTCCCTCTAGCATATAATAATATGGGCTTGGTTCTTGATAGGATGATAGTGGGAACTTGTTAGTCAGGGTTCCAACCAGAGAAACAGAATCAGTAAGATATAGGATGTGTGGGAGTGTGTGTGCACACGCATAAGTGCATGCATGTGTGTGTGTGTGTGTGTGTTAAAAAGAATGGGTTTATGTGATGGGGGGTTGTGGCTAGGCAGCTCCAAACATTGCAGGGTGAGCTGCAGGCTAAAAAGTCATCTCATGGACCTTGAGTCAACTCATTACAGATATTAACTACAGCAGCAAATACTTTCACAGCAACACCCAAAATAGTGTTCGATGAAAGAAATGGGGACTATAGGGTAGCCAAGGTGACCCAGAAAACCTACCCCCAGAGAAACAAAGGAATGTAGAAGATACATCTTTCCTCCATAGATAAAGCCTGGCTTTCAAGACCATTGTCTAGTCGTGAACACAAAAATCCTATTTTGGGTATCCAAAGCTGACTTTATCTTTCTTGTTATATTTCTTGTTACGTTCTTCCTGTGTTCGGAATATTGTGGGTAGGATATCGCCCACAGGAAATGTGAATGAGAAAAACACATTAATAAATTTTTAGCGTCTTGCCCAAGGAAGGACATTTTGTCTTTACAGCCACAAATCATCTCATCGGAGAACAAGTAGCGACTAATGAAACCAGGAAGCTCCCATTTGAAAAGGGCACGGACAGAGCGGGTGGTGGGGCTTGTCCCTGGACGTGGTGGGCACCAGGCGGATGCCTGGGTGGCTCAGTGGTTGAGCATCTGCCTTTGGCTCAGGGCATGATCCTAGGATCCTGGGATCGAGTCCCACATTGGGCTCCCTGCAGGGAGCCTGCTTCTCCCTCTGCCTGTGTCTCTGCCTCTCTCTCTCTGCATCTCTCAGGAATAAATAAGTAATTTTTTAAAGAAAAAGGCACCAGGAAGGCCAAAGCTGAGGATGCAAAAGGCAGGGGAGGTGCCAAGGACACAGCCAGGGGGTGCCTGGTACATGGTGAGCCCAGAAGGGATGGGCCTCTTGCCTTAGGAGGCAGGGTTAATAGCATCAGTGGCTAGAAGCAGTGAGAACAACTCAGTTACTAATTTACTTCTCATCCAAGACATGATCTTACACCACAAGGGGCCCAGTTGACACTGTTGCCAGCCTTGTGTGGGCCACCTGAGAAAGAGGGATGAGTGGCAGCCCCTCCCCATCTCGCAGGGACTTCTGATTCCAGACTCAGCCCAGTCCTGGCTCCTGCCCCTGTGCTCCCGGAAGCAAGAGGGGAGAAGGCCAATCTGGGCACAGCAAACTTGTGTTTGATTCCAGAAAACGTCACAGAGGTTTTCCCAACCCTGGACCTACACAACCTTCTCTTCTCTTGACTCTCAAAGCCCAGCTAATGCCAGGCCGTGCCCAGGGGTGAGGTACGGGGGTGGTAGGTACTTGGGCTGCATTCAAAGCCCCTCCTGGGAGGCAGTGAGGATACTAGGTGAGCTGTGTGGCCGGGGTCCTGAGCACTGCGCTCAGGCCCCACAGACGCTGTTGCTTCATCTTTCAATAGAATCCAATGGGAAAGGACAGCTTATTTTACTCTGATGAATAGTTTAAGTAACATTTTTGGTGTTTTAAAAACCAGTTTTTTTTTTTTAATTTTTATTTATTTATGATAGTCACAGAGAGAGAGAGAGAGAGAGAGAGAGGCAGAGACACAGGCAGAGGGAGAAGCAGGCTCCATGCACTGGGAGCCCGACGTGGGATTCGATCCCGGGTCTCCAGGATCGCGCCCTAGGCCGAAGGCAGGCGCCAAACCGCTGCGCCACCTAGGGATCCCTAAAAACCAGTTTTTTTGAGGGATGCCTGGGTGGCTCAGTTGGTTGAGTGTCTGCTTTCCGCTCAGGTCATGATCCCGGAGTCCTGGGATCGAGCTCTGCATCGGGCTCCCCGCTCAGCGTGGAGTCTGCTTCTCCCTCTCCATCTCCCTCTGCCTGTCTTCTTGCTCGTGCTATCTTGCACGCATGCGCTTATGCTCGCTCTTGCAAATAAATACATAAAAGCTTAAAAAACCCACCAGTTTTGTTGAGATATAATTCATATGACACACATTTTACCCACGTACAGTGTGTGATGGCTTGTAGCCTAGTCACAGATCCATACGTCATCTCTACGGGCAGTTCCAGGGAATTCTCATCACCAGGAAGAGAAATCCCATGCCTTGAGCTATCGTCCCCCATGGCTCCAGTCCCTAACAAACACTCATCTACCTTCTGTCTCTATGGATTTGCCTATTCTGAACTTCCAAATGACTTAAATCCTATAAAAATAGGACCTTTGCTGTTTAACCTCTTTCACGTGACAATGTTTTCAAGGTCCATCCAAGTTGTGGCACTGATCCAAATTGGATTCCTTTTTATGGTTGACTAATATTCCATAGTACAGAGAGACCATGTCTCATTTATCCATTCATCTGTCAATGGACATCTGGGTTGTTTCCACTTTTTGGCCCTGGTGAATAATGCTGCTATGGACAAGTTTTCATGTGGACATTTGTTTTCATTTCTCTTGGCTGTTGCCCAGGAGTGTCATGGGGTAACTCTACGTTTAATCTTTGAGAGGCGTATTGCTTCTTTTACTCTCCATGACAGCCCTATGGGAGTGTGGGTATTATTACTATCTTCATGTGGCAGATGGAGAAACTGAGGTACCGAGTGGCTAAGTGGTTTGCTGAACTGCCTGGGGCCCCATAACTAGCAAGTGGTAGAGCCGTGATTTGAGCCCAGGGGCTCTGGCGCCAGAGTTGCGGGGCTGATGGCTGCCCTTTGCTGCCCCTTGGCTCACAGACTATGTCCAAGTCCCATGAGGCTCTCGGGCAGCCAGTCTTTGACTTTGGCCGGCATCCGTTCTTGCCAAGTCCTCCCACTGCTGCTTGCAGGCCAGGGTGGTCAGTGTGCCAAGCCTGTTCCCTTTGTTCCCAGAGGAGCTTTGCAGCCACGGCCACTTAGAAGGAGGCCGGCTTCTGGGCAGTGCTGTGAAAAGCCCACACATTTCCTCATTTTTGCTGACTGTGGGCCATGTTATTAAGCCCAAGGAGATTAATTTATCAAATCCGAAGGCAAAGCAATCCAGAGAATAGGAATGAGGATGCTGTGCTTCCATGAAGGCTCCATGCCCCATACCTTGCATCTTTAATGACCAGAAGAATTCTGTTTATGGACAACCAACAGATGCTTCAGTGGCCATGATGAGGCTCCAGATCTTGTAAAGGAGAAGCCTCCACCTATGGCCACCCTGGAGGAGGGCGTTGCAAAGAGAAGGAAAATCCAAGTTTAGAAGAAAATAAATGGAGCTTGCCCATGCCCACAGAGGTGGCCTGGGGGCTGGAGCCCAAGCAGGGCAGATGGGGCCGGAGAAAGAGCCTTCTGTGATCTGAGATTGGGAAAGACTTGTGCCTGAATCAACAGCCCAGTGCTGTCTCAGGCTGAACCCCTTTCAAGTGTGGGCTCAGTGACTCAGGGACAAATTCAACCTGCTGGGGGCAGAGCTCCCCCACATCAGAAACCACAGCAGCAAAAAGCAGGATGCCCCCTTTGTCCCTGTCCCGGGGATGGCCTCTGGCAACATCTTTGAGTGCCTTCCTCCAATGGGCAGACGGGGCTACTGCAGGTGGCAAGAACTCTCATGAAAATATCACTGTGCGTGTGTGTGTGTGTGTGTGTGTGTGTGTGTGTGTGTGTGTGTATGTGTTCTTACAATGCTCCTATCCCCAGCAGGACCCTGGCCTGGCTTCATCAGGCACCCCACCTTGGGGAGGCTAGAGGACAGGCAGTAGTCCTGTGAAGCCCGCTTTCCTTCCTATCATTTGAAAAGCAACGGGACCCCTGGCTGGCTCAGTGGGTGGAGCGTGTGACTGACTCTTGGTCTCAGGGTCATGAGACTGAGCCCCATGTGAGGCGTTGAGCTTACTTAAAGAAAAGAAAGAAAGAAGGAAAGAAAGAAAGAAAGAAAGAAAGAAAGAAAGAAAGAAAGAAAGAAGAAAGAAAGAAAGAGAAAGAAAGAGAAAGAAAGAAAGAAAGAAAGAAGAAAGAAAGAAAAAGAAAGAAAGAAGAAAGAAAGAAAGAAAGAAAGAAAGAAAGAAAGAAAGAAAGAAAAGAAAAAAAAGAAAAAAGAACCAAAGTGAGGAGCTGGTGCAAGATATGGGGGCAGATAGAGTGGGGAGAGGAGTCGGGGAGACAGCTTTACTGCCCTGAGTGTCAGGCATGCGAAGGGGGGTGGGTCTGGCCTGCTGCACACTTCTTAAAAGCAAAACTGAATTTTGACAGTAGTCTCTTTTAAACACATTGATTTGGCACTGAAAATTGAGATAATTGATGTGGAGCAGAAAAATATTTACCCTATTGCAATTGTGTTTTGCCAAAACAACACAATGTAAAACCACCAGTGTCTACTTCCACGTCCTTTGCCCCAACAGCCTTTGGCTTCCTTCAAACCTTTAATACTGGGTTGCATCTTGTTATCGACTTTAGAAGCTGAAGACACACATGCACATGCGATGCGCCAAAGGAAGGTCCAATTATGCTGATAATCATGATTCCTTAGCATAATTCTGCATCTTGTTGCTACCCTTCCATTTCCCTCTGTTTTCAACTCCCAGAAAGGCTCTCTGCAAGGCAACATGGACATTCACACCTGTACCCAACTGGATTCCATCCCATGTAAGAAAAGCCTTTATTATTTATTATTACTTATTATTATTATTATTATTATTATTATTATTATTATTTTAGAGAGAGAGCGAGAGTGTGTGAGTAGAGTGGGGAGGGACAGAGGGAGAGGGAGAGAGAATCTTAAGCAGGCTCCACACTCATCATGGAGCCTGATGCTGGGCTTGATCTTATGACCCTGAGATCCTGACCTGAAATCAAAAGTCAGACACTTAACCGACCAAGCCACCCAGGTGCCCCAAGATAAGCTTTTAAATGTGAATAAACTTAACCAAAGTAGTAAAAGATCTGTCCTCTGAAAACTATAGAATGCTTGTGAAAGAAATTGAGGAAGAGACAAAGAAATGGAAAAACATTCCATGCTCGTGGATTGGAAGAACAAATTTTGTTAAAATGTCTATGCTCCCCACAGCAATCTACACTTCAATGCCATCCCTATCAAAATACCATCAGCATTTTTAGCAGAGCTGGAACAAACAATCCTAAAATTTGTGTGGAACCAGAAAAGATCCCAAATAGCCAGGGGAATGTTGAAAAAGGAAACCAAAGCTGGAAGCATCACAATGCCTGTCTTCAAGCTTTATTACAAAGCTGTGATCATCAAGACAGTATGGTCTTGGCACAAAACCAGACACATAGATCCATGGAGCAGAATAGAGAACCCAGAAATGTTCCCTAGACTCTATGGTCAACTGATCTTTGACAGAGTAGGAAAGACTATCCACTGGAAAAGAGACAGTCTCTTCAACCAATGGTGTTGGGGAAACCAGACAGCAACATGCTAAGGAATAAAACTGGACCACTTTCTCACACCAGACACAAAAATAAGCTCAAAATGGATGAAAGACCTAAATGCGAGACAAGAATCTATCAAAATCCTGGAGGAGAACACAGGCAGCAACCTCTGTGACCTCAGCCACAGCAACTTCTTGCTAGACACGTCTCCCAAGGCAAGGGAAACAAAGGCAAGAATGAACTGTTGGGACTCCATCAAGATAAAAAGCTTTTGCACAGCAAACAGTCAACAAAGCCAAAAGGCAACCTACAGAATGGGAGAAGATTATTTATAAATGTCTTATCAGATAAAGGGCTAGTATCCAAAACCTATAAAGAACTTATCAAACTCAACACCCAAAAAACAAAAAATCTAGTCAAGAAATGAGCAGAAGACATGAGCAGACATTTCTTCAAAGATGACGTACACATGGCCAACAGACCCATGAAGAAATGTTTCATGTCCCTTGGCATCAGGGAAATATGACTCAAAACCACAGTGAGATGCTACCTCACACTGGTCAGAATGGCTAAAATGAACAACTGAGGAAACAAGAGATGTTGGTGAGGATGCGGAGAAAGGGGAACCCCCTTGCACTGTTGGTGGGAATGCCAGCTGGTGCAGCCACTCTGGAAAGCAGTATGGAGGTTCCTCCAGAAGCTACCCTATGGTCCAGCAATTGCACTACCGGGTATTTATCCTAAGGATTCAAACACAGTGATTCAAAGGGGCACATGCACCCCAATGTTTATGGCAGCAGTGTCCGCAATAGCCAAACCGGAAAGAGTTGAGATGTCCATCGACAGAGGAATGGGTAAAGAAGCGGTGGTGTGTGTATATATATGATGGAATATTACTCGACCATCAAAAAGAATGAAATCTTGCCATTTGCAATGATGTGGAGGGAACTAGAGGGTGTAATGCTAAGTGAAGTAAGTCAGGCAGAGAAAGATAAATACCATATGTCTTGACTCACATGTGGAATTTAAGCAACTAAACAGATGAACACAGTGGAAGGGAAGGAAAAATAAAATAAGATCAAAATAGAGGGGGAGACAAACCATAAGAGACTGAACTATAAGGAACAAGCTGAGGGTCGCTGGAGGGGAGGCGGGTGGGGGGCTGGGGTAACCGGGTGGTGAGCATCGAGGAGGGCACCGGATGTGCCGAGCGCTGGGTGTTATCTGCAACTGATGAAGCACCGAAAACGCCGAGGGAGGGCCAAGGCTGAGCAAGGGCTGTCTCATTAGTTTTTCAACATCCAAAGCAACCGTGTTGGCTTTCACGGCCCTTCTCGTTGGGTCTCTTCTTTACCATCCTGTGCTTGGTGGGGGGGCAGTCTGGTGGTGGTGGGGGCACTGGGTAGTTGGTACCAGGACCGAGGGGCAACTTATTGGAGCCGTCTATCTGCATTTCTGGGGAGGAATGATGAGAGGCCGCTGTGTCTTCCTGGCATTTTCTTTGGAAGGCATCTGGGAAGACTGAGGACCCGAGCTTGGGTTGCACGTCTGTGGTGGCCCCCTGGAGGTCTGGTCACAGCCTGAAGCTCGTCTTGGATCACTGGGGCTGGCCAGGAGAGTGACGCTCGAGGCTCTCAAGTTGGTATAAGTTGGCCCGGAAAGGAGTCCAGGCTCGTTTGGGCAGAGGAGTCCACACTCGGGATGCATAGGAAGCCTGTGTGCCTTTCCACGGCAACATCACTGACTGGCTTTAGCCAGCCTCTATTTTGGACACTTGGGTCGTTTCTAATTTCAGTTCGGTCAAACAATGCTGCAATCAGCCATTCTGCGCACACATCTTTGACGCTCTTGCAAGTTTTCTCGGTAACAGAGTCCCCTCCTGTTGAGGGCCCAGCTGGTTAACCTCCACCCTGGAGCGTCAAATGCAGATTCCCGGGCTCTCGCCCCTCTCGATGCTGTTCTCGAGGTCAGGGCCCATGTCGATGTATTTCTTCAAGACCTCCAGGTGGTTGACTCGTGGCCCAAGTGGAAACTCTGCCTGAGAATCGCCAAGTGTCCCCACAGCCATGGTGTGCACATGCCCCCCACCCCGTGAAGGAGAGAGAGGGCCTGCGTGCCCCTGCTCCATCTCTACCGGCTGCCACCACCTGGCACATCTGGGGTCAATCTGATAGAAACGACAGAGCGTCATCGGTGATCACTGGCAACTTGGATGCCTTATGCTAATTTCCTCCTCATCGGGGACTTAATTATTTTCTGCCTGATTTGAAAGAGCTCTATTTTCATTTTATTTTATTTTTTTCTGGAGCACCTACAGAAGGCAAAGAACTAAGAGGGATGCAAGTGGAAAATTTTACAAAGAACAGTTTCAAAATACTGAGAAAACAGACGATGGAGGTGAGTAAAACAGGCGAACCACGGTTTGAGCAAGCAGTCTCTGCAAAATGTTGTCAGAATAGGGTGAGATAAGACCAAGCTGTCTGGTCGTTGCACGTAGCGAGTGGCTATGAGCTCCCTGTGGTTTTGTATTAAGCTACACTGGCTTCTGGAAAAGAGACTGTGGGAAAATCAGGCTCCATTCCCCTTCCTCCTCCCAAGCGTACACTTGGTCTCTGTGGCCTTCTCCTTCCACCTAAAATTGCTGTGCTTGTGCTTGAAAAACAACTCTGCACTTAAAAAATATTTTCCCCCCAATTTTTTAGTGTGGAGATTTTCAAGCAATCAGGAAAGTCTGAAGAAATGTACATTGAATCTTCACAGACCGCCTCCCAGATTCTATTATTAACACGCTCCTCTATTTGCTTTACCACATCTCTCTACCCTTCCCTCTATCCATCCATCAATCATCGCTTTGTGTGTGTTTCCAAGTAAGTTCCAGACATGAGTACACTTCACGCCTAAGCACTCCCGCAGATCATTAATTTGAGTCCAATATCTGTTTAAGATTTTTCTACTTTAGGTAAAATTCACTTACAGTGAGATGTCCAGATCTCAGACGCACCATTTTCTGAGTTTTGGCAATGCATACAGCCATGCCACCCACACCCCCGTCAAGAGAGACAATTTACTAGGGCGCCTGGGGGGAGGGGGCTCAGCCAGTTAAGCATCTGACTCCTGATTTCCACTCAGGTCGGAATCTCACGGTCATGGTATGGACACCCGCGCGCCCCCTTCATCTGCCCTGGCTCCACGCTGAGTGTGGAGCCTGCTTAAGATTCTCTCTCTCTCTTTCTCTGCCCCCTCTCTCTGTCTCAAACGGAAAAAAAAGAATTTAGGAAAAAAAAATTTACCATCACCCCAGAAAGTTCCCTTGTGCCCCTCTTCTGCCAAGCCCCATACATGCCCTGGAGGATCCCCGGTTCTTTTTTTTTTTAAAGATTTTATTTATTTATTCATGAGAGACACAGAGAGAAAGAGAGAGAGAAACAGAGACACAGGCAGAGGGAGAAGCAGGCCCCATGCATGGAGCCTGATGTGGGATTTGATCCCGGGTCTCCAGGATCACACCCTGGGCGCTAAACCACTGGGCCACCCAGAGATCCCCGGATCCTCTGGTTCTGATTTTTTTTCACCATAGATCACTTTTGTCTATTTTAGCACTTTTATTTTTTTTATTTTATTGACTTCTATATTTTTCAGCAGGGGTGGGGGAGAGGCAGCGGGAGAGGGAGAGAGCGGGAATGTCAAGCAGGACCCACACCCAGCACAGAGTCTGACATGGGGCTCCCTCTCAAGCCTCTGAGATCAGGAGTTGGACGCTTAACCCACTGAGCTACCCGGGCACCCCTAATTTAGCACTTCATCCAGATGGAATCATGCAGTGCATATGCTCTGCGTCTGGCTTCTTTCTCTCTCTCAGCATAATGCATTTGAAATTTATCCACATCGTAGCTTGTTATCAGTTACTGTTATTGCTTCTTATTGCTGAGGACTATTATTTGTGCAGATGAGTAGTTTGGAATTGTACTGACAGACCAGTTTGTTTACCCATCCTCCTATTGGTAGGTGCCCAGGTTGCTGGCAGGTTTGGGTTACTGTGAATAAAATTGTTACGAGATTCTGGCACTTTTCTTTTTGTAGACAATCTACTGCCTTTATTTATTATATAAGTCGTAGGTATATCAGCCTTTGGCTGTCATGTCTTCCCCCCCAAAAAAAATTTTTTTTTAAATACGTCCTTTATCTTTTGACTTTCGTGGTGTGTTTTTCTGTATGCAAGTTTCTATATTTTCTGTGGGCGATTTCATCAGCCTTTTCCTTTGTGGATTCTGGGTTTTGTGTCATGATTGGAGAAGCAGCTTGATCTACCCCATGTTGTAAAAATATCCACCCTTGTTTTCTTATAGTGCTTTTATGGATTCTTTTTTCTATGATAATCCTTGAGTCATCTGAATTTATCTTGATGTCAGGAGTGAGGTAGAGGATCCTGATTTATCATTGTTCAAATGGCTAGTCGATTTTTCCAACACCACGTGTCGAGTATCCCTCACTGATTTGAAATGTCACCTTGTTCCTTGACTTAATTCCCATGTATTCTTCTATTTCCTTTCTGCTGGCTCATCTGTCTTGTCCTGTATCAAGGGCCACATTGAGAGAGACAAAGAGACAGAAATAGTAGATGCGATACGGTTGACCCATGAACAACACAGGGGTTGGGGGGGAAACCCCTTGTGCAGTTGAAAAATCCATGTATGGAGGGCACCTAGGTGGCCCAGTGGTTGAGCATCTGCCTTTGGGACAGGGTCCTGGGATCGAGTCCCGCATCGGGCTCCCGGCGGGGGACCACTTCTCCCTCTGCCTGTATCTCTGCCTGTCTCTGTGTGTCTCTCATGAATAAATAAATAAAATCTTTAAAAAAAATTCATGTATAGCTTTTGACTCCCCCCAGATCTGAGTACTGATAGCCTACTAGCAACTGGAAGCCTTCCTGATAACAGCAAGTGGGTTAACATGTGTTTTGTATGTTGTATGTATTCTACGCTGCATTCTTAACATGAAGTAGGCTAGAGAGAAGGAAATGTTATTAAGAAGATCATAAGCAAGAGAAAATATATTTACAGGACCATACTGTATTTATTGGGGGAAAATCTACATATAAGAGGACCCACAGAATTCAAGCCAGTGTTGTTCAAGGGCCACAGGTGTAGATGCTGTTTAATTCTACGTGTCACCTTGACTGGGCCATGGGGTGCCCGGATTAAGCCTTGTTCCTGAGCGTGTCTGTGAGGGTGTTTCTGGATGACATCAACATTTGAATCAGTGGACTCAGTCAGCAGATGGCCCTCCCCGACGTGGGTGGGCATCTTCCAATCTGGTGAGGACCCGAATAGAACAAAAGCCACAGAAAGGTGGATTTAGCCCCCTTTTTTTTCCCTGCCCCACTGTTTGAGCTGGGACGTCTCGTCTCCTCTTCTCCTGACTTTAGACTCAGAGCGAACCGCAGTACTGGCTGTCCTGGGTCTCTAGCTTGCAGATGGCAGATTGTGGGACTGCTCAGCCTCCAGAATCGTGTGACCTGATTCCTTGTAATAACTCTCTTTCTCTCTCTCTCTCTCTGTGTGTGTGTATATATATATATATCCCTATCTATCTATATCCATGTATCTCTATATATAGATATATAGAGATATTATCTCCATCCTATTGGTTCTGTTTCTTTGGAGAACCCTGACTAACACGCACACAGGCACACGGACACACACACACACCACACGTATAGCTCCCACTGGTCCTGTGCTGTAACCCTGATGGATCTACCCCTTGACACACCCTGTATTTATTGGGGGAAAAATAAATCACTCCATGAGGCTGGGGACCATGTCAGTCTACCTCCCTGTGCCCAGCACAAGCCTGCTTCGTGAGTTGCTGAATGGCCACAGGCTGGAGAAGCCATGAATACCTTCAGAACCCCATGTCCACTGGCAGATTCCTCTGACATCCGAGGCTGAGTGGCAAATGAGAGATAGTACCTTATTGATGGACCTTGGTCTTGAGACCTTCAGGGGCCTCACCCTGTTCTAGGGAAGGAGGGAGGCCCTGGGGACTCACGAAGCTACCAGGGGACTTTTAGGACTTTTACTGGGGTTGGCCTCAGGGTTGGGAGGGGGTGATGGGATAGGGCACGGAGGGAGCGATAGTGGTCCCTTCTGTGCTGCTGTGGGAAGGATGTGCACAGGCCAGTGGTCTGTGAGGGACTCCGACCAAGATTGTTGTTGTCCGAAGCAGGATGAGGGAGAGAAATGTCTTATTGGGAGGCATCCAGAGGGCTCTAAACTATTTTCCTCTTTTTTAAGGGGCCTGGGGGGTTTCAGCCCAATGGGGGACCCAGTCCAATAGCATTCTCCCACGGATTGAAACTTAGGGCCTGTAAATAATAAAAGCTTATATGATTTTTATAATAAAAAAAAAAGAAACTTAGGGCCTCAACTCCACCAGGCCATCAAGATGCTGGGATGCTGGGATGCTGGGATGCTGGGATGCAGGCTCAAAACTCATGTGTCTGCCCAGGAGAAGGGCAGGAAAGGGGGAAGAAGTCTTACTCGAGTGAGAGGAAGTCATGAAGGAGCAGTGTGTCCTCACAGAGGGGCAGGACAGAACAGACGTCAGAGCAGGAGAGGCCTAGGCTGCAGGCCAGGGGGAGGAAGAATCCAGGGGCCTGGGGCTCCCACGATCCAAGGGGCAATGCTTTTCTGGAAGGAGAGGCCAGTGCTGTTGAGGGGCAAATCCATGAGGACTGAAAGAACAAAAGCCACAGGAAAAAAAAAAGAACAAAAGCCATCATTGAACTCATGGCCAGGAGGACGTGGTGCGCCGAGGGGAAGGAGCGGGTGCTGGGGTTGGGTGGCTCTGGGCTGAGGAGTGGGAGGCAGCTCACTGGCTGTGATATTTGGGCTGGGGACATGGCTGGACATGGCAGCCCTCAGGAAGAATCCAGCAGAGTAGAGGCTGAAGGCACACAAGAGAGGGCAGCTGAGCCGTGAGGGATGGTGGGAACTGTCACAGGGAGAAGCCTGGGACAGCCATGCTGGGGGAACAGGGGAAGGACCTCTGGGTGCCCTGAGACCTTGCTGGGGTCAGGTGGCAGGAGGTGTTCAGGAGCCGTCCATACTGCCGCCCCTGCTGGTTCAGCCTCCACCTGGCGGCTGGCTGGGGTGGGCAGTGAGCCCTCCAGGGGCAAGGTGGAGCCAGTCGGGGGTGAGTTCAGCTTTGCTTTGGGGGCTCAGGTGGCCAGCAGAGTGGCGACAGCTGTGGCCCCCAGGGCCCTCTGGAAGGCTGAGGAGGCCTGACTGGGAGGGCTGGGTTGGGGGATCTACAGGGGCTCAGTCCCCTAACTGGCTGGCTGTGAGCAAGTCACCGGGCAGGTGGGTCCAAAAGAATCGGGAAGGGCACCGGGCCCAACCCCTGAAGCCCCTGCACCCATTGGAGGAGGGGACAGGAGAGAAGGGTCACTGGGCCCCCGCATGGCCCTCAGGTGAAGCCGGGGCCTGCCTGAGCCTGGCACCCGAGGTAACACCGGGAACCCCAGTGAGGCTCCCCAACCCTGGGGAGGTGCCGCCTCGTGGAGCAGGGGAAACAGGGGCAAAGGCCGTGGCAGGAGCTGAGGGCCGCGTGTGGGCCGCGCCCGTTCCAGGTCCCGGGGCAACGCTCCGTGAGAAGCAGGAGGGCGCTGTGGGAGCCAAGGGCAGGGCTTCCGAGCAACCGCGGTGCGCACCGCCCTCCAGCCCACTCGCTGCCCAGGCCGCTGCCACCCCGCCAGCCTCGCCCCCCGTCACAGCCCTTGGGAACGGTGGCAGGCGGCACCGTCCTGGGGCAGGGTCGCCCCGCTGGGCAGGACGGGATGCCTAGTGTGGCGCCTCCGTCGGGCCCCGAAGGATGGCATTGCGGCGGAACGTCCAGTGCCTCCAGGATGAGGGCGCGGGCTCCCCCAGCCAGTTGGGGGATCAGTGTGCACCACAGAGGATACCAAGCAGCGCTTCTGGCGCGCACGGCAGGGCCCTCCCCCGTAGCGCCCTTGCTGCCTTTGAGGACGTGCCACCCGCACCCTGGCTACCGCAAGGGAGGGGCACGGGTGCCGGCCGGCCTCTTCGGGACCCCTTCTGAATGAGCTTCCCCATGAAGCTCCGTGGAAGCCACGCTGTTGCTGTGAGGGGGCGGCCCGAGGGTGCAGTCACACGAGCCCCCGTTGGTTGAAAGCGCAATCACCTGGCGGGGACGGTAGGGCCCAGGGCTGGGGCCGCGCCGAGACTCCAGGAGGCGGGGCTCCGGAAGGGGCGGGGTCGTAGGGGGCGGGGAAACCGCGGCGGCCACGCCCCTCGCACTGCGGTCCTGGACCTGAAGCGGAGCTCCGCGCCCCTGGCGCCCCTGGCACCCCAGGCCCTCGGCGCCCCTCCCGCTCCGCCCTCAGGACGAATCGAGTTGGGTAAAGCCTGGGCTTTGGCACAGGAGGTGGAGGGGAGGCGGCTAGTCCCTCCTCTCCCGGGCCGCCGTGGCGAATCGACAGGACTTGAGTCTCCCCTGCAGCTGACGTGCCGCCTGCCCCAGCGCCCCCCACCCCGCCCCCCGCCCCGTATGGGTGTCCCTTACATGGGAGTGATAGGGATCTTTCATTGGGTCTGTCACTCTGTCAGTGGAAAGAGGATGGGATGCCTAGAGTCTGCATTGGTGGTGCAACTCGCCCCCTGCCCCCTGCCCCCTGCCACCAGTGCAGTGACTTCAGCAGCCTCTGGTTCCTTCTCTGTAAAATGAAGGGACAGGGTTAAAAAAATGACGTGCTTCCCTGCTGTGCTGAGAGCCCAGGGCAGTTCACACCTCACACACTTCTTACCCCTTGGCCCTCCGTGAGTCATCTTCCCGATGCACAGGACACCAGGTGGCCTCTTGAAAGAACCAGAGACACCAACCAGTAGACTTAGCTGACACGGGTTCGTAAGCAACGAATGCCCCCCTGATAAATGAAAACATACAGGCACTTTTCTCCTGGCCGTTTATTACAGTACAAAGAAAAAACGCGCTGGCTTGAAACAGACGCCAGATTTCAAATATAGAGGCGAAATACGAGGTGGCAATTAAAACGTGATTACACAAGTCTGGGCACTGAGGAAAAGTTTACAGGACAGTGGGTGTGGGTTTTCTATAACAGACACTTAAATATACATGACAATAATTGCAGATAAAAACCATCAAAGACAAAGCCCAAGTCAACTATTAATGTTTACAGACTCCCCCCCACCCACCCCCCAACCACAGACCTTACATGAAAACAAATACTGAGAGGCTTTAAACCAGGAGCATCTCACCTCCGCCCTGCAAAGTGCCACTGCAGAAGTGCGAGCCTGGGGGGTTCTCTGTCTGAATGATAAAGGGAGGACGCTCTGGATCCTCAAGGTGGACAGCGGCCCGTGTTCAGCTCACAGGCCCCCTCTACACGCCTCCCAAATCTGCAGAACTCTTAGGCTCGGGACAAATTTCCTCCGAGGGGCACTTGTAAAGCTTGCCCTAATATACGCATCAGTTAAGAGCCAGCGGAGACTTGACAGGCTTGCTAAAGAGTTTAAGAATCACACAAGACGATAGAATTTTTAGAGAAAATAGCAATAATTGGCCAAGGGTTTTCTATTTGGCGTTTGTCACTTTGGACACCGCCTCTTGATCACATCCACTTCTCACTGCATCAAAACCACAAGCGGACTCAACCACCTGGCTTCGAAGGTAGCGCTGAGCTTAACAAGGGAGCTGGACCAGAGAACACAGCCTGCATTATTTGCAACAATGTATAATAAACACAAACAATGCATAATAAACACAACTCTACTGAAACAAAAGCCGTCACTTTATTTACAAAGTCACAAAATGAAGTATAAATACTTCTGTCATTAACGTTTAGGAAAACCATTTACAAAATTTTCAAATATGTACAGGTAGCTTGAAAAATCACCAGCTTTCCATTTTGTCACAGGTAGAGAGAGGGATGAGCACAGGCGGATGCCACGCGGGCTGCGATGAGGAAAGGGCGTGTGGCGGGTTGTGAATTTGCAGAGGCTCCGCGCCCGGCCTAAGGCGGCGTGGACGCGGGGGTTTCTGCGGGCACTTCAAGTCCCCCCGGGCTCCGGGCGGCGGCCTCGGCGGCGCCGGCCTCAGTGGCAGCGGCGTGCTCTTCCAGAATGTCATCGATCAGCCTCAGGTTGCACACCCAGCCTCCCTCTAGGCTCACGCTGGGGCCTTTCAAGAGATCTTCGATGAAATCCGCTTCACTGCAGTCCGGGGGTGAGATCAGGCCATCGAGGGGGGGCTGGGGCGGGGGCAAAAAGCCGTAGGGTGGCAGCTCAGGAGGGGCACCCATTCTGCCAAGGGGACCTGGGGACTGGCTGGCGGCAATGGCAAAGGCGGTGGCAGCGGCAGCGGCGGCAGCGGCGACCACATAGCTGGGCGGCTCGATGCCCTGTATGGGACTCAGGGGAGCAAAGCTGGCCAGGCCCTGCTGGGGGGACTTGGTGGCACTGAGCACAGGCACGGGACCCCGCACAGGGCTCTGGCAGGGGCTCTGGTTGCCCAGCAGGCCGAAGCAGGGGTTGAGCAGAGCAGCATTCACCTTCTGGCCGGGCCTGCCTCCTGGGGCCACCTGATTGGGGGGCCCACCTGCCTGCGATGGAAATGCGGGGGCTACCAGGGGGAGTCTAGTGGGTGCCTGGGCCAAGACAGAGTTGCTCTCAAAGTGCTGCGGGTCGCTATCATCTACATGGCCCAGGGGAGGCCCCCTGTTAAGCGCTGCGGGCATTCTTGGCACACGGGGCTGTCTGAGCTGGTGGGGACTCGGGGACTGGCTGCCCGGGGGTCTGGGGCAGAACCCAGGCAGGGGTGCTTCTGAGGGGGAGGCCTTGGGAATCTGCAGCCGGCGGCAGCCGGGGCCGAGGCCGCCCAGGGGGTTCTGGCCTGCGTGTGAGGGTATGGGAAACGGGGGGCTGCAGTGGAAAATTTCTTGCTGCTTGCCCGGAGTCGGTGAGGCCAGGCCCCTGCCCTCACGGCTCTGGTGCCTAGTGGGTGGGATCATTGTTGGACTCAGGTTTTTCGGAAGGAGCCCACCTCTGGGTGGCATCATGGGCTGACTGGATGGGGGGCTTGCCTTGGTCTGGCTACACTTGGAGGTGACTTGTTCTTGGACGGCTACAGAAAGAAAGAATTGGGGGGGGTCAGTGCCACAGTCACCCTCAACGTGGGCCACAGCTGCTGGCAGGGAGCTCCTGGCTCCGCTCCAGCCTCCTGCCTTCTGCCCTTGGCTCCTCGACTCTTCGAAACTGCCCTTCTTCCCCCCCTTCCGCCACTGGGACTGTGGTTCTTCTGGGCAGCCCTCCCAGACTCCCCGGGTCTGTGCCCCAGCTCGCCCCCAAAACACACGCACCAAGAGAAGATCACACTATCCTGAAACTGCCAGCTTATTGGTCTGAGTTTTCAGGTAGATGGTAAGCTCTGTAAGGCCAGGGTCTGGGTCCGTTTTTATATTTGGTACTCTGTCCGCAGGCCTGGCACTGCACACGCCTTGACGGATGTCCACTCCCTGCCGCTGGCCTTCCTGGAACTTGTCTATCCTGTTACTGCAGCCAAAGCAGGCCCTATGTGCCACTCCAGCTCGGGCAGGTGGGACATTCAGCTGGCGTCAGGCCCAAAGGAGCAGGGGTTTTTGCAGGAGAATGGAGGTGGCACTGGGCTAAAATGAAGATGCTGAGAGCTCGCTGGAGGGCAAGCAGCCTCCCCAGAGCCCTGCGCTAGAGCACTCTTGGCCTGGCCCAGTGTCACTCCACTGGCTGGGAGGGACTGCTTAACACAACTGTCCCTGGCTAGTCTGGAAGCTCCATGAAGTGGGGGCTGGGCCTGACATTTTTGTTAACTGCTCTATCCCCAGCCCATCTGTGTTTACTACATTCAGAGCTGCCTCGGTGGAGGGTGGCATAGGGACCCCTGCTACCTGGGGAGGCTCTGGGGGCCCCTGCTGCAGACTCTTGGAGGAAGAGGGTCCCCAACCCCTGTTCCACTACCCACACCTGAGAGACGGCTCGGGCACTTTTCGAATGGAAGGTCAGTCAGCGGCGGCTGGGGAGGTGGGGCGGACCCGCTGAGAACCATGAAGGTGTGTGCCTTTCTCCTTTTGAGGGTAACTGCTTTGAGGGGCTGGACTCAGTTCAATCTCTCGAATCAAGCAGTGACTTTAGAGTCATTAAAAGCCGGCTTTCAGTTGGGATCCGACCGAAGCTTTCAGTGTACTGTTGAACTGAGCCGACTGCCCCCCGACAGCCCCTGGCCTGCCCCTTTAAAAGCAATGACCTTAATAGCTTACCTTGAAATTGACTCATCTGTTGGGCAATATACGCACTCCGCTGTTCAGGGGTCATTGCCATAAGACCTGATCTCTGCTTCTCTTGCTAAACGGAAGATGAGAAAGACGTGTTAGATAGTGGCTACCAAGAAAGTCGGCCTTGGGATTGCTGCGTGGGGGCCCAGGACTTGGCTTTGGTGTAGCAGAAAGCATGAGTGAACACATCAACACACACTTGCATGCATGCCCCGCCCTCCCGAGCAAAATTCCACAGGTATAAACAAAAGTAAGATTCTGCACCTGGGTTAAAAAATCAACTGCGACAGCATAGGATGGGGCAGGAGAGACAGAGCTTAACAGCAAGAGCACACAGAGAAAAGGTTCAGGCATTTTGGATGTCCTTCTGCTCAGGATGGGTCAGCAGTGAGATGTGTCACCAAAAGAGCAAATGTAACATTAGGCTGCATTAATAGAAGCAGAGTATGTAGAAGGAGGGAGGTGACAGTCCTGCACTCCTCTGCCTTGGCCAGACCATGTCTACAGTGCTGGCCAGAGTCCGGGCACGCCAGTCTCAGGGAGACCCAGAGGAACTGGCTGCATTCCGAGGACACTAAGTGAGAGGGATAGGGCTCGGCCCCGGAACGACCCAGACCACGAATGGCTGAGCAAACCAGGGATGCCGTGGCTGGGGCAGTGCAGACCCTGGGCTACGTGGTGGTGGGAGCCCAGCCTCTGTGGGGCTGTCACAGGGAAAGGGCCCAGGCTTGTTCTGGGTGGTCCTGGCATTAACGGCAGGACGATCACACGGTCAGATAAACGCATTGTCTGCCCCCCAGAGTAGCCACCCACTGCCAACTTCCCTCCATTCTCCTGCCTGCCTGTCGCAGGGGCAATCGGGACGAGCTTCCTGTCTCCATCGTGGGGGCAGCCAGTGGGCTGGGGGAGGAGCCAGCACGGAGTCCGGGAGTGGCTGGAGGACACAGCCGGCAGAGGCCCAGGGGAGGACCCGGAGGCTCCGCTGGCCCCGAGACCCTCAGCCAGGAGGGGACAGCCTCAGGCTGTGACCAGGACCCCGGTCTCATTCCCGCTGCGGTGCTCACCCACTGCCATCTCTGTCCCCTTCTCGGGAAGCCCACTGCATAGTGTGCTGACAACCAAGGCAGCTCCCTATGGGAGGACCCCCCCATCCCTTAGGCCCCTTGTTGAGCTGCATTCCCCCCACCGCCCCATGGGCCCAAGATGCTGGAGGACCTGATCTATAACATGGGCTGCCAGGCAGGGCCTGCTTTCCTGCCCCCAGTGGGGCTGGGGTGGGCCAGGCAAGTGGAGGACTGGCATCTGGGACAGTGCTGGGCTCCCAGGCCTGGTGGCAGTTCCCGGCCTCTATTCCTGCCAAAGGCAGAGGACAGACTACACCAGAAGCCATTGCACCGTCCCATCCTTAACCTGCTTCCTGTCTGGGCCCTTGCTCCCCTGTGCTGGGACCGGCCATACCTGGGGTGGTGGGGAGCTGCCCTCCCTCTTCCTGCTGGAGCTTGGGGGCCCAGGGCCAGCCCAGGCATGCTCACTGTACTGAACTGCCCGCACCCTGTCCTTTCCCATCATCTTCGCAGTCGGCACAGCTATGTCATGCCAGTTAGGGATCTGGCCACTGAGGACCGTGGCGGGGGGCAGTCACACGACCACTTGAGGCAGGAAATGGGACACAGAAGCTAGGCTCTGCCTGTGACAGTGGGGACAGGCGGGCTTTCACTCTGGGGCAGCCCTTTGACTTCTCTTCTGCCCTTCGGCCCTTATACCAGCCCCTGGGGATCGGGGCAGAAGCTCAAGGGCCCTGGCTTACTGCTGTGACAGCTGAGGCTCAAAGAGGTTGAATGACATGCTGGAAGGGACCCAGCTAGGAAGTACAACGTCTCCCAACTGCAGACTCAGGGCCCCGGCCTCTCTAGCCTCTTCAGCCCCCTGCTCCTGGGGACCAGCTGCTTCTGGGGACGGGCTCCTGTGGCTGGCTGGGCCAACAGCAACAATGCAGTCGTGCAAGGGCCGGGAGTCGGGGGCAGGGGTCAAGTGGAGGCTACAGGGCACAACCGGAGAAAAAGCAGGGCAGGGCAGGGCGGAGGAGTCCAAAGGGGAGGCGGTAGGGAGGAGAGACCCCGCAAGGGCACGGGGAAATCAAAGGGAAGGCTGGGCTGGGGCAGGGGTCAAAGGGTGGAGGAACTGGGTGGTGCTGGCCAGATGAAAGAGAGCGCTTCTCAAACAGTGCAGAGTTACGGGGACCAGGGGCTGTTGGCCGGTGTTCATCCAAGGAAGCACAGAATCCGGAGCTTCCCGAGTTGATGGGAAACGCTGGTCAGTGGGACGGCCGCAGCCACTCCCAAGTTCAGACAGCACGTTGCCCCCCGGGGCTGCGCTGGGCCTCCGGCATCCTGGGCCACGGCCACCAGGCAGGAGCCCCTTCACTGGGCTGGGGCGCCCAGAGGCTCTGCAGCCCTCTCTGCTCCGCTGTCCTCAGCCCTGGCAGAGGAGGCCTCCCCAGGAGGCTGCTTCCTTTGTTTTGCAGACTGAGGCCCCCATCCTTTGTTCTGAATCAATGTGCTCCAAAGATAAGCCCCAAGAAAACAGTTGTTGCCTTTTGACACTGACAATTAGAATCGCTGGAAAATGGAGCAAACAGGAAATGACAAATGTTTTCGGTGACCAGGAGGAAGTGATGGCCGAAGTCGCTGCTTCGTGATGGGCGCTTGTAAAGGATGGCCCAGGCAACCTGTGGCTTTTCAGAAGCATGGTCAGGGAGCAGGGCATCAAATGACTCATTTCTCTAGGGCTGCGGTTGTCATGGCGCTCGGTCCCATTGTGCTGGGTGACATCGACAGCAACAGCGCAGCGTCACCTGAGTGCTGTGTGAGCCTGGGGGGGCTGCTCCCATGGTGGTCACTGCTGCAGGGCTGGGGCCCCGCTTCTTCCCTGTCACCCCCTCCTCCCAGTCCTTGCAGGGCCAAGCTGCCACATTCACAGACAGGCCTCAGGCAGGACAGCGACCCTGGATGTTCTGGGGCTGCCTTTCTAGAAGCTTCATGCTGATGCCCGGGCAGCTGCAAAGCCCTCGCCCAACTCTGGGAGCTCGTGGAAGGGCTAGCGCTTCATCTGGGTGTGCTAGGCCTGCCCACCGCCCCCCACTGCCCCCTGACACATCTGAGCCTCACATGGTAACCTCCCACCCCCCCACCAGCAGGCCAGGGCGGATGCTGTGCTGGCTGCACCCTCAGCCACCACAGGCCAGTGCCCCCTGTAAGCCCCCGTGGATCCCCTGGATGCTTCCTCTCCACTGCAGGGGGAGAAGGGTCTCCTTACAGATTCAACCACTTAATCAAGCAGAGGGGCTCTAATTGGATGGGAGGTGGGAGATGAGCGCAGGGGCAGATGACCGGCAGGACTCACGCACAGAAGCCTACAAAGGGTTCCTGGATTTCTGCCAGATTCAGACTGAAGTTATTTCCCCCATGACCCTCAGGAGGAGAGCATTCTGACTCAGAAGGGGATTCCAAAGGAACAGCTCCTAGGGATGGCAGGGAATGGATCCAAAGCCTTGTTTCATACAGCACAAGGAGGGTGGGAAGGAGTGCGGGGGAGGGGAGGAGGAGAGGGAGCTTGTTTTCTACCCTTATGTAACTAGGGTAACCCGGCCTCCTTTCCAAGCCCACCCGCCCCCCACTCGAGTGTCCCCACTTGAGTGGGGACAGCCTGCCATCCAGAAGAAGGCACTCAGCCACCTTAAAGGTTCAAAGGTTAATGAGCTCTACTGTGTATGCTCCTTCCCCTATCACTCTACTCCAAGAAGCACCTTCTTCTGTAGTTTCTGGAAGTTCGATTTACCCACCTTTCTGACTTTAGCCTTTGAAATGACAGCGTTCTCACCAGAGACCGTGAAATCAAAATGAGAATTCTGGGGGCTCTCACATCCATATGGATGGGGACACCTGAGGCCCAGGGGCTCTGGCTGGTGGTAGCCTAAGGATGAAGGCAGTACAGACACTTCCCCTGGGAGCCCTGTTTGGGGGGGAGGTGCTGATGCTCTGGGGCTACAATTCTCCACAAGTGTCCTTTGGAAGCCATGGGTGCTTCCTACAGTGAATGACAGGTGAGCTTCCTTGTTTCCTGGTCCCTCCCAACTCTCAGAGCCTGTGACTCAGTTTCTCCAGAAGGCCTCCAGAATGATGGGATTGAGGAGTGTTCCATCAAACCACCTCTCCTCTCTGTAGACCGCTGAAGCCAAGATATGGCCTTTTTAGGTTGCCTCTGCTCAATGGCCTTCCTGGGCCGGGAGTGTACCTACTGAGATGGGGTTGCAGTGGCTCTGGAGCCCCTAGAATGAACCTGCTCAAATACCGGATGGGCAGATTAGGTTTCCTTAGCAGCCCCGTAAGTCCTTCTGTCAGCCAGTGGACACAAGTTTCTCATGGGATAGCACTGGGCTTCTCACTCTTGTGGAGCTTACAGTGGAGGGGAAATTATCCAAGAAGACCACTTGAGATGGTGACACATTTTCTAAAGAAAATCACAACAGGGTGAAAGGATCAAGAGGTCTTTCTGGGCCCCTTCGGTCCCTGGGCCCAGGGACCTCCCCCACAGAGGTGGTGCTGCCCTCGGCTCTGGGCCAGTCTGCGGCTGTAGCTGGGGCTTCACAAAGTCGATGCCATCAACAGCAAACAGCAGAGAGCTGGAGGTCAGCTGTTTTACTCTCCATTTTCTTTCTACTTGATCTCCAACTGCGTGAACTCTATCCTCACTCCTCCCGTGTCTTGGTGCTTTCAGGGCAGCCCGATCCCGGAAGGGCTTGGTCTAAATGCTGGGAACGATCCCGGGGGCCGAGGAAACAAATGTCTTTGCAGCTCGCCTTTCTTCTTTCCCACGTGGTGCCTGCGTCCCCCGTCTCACACTGAGTCTGGGCTTCCTGAGTCACCATGGCCCCCAGAGCCCCCAAGGAGGGCCCAGCTTCCAAAGCCTCTTTGGCAAGATTTGAGGGCCAAGCATCTGCCTGGCCCCCGTCCAGGGCCGGCCTGAAGGTGTGGCCTGGGGAAGAGATGCAATAAGGTAGGGGATGCTAATGGGAAGTGAGCTAGTCAACGTGTGACTTGTGAGGAGAGGGCCAGGCAGGGAAGACGAGGGTGGGACACGACAACACCCCGAGCGGACCACATGTCCCCATCCGTTTTTTGCTAATTCCGGTTCCCTGGGAGCTTTGTGCCGGACCCGATTTCTCAGGTTTCAGCCGAAGAGTGAACAGCTGAAGAGCATCGTGACTCTGAGAGCACAGCAAGGAAAGGGGAAAGGAGAGAGGAATCAATAGACCTTGAGCAGAAGGCACTGCTCGTTCTTCCCGGCTGTGCCTGGCCGCCTAAGGCAAACAAGGCTGTCCATACCGGAGCAGAATTTCCATTAAAGGCCAGAATCCCAGAGGCCCTTTCAGCTTGATGACCATCTTCTGATCACTATCACTTAGCAAATGCTCATTTCTCCAGTTTTTTTGTTTGTTTGTTTTGGTTTTCCTGCAGACAGGGCAGGCATCCTGTGCACACTCATATTTCTTGCAGCAGAGCAACAACTCCACGATCCAAACGGTGCTCACCACGAAGGCCCACTCTGGCTGGCGTCCACCCTCTTGTTCCCATGCCCACTAACGTGACTCTCCGGGGCAAGTCAAGCCGTTCCTTCTAGACTGGGGGATGAGCCAAAGTCATGGCTATCATGGACAGGCTTGACGGGGCTTCCTTCTGCCCTCTCTCCTCCCGCTGCCAGTCCTCCAGTGGGGTGATCCAGCTTCCCACCTCTAGGGCGAACACTTCTTGGGTGGGGTCAGAGAACACACTGGGGGTGCAGAGTCCGCAGTGGAGCTGGCCGGAGAGGTGGTTCCCGAGCACCCGCCGGGTACAGAGAAGGCAGCTACTGGGGGAGGGGGGATCCGGAGGTGCAGAAGCACAGCCCCTGCCCCCCTTGGGCTCACAGTCTGGCTGCAGGGACACACAGGCAGGGAAGGAACCAGGGTGCTGGAAGGCTTACCTCAGGGAGGGAGCAATCGCACCCGGCCCAACCCCCCACTCATTTCCCTGGAGGTGAGGCTCGGGGCGCCTGCAGCACTCAGCTTGCTTGGGTGGTCTCTTTGCCAAAGACTGGCCGGGACACAGTAGAGAAAGCACTAGAGAGCCCTCCTAGGTGTACAGAGCTTTATGGGCTGTCACCTCCTGTGTTCCTCCCAACAACCCTGTGAGGCAGGCGGGCAGGCTGAGCAGGGGACTGCGTCCCGGTTGACAGATGAGAAAGCGAGGCTCAGGGGAAGTGACTTACCTACAGCGTCGCAGCTAGGCAGTAGTGGAGCAGGCACCTGCCTCCAGGCCTTCGGATCCCAGCCGCCCCAGGGCGCTGCCTCTGAGGTGCTGTGCGAGGAGGTGACTCGGGCCAGCTCATGAGCAAAGGAGCTGCTGGGCAGGAAGGACTCACTCCCCAGGGCCTGGCAGGATGGGGGCTGTCGCCCGAGGCTGACCTGTGGGTGCCTGGCTTCCCCAAGCTTGCAGGCTTTGTCTACATGAGTCTACAACAACCGATTGAACAATCCATCAGCTGCTTGGCCACACAATGCTTCTGACTGATCTTGTCACTGCCATGACCGCCTGCCTAGCGGGGTCGTTTGGGTGTTGTGGTTATACACACCAAGTGGTCTGGGGCAACGAAAACAAACAGCTTTGTGGTCTTAATTGTCTTGGGTCACGGACTTCTTTGAGAATAAAAGCTACGGTCTCTCTCCACAGAAAAAAGCACTCCCCGGGGTGGTTCCCCTTTCCCAGCCCACCAACATTTTACATATAATTTCAGGGATTTTCCTGGACACTTAATACCCATCCATGAGATCCATGGATCTCAGTTAGGGATCCTGTGCCCTGATCAGTCATTGTCTCGTTGGAAACGGGAAGGAAGCTAGGTCAGATAGCTGGTTCATCGGCAATGACCTCGACCAATCCCGATCCCTCCCCTTCCCCTCCCCGCCCCCCTCCCAGAGCCCAACAGAGCACACAGTTCTAAACCGGTTTGGAGGTTTGTGTGTGTAGAAATGCTGAGGAATCTGCAAAACCAAATGGTGAGTGCACAACCAAACAGTCAAGTGTAAATCCCATGACAGACGAGTCCTGAACCGCAGCCCTCACTGCACTTTACCTTACCAGGGCCCCAAGGCTTTCGGACTCACGGTGGGGGTTGGGTGGGGGGGATTTCCTTGCCATCATGTTTTAGATGACAGGGATTCTTCCAAAATTGAACATAGGACCCAATTCTTTCAGCCAAAGGCAATTTAGAGACCTCACACTTGATAACCATGTCAGAGAAAATTTTAAGACTCAAATGAGCTGCTGACCTAGCCCTCACATCCTGACAGACACACCAAGCGCTTGGCAATAGTGGTGTCCGAAAGGACCAGGGGGCAGCCTGCCTCCGTGGGCTCTTCCTCCTACAGGCCATGGCCTCCTCCCTCTCATGCTGTAACACCAGGGTTGCGAGTCATCATCCACGTCTCCTATCATCCCAGTAGAAAGGGAAATCTTTCTCCCCCAAACTAAGCTAAACGGCTGGAATCAATTCAGTTCATTGCAATAAACACTTACTAAGGACCTCCTGCGCACACGTCCCTGCAATGGATGACAGGCCAGCAGATATTTGGATGTCCCATCCGAAATAGCAGTAAAAATCGCCACCACTGAATTTATGGAGCATTTGCTCTGCGCCAGGTGCTGACCCAAGTGCTTTCAACATTTGGTCTCCGTCAGTTCTTTATGCAGCTGACTATGAGGCAGAAGCTATTATTGTCCATATTTTACAAATGAAGACACTGAGGCCCGGAGAGGTTAGCTAAGTTGCCCAAAGTCACACAGCTAGTTAGTAACAGAGCAGGATGCAAACTTGAGGTTTGCCCAGTTCCCCCGCCCCACACATGGTTTGCCACGGTGTATGTGTGTGTTGAGTCAGGAACTTACCAGATCACAAAACGAGTCCTGAAACGTAGAAACCATTGAGACACACCATTTAGAAAAGTTTAGGCAAAGTGTTCCAAGGGGGGTTCCAGACAAATTCTTAAGAACAAATTACAAATTCTTAAAGAGGGGATTGGGAAGACAATCTATCTACCCGGGGAGCTTCAGAGAGTACACCCAGCCTCCACACAGATACAAAAGCAGAAAAAAACCACAAAATATCCCTAGCAAGTCAACTCAACGCAGGAAAAGATACTGTCGGACGGTATAGTGACTGCACGGGGGCCCAGTGCCCTTCCTCTTGGGGTGGTTCATTCCTACAGAGCTGAGCCCACTGGCCACCTACAGCTTCCTCGTCTGTCCTTGGAGAAAGCTCATCCAGGACGTGAGCAGAAACGTTGCTTTCTACAATTGACAATTCTTCGTGCCTGCATTCCCGGCTCCTTGATCATTTTAGATGCTATCTGATAGCCACACTAGAGTTTTTAGAGTTTTTACGATCCCCAAATGCAAATACTACTAGAGTTCTGCTTGCCAGCCCACTCCGTGATGACACAACCTCAAAGCCATGAATAGGGCTTATTTGTAGGGAGCTGAAGCATTTTAAGCTTTTGCTCAGGAATCCCTGGTAGCTTCATGTGACTTGTAGGGTATTAGTGATGGGTCAAGAAACAGGATCCCCCCCCATCAGCATTAACAGTATGATTGCAGTGCCTCAGTGGTTCATCAGGCAGAAAAATCTGCAGATGGCACATGGACATTACCAGGGGCAGAAGATGCCCCAACAGTGTGGGCACTTCTATTTGAGCAGCGATTGGGAGTGGGCCCAGAGCCACTCATTCAAGCTATTAAGGGGAGTAGACTGGGAACAGCACTTGGCGAGCCAATGCAATCCCCAGTTGAAAAACGAAATAAATAAAATAGATGAGATTTAATCTTGACTCTGACTGACTAGGAGCTTTATAACTGATGCTCATGCATCTTCTCGGTTTTATTTAAGGTGAGGGAAATAAAAAAGCCCTTGTTTATCACACACCCAATAAATATGAGGCCCTACTTTCAAAGAAGAGACTGCCAGGGACATTTCAACTCCTTGAGGTTTTCAAATGTAAAGTCAACCCATCTCTTTCTTTGAAATCACTGAAAATCTCAGAAAAGCAAGTCAATGAACAATTATTGGTGGGCATGGTCATTAGCTCTTAGACTGCCTGGTTCCATGTGACTACAAATTTTGTAGAAGTAGGCCATGGCATGGATGGTGTCTGGTAGTATTCATGCCTAATTTCACAGAACTCCCATCCACCCAGTTCTCTGGATCCTGGGCTTTCCATGATTGCCAGAGAGCTTGCTGGACTGAGGTTGGCCAAGGGTCCTTCCTCCTGGAGAATCCTCCAATGGTTTGTAGCTGCCTAGGAATGCAAGCACATCCTGCTAAATTCTGCTCTTAGGGCTGTCCATGACCTTGGCCTCCTGTCCTCTCGGCAGCCCTAAGAACCAGGTTTCATGTTCCATTGTGTCATGTGCTCTGTCCTCCAGTCATGCCAGTCTCCTTTGAGCCCAACAGAGCTCTCCAGACAGGCTGCCATGTGTGTCCAGCCCTCTGAGCTGGTGCCCCTTGATTCACTTAGCCTAGAATACCCTTTATTCAAGTTTTTTTTTTTTTTTTTTTTTTTTTTTTTTTCCTTTATTCAAGTTTTCACTCTGGGACTTCTGCATATCCTTCTGCATATCCAGTATAGATCCAGCTCCTCTACTCTGGAAACTCTGCGTCTCCTTTGGCCCTGCATCTGTGGCTGACTGAACACCCATGCTGGGCCAGGTCTTAATCATCTCTGAATCCCTCTAGTGCCCAGACAGTGCCTGGCACAGGCAAGGGGCTCAGAAGATACTCAGAGAATTCAACTGACCTTACTCTGTTAGGAGCTTGGTGTGATGTCCCAGGCTCTTGGGAGATGGTAATCTGGTGAGGACCGTGCTGGCCTCTTTCTGGGATGAACGTTAATGATAAATGGAGCCTTACCTCTCATTTAATAAGCACATCTATTCAGCCTTTTTCAACACTGTTGTGTTAATAAAACCCATCGATAGAACAGAGTGGGATCATAACCACACCGTAAAAATAACATCAGCTAACAAGGAAGTAGAGAGGTTTACCCAGGACACACAGTGGTGAGTGGTACAGACCTGCATCTGATTTATAGAGTGGCCAAGACCCAAGCAACTCCTGGGCTTGGAAGTACAGAGGATCCTTTTCTGCATGTAAAGAGGAGAGTCCAAGGTGTCCTCTTTCATTGACACTGGAGTAACTCCACCTTATTGGCTATTCTGTGACATCACTATAGTTCAAATGGGCTCTGGGGCACGAAGCGAAGGTTATGACTAATTCCCATAGACACTCGGCTGCTTTGCAAGATATGGATGGTTGTTCTAACTCTATAAATGATGGACTAGATTAGATATTGGTCCAGTCTTCCACACCAGAAGATTCAGATGGAGCTCTATGTGTATTCACAAGGTTCTAGTTGTGTTCTATAATTCTACCAACTTCTGGAGCCTTGCAGAGTTCTAGACCGAATCATCCAGGAGTTAAGGCAATGAGTCTTGAACTCCTTTCTTTCCTTTTTCTGGCCTTTGCTAACCATGTAACAGAGGTGAGCAGAGAAAGCTCAAGAGAAGGAGCTGGAGTCTTGGCACATATGCCAGAGACTCTCTAAGCCTCGGGTCCTTCAGGGCTGAGCCGACTTCAGAAGCCAGCTCCAGTTGTTCAAGTCACTGGTGAAATGAATGTACTAGGGTGCTAAATGTTATCCAGATAAGCCCAAAGAGGTCAAGGCAGAGCTGTGGAAGAAGCTGAATCTTTGGGCAAATCAGTGAATGCCCCTGCATGTCAAACAAGTGACAGGAGACAATTTTATAAATTTGAAGTAATGCTTTGGGAAAAAAGGAAAAATGTGATGTGAGTTAGACTTCTTGGCTTTTTGCTTGCCGTTTTCCTACTTGGCCAAGTGCAAAAGGGATTTCAATATATCACAACCATGTGTCTATTAATAGAAATACAAGAAAGCTATACAACTCAAGTCTAGGATGTTGTAAGGAATAAAATCACAGAAGCTCTATAAACAGCATGGTCCAACAGAACTTTCTGAGATAGTGTTGAATCATCCTCCCAGCAAGAAAAGAATGCTCTATACCTACGCTGTCCAGTATAGTAGCCACTGGCCACATGTGGCAGACGAGCACTTGAAATGTGGCTAGTGCAAATGGAAAACCGAATTCTTAATTTTATTTATGTTTAATCAATTTAAATTGATTTAAATAGCCACGTGGGATTGCTGGCTACAGTACTGGAGAGCAGAGCTCTTTGGCATAGTGGCTAAGAGTGCATGCAGGCTGTGGAGGGAGAAGGTCTGGGCTGGAATCACGGACTTGCCACTTCTCAGCCATGTCATTGTGAGGAAGTTACTAACTTTTCTGTGCCTCAACTTGCTCATCTGTAAAAGAGGGGTCATGGTTGTACTTTATTCGTAGCATGGCAGGGGTTATGAAGATTACTTGGATGAACACTAATGCAAGTGCCTTCCTGTTGCATGTACTCTCTGAAGATTAAGCTAGTGGGGGTCTTCATTACCCATAACACCTCTGCCACGTATGCAGCACTTCGCCCAATGTCACTCCTTAGTAGATGCCCAGATATTGTCTAACCTCAAAGCCCACACCCTGGTTTTTCCTGATCAAATTGCCCAACTGAAACCTTCACTATTATAATAAGCAGACCAGCAGTGAGAGGAATCTGGAAGGCCGCTAGGGTTCCACGGCGGTGGAATGGCTGCTGGGTTGGCTGTTGTGTGATCCATGTGTTCTTTTCACAACAACTGTATCCTAAAATTAGGAGAACTCCAAGTTGGGGCATTTCTGTTATGATCCATATGGTAGAGAGGGTGGGAGGGAGCTAGGGTTCACTGAAGAGATTCTTCCAAGAACTCTAGGGTAGTGCCAATCCCACCCACTGGGTGGAGCTTTCCTGGAAATTTGCATTTTGTTAAAGTGTCCTTGGACTCTGGATGCAGGAGCTGGGAGAGTTTGAGCTTTTCTGGATTTTCTCCCTTTATAAATGTATATAATCTAACTTTAATTTTTCAAAGTTTGAAAGTCTAGAGCTGACTAAAATTGATGGGGCCTCGAATCAAATTCACTTAGTCAAATCAAGTTCCCAGACTTGGGATTTAATCACAGAATGAAGTTCAACTGGTAAACTGCTACCTTGGTGAGAGAACACAAGAAGGCAAAATCAATAATGTATACATCAATTAAGGAATGAAGGAATAAATATCCTTTCTGCAGCATGAATTCTAATGAGTAGGCAGGTGGCCCGGTAACCGCTGAGGCTAGAGAGGCATACTCCTCGGTATCTCCCACAGTGCTGGGTTCAGAGGATGTCTGCAATACTCTTCTGATATTGGGGCTGGCCATTTCCTATGGGGTGCTCTTGTAGCGGGGCCAGTGCAGTGCCTGCTGTCAGTCACGCTGGGTGATGAGCTAGGAAAGCTGTGGCTGGTCTGGCTGGGTGGGCCCCGGGGAATCATCCCAGGAGCAAGATGAGGTCAATGGCACTGCTTGATCATGAGACCGTAGAAACCTTCCAGAAGCTGTCAGAGCAACTAGTGCCCTAGGCCTCTCTTGGCTGCCGAGGCTCTGGATTCCAGATGGCTTTGAGGCCCTCCCCTTTACCCAGCCCTTGATGTCCTCCATGTCTCATGATCAAGACAGTGATGGTAACGCCTACTGTGTGCTGAATGTGTACAAATGTGCCAGGCACTGAATTACATGCTGCAGTTTCACTTAATCCCATTTCATTCCCAAGGCAACTCTGAAAGACGGGTACCATTACTATTCCTTACTTTATAGGGAGGAAAATAAGGTTCAGAGAAACAAAGCCAGTTGCTCCAAGTCACACAGTAGGTAAGGGGTAGAGCTGGAAGCCAAACGTGGGTCCGACCAGCTCCCAAATCCAGGCTCATAATTACAAATACCAACAACGCAATGTTTGAAGCCTAACCCTTATGCTTACGCATATCCACATTCTTCCCCCTATAGTGCCTCTCTGCTGGCTACAGTGAGCACTGCTGACAGGCCCCAGGGTGCCAGAGGAGCCATCTAACTCACCATCACATTCGGGCAACCGAGGAAGGGAGCGGCAGGATTTCCTTTGGAGACTTCCGGATTTAGACAACCGATTTAACACGAGCATCTAACTCCGCTCCCTCCCAGAGCCCCACTCAAAGTGTAGTATGGGCTTGGTTTTGTTTTTAAAGACACAATCCCTCAAAGATAAGGAGGACGGGGTGGGGGGGGGAGGACAACAGCACAATAGTTTCCCAAGTTAAAGAAGAGCTAGAACCAAGGTGAATGGTCTACACAGCCTGAGGAAACTGAATCACAAGGTGTCAGAGGGGAAGGTGGAAAAGTAGCTTGGCCTGGATGGCCAAAGCTTTATTGGGCTCAGGAATAAGAGGCTCAGGTTACCTCTGGAAGAGGGTGGGAGAGGACGGAGGTGGCCAACCTAGTGGGGTAGATCCTGAATCTCCTCCCCCACTCTTTATCCATGAGTATCTGCCTCTCCCCATCCCTGCCAGAGATCTGGTTTGATCATCTGCTGCTGAATTCCTGCTCTACCTTCTAGGTTGTGCTGCCTGGGTCAGCTCAGGGCACTAAGTTCACCCCACAAAGGTGTCCTGTGTTGACCTACACCTGGAGGCTGGAGGAATTGGAGGCAGGCTGTGGCAAGCTTGAAAGCAGAACACAGACCAGCCCAATCCCTCCTGCCATATTACTTCTGGGTATCCAGTACCATGCCCATGACTCTGCCAGGCGTCCTGATGGTGATGGGCTTTATAGGTGCCCAGGTCCACCATACGCTGGGCCACTGACTTCCCTAAAAGGGGAGCTGGGGGCAGACAATGACCAGGACCACCCAGCTTCTCTTCTGGAAGCCTTCATCCAATAGTGGCACCAAGGCTCTTTGCTGCTTATGCATCGAGCTTGTGCTCACTGTTCAGTTCTTCAAAATGAAGCTACTGCCTTTTTAGAGTATATTCCCAAGCAATGGAACTATATAGCAACGCAAGAGAATGATTCCGTTGGGATCAAGAGAGTGGTTGTCTCTGCAGGGAGGAGAGGCTGGGATCACAAGAGGCACATGGCAGCTGACTCGGGGAGTGGGGCAAGACTCTATTTCTCAGCCTAATCGGTGGTGACACAGGGTTTCACTTTACACTTCTACTTTAAGCTGGACATATAGGCCTTGCCTGCCTTTCTGCATCTATGCTGTATTTCACAATAAAAAAAAAAAACCTACATACACAGATGGATGCCAATAACATGATATACAAATACTTATGTTTCTGCATAGAAAAACCAATGAGGGGCACCTGGATGGCTCAGTTGATTAAGCATCTGACTCTTGATTTGGGCTCAGGTCAGGATCTCCGTGCTGGGCGTGGAGCCTGCTTGGGATTCTTTCTCTCCCTCTCCCTCTGCCCCTCCCCCTGCTCGCACATGCACTCTCTCTGTCTCAAAGAAATAAAATCTTCTTTAAAAAGCAAAAAATAATGAAGTGCTGTATGCAACATGTTAACAGTAGTTGCTCCTGGCTTATTTATATATTATACATTCATATATTTTAGCATCTCATGGAGTTGGTGTTTTCTCTATACTTGCCTGCTCTTTCTAAGTTTCCTACAAAGATTGCTCTTGTAATCAAGAGATGGTAAAATGTATCAGAAAATGACAAAGTCCCCATCTAAAATTGAAACTAATGAGGAGCAATACAAAACAGGAGAACTCATCTGTGGAAATCTGTGCAGACAGTAACTACCTGAAGAGATTGGTGACTGCCTGATTGACTAGAAAGGGCTCATGAAGCTCACCAAGAGGCCTGGGGTGCAATCCGAGAGTTGGCTCTTGGAAGTCAGGAGAGTCGTTATCTCTTGGGAAGTGGGAAGAGTACATAGAAGGCTTCTAAGATATTTTGAATGTTTCATTTCTTAACCTGGCTGGTGGGTACATGGTGTTGGGTCTTCTTGTCATATGCTTTATATGCTCCTCTGTACATGTCACATGGATTCAAGACCATGATTAGAAAAAAACCAGGAATCATGTAAATAGAAAATATGGTGCTATGTCAATGGAACAACTCAAATTCATAAAAAAGTCATCAGTTACAGGTTAAGAAAAAAGTCACTTTGGAATTTTCATCTTATTTTCTTTTCTGTTACCAATCCCAGCTCTCTGGGATGCTCCAGCCAGACAGGTTTAGGGTGGGGTCAAGCCTAGAAGGACCTAGTACAGCACACTCTACAAGACATTTAGGGTTGGCCTGATGGCGGGTCTCTGAGCTCTGGCAAGAATGCCAGTACTTCCAGGGCTCAGGATTCCTTTCCCAGATTTTGTCCACATGGATGTGTAAGTAGGTATTCTAACTACAAATGAACTCATGTTTTCCTACGACGCCAATTTCTCATATGACTCCCTAGCTGGTCTCTTTCCTTCTCAAATCTTTGTGGTGGCGGGCATCATTCTCTACTTTCCCTTTACTGAAAGCCTCATCTTCTGTCTTTTTCTGACCCATTCTGTCTCCCTGGGGCTGACTCTTCATCCTATTACCCCAGAACTTGAAAGGAAATGAGAGGTCCCCTATGTGAGTCACCCTTCTCTGGAGATGGAGAGGTCTGTGGTTTGCTCAAGATTGCCAAGCAATGGATAAGTCTTGCTCTGAGAAAACCACCTTGGTGATCATGGTATCTCTCCTGCCAGGTAAATATAGTGGTTGCCAAGGACTGTGGGGAGTGTGTCATGAAGAGTTATTGTTTAATGGGGACAGAGTTTCAGTCTTGCAAAATAAAAAGAGTTCTGGAGGTGGGTGGTGGAGATGGTTGCACAACAGTGTGAATGCACTTAATCCCACTGAGCTGTACACTAAAAATTACCACTTTTATGTCATGTGTATTTTAGCACAATAAAAAAATCAGAGGAAAAAAAAGACAGCCAAACAAGTTAAAGACAGACAGTCAGAGAGTCTGAGAGACACATAGAAAGCACCTATCTCCACTGTTTTGCAGGGACTCAGTCTCTAGGAGTGGCACCCTGCAGTGCCACCTTCTGAGAAACACTTGTTGCTACTAACTCCCTACTTGGGCTTTGCCCCAAGTCAGAGGAGACTGGAACTCAGCCCTCCTGGTTCCCAGTCTGGGGCACCTTCTTGCAAGCCCTTTATCTCAAATGAAGCCACTTTCCCTGGGCTAAATGCCAGGACAGGAGAAGAGAAGAGTGGCGGGTAGAGTATGCAGCATTGGTGCGTGGCCGGGTGGAAACATATCTATATGCAAGGCAGATGGCACAGGGAGGAAGAGAAGTGAGTAGACCATCCGAAAGCAACCTCTTTCAACCCCTGTGTGATTCTCAGTGAGAGGAAGAGCAAAGGGCACCCCGTGTTTCTGAGTTAAAAAGGCAGAGCAGTGCTGGGAAAGCCCTTCTCTGTACACTGCTGACAGTCAGCACACCCTCGTCCCCGTAGCCTGCAGGCCTGAGCCCTGGAAATGGCCTAAAGCCTCAGTGCCTGGCTCTGGGGTGGTGGGTAGGGGCTCTCCAAATGCATTTTGAAGACAAGCAGCTTTTGAGGCCATGGTGAATGTATCCAGAGGAAGCTTGGCCAACTAGGCCTTTTAGTACATCTCCATCTGAGATGGCCAGATGTGAGGCCAAAAAGAAGACACACTTCACTACATTCTGGCCCTGCTGTGTCTCTCTCCCTGACTCTCTGAAATGTCTGCCTTCTTTTTCTTGTCCTACCAGGAAGAGCCAGGACTCAGTGGCAAGAGCTCTCACTGGGCTGGGTTCTGCCAAAAGCCAGGCCAGCCTGGCCCTTAGATTCTCCAGGAACAAAGGAACAGTCTCATTCCTCTCTTTTCCCCACTCGTCTCCACCTCCCAGCCTTCTGGCCTTTGGCTTCCCTGGTCCTTGCCCATATGTTCTAGTCATTCGCATATAGAGATGGCCATTTGGTCCAGATTACACCAGCGTAAGTCAACAGCCTGAGCTCTGAGAGTTGTCACACACTGGCACAGGGGAGGGAATCTTCCCCCAGAGAATTTGGAGGACACTCCTACCCACTCACAGCAAAAAGCCCATCTACTTGGCTTGGTAGTAGACGATCGGAGAACTAATGGAACCAGGTTGGTCCAATGGCACCAATCAGTGAAGGGCAAGGGAAAGTGCCAGGCAGGGGAGACAGGAGACCTGGGCTCTAGCCCTAGCTCCTGCTTGTGCTTGGCAGCTGGGTAGACTCAGGGAAGTTCCGTTGCCTCTCTAAGCCTGCGTTCTCATGCAGAAAGTAGGGGTCACAACAGTGCCCACTGCCAGGGGCTGTTGTGAGAATAGGAGGGAAGGACAAGGGGGAGATTCCTCGATATGGGCTGAGTGCAGAACATGCACATGGAAGGGGCTAGTTCCACCTGCCATCCCTGCTCCCGCTACTGTGAAGAGCTCTGGCTTGGAAGTCAGGTGACTTGGGTTTAGCCCAGGTTTGCTATTAACTTTCTAAGCTCAAAAAAGTCCCTTTCCTTTTCGGGTGAGATGATGTCCTTGTTGTTGTCATTCTTTCTTCTGTTAATATGGTTCATTACATTGAATGATTTTCAGAGGTTGAATCAGCCTTGCATTCTGGGGATCGAGCCACTTGGTCATGGTATATAATCCTTTTTAAAAAAAATTATTTATTTATTCATGAGAGACATGGAGAGAGAGGCAGAGACACAGGCAGAGGGAGAAGCAGGCTCCCTGTGTGCAGCCCGATGTGGGACTCAATCCCAGGACCCTGGGATCATGCCCTGAGCTGAAGGCAGACACTCAAATACTGAGCCACTCAGGCATCCCAATAATCCTGTTTTATATGTTACTGGGTTTGGCTTGCTAGGGTTTTGTTGAGGATCTTTGCATCTCTGTTCCTAAAGGGTATTGGTCTGCTTTGTCCCGTTAGGGCTTCCTTGTGTCCTCATCTGTAAAATGATGTCATTGGACTAGACAACCTCCATGGTTTCCTTCAATATTCGTGTACTCTGACATTGTGGTACAAAGGAAAACTAAAAAACAGTGATTCTTAGGCATTAGAGAAACAATACTTAGACTCATCCCTGTGTAATCAAGAGGCCAATTTCTCAACTTTAGTTTCCGTCTGCCTCACATCCAAGTCCTAGGAGTCTTTAGATGTTTAGGATGGAAACTAAAACCAGCCAGTTAGCTCATTTTAACTTCTTTCAAATGTGTGTGGTTATATTTTCCTAGACCTGGTCAAAGGACAAATTGAACAAACAAGAGGAAAAGGGAGAAACCCAAGAATCCAAACGCAGAATAGGAAGGCAACGAAGAAGCACAGTCTCTCTACCAACCAAGCAAACCAGCCTTGACCTTGTTCTCCAAAGTAGTCAGTCCAATGTTACCCCTGCATCTGTTTCTGCAGCTGTATTGTCTGCCAGGGTGTCAGTGAAGGGCCTGCCCAGTCCTAGCTACCAAAAGAAGGATGTGGTGGCTATGCTAACGACTGCTTGGATCTCCTTCCTTGGGGGCCATAATTGCCTGGTGGCCTCCGTAAGCCGTCCTTTTGGCTCTGTCACCATATGTGGCCCTGGCCCCACTCCCAATCACTGACAGAACATGGCAGGTGCACTAATGCAGGACCACTCCTGTGAGGTACGAGACTCTTCCAATGGAGACTCTGGCTTGAGAACTTTCCATTGGCCTTGCTGGAACTTTCCTGGAGCTGCACTGTGGTCCAAGATGGTTCTTACCCAATCTTCCTCTGTCCCCCAGTCATCACAGATCACCTGCACTGTGGGTTGAGGCTCCCCGTACCTTCTCTGGCTCCCTTTCCCTGTAGCTTTTGCAGGCTTCCCTCACCCCGATACATACCTTAGACTTCTAACCCCATATTGGAGTCTGCCTTACAGCAGACCTGAACAGACACAAAGGAGCACTGGGCTAGTTAGCAATTCTTTCTGCCCAGAATACAGAGGAAACCCTTCTTTCCTCCTCCCCTGCCACTCCTCACACTGCCCGTGGAGTACCACGGTGAGCAGTGAGCAACGCAAGGAGCACTTCTCTGTCTCTTCCCTTAAGCACTTGGTTTGCAGCTCAGAGATTTAATTTCTGTCTGAATTTTACTGGAGTTTCTGTGATTTTCTGGGCCAGATATCTTTTTCTGTTATTCTCCTTCTATAGCTGTCATGAAATGGGCAATACAGGTCATAGGGAAACCCCAGACACGTCTAGCAGCCCTCAGCAAACACAGTACACGGCCTTGCAGAGAAAGTTCTGGTATCTACCGTACTGCTCTCTCTCCATCACCGAAGCTTTGCCACCCAGTAAATAGGTGGATTATGGGGCTGTTTTGAAACAATAAGGTCTAGCTCTGGGAACCAGAAAGGCAAACACGCATAACCTGCCACTACGGCTGGGCGAACAGATATCTTATTTGACGTGTGAACATCCAATGAAAACGGATCCATCAGTTACACTAAACAATCTTCAAAGTCAATATGTGCAGGATATACTTCTAGTTAGCTTGTGGACTTTAATAAAATTGGTCTTCTCCTAATAAATTAGTTTAAGGGTTCAGTTTGATTTGATTATAAAATTATATTTAATTGCAGGGGATTACAGCAATGGTGATAAACTGTCAAGAGTGTACGAAGTTCATATCCTGTTCCCAGATTTGAAGCTACGTGCCTGCTTCAAGATGCAGAATTTATGAGCTCAGGGTCTGCGCCAGAAGTCAGGGGACTCTAGCTATTACTCAGAGCCAATCATTTCATGGCCTAGCAGGACTCCCATACTCCAGAGGGGAGGTGCGGGGTTCACACAGATCAGCAATCTGGGCCCTGCTGGCTGGGGCATACTGTGAGCTGAGGGGCCTCTACTGCCTTCCTTCCCCCAACTGCCCCTCTACATACTGTATGGATGTGGGACAGGAGGTAGCTGGGTGCCCAAGGAGCTGCTGCCCAGTAAGTAGGGAGGTATTCTGGGCCCCCAAGGTACCAGGCTGCTGGAGAGAAGGAGGGAGGGGCTATGAAACTGTCCCTGAAGTTGCCAGGGACCCCTGGGGTTCTCCATGAGTGTGCGTTTCTTCTGAGGGCTTGACTATTTTGCTTGCTTCGGAATAGCTGTCATCGTACACTGTACAATGTGTACTGTAGGTCGTCCAATAGTTCTGTGCTGTAGTCAAGTACTATGGCTGACATCTGTTCAGTCTGCCTTGTATAAATTTGTGTGACACATATTTACTGAGCATCTACCATGATCTAGGGCCAGTGCTGCCACAACTTTGGTGGACAAGGCGGATGTGGTTTTTGCCCTTTTAGAGCTAGCACATTCATGTGATGAAGCACTTAGACAAGGATTTGTAGTACAGGTTGACAAGTGCCATACAGGAACACTGAGGAGTGCTAGAGAACAAACAGGAGAACCCAACCTATTCTGGGAGGGGGTTAGTTAGAGCAGGTCTCAAGGCAAAACTGAGCTTTAAGGTGTGACCTGAAGAACAATGAGACATTGGCCAGGTGAGGGGTCCTGGGAAAATCAACTTTATCTGTGTCATGGCTGTACCCAGTGCCACTCCTCTCTGAACACCTAATACCCAGGTTGTGGATAGTTGGGGGAATGAAGCCTTGCAAAATGAAGCCTGAGGATATGGGTTCTCCCAGATAAAGAAGGGGCTTCTTTCAGGAGTCGCATGGTCATCCAAAGAACACCATGCCATATGGGTGGGAGTGAAGGGGGAGGGATGAACAATCTTTACGTTTCTGCTCCTAACTTGCTAAATTCCAGAAACTTGCTAACCTTCCTGAAGCCCTAGGGTGTTCTGTACTCCTGCTCCTTCTCTGCCACAGTGAGCAGTGGCCAGGGGCTGGGACATGGGGATGGCATCACCTGCAGCTTCTAGATCAGAGCTGAATCCCTTTGGGGAGGGAGTAAATAGGCTTTCTGTAGGGGCGTGCTTGGGAAAGAGGGAGCAGATGGATGTGGTTGGCCGGAGAGGTCGATTCTAACAACATAGCTAGTCGCTTCTTTCTTCTCTTGGCACCTGCCCTGGTTTTTGCTCAGGCAGCTTTGCTTGCCCCCATGCTGCCTCTGCGCTTTGGGGAAACCTGGCCCCCCTGTGGGTTCTAGAAGTGGGGCACTTAACTCGACTCACATGAAGCAGCATAGTAGACACGCGCTCAGTTCAGGCCACTATGCTTCCCAGGAGGTTCTGGGAAAGAAATCTCCTTGTTTTTCTGACAGAGCTAATAGAAATGACTCTCCTGCTCCGCTGGATGAGGGAAGAGGAAGCTTGTAACCCCTGGAGCTGCTGGCAGCTGTGTGTGCCCACAAGGGGGAGCCAGCTTTAGGATGAAGGAATAGGAACAGAGCTGGAAAGAAACAACATCCTCCTGTGCCAGCTGAACTACTGATTCAAATCACCCCTGAAGTGGACCCAACCACTGGGCTTCCACTTACCAGACTCAGTCAGTTCCTTTCATGGGCCAAGCCAGTGTGAGCTGGTTTTCCTGTTACTTGTGACTCAAAACACCCTAACTGATAAGGAATCTAGCCTGGCCCCCAGACCTCCTAGTTCACAAGGTCTGCATTATACCTCCAGCCTCACACTGGAGAGCGTCCCATTTCCAAAGATGAAGCACAGGGCTTGTCGGACCCGGTTCAGCCTCAGGTCTTGTTCCTGCATCCCCAGATCGGTTTACAGAGAAATCCAACACACACGAACCACCTGCATTACCTGCTCCTGCAAACACGTCTGGTGCGGACCAACTATGGCAGGCTTGGGTACTTCATTCAAATCTCAAGTGCAGTACTCAAGCTCTTAAATACTCTATTTTGCATTAGTCAAGTGCGATACACATTTTAGAAGCTTAACAACATTAAGGATTTCTAGTTCATATTCAATTCCGAATAACTCGAATATGTACTTTGTGGGTTTCTGTGAGGAAAATAATTGATGGCCCAAACTGGAAGTCATCTATAGAAAATAGGCAGGGCAAGCTCCTAAAAGCAATTATTGGCATCAAGCTCGTGAATTTTTAAATCCCTTGAAAAGTCCGAGAACATACCAGAAAGTAGAGATTTCAGAGGTAATAACTGTAAACAAAATATTAAAAGCCCGTAAGAGGTGCTGCCAAATAGGATGCCGATGGCTCTAGAAACAATCATGAGGGCTCGTTCTCGTTCTCAATCCCTAGTCCGATATTCTATCACAAACTTTATTTACCAGGAGAGTGGGAAATAGACACAAGTCAAGTGCAAGTTTACAGAGAAACACTTTGCCTTCAGGAACCTCTTCTGGGAGAGGGGAGGTATATAGGTTGGAGTTTGCCTGGAAAATGAGCTCAGGCAGGGCAGATGGGGGATATGGCTACCACCACAGCAAGTGCGATTTAGGGGGGCAGGAACAAAGTGTGAGCCTCCTGCTCTCCTCTGCACAGGACCGATGCACCTGGAGCATTTTGGTCAGTCTAGTGGAGCCTTACCCATCCTGCCACACCCCTATGCCTTGTGCTCAGTTTAGAGGCAGGCTGCCAGGAGGGAAGAGAAGACTCCGTGGGAACATCACAGTTGTCTTCAAATCTCTCAAGGACTCTGAAGTCAGGAGACCTTTCTAGGGGGTAGTGGGAGGGAACCTCCTTGTAATGTAATTAGTCTGCCAAAGAAGACACTTCCAAATGAAAAGGTAATGAAGCAAATAAAAGACACAAACAATATAGCTGTCAAAATGACAAAAAACAAACAAAAACCAAACCCTCAACCTATCATTTCCACAAAGAATGTGCAAATCTAGGCTTGAGAGCTAGTAAAGGAAACCTCTTAATGTTTCTTTGAAATTTTTAAACCAAGGGTGGGAGCTTATTCAAATACAACCAGAACTTATAAGAACTTTCAAGTTATACTTTAAGCCTGAAGAGAAAACATATGCTGAAGAGCCTTCAGAATGTGCTTACTTGACACTGTGCTGGTCAAAGAAAAACAGCAGACTTAGAAATACGCCATGGGTAAGTGAAGACCACTCACTGCTCTCTCAGGATGGATCGAAATGTATTGGTTTATGTTAGGAATATTGGGGCCGTCTCAGAGTGCCATGAATGGATCTTAACTGGGAAAAAAGCAGTGGGAAGAGTGGCCTGATTTTCTAAGCCAACTTTTTTTTGGGGGGAGGGGGGCGGAGGGCTTGGTTCTCATGCGCTACTGTCACTGTGGTATGTGAAATGGCAGCCAGAGGTCCTGTTTTGTCTTTCCAAAATGCACGAAACGATCACCACCACCACCACAGAATCGCCAGTGCAAATTACCACTGGAGGTGCTAAACTGGGGGTTCGTTAGAGGTTGGAGAGGTCCTGTGTTCCCAGATCTCACACTTGGGGAATGTCAGGCACTGTTTGCCCCATGCTGGAGGGAGACCAGAGCCCCAGCTGGACCAGAAAAATGCAGCACGGTCCGGGGTGGGGGGGGGTGGCCCCGCATGAGAGCCTGAGTTCATCGGCCTTGAAGTCTGGGAGTTTCTACCAATAATTACTCAGAAACACTCAAAAATAGTCTCAAGAGCTTAATTCGGCAACACCAGCAGATGCAATTCATCTGTCGTGTCACCCCTTCCAGCCAGCTTCCATTCATTCCTCCAAAGGGTCCTTCAGCTCACTTTGACAGAGTCAGAGAAGACTTCTTCCTTTTTGTTATTAAGTGGCAGCGCAGATAAGACACAAATAACTCTGATTAAAAAGTGAACACCACCAAACCCTGAAATGCAGACACCAAAGGTCTTGGGAGCTGTGGATGTGAGTGGGGACACAAGAAGCAGGTGTGTCGACTTTTCAAAGGTCATTTGGGCATCAATCAGAGGCTCTCACTTCCGACTTTGTGTGCCAGTATCAAGGCCTTTGGAGCTGGTTCACATTGTGGTTGAGATCCTTAACTTTTTCCAGAACTCTACCCTAGGGCCTAGCACTTGCTCCAGCGGGATACTTTGCACAGAAAGCTAGTCATGCGCAGTGAGTCCCTAGCATCATTCTGTTGGCTATTGTATTAATCAAACTGTGAGTTATCGGAGAATTTCTAGACTTCCAGATGCACCAGAGGACCAATGAAGCAAGTGGGGTTTCTTACCCCATTTGGAGGCAGAGATAATGTCCCTTTCTGTCTATAGTACTTCTCTGTTCCCTGACCCATGTGCTGTAGTGCCACCAAAATGCCCAGAAAGGGCAGAAATTGTGTTCCATTTACCAGGGAAGTGATTTCTCAGTGCTGGCTATGCCTAAGAACTCTATCCCATGTGTTTAACATGCATGCACCTCACCAGGACAGCCAGAAAACCCAGCTGGCTCCCACAAGACGATGCGTGTGCGCATAGTCACTACCACGTGCCTATGACACAAAACAGGCTTGCTGCCACTTTTGCATGGCACGCTAATATTAATTGGAAAGAAAATACTGCTCTTGATCAGGAGAGGATTGGCAAGTATTTTAAAACTTAAGCCTTTCTTTTTCTATTGTGGTAAAAGTCGCCCTTTTAACCATTTTACGTGCACAGCTCGGCGGCTTCAAGTACATTGGCAATATTGTGCAACCATCCCCGCCATCTGACTCCAGAACTTGTCTATCATCCCAAACTGAAACTCTATTCCCTGTTAAACACTAACTTTGCCTTTTGTCTGCCTCTCGCCCCCAGCCCCAGGCACACTATAGAGCTGGTTCTGTCTCTAGATTTGCTTACTCCTACGCAGAGAAGCGGACTCACACAGTATTTGTCCTTTTATGTCTGGTTTCTTCCACTGAGCATAATGTCTTTAAGGCTCATTCACATAGTAGCGGGTGTCTGAATTCCCTTCCTCTTTAAGACTGAATAATATCCATGATATGGACCGATGGATTTTGCTTATCCACTTGGCAGTTGACGGGCATTTGGGTTCTTTCCACCTTTGGGCTGCTATAAATGGAGCTGCTGTGAACACTGGTGAACAGGTAACTGTTCAAGGCTCTGCTTTCAGTTCTTTGGGGTCTATACTTAGGAATGGAATCATTGGGTCATAGGGTAATTCCATGTTTTAGTTCTGAGGAACCGTCATAACTATTTTCTACAGCAGCCGCACCATTTTACATTCCCACTAATGGTGCACATGATTTCCAATTTCTCCACACCCTCGCCAATGCTTGTTATTTTCTGTTTTTTTTTTTAAATAACAGTCACTCTAATGGGGGTCAAAATCTTGTCCATTTACATTTTCCAGAGCTCTTTTTTGAAAGTGTTGCCTGATAGAGCAAAAGGGTCATGGAATTATTCCCGTTTATTCTCACGTAGGGATGATTGGGGGCCTCCCACATCCTATAAAGCTTTGTCACCTGGAAGTAAACAATCATTATTCAAAACTAAATGAGGAGTCCACCTTCATCTATAGGCCTACGGAGTTAGTTGGCTCTGGCAAATTCTCTTCATGTGTCATCCAGCTGTGGGCCCACAAAATCTAGCTCCCCACAACTATGCTCACTTCCTCTGCACAAAAATAGAGGATGGCTAAACACGGTAGCATGCTACGGGGCGCGGGGTGGGGGGAGCCAGAAAACTTTGTTAACATGGGAGAAGGACCAAAATGTGCAAGAAAGAGATCAATGTTGCTTCTCCACTCACTCTGCTTTGTCTTGGAAGCTTGTTAGTTCTGGGAGGCAGAAGTCAGGGAAGGCTGTGCTGGGGGCACACATGGGTCTGGGATGGAAGTGTGATCTCTTTGGACCTGTGTGGAGCTTCTAGCTTGCAACAACCTCACTCCTTTCGAGGGGAGGAACTCACACAATAAGCTCTCATCTAACAACAGTGCAATAAAACAAAGTATCATTTGTCACCCCGGGCAAAACTAATGGGATCAAATAAAAAATCTGAACTTTTTCAACTACTTATGAAAAAGCAGAAACTTTTCTTTGGGGGGAGCGGGAGGGGGGTTTTGCTTTAACCATAAACAGTGTCCCACCCTCTGCTGCCCTCCTCAAGCTCCCATGTAGCTGGAACACGGCTGCATCATGCCACAGGCCCAGATGTTGGGATTTATCAACCCCGAAGGGACAGATGAGGCTAAAAGTACAAATGGACTCGGGAGAGGTTTCCTAAATCCGTGCTATGGGGCCATTAAAGAGTTTGACAGGGGGTGGCTGGGTGGGGGGATGTGGGAGGGAAGGTTACGCATGCCCTGATCGCCATCCAGCCCTGCACGCAGTGACAATGCTGGCTGGGGGGGGGGGTGTTAGAGCCACAGCTGAGTGGAGCAGGCCCACTGTGACTTTCCGCTCACCCTAGACATTTTGTAGGTTTTGCTCACTCTTCACTTGAGGTCATAACAGCAGCATAGGGCGCTTCACTTTCAAATCCGCTGCACTTCTAGAACTGTACTGCCTCTCCGTGTGCTGATCTATGCTTTGGGTTTGTACATAGTCATGAGGAGTTATGGCTTAAAGGAGCACAGCATACACATTTCTGTGTGTCTGCTTCTACTCTTTGCCAACCTTCCCTCACATTACAGTGACAAATAAGCAGGTTGTTTCTGCAAATGCTGAAAACTCAAATAATTTCTACACTTTGTTTCTAAACATCTCATTTTGAGCACCCCAACTTCAGCAAAGTTTATGGTTTCTCTTCAAGTATTCTATGGCAAAACAAAACGAACAGACAAAAAAACCAACAAATACCTGAGAGGGGGTTTCTGAAAATGGCTGCCCTTTGAGTCTTCATAATGCAATTAATAAGCAAGGATAGGATTCTATCTATCTATGGGTCTCTATTATCGAGGCCTCTGTACTGGGGGGCTTTTGGCACCCCCATCAGTTTTGGTGTGGACCTCACTGAGTGATGGATTATTACTCCAGAGGCAGAAAGTACTGCTGATGTTGAAAAGGTTAGCACTTGACAAGCAGTGAATTTTAAATTTCTGCTTTTTGAAAAAGGGACATAGCTTTGAGGTGGAAGATCATTAATGATTCTCAGAAAACCAGAAGAGAAACGGAAAGAAAAACCGATTCTTGGTAATATTAGAACCAAGTTCTGAGGCTGCATTTCCCAAATTTGACGCCCTACAGTTTCGTTTCATGGCAATTGAGAGTGGTTAAAACAAAACCTGGTCAACACGGAGAAACCGGCCCCTAAATTTTCAAAAATGTATGTTACACTGTGACTGATTATATTTCCTCCCAAAGCAGCTAAAAAAAGGTTTCCTCAAGCTAAATAGCATTTTGTGGCCCAATTTAGAAAGAAAGGGAAAAGTAAGCTTGTATGTACAGTCGTGGTCACAGACAAAATAAAGACAGTTATTCAGGAAATTGCTGCCCCATCTGGCAGAGATGTGTGCAGAGCGGCCCCGGCTCCGGCTCCGGCCCCGGGCACAGGGAACCTGCCTCACCACCCCATCTTCCCCCATGCTCCCCGGTGTGGTGAGAGCTTGCCCAGAGGCCTACTCTTGCATTTCAGCAGGACTAACCTTTGAGATGCAATCTGTGATGCTTCTTGTCAGATTTAGCAAAAGACAAATGCAAGGAAGCTTTTCTCATAACAGGAGCAAAGTGCTGTTCTCCCCCAACTCTCTCCCTCTAAACAAGGGAAGAATTAAGGGGAGCCAGTGAAAGGACTCGCAAGTCCAGGGTCACAGACTCTCCTGGATAATATGTGGTGCATCTGATTCAGGGTGGTGGTGGGGGTCAAGTATGTTGGCAAGAGGGCTGCCACCTGCTTTTAAATGCTCATGGACAGTTTGAGACTAGAAGAAGTTTCGCTCAGGGCCACCATCTCTCTTGACTCTGCCTCTCTTTCTCTATATTTAAATTTTTTCTTTATATTTGAAAGCTTTTTTCTTCAAGTATAATCAACACACAGCATCCCCTTAGTCTCAAAAGTACCCTTAATGTGATGGGCACTGAATTACTGTGTAGAATCATTGAATCATTACACAGTATACGTCCCGAATGTTTCTCTGGTGGAAAGAGGAGCTGAGATAACTTTGACAAGAATAGATAATTTTCTTGGTCTAGCCCTGGTTTTATCATTTCTGTGTTCCATGAGAGGTCAGGGTGCGAATGTAAAGATTTTAATTTGCAGTGCTAACTGAGACAGCAGTAATGAACGGTTCTGCTCTGCTGAGCAGGTGAGTACAGCCTTGGAAATTCCAACCAAGAGAAACCTTGGATTTTTGCGAGGTTTTTGTGGGAGGCTTTGCGAATGGGTGTGAGTGGGGGAGGGGAGGGGAGGGGAGGGGGGACGGGAAGGCATCCCTGCAGGTCCAGCGCCAGAGCTCTGAGTGCTGGCATCCATCTAGGGCCCTGAGCAAGGCTCAGAAAACACAATGCACACAAGGGACACCCATCCCCCAAGGCCAGTGACTAAGCAGAAGCAGCGCTCCTGCGGCACTGGTGCTGGATGGCCAACGAGGTGGCCCACCGTCGGCTCTCTCGGCCTGTCAGCAGCAGTCCAGGGGCCCATTTCTTACTCAGCATCCACTGCAGCCCCCACAGGGCTCCCCGCACCTCTGCTGTCTGTGCTGGGAGGGAGGAGCAGCCGCCGTCCTCCCCTTCTCCTGGGCCAGGGGGGCTCAGAAAGCTATGGCCTGGCTCAGCTGCTCTGGTCCTTTCAGGGGTCACGACATGCGTCCTCCACATGACTTCTCTCCAGCCACCTGACAAATGTCCTCCTTGACCCACTCCCCGCCAACAGCTGGAGAAGGGCCTGGCCACTGAGGCTCTCTAACCTAATGCCATCGGGTGACTGGTGTTCCAAGTGGCAGGGACTCCCTAGAAATAGTGGCAGCTGACATCGAGGGACCATTCCGCGAGCCATGAGACGAGGATCCGAGGGCGTCCAGCTCACGGGCGGGGAGGCTAAGGCCGGAGAGGGAAAGGGGGCTGGCTGCGTAAAACGCGGCGGGCCTGCGGTTTGGAGCCAAGGGGTCCTGAGCCTGGGTTCTCCGGAAGCTGGCCTGGAGCCCAGCCCCGGGGCGCGTCCCCTGCCCCGCGCCGTCGCCCTGCGACCCGGGCACTGGGAGGGCAGCCCTCGAGCCGGCGGACCCAAGGCTGAGGGGGCCAGAAGGCTTCCCCGAGGCCCCGCCTGGCAGCTACCGCCCTCGAGCCCCTTCAATGTCTGTGCAAACAGTATCATGCGCCTCGTGGCTCCATGTCTCCGCAGCCGCCCCTTCCCCGGTGCCTCGGCCGGCCGGCCTCACAGATCATATTTCAGGCCTTTTTGTTCTTCTTCCAACTGGCCAGTGGCCACATCCCTGCTCCCCAGGACGCGGCCCTCCAGCTCTGCACGCCATGTGGCCCGCAGGCCCTCGCTGCCACCTGCCAGCCCCACTCTTCTGGGTCCCGTCCCCTCCACGGACTTGTCTTCCTGTCCGAGCAAATGGCGGGCCCCTTCCCCAGTGGCTGCTGGTAGAATGGAAGTCCCAGGTGACCTGTGCGAGGACGCCCAGTAAGTGTCCAGGGAGAAGGAGCCCCAGGTTACACATTGCACCTTGACTGAGGACAGAGAGTTGTCGCCCAGCCCATGGGAGTAGGGTGGGGGTTGCGGTTGAGGAGATTTGGGGTCACTTCCATCCCACACACCGGGGCTGGGTGTCCCGACTCCAAGGAGTCCCTCCCTTAATAATGCCAGGTCCACATTCCTCATCTATAATTTCAAACCCAAAAGGCTCTGAAAGCCTATTTTATTTGGGTAAACTTGGCATCGACATTGATTTGGGGACAAAAGTTGGTGTGCACTTAGTTAGATAATCACGTTTCTCTGCAAGAATCAAGAAACGCTACCCCATGTTCCACCGGCGGCTTGTGTGATATTTGGTAGACACCTCGTATTACCTTTCAGAACGCCCTAATGTTCTGAATTGGGAAACACATCTGACCTAGGAGGGGGCGAATCCCAGCCCAGGGCCCACGCTAGCCCTGGCCCAGCGCTTTCCTCACTTGCAGCCGAGGCTCAGAGGGGCTCAGTGATGTTGCTCCCAGCACAAGGCCCGGCCAGGGGTCGTGCCTGCTCTTGAACCCCCATGCCCACGCTTCAGCTGCCACACTCCACTGCCGCCCTGAAGCCAGATGGCATTTGCCTTTTCCCTTCAGTGCAAACACATGGTCCACTGCAGTCAGATCATTCACGTTAACTGGTCAAGTGAACTTGCCAGAGCTGAGCAATACAAGTCAACAAATAAAAAGCTTCTATAGACGACCGGACTCAGCCTTTCTGCGTACTCAAGAGTTCGTTTGTCAGCTTACGTTTAGAAAGTACTCTTTTCAAAAACCAGAACCGGGATTACAGTGAAGGCCCAGTACTTCTGTGGTCACCATGATCACACTTGGAGATACCACGAACTAGTCTACATCACCATGTGCTAGGTGAGGAGACTTTTCTGAGGCTTGATGTGGCCTTCAGTAAAAGCCGAACAAGGTGGCCCTGCTGGGAGGGAGAAGCATGGGTCTCCTGTCTTCTCTCCCCTGCAAGAGTGAGCAGGGCTGACTTCTTAGTCCTTCACAAATATGGAGAAAGGCCAAGAGAAGGACGAGTGGAGTGGCTGACATGCCCAGCCTGGAAGCCCACTCTGTGTTTTGCCTAGAGGAGTGCCATGGACAGAATGGGGGAGCCTGGGCAAGGGGGAGTGAAAGAGACCCCCGCCAGCTGGGCAAAGATGGCCTTTCCCCTTTTCCAGCAGGCCTGGAGTTGTGTCAAGGGGACAAAGCCTGGCAAAGGGAGAGCCCAAGACACTAGCAGGCCCCGCAAGTGCCGTCAATCTTGTGGTGGCCATGGGGTTGGGAGAGGGCACTGCTCCTATTCTGTCCTATTCAGCATTGGTTTTGAGGGCCACATGTCAGCCCCTAGAAAATGGACCTGGAGACTCAGGACCAGGAGTTAGTGATAGCAAACCTTCAGTGACACTTTGTGCTGCCAAGCCCTGTTCAAAATGCTTTAGACCTAGGGGTGCCTGCGTGGCTCAGTGGTTGAGTGTCTGCCTTTGGCTCAGGGCATGATCCCGGGGTCCTGGGATCGAGTGCTGCATCGGGCTCCCCGCAGGGATCCTGCTTCTCTCTCCCTCTGCCTGTGTCTCTGCCTCTCCCTCTGCATCTCTCATGACTAAATAAATAAACTCTTAAAAATAAAATCTTAAAAAAATGCCTTAGATGTAATAATGCATTTAATCCTCAACCCACCTATCATCACCTATTGCCCGTTTTGCAGAAGAGGCAATAGTTAGGAGATCAAGGCGGGAGCAGAAAGCTCCGGAGGCAGCGCCCCATGGCCAGGGTTACAAGCATGGGCTCTAAGGCCAGACTCCCTTCTCTGGCCCTGAGCCGCTCTGTGAGCGTGGGCGATTCTGCTGACTCCCTCGGTCTTCTCGGCTTTTAAGGGTACTCTATCTCTATCTCTGGGAACTCAAGTGGAAAAAGGCAGGTGAAGTACTGAGTTGCATGCATGGCCTGTGGGCACTGGCCAGTGCTGGCAGGGAAGGCAGCTGTTGGCAGTGGTAGCCTCCCATTTGTGCCCCCTCCTGCCCTCCCCTTGGCTGATGGTGGTCACCTGAGATCCTCCTAGCCTCAGGGAGCTTGGCTGCTCCCTCTTTCTCCTGAGCACTTTCTCTGGCTCACCTAGGTAATCAGTTGGGTGTGATTTTCATGCCTCCAGTCATTAAAGATTCTGCTTCTGAGCCAGCAGATCTGGTTCTGAGGCTACACTGTCAGGCTACAAATGTACTCCACTGGGGGTGGGGGGAACCCCACATGGTTCACAGCGTGAGATGGTGACATGTCTCCAGGCCGAGGACCTTGCCTGCTAGGGTGAGAGTTCCAGCACTGGGGCTGGTGCTCCCTGAAAAGAGATGGCAGGTAGCCCACCACATACTCAGACACAAGTGCTGCCGAACTGCACCAGTTCCCCGGTGCGGAGCTCTCTGCCTGCTTATGCTTCATGAGGCATGGAGGGGAAAGACACGGTCTCTATCCTCCAGGGGCAGCCCCGGTCACACTCACCCAGGGCCCTCAGAAAAGAGGTCAGCCCTGATGGGCGCTTCCCTTAGGCCAGGTCCCTGGCCAGGCTGTCCTCCTTGGCTGCTCTACAGAAGATGGAGGCAGTGTGGGAGACAGAAGTACTGACGATGGTCATGGAGAAGCTTCCTGGAGCAGATGGTGCCTGAGACTTGGGAGCCAAAGGAGTGGGACAGGAGGGAGAAGGTGGGAAGGGAGAGCCAGGCCCAGGGAATGGTAGCAGTAGGATCGAGAATGCAGAGTGGGCCAGGAACTATAAGCACTTCGGATGATACAAGTGAAGCGCTGGATGGACCCCGATGAACACCAAGTCTAAGAAGGTAGAGGGAGCCAGGTGATGGGCCTCTGGAATCTTCTGAGCAATTGTGAAACATGATCAGTTCTCTATTATATCTGGTCTCTTGAAGGTGATGGTTTGAGTGATGGCTGGTTTACTGGGGGAAACCACTGTAAGAGTCAACTCTGAGTTCAGACAAAGAAACAAGAGGACCTGAACTCAGGGATGGCTGAAGGCAATGGAAAGGAGGGACCAGAATGGACAGTGCCCCGGGCAGGCAGGTAACTGACATGGTCCCCAACGACCCCCGTCTCCTGGTGTTCACACCTTCATGCTCGTGTCTAATGAACAGAACACAGCAGAAGTGACGGGATGTCGCTGTCAAGATGAGATTCTAAAGACTGTGACCTCTGACTAGCTGGCACTCCCTCTGTCTCTCTTGCTGGCACATTCTGTCTTGCTTACTCAGATGAAGTCGGCTGCCATGTTGTGAGATGCTCTACGAAGAGGGCCACATGGCAAGGAACCAAAGGAGGCCACTAGCCAACAGCTCATGAGGAACTGAGGCCTTGGTCCAACCACCTGCAAGGAACCACTTCCTGCCAACAAGCTCGGGAGTGAGCCTGGAAGCAGAACCTTCCCAGTCGAGCTCGAGGTGACCACAACCTTAAGAGTGACTCAAGGCCAGAAGACCCAGCAAGGTGATGCCAGGACTCCCTGCCCACAGAAACTGTGACTTAATACACATGTGTTGTTTTAAGTGGATGTTTTAGAGTAATTTGCCATCGGGCAAGAGATAACCAATACAGGCAGGGGTCAGAGCAATGGCAAGGGAAAATCATGGTCGACACCCCCCGGGGAAGGATCAGCTGAGTCCAGTGATTGATCAATCAGATTGCAGGAGATGAGGGAGAGGGAGAAGTCACAGTGATTTTGAGAGGAGCACCGGCTCTGGACTAGGACTTCCTGGTTTCCAGTGCCTGCTCTGCCCCTGGCTACCTATGTGACTCTGGGCAAGTCATTCCAACTCTGCGAGCCTCAGTTTCTTTGTAGAACGGAGATGCTAAGAGTAAGTCCTTTCTAAGTATCTGCCCTTTCCATTTAGGACCTGCCTCAGTGTCCAGCGCAGTGCTGGAAGGGCACGCTGCAGCTGCTCAGCAGAAGTGTGCTGTGCCATTTCTAGAAGGCTCAGTGTGCAGCCTTATGCCAGCAGTGACAAGACTGGAAGACTTCGATGCAATTTCCTTGCATCCTGCGAAGCCTCCGCTAGTCCTGTGTGAGGGAACCCACCATGCAGCCCGGTGCGGGGACTTGTCTCCCCTGGTTCCTTCCCCTGCCAGCACCTTCTGGGTGCATTTTTCCTCTCAGGGGAGTTTAGCAGCCTGCACAGGAACCGAAACCATAACCCTGGCCTCGTTAATACTGCATTTGGACCATGCAGAATTAGCTGGCTTAAATAGACTTTTCCAGAGTCAAGTCCCATCTTGGAGAGGACTGCAGCCAAATTTGCCTCCAAGGCCAGGTTACCAACGGCACAAGACACGGATCTCATTTCCAAAACCAAGGAACGTGAGCGGACGCGAGTCGTCTTACCTGTCTGGGCAGAGAAGGCATGGAGTCCGGGGCCACTGACCGCTGAAAGCGCTGGGGCTGCTGCATCATCTGCTGCAGGAGGAACGACGAGTGGTCGGGCTGCTGATGCTGCTGATGCTGCTGATGCTGCTGCTGTTGCTGCTGCTGTTGCTGCTGCTGCTGCTGCTGCTGCAGCTGCAAGGTGGCCGTGGTGGTGGACGAGGCGGTGGCCGAAGAGGTCGGCGGCGGCTGCTGCAGGTAGTGGAGCAGGGACGGCTGCCGAGAGGCGGAGGGCACGGAGGGCATCTTCTGGGGGCCCGGCTCAGACACGAAATGCGACAGGGGCTTGGTGTTGCCAAAGGTAAAGGGCTCCGGGGCTCCCGGGCCGGGGCTGGCCAGCCCCTGCTGCATGATCATGCTCAGGGTCTTGGGTGAGTTGGTGGTCATGGACTTGAAGATGGCATTCGCCGGCTGCTGGGGCGGTGGGGGCGGTGGCGGCGGTGGCGGCGGCGGCTGCGCAAGCGGGTTGCTGGAGGAGGGGGTGAGGCTCCGGATCAGGGAGCACTGTGGGGTGAAGGACTGCTGCGGCAGGCCCGGGCTGGACAGCTTCTCGGGCCGGTAGGGCGGCGACGGCCCCGGGTTGCTGGTGGGCAGAGCAGATAGCAGGTGGCCCGGGGGGCTCTTGACGCCCGAGGACACCAGGTTGGCCAGGATGGAGCTCTGCGGGCTGAAGGGCGGCTGCTGGCTGAGCGCAGGGCTGGGGAGCTTGTCGGGAGTGTAGAGCATGGGGGGCCCGAGGCCGGCGCTGCTGGCCGAGGCCATGCTGGCGAGTAAGGCGTTGGGGGAGGCTTGGAACGAGCTCCCCGGCAGGTTGCTGGACGCCATGCAGGACACCATGAGGCTCTGCGGGCTGAACTGCGGTGGCGGCGGTGGTGGAGGCGGCGGTGGTGGCGGCGGTGGTGGTGGGTGCGGAGATGGCACCGGGCGGTAGGATGGGGACGGGCCGGGCGGCGGCAGGCTCGACCAGCTGGGGGTGGTCCCTGGCTGCCTGGCAGTGGCCCCCTGCTTGCTGGCCGCCAGTGCCTTCAGCTGGTGGGCGTGATGCCACTGAGGCACCTGGAGGGCGGGCACGGTGACGGGGAGCATCCCCTGGACCTGGCTCTTGGCCTGCGATGCTGCTGCTGCCGCTGCCGCCGCTGCTGCTGCCGCCGCCGAAGAGCCCGGGGAGGCCACCTGCTTACTGGCCGAGGGGATCACGTAGTTGAGCCCCCCTGGGGAGGGTGGGACGTGAAGCGATGTGGCGGCGCCGGGCAGCTGGCTGCAGCTGGAGGTGAACTCCTTGCTGGTGGCCAGGCTCTCCAGGTGAGGAATCGCAGCCGAAGGCTTGGCAGGTGCACCGAGGGTCGCCTGCGGGTGCTCTAGGACCAGTGGTTCTTCTGGCTTGCTCCCCAGTATCTTCTCAAGATCCAGGTCATTTGGAGAAGGTTCTTGAATCTTTGTTAGCTCTTCCAGGAGATCTTGAAGTTCCTGGTCCACGGCTGGCACGCTGCCGGCTTTGTCATAGTAGGGACCGGCAGGCCCTTTGACTCCCAGCTCTGCAGCGGGTGGCAACACGAATGGCGAGCCCATGACGCTGCCGTTCAGGGGATTAGTCTCGAGCGGTAATGAGTGGCTTGCTACTCCCACAGCTGCGGGACTAGGGTTCATTGTCAGCGGAGGGACCTGCAGCTCTGCGCACGACGTGCTGGGGTGGGCACTGGGGCCCATGGAAAGGGTGACATCTTCCAGGCAGGGCCTCTTGATTTTATTAGGGTAACCCCCGTCAGCCATGCCTGGAAACTGGAAATTATCTGCTTCCTGTCTCCTTTTAAAGGTTCCCTGTGGCAGATAGAGAGAGAGAGAGAGAGCAGGAGAGAGAGAGGGAGAGAAAATTTGTATAAAGCCTTGGCACATTAAAGCTAATGAACAGGAAACTTGCAAGATAAAACATCTCTCAGTTTCAAGACTTATAGTTGTCAAAACTATACAATACAGCCTATTTTGGGAACCTTAATGCTTGCTTCTTTGTTGCTGTGTTTCACTTAAACTGTCTTGTTACACTTCAAATTAGGCATTATGTTGTCTGTGTACTAAACGCCACAGGAAGTCCCACAAAGGATCTTCTCTGCCCACGTAAGGGGGGAGCTCAGCTCAACTATGCGGAAGCCACAGAACGCACTGTGCCCCAGACAGGCATTTGAGGGCACACTGGAAGAACTTCAGGTACTTCCAATTCCTACCTGTCTACAGATACCCCCGTTTCTAAAAAGGAAAAGCAGGACACAGACATTGAACTTTTAGGTTGCCTCCCTGTCTTGGTTAAACCTAGCAGACTGTGGCAAAACAATGGAACACAGCAGAGCCTCTAGAGCAAAGGGGATCTGGGTGTGTGCTTTCGGGTAGCTGTCTGGGCTATACTGTTCAGCGGAAACACAAGTGCAGAACAGTCATGGGGTGCACGGGCTCTTTTATTTTTGTACACACACACACACAGCTCGCTCGGTGCATACAAAAATCACTTGGAAGAACATACATACGACCACGTGGAGTAGTCAGCTCTTGGGGGTGACTGGCGAGTCCCTTTCTATTCTCTGCAGTTTGGAATTGCTTGTTTGTTTTTAGTGAGAATGCCTCCTAACCACCGCCCCCCGCCCCCCCCCAAAGTATAAAGCTATCTAAATAAGAAATTCCTCTCTGCAGATGCATCCTCAGGTCGGGGAGATATGGAGCAACAGGAAAAGGACCCAATCTGCGATCTGCACCTTGGGGGAGCTGCTCACCATTTACAAAAGCATAGCTTTTGGGAACAAAGCAGTTAGTGATGCAGTGCTTCCTACTCATTCAAGGCTTCATACAGTCATCTGTGGCTGTCATGTTCATGACCGTGACCTGCAAGTAGAGTGGGGTGGACTGGGGGACTGTGTGGGAAGAGTGGGGCTCTGGAAGTCACCTACATACCCTCAGCAGAACAGATGTACTGTGGATCCTTGCAAAATGCCCCATGGTCAAAAATCCGACTCTATCTTTGGACTCCTCCCAAAACTTAACTACTAATAGCCCTCTGTGGACTGGGAGCCTCACAGCAAGTCGGTTAACACAGATTTGGGGTGTTATATGTATCATGTACTGGATTCTTATAACCAAGTAAGCTAGAAAAAAAGAAAATGTCATTAGGGAAATCATGACATAGATTTACAGCACGGTCTTGCTTCTATCGAAAAAAACTGCCTATCAGCAGACCCATGCAGCTCACACCTGCATTGTTTAAGGGTCAACTGTATTTCTCTAGATGCAATTTTTCAGTAAGAAATCCCTGTTTAGCTTTAGAAGGCTGACTGGGACATTCGTTTTCAGTCCTTAGACATCTGTCATGTTTGGCTCATTGGAGTGGCGGGGGGTGGGGGGTAGTAGGGTGGGGGGTGGCGGTAGGGTCAATGTGCATGGGGAGGCCACCTGCTAGCACCACACTGGCCACAACTCTCACGACACAGTGAACATCGAAAGATATCTCCCGGGGCTAGACATCCCAGGCCCGGTGCTCATCAGAGTCACTTAGAAACATCCAGATTCCCAGGGTCTCCCCCTACAAATGAACTGCTTCAGTCTCACCCAGAACAGGGCCCAGAGATCTGAGGTTTTCCAAAGCTCCTGGTTCTAAATGCACAGCCAAGTTGAGGAGCACTGGCCCAGAGCACGAGTGGGGGCAGTGTGGCAAAAGGCCCTGGTTCTGGATTCTTCCTTTGTAAAAGGAGCATGATTTTAGTCCTTGTCTCATGATGCTGCTCTGAGTAGTAAGTAAAATGAGGCAGATTCGATGGCACCTAGTAAATCCTCCCTAACTGGTGGCTGCCATTACCAAGGGCAGCCACGCAAGGGCCTTGGAAGTCTGATGCTGTCCTGGGAGAGGCAGGGGCCCTGGCACCCAGAGAAGGGGAAGGGCTTGCCCAGAGCCACTTGGCTAGAGGGTAACAGGGCCTGGGCATCCTGGGCCCTCTCCTTGACCCCTTGGCTGCCTCACAAGCCACTGCCTTTGTCCACCCTGGTGACAGGACACTGTCTCACTTCCACGGAAGGGGCTCCACTAGCTGGAGTGAGGGAACCTGCTTCCTTATTTGCCTCTTCTTTGCAACACAGACAACGGGACTTTGAGGGGCAGCTCTGGTGTCCAATCCATCTGGGGCTGAAGGCCGTAGGGCCGGCAAGAATGGGCCGTGGAGGGTGGAGCGGGCCAAGAAGAGGCTTATCTGGTCATCTGCGCCCACTCTTCCTTCCAGGGGCAGTGGAGTCTGTATCAGTCCACAGCAGGTGTTCAGTAAATAGCAGCTGAATGAATCAACGGACAAATGAATCCAGATGACCTGGCACACAGGGACCTCTGCTACATGTTTCCTGGCCATTCATTCAATCAACTAGAGGGGCAGCCCGCAAACAAGTCACGGAATCCCAAACTGAAATTTCGTTTCCTTGACATTCTCCCAAGGGAGTTCAAAGAATTCCAATATATTGAGAGTAGAAAGTGATGGAATGGATGAATAAGGGATGAGTGAGGGTGGGTTTGACCCTGGATCCCCTGCAGGGAGCCCGAGCTGGCAGTGGCCAGGTCCGGCGTGCTGCTGGGGAAGTCGTGGACCACGGCACAGGCCTGATGACACTGAAGTCCCCGTAGCACCAGGCAGGGGGTGTGGATGGGGTGTGAGGAATGGGATGGAAGGGAAGGCAGGGGCTGTGAGCTGCTGCAGCAACCTAGAATCCCTGGTGGACTCTGCAGTTTCCTGGACATTTCTTTAATTGTCAGTCTGCCATGACCTGCTTGGGACCTAGGTAGCAGGGCATGGGGAGAGACCTGGCACCACCACGAGATCCCACAGCTCGCATGAGGAACCCCTGGCAAGGGAAAGCACTCCCTACGTCTCCCAAATGAGGGGGCACATGCATACAACTTTCCAGGCCCCCAAGCCAATGCTCCCCACTCAGTTCCAATTCTGGAAGCCAGCCGGCTCCTCAACAGTGAAGCAGACCCCAGGGTGCCCCTGCAGGGTGTGGGAGGGCTAGCTGGTACCAGTGAATCCAATTTGCCCGAGTGGATGCCGCCCTTGCTGCACCAAGTTGGCAGCTCAGTGCCCCACTGGACACTTGGGGAGGATGCCTAATCAGGGGCCAGGGTGGCCTTGCTGTCCCTAGGGGCGCAGTGGCAGGGGGTGTGGATGCTGGCTGAGGATGGCTTCAGCAGGGCAGCCGGGACCCTCGTGTGCGCTTCCCTCTTTCAATGGCTTTGTGGGAGATCTTGGCTCTGGGTTTCGGGTTTTATGCTGAGAGCTTTCGACAGCCAGCCTGAAGCACCCCGGCTACACGGCCAGAACCTCAGCCAAGCTGGGGGAAGGTGCCTGTGTTCACAGCAAGGAGGTCTGCGGACCAGGTCTCCCAACTTCTGTCCCTGGATACAGGCCGGCTGTCATGCCTTCTGTTGGGCCGGCCTGGGATGTGCTGCTCGTCTCTATTTCTCGCAGCCGCCTGGGCTTTCCCTCATCCCCACACTGGCACCTTCGCCGGGTCACCTGGGCCAGCGGGTGCCGGGCCGAGGCCTACTGGGCCAGGCTGCGTGGTGCTGACTTATCCCAAGGTCACCATTTCAGAGCAAGTGCAACAGAAGCTGCTACTGTGGAATGATTTCCCTCTCAAGCAACTGGAAAACATCCCTCACTAGGCTTCCAGACCCTTCTAAATAAACCTTCCAGTCTTGCACGTGTGCCATTGTGTAGTCTCTGTGGACTCGGATGGCAAACTATTGGTCTCAGCTATCTGCTTCCTTAGGCCACGTATTGCACATGATCCTGCCCACTCACTGGGAGATGGCTTTTAGTAATAAGCAAATCAGAAGAAAAAAAATTAAGTAAATCAGTAGACAGTGGCAGGATTTCTAGAGGGCACATCTCCATTTTCTCCTTTTACAGAAAACGGAATGGGATGTGACTTGCTTGTGGTCACACAGCTAGTTAGTGGACAAGGACGCTAGACCCCAGGTGTCCCAACTCCCAGCCTCAGCGCTCACAGGTGTTTGGGGGCGGAGGAGGGGGGCGCGGGCTGGTGAGGAGGTTCCCTGGCTTCTTCTAGAAAGGAACGGCCATCTCCAATCCCGAATGCCTGCGGAGTCCCATTTCATAAGCAGGCAGAGAGCCACTGATGTGATCCCCATAACCGTATGAACACTTTTTAAAATGTACTTGAGAGCATGTGGTGGCTTCCCCGCCCCCTCAATATGAGAAAAGTAAGGCAACCCTTCTGACAGGGGCTGAGTTCAGCTCTGAAGTCAATATTATTTCTGGTTCTGTCTGAACAATGCCATGGTGATTCTTGCCTTTCTACATTTTTAGTCCAGAAGGACGAAAAGGGATTTCTTGGCAAAGGTCTAGATGATAAGAGTACAGTCTAGGCTCATAAAGTGGGCATAAGGAGGAAAAAGCATATGATCTACGTACATGTATATATATAAAACATATTCTAAATATATATACATGTAAAATACATAAATACATCACTCTTCTGAAAGAAATCTAGCAGCCTGTTATAAACACTTAATTATGGAAACTCTAGCCGGAGCTTTAACATGGACACCAACAGGCCAGCAGAAATATGCACCGTTCCTGCTGGGTAAGAACGTAGGAGGCCAGAGGTGTCAGAAAGGTGTTCACTATTAGCTTTCACCTTCTCCTGCCCTGGTGCCTCCCGCAGGCCAGCTTAGGCCAATCTGCTTGCTACTTCTCTCAGCCTCTCTCTCAAATCTTTCTTTGGTACTAGTTCTATATTCCTTGAGTGTCCAAGAACCTGATGTTGGCCAACTAGATTAGACCAGCTTCAGGATGGTCCCTAGTAGACTTGCCCAGAAGGATGGAATAGAGACATGGTGGGGCACGGTGGAGGCAGCCCCAGAGTAGCTAAGACAATGATGGAGCAGGATTGGGCTTGCAGAAGCAGAGAGGGGATGGAAGGGAGCGAGGGAAAGAATATACCTGGATATACGCAGGGGAGATGTATCCATGTGTATAGTATAGATTTCATTTGCATGTTTATGTTTCAATAAAATCTGCTCACAAGACAAAACTGACCTTTTGGTAGATCAAACAGGATTTTTGGTGTTTCCAGAATTGCAGGGCATGAGGTTCTGGACGATCCCAGGATAGCTGGGAATGCAGGGAACCCTGAATGCCAACGGACTTCCTGAGGAGTCGATTTGACTCAAGCACTTATGTCTGCTACTAGGTGATTTGGAGCAAGAGTCTCAGCCTACAGATAGGGGATTGGTCGGTGCCCCTGTCTTGCCCTGAGCCAGCAGATGCTGCAACCTCAGTACCCGATACAGGCAGAGGCAGGCAGAGGTGTGTGGCACAGAGCCTTGGGTGGGCACCAGGAAGCCTGAGTTTAAGTCCTGGCTCCTCCATTTGCTGTGTGACTGTGGGCAGGTCATTCCCCCTCTCTAAGTCTCAGTATCTTCTGTAAAGTAGGCACTCAGCACTGTGGGCCTCACAGCCTCATTAGAGCATGCACATGGGGAGCAGTAATTGTTAGTGATCTCGTTCTGCGGGCCCTGGATCCCCATGCTGCGCCACTGCCCTCCAGCATGGGCCCTGACAGATGAGGACATGCCCACTAGGCCTGGAGGGAGGGGTGGGGGGGGCGAGCAGCCTAGTGCTGACAGCCAGCGGTGCTGCCTGTAGAACCCCACCTCCTGCACCACTGCTCCCCACTCTCCCTGGGTGCTGCCACCCTGCTGTGGCCCTCCACTGTCCCAACCTGAGCACTTGTGGCTTTAGCAAGCCTCTACCAGGGCCATCTAAGCAGCAGCCCCAGCAAATGCATCTTCCAGAACTGCACTCTCCTTTTCTGTAGTGTACACACACCAGTTGGAAGAGTTGGCAACTCTTAGGAATGGCCCCCACGCCTCTAGGCTCATAGAGCTTCCATGAGCTCACAACTCATACTGTCCCCCCCCCCAGGAGGACTTGAAGTATCCTGCCACCAAACACGGGTTTCTTGAGCACTAGCCTTGCACTCTTAGCTTGTCAGAACCTCCAGACCCTTAGAGGCAGATTGGTGCTTCCCACGCATGTTAAGACTGGTGAGGCCTGGAGCCACGGAGGGATGCACCCGTGGGCCAGCTTCTCTTACCCTCAGGTTGGCCTTTCTATGCAGCAAGAAACCCTGACCTGCTTTCCTCCCAACGCATTCCCATGTAGTGTCACCAGGGGTGGAAGGCAAAGGCCCTCCCCCAGTCTAGACAATCCTGTCTGTGCAGGACCCAGGCTAATAAGCTTCATCTGTGTTTCCCCAGAATTGGGCTGATAAGCCCAGAACCCTGCAAAGAAGGGGAAAAGCAGAGGCAGAGCCAAGGCTGGAGGCCACACGCCCAATGGTGGAGGTCACCAGGGCCTCTGGGCAGACCTGGGTGTCAGTGGATGAAGACAGTCACTCGAGCCTCACCTCCTCACTTCTCTCTGGACGGTGCTTCCCTACTCCACTCTGGGCCTCAGTTTCCCTAGTTGTACAGGGAATGGGTCCCAGTTACGGTAAGGTAATGCTGTGACTTTCTTCCTGGACTGCTCCTGTAGGGAAATGGTGAATTCTCTCCCCCCGAACCAAGAGGGTCTCTCTCTCCCTGGGGTGACACGAGGTCAGGGACAGCCCAATGACCTACAAGTGCCCTTGCCACAAGCAGGATATACACACCGTTGCCAACTGCAGACACTCTTACAGAAAGCATAACCTTCCCCAATCCGGGCAGGGCTGGGGTGTCAAATTATGGTCCTCCCCAAATATCTATGACTTTTTAACAATAATTCTTTCAATGTGTGTGTGTGTGTGTGTGTGTGTGTGTGTTTGTGTGTCTGTGCATGTCTGTGTCTGTGTGGATTAGCAGTGCTAGTCCTGAGCGCAGCTGGTCTGAGCTAGTTGAATCAAGAAAGGCGGCCTGCGATTTTGGTCAAATGAGCCCTGTTCACTTGTATATTCTATGAGAGTCCTACCAAGTCACCAGTCCCCAGGAAGGCTGCCAGCCCCCCAGACACCTCGAGGGGCGTGGGAAAACCAGTGATGCTGTGTGAAAGCCTGTTCCTGGAGATGGATCCAGAAGGAGAACTCGCCAATGTGCCATGACAGTCGTCTGGGCCTCCGTCCCCCACCTGCCTGCCCTTAACTGCTTCCCCAGCCCCTGGAGGCACCATCCTGGCTGCCAGGCAATGCCTCTCTCCCCGGGGCTGGACACCCCCTCAGGCCTGCAGCTTCCCCCCACCCGGCCCCGCCACCGGGCCGGCCCATCCATGGACTGTTAGGTATGGGCAGTGTGACATTGAGGTCACAGAGCTCTCATTCCCTGTGGCCTAGGTCAGCTCTTGGTCTACCTCATGGCTAAAAGAAATTGTAGTTGAATCCATGGAGGCAGCTCCCGAGAAAACACTTTTTCTAGAATGCTCCAGAGAGGTAGAAGATTTCAGAGGTGAGGAAGGAAAGTCCCCACCCAGGAGGCTTGGCAGTTTCCATAAAAGCCAAACTTCCCTTCATCCGGAGGGTGACAACGCCAAGGGAAAATACCCTCTAGCAGTAATCCTCAGACACCCTGTCACCCAGTGGGGTCTCGACACCCCTTAGGGCGGCGGGCCGTCAAGTCTGGTTGTCAGGTTGTTAATGTGTCTCTGTTGCCCTGGGCTGTGACTGACCCTGTCCCTAGCTTTCTACATCTCTAAGCAGAGCACATACACAGGGGGACTAGCAGTCAGAGCCACCCAGGAAGGTGGAATGCAGCCACACTGGTGGCTCTGGACTCTCATTCGGTAGGCTCTGCCTCCATACCACAGAGCCCCCAGTGAGGCCCTCAGTTTGGCTGATGACCACACATTGGATGGGAGGCTCTTATCCCCTCTCCCTTGCTGCCTGGCTCCCGGCTCCCCGGGCCTTCCTTTCACGAGCACCCCTAGATTGGCTGGGACTCCAGATGTGGGCTCCTTCAGGCATTGGTTGGGATGCTGATGGGATTAGGAGTGGGGTCAGTGGGGAAGCCCTTGGTCTGGGCCCTAATGGGCCGAGTGAGTTTTTAGAGCACTTGGTGCATTTTAGGGACGTGGCTTCTGGCTGAGCTAAGCTGGGGTAACAACTGGCCATTGATCATCCCAAGACTGGAAACAAGTCCTGGGTCATTTTGAGCCGTGTGGAAATCATGCACCACATGGGGCAGTCATGGCGCTCCATCCAGAAAACCCTAGAGGCTTCTTCTGCCTGCGCGGGTGAGCGCAGGAGCATCTCTCCCCTTGTAGCAAGGCCCTGCTGGATTGCAGTGGCCCTGTCAAGGCTACGGTGACAGTCCTGATTTTGTGGAAGGCTCCCCTCCCTGTTGCTGGGACAGCAACTTGAGTGGTTTAAATGGGGCAAAGAGAAAAGTGGTTGCTTATTGCTCAGTCCCTCCCTCTCTGTTCCCAGCTACAGATCTCTACTTTACACAGTTTGGGGGCCCCTCTTTATAAAAGAGAATATTACATGAAGAGAGCAAAATTAAAATTAGGGGCTCCTGGCTGGCTCAGTCAGTCGAGCATGCAACTGCTGATCTCGGGGCTGTGAGTTTGAGCCCCATGTTGGGTGTAGAGATGACTTAAAAAAAAAAAGAACAAAATTAGGTACTGGGGGTCTTGGAAGGTTTTGAGGATAAGTCTTGAAGCTTAGGCACAATGAGGCTTCCCTTCTGCCTGTAGCCCAACGATGGGCTAAGTAAAATGGCAACAGGCTTTCAAACATGGCAGGAATTTCCTTGCATGAGAAACTCAACAGCTGTGTAGGTGGGAGAAGAATCCAGAGCCACCTGGTTAGTCTCGTGCCTTCTGAAGGTCACATGCTTGTGAATAAGCACATTTTAGCAGCTGAGTGCCAACTTCTGACTCTAAGATCTACTAACTGTCTGCAGATACACCAACCCCAGTTAAGAGAGTTTACAACCAGGCTGTTTGAGCCCTGACACCTTAGATGCAGAGCCTGGGAGGGGATGTGGGATAAGGGGCATCAGATCAGGCCAGAGACCCTCCCCATGCTTAGGTCCTCTTTTTTTTTTCAAGATTTGTAGAGTGAGGCATGATCGACAAATAAAAATTGAATATATTCAGGTGATACGATGAGATTTTTAAGATGTATAATGTGCAGATTTCATATATATATGCACTGTGAAATAATTTAGGTGTTCTTTCTTTTTTGAATTGAGGTTAAATTCACAGAGCATTAAATGAGCCTTTCTTAAGTGTATCATTCAGCAGCATTTCACTCGCTCACAATGCTGAGCGACCAAAATGGGGATAGTAGGGCCCACGTCACAGATTGGTTATAAGATCACATGAGTTTAGAAATGTAAAGTGAGCACAGTGCCCAGGATGGTGTACATGCCAAATAAATATTCTCTCTCTTTCCACTCTTGAAAATGCAAACACATTCTTGGTGGTCCTAAAATAGCCTTTAACATGGTTTACTCAGCAGCATTTGTCATTCGAGGGAGATCTGCCTTTACTCATTGGTTGTACTTCTGAGGAGCTGTATGCGAGGCTCACTTCTGTAAACCAAATCATAATGAAACGCAACAAGAATTTGCCGTTGGGGGAGGGGAATCTGCCATTGAAAGAAAAATCCTCTTTTACGAAGTGAAAGAGCTGTTATCCAAACTTATGTTTTTTAAAGGTATGCACTTGGGGATATAGGCTTTCTTGGGGGGCAATGAATCCTATTTTTCTTTTGCCCACAAATGTATGCTCATATTCTATAGCTCCAAAGCACAGAGCAACAGGAGTGGGTTACAAATGGAAAATAATGACCATTTCAAATATTCACTTCCTTCACTATATATGGACGGTGTCCATGATCACATCATGGAATGTGTCACATAACTGAAAGATACCCCCACCTCAGTGTGTGCACATGCATGTGTGTGCATGTGCACACCTGTGGGTCAGTCATGGTGGTGCTGCTGCCTCTGGTATAGATGATGGTGTTGGTAATGGTTGTAGTGGTAGGGGTGGTGGTGATGATGGAGGTGGTCATGATGTGGTGTGGTGGTGGTAGAGGTGGTGGTGGTGGCGGTGGTGCGATGGCGCAGGGAGGGGGTCCCTAAGGATATATCCTTCTGGCTCTACCTCTCTGTTAGAAGAGCTGTGGGCTGGGCCTGAGGAAGAAGACTCCACTCTGAACTAGCAGGCACCTCAAAACTGGGTCCTTGCCATCATTTATAAAGATCTTATTCTCACCCAGAAAACTGAAGCTGAATTACTGGTGGAAACATGGGAGATTTTTGTTTGTTATAATGCTGCCAATAAAATAATTTTATGTCAGATTTAACTACAGGAAAGGGCAAGGCATTTCTCAGTTCCTTAGCTGTCATGTGGCTAAAATAAATAGGATGGACAGCAGTTAGCCACTGTACACTTAGCTCTTTGAAGCCATATATTCAGAAAGCAGATGTTGGGTGTTGGTGTTTGGGGGCTGGCTTCCTGGAGATATTTTATATTGGCCAAGTTAATTGTTCTAAACCCCAAAGGCTTGACTTAAAGGACAAAATGAAGCAAGAGAATGTTCAACTTTCCCGACAGTGTCCCACAGGCAGTCCTACCACTAGACAACCTTAGCACCAAAAGCTCATTCTAGAAGAAGAGGCAGCCTAGAGAGCACAGCCCCGGGCTTCCATCCACTAACTCTGCAGACGAAGCAAGGCTGTCGAGGGGGTCCCAGAGAGAAACCCCTTCGAATGAGCATGCACTAGGGACAGAAGCGCTGGGGGGGCCTGGAAGAAGCTGGCATTCTAGTGGCACAGACAGGATGCTGACAAGGACAGAGCATTAGCTGTACTCTTCAGGGGCCTGAGGAAATAGTGACGTGACAAAGTCTACGTGGCTCCTCTGAATGGCGCCTTTTAGGTGCACATCTCGATGCGGGCCTGCAGGTAGGAGAGCAGGAGCGAGAAGGCCCCAGGGGGAAGGTCGGGCATGTCCCCCAGGGTGTGCAGGTGGCCAGCAGGCCGGGCACCGTGGAGGGCGCTGGGTTAGAAGTTGTCTGCACTGGGACGATCAGCTCCTTGTCTGAAAGGCCTCTCTGGAGGCTGACAGGACAGGGAGCAATGGGAGGTACAAGGAGAACAGGGAGCAGTCACCAGGGCAGGGGGTGCCCCGGAGCAGGCCAGCAGGCCAGCTGCGGCCCCAGCAGAACACCGAGGGGCCTGAGTACCCGGGGTTGGCCCTCAGGGGTTCAGAGGAGGACCTGCCTGCTGGGATGCACCAGCAGCCAGCATCCTGGAAGGGAGGATGGTGAGCCTCCTCCGCAGAGGCCCACACAGGTGACATCTGGGGCTCTGCTGCAGGCCATGCAGCGTCCGGGGCAGTTCCGGAGCAGTCTGTCACAGGTGGGATGTGCTAATAAAACTTTACCCAAACACAAGCTTCCCTGAGGCTGCGGGCTGGAGTCTGCCAACCCTTGCCCTAGAGCCTGAGCTGAGCATCTTCCCCAAGGGAAATCCCTTCCTTCCAAATTGCCCTCCTTCCGCCACAGGGGCCTGCAGGGGGCTCCAGTTGACAAGTGCAGCAGGTGACGTTTTCAGGGCTGGGGGTGCTTCAGTATGTCTATTGTCGCCCGAGTTGGGGGACCACCCCTGAACTGGGCCTGGACTGGGCAAGGCATGCAGCAGTCTCCGATGCCAGCACCTGGGGAACACTGCCTCCTCCAGGGCGCCCATCTGCCCTGCTCTCGCAGCCTCTGTGCGCCCTTGAACAGTTCACATCTTGTCTATCAGGTTCAAGCACACCCTCTTCCTTCCCTCGGGCCTTCAAGGGTCTCAATGATAGTACAGCTCCACCTCATACCCCGTTCCCTCCCAGCCTGGTGCTCTGGCCAACCTCGAGGGCCCATGTTAGGTCCACAGCTCTCTGAAAGCAAGGACCATTTCCTCCTCATCTCTGTACCACCAGAGCACCTAGCCTTGTGACAGGGCTCAGCTGGCATCTGCAGGTTTGAATTAACCATTGGAGCAAAAGGGTTTCCTACAAATTATCCTGCTCTTTCTGTTTCTAAGCACAAGGCCAAGAGACAACTGTTTTTCAGAAAGTGTGATTAAATTCACTAACTGGCCCAATGACCTTGGACATACTCCTTCTCCTTTGTGTGTCCTTGACCTCCTATGTTCAGCCCAGGGGCTAGGCTGAATGATCTCTAAAGGACCTTCTGACCAAGAGGGACAACAGCTACTGCTCATTGATTATTTACTATGTGCCCAGGCCTGAGCCTGGGGTAGAATGGGAGACCTGGGGATCACAGGGGCACCAGTGCCAGCTGACACTGGACGAGCAGCTGGGGCAGGGGAGTGCGGAGAGTCACTGGACCCCGTATCACACATCTGTGTGGAGGGGCAGGCTGGCAAGAGGGTGGGAGGTGGTGGCTGGGGCGGCCACACCTGGGCCCATGGTGGTCAAGTCCAGCAACCTGTGGCTCATGGCTGCTTTTCTAACTTTGGTATTTAGGGGGTTGGAAATCTGGTGAGAATGGAGGAGGGAGATGAGGAAGGAGAAAGAAAAGGCAGGAAGGAAGAGGAGGAGAAGGAAAGGCAAAGGGGAGAAGGGAGTGTGCTGACAAATTATTCTCCGGCCACTGCAGAAATTAAAATCTGTAGCCCAAACCTCAGAAGCGCCTGCTTCCCTCACTCTGCATGAGGTCTGGAACTTGGCACCCCAGGGGCAGCTGATGACCCAAATATCTGTCTGCAAGTGGAGTTCTATTGAGTTCTCTAGCTGGGGATTTCCAGCAAAAGCAAGAGGCCTCAGCCAGCGCAGGCCAGCCCAGAATTTGGGGAGCCCCAGGCCCTCATTTCCAGGGCTTGCCCCCACTTTGCATATACCCTAGATGGGGGGAATGGGGGGATGCCCGAGCTTCAGCTCAGCTGGGCTCTTCCATTGCCCTTACCTGGGGTCCAACAGAGTCTACTCTCTCCTCGGGAAGCTCACCCTCCAGACACCTGTTACCTCAGGCCTAACGTGGAGGAAGTGGAGGGGGGGAGCGCAGGGCCCAGCAGGAATGCAGGCAGGAGCAGGAGCACGAGCTCCCAGATGCCAGCAGAAACCAGCTGCCAAACGGCACACTCTCCCGGCGCCCTCTCTTTCAAACAGACGGCAATTTTCAGGTCACCGGTTTGCTGAACTGGGCTACCCAGGCAGGACCCAGATGTGGAACCCGGCGGTGTCGTGCCAGCTGAGCAGTGCTCAGGCCTGGCAGGAGAGACCGGTCCGAAGGCCAGGCCTCTGCCCGGTGGCCGCCCTGGCTGCATGTGTGAGGCAGGAAAGAGCCCTTCCTGCAAGAAGAGGAGGAGGGGAGAAAGGGAGCGAGCAGCTGCGTGCTCCGTGGGGAGGATCCCCAAAATAGAAAGGCGCATACGCACCACAGGCCTTGACCCAGAATGCTCAGAGCGACAGCGCAAATGCAGCCCTCCTCAGCGCAGAGAAGCTGCTGCTGAAACTGACGTGTCCTCAGGGGTCCTGTGTGTCTCCACCTGAGCTCCAAGGACATGCTTCCCACTGCCTTCTGAGCCAGTGCCAATCTCTGATCATTAAAAAAAAAAAGTGCGAACAGCAACAGTACCTTGTGGGCTTTAGACTGCATTCATATCCACATCTTGGTCATCGTTATCTCACAAACCCTGACGTGGGCAGGGGCAGATTATTCACCCTATTTTCCTGGTGTGGACGGAAGCCCAGACACTCACGCAAGATCTCACTAAGCGTCAGAGACAGCTGCCAGCCCGATGAGCTGGTGCCCGGACCACCTGGTTCCTGGAAGTGGGGCCATACACATAGCTCTCCTGGGGCCAGCCCTGCATGAAGCGGGGGACACTGGGCTTCCTCTCTAGGCTTCCAACTCAGCCCAGGTCCGGGCTGGCTGTCCCTACCTCCCTGTAAGATTTTTAGGCAGCTGGCACACATGCCAGGCTGTAGACAGTGCTGGTCAGAAGGTTCCAGGGAGCCACCAGGGTGATATAAGGATGCGTCCACTCTACCTCCGTTTACGGGCTGTTTCTGCCTCTGGGATGAAATCTCCAGGCCACCTGGGACTCTGGTCCGCTGCCTGAGCCTGAGCCTCCCGAGAGTCATGCTCAGCCTGCAAAAGGCCCTAACGCTCTGGGTCCCTAACCAAGGAATGGGAAGCAGGAAAGGGGGAGGAACATTGGGGTCAGGGCACCTGGATTTGAGATCTGAATTTCCAACCTACTGACTGTAACACTGGGCAAGTCCTGTCCTCCATGAGCCCCAGTCTCCAGGTCAGTGAGATGGGGTGAAATACAAATCCCTATCCCCAGGTCACGGGAGCAGATGAGCTAATGTATACAAAGTAGCCCGCACAAAAGAGTCACTCAATTCTCTCCTCCCGGTTTTGGGGTAGGATAAGTAGAACTACAGAGTAGGATCGATTTGTTCCCAGGCCTGCAGACCCTGGGAATGTGGTGGGAGGGCCAGAGACAGACAGGCCCTCCGAGCTCAGGAGTAAAGGGAAATACTCAGGGCCTCACACAGCGCTAATTTCAGGTCTCCTTACTGAGTCTAGAGCAGGTGCCTCCAGGGATGATGCATACAAATCCTGAACCTGATCACACTCCACAGCGGGAGGTGACCAGCCTCCCTCCCACTGGGTGTTTCTAGGGTCATCCGTCTACAGAGGAGGGGGTGACAAAAGAGGGCCAGTATTTTTGCAGCCATCCCAATCTCAATATTCTCCTCTCTCCCCCTTGCTCAACCCCACTTTCATTTAGAGGTGAGAAGAAGAAGAAGAAGAAGAAGAAGAAGAAGAAGAGTAGTAGTAGTAGTAGTAGTAGTAGTAGTAGTAGTAGTTGGTTTAGGCCAGTTTGTGGGTGGAAAGCAGGCTGCCTTTGGGGCCACCCAAATGAGGGTTCTTGGTGTATCTCCCCACCTTCTTGGGGGGCACCTTCCTGCAAGTCACTGGTTTTCTCAGGCTTTAGCATCTTTGTCCATAAAGGGAGAATGGTTGGAAAATTCAGAAGGAATCCCGGGCATGCCAATTCACTGTCACCTACAGGGAGCCACTTAGTGGTATTAAATGACAAAACACAGATGAGTAACCAGAAGCATCTCCTTCCTTCTCCAACTGTGTGCCCTTAACACCCCCACTTGGTCTGGAGCTGCTCTAAGAATGGACTAGGTGGCTGCTCAGAGCTGGGGTATCTCTGCACTTGTGGTGGGTGTAGACTGAGACAGAGGTGACAGGTGACATGTACACTGAGTTCCAGTTCCATGCAGGCTCCAGAGCACTCCCTCCTGCCGTGCTAATAATGTTTGAGAGATTCTCACACTAGGAATCAATCAACCCACCGATCTGGGGGAGGAATGGAGAGCTTAACTTCAAAGGGAAGGACGAAACGTTCTGCCTCCTATTAAAACTCCGTACACTGACGGTAGAGATAGATGCCTTATCAACCTTGGGTGGGTGCCCAAAGGCCCAAAAGGTAAAACTCTACTTTTCTACAGATCACAAGACTCAGTAAGCAATCACGCTGCTGAATGAATGAATAAATTCTGAAATGGTCCTTGTGCCACTGAGAACCCTCACAGTGGCTACTCCTTCATGATGTGTGCTCAGTGTTTGGGGATTTTCTTTTTTTTTTTTTTTTTGTTTGGGGATTTTCAACGTGCTCTATGACTTTGGCCAAGCTGCTTAGCCTCTTTGAGCCTCAGTTTCCTGGGGATCGCCTTTGTCTCAGGATTATCCTATGGATTACGGGAGATAAGGCTCCCCAAGTGCCTGGCACCTAGTCAGTGCTCAATTAAAGGGGGAGCTATTCTTACTCCTGGCTCGTTTGACTTTTGTCCTCGGGGAGCGCAAAGGATGGACAAAGTCCCAGAGCTGTTTAGTAGCAGAAGCAAGACTAGAATCCAGCTGTCCTGAGCCCTTAGGATGGTCTTAGGACGTACATCTTCCTACAAGGTGGCTCTCGGTTATTCACATGGAAAGCCCAGGCCTATTTAGAAGACTTCTCCTTTGAGACTGATAGCATTTTTTTTAAACAGACCTTTCCTTGAAACATGTTTTTGTTGTCGTTGCTGCTGTTTGTTTTTTGGCCAAGGACGAGAGAAGCAGGTAAGCTGAGCGTCTCAATCAGATCTCCACGTTAAAGACGCTTGCAGGATGAGGGAGAGTGGTGCCCACAGCCTCCTGGGGCTGGGGCTGGGGTGCCATCCCTGAATGCTAGGGAGCAGCAGGGACAGAGCAAACAGCGGACACGGGAGGTGCGGTTCAGGCCACACTTGGGACGGGCAAGCCCAGCTCCTGCAAAGGACCACCCCCTGCCACTCACTTTCTGGGCCCTGCAATAACTTGTCTGCACGGCAGGTTTCGTGGTGAACCAACAGGCCCTTCTGCATTTAATCTGTCCATCTCTGTCCCTCAGACCACAAACACCCGGGTTGCTGAGATCCTCAGTGTGTGCAGCAGAGCTCCATGTTAGCAGCGGGTATTGTCCTGAGGCTGCAGAGATTTCATGACCATGAAAATCCAGCTGTGCTCAAGAACTGCCCTGGAAAGACACCTGGGTGGCTCAATGGTTGAGCATCTGCCTTTGGCTCAGGGCATGATACTGGGGTCCTGGGATCAAGTTCCGCATTGGGCTCCCTGTGAGGAGCTGCTTCTCACTCTGCTTGTGTCTCTGCCTCTCTCTCTGTGTCTCTCGTGAATGAATGAATAAATAAATAAGTAAATAAATAAATAATCTAAAAGAAGAAGAAGAAGAAGAAGAAAAGAAGAAGAGGAAGAAAGAAGAAGGAAGAAGAAGAAGAAGAAGAAGAAGAAGAAGAAGAACAACAACAACAACAACAACAACAACAACAACAACAACAACTGTCCTGACTGCTGGCTGCTGGCAGCAGTGGCACCCAGCTTGGCCAGACTCTATGCACACCCAGCAGGCCCCACCGGAGGAGTGGGCTCCTTCCACATCATCCCCTTTAGAGACCACATGCATCTTCCCAGAGGATACATGTGTTCTTTACTGCGAAGAGGATTCATCTGGGAGAGTTGTTTCTGGAGCCTGGGACATATTTTTTCAGATCCCCTCAACTGGGGCAAACCCTTCATCTTCTGGGACAGCGTGGAATTTTGGAAACAGTCACGTCACTCAGAGCTAAGGGCAGAGAACAAGGTGTGCCACAGAGGAAGGAGGACTGATTTTGATCAAGCCCAAGGTGTGACTCTAAAGCAATCAATGTGAATTTTTGGCAAGACTTACAAAGGGCTCTAAACGGCCATCTGCAAAGAGATGCCAAGCCCAGAAATGGCGTGAGCAATGGCAACTTCTCCCAAGTGAGGGCACAGGTGGCTGCTCCAAGGGTCTATCCTAAGAAAAAGTCTTCCAGCATCGAGGTCTACACTGATTAAAACCAAAGCAGTTACTCGCTAGTCACACTCTTTTAAAGGATGTTGGTAGGGCTCCTGAGGAGAAGGGGAGGAAGACACTTGCAACTATAACCCCCCTCTCCCTCCCTCCCAGGAACACAAACAAGTGTGAAATGGAGAGAAATTGAAAGTCACGCCCAACTGAATCTGGACTCTGGATGCCTCACCAAGAGGTTTTCCTTCACTGACTCAGTTGTTGACCATAAAAGAGAAGCAAGAAATCTAAAGGGTGATGAGGCTGGACGTTAGAGATTGCCTTCTACGAGATGCCTGCCTGAAGGGCTGGCGATCTGGAGGACAGGCGGCTGGCCAACTGACTGCTCCATGTCTGCCATCCCGTCTGCCATCTCTGTGAGCAGGAACACTGGCAGTCAAAGTCTGCAAACATCTACGTACTCAACTGGATGCCACATTTTCAATACACTGTTGGTGGGAGACAGCGAGGAGAAACAGAAAAGCCAGATTTCAACAATCCCCCCACCCCCACCCCCCACCCCACACACACACCTGTGCACATCTCAAAATCCTAAACTAAATAGAAAGTTGACTTACTGAAAGTGGCTCGCCCTTGGAATCAATCGGAGAGGCCAAGGCCCTCTAGTTATGTGAAATGGCATTACCTCAGAGCCCCGAGCTCCCAGTTCTCTGAACAGGAAGGAAGCAGACCCACGGCTCTATAAGAGCCATTTCCTCTCTGCTGTATTAATTTCAGAGATTAAGTAAGCCACTCCTCTGTGGACCCAATACACTGAGATAACAGCCATTGTGTTTGCTGCAACTCCTACTAACAGAGCTAATCTTGGTAGACTGGTGATATTGCAGGCTTTTTATGTCAAATTCAACTAACCAGTGGCTCTCATGGTCCCTTCTGTCATCCTGGCTCCTAGACTACTACTGGAAGCCCTAACCCTTAGTTTCAGACACATAGATGATGTCTGGGCTCCAAGGGAGAAAAGGAGAAATTTGTTGAGCGGGTTTTTAAAAGGACACCAGAGCCAGAGAGTTGAATGGGAATCTCTTTTTGTGCCCTACTCGCTGGTTTCCTCTTCTCAGTGGCACTAGGAAGCTAATGCAATATGTCTAGTGCCCGTCAGTCCTACAGTTCTGGTTTCTGGTAAAAGAAAAAAAAAGGGATTTTCTTCCCTCACACTCTTCTTTCTTTCTAGTTGAAGGGGGGCAGTGCAGAGATCACTAGGCTGGGATTCCAGATAGATCTTTGGACTATATTTCCTGCTCTTCCAGAAATTTGTAAGGGGCAAGGTTAGCTCATCTCCTACATCTTTTCTAGGTCAGCTTCTAGTTCCTTACATTTTGGGTTGGTTCCCTGCCAACAAGTTTGCACAGAGAATTTCAATAACACATCTTATGTTCAAGTTTAAGATTAGAAGCATTCAACACCCCCCTCCCCCCAATAGCCCATTGTCTGACCGATTCCTGGAGCTTTCTGGGCTCCTGACGATTTCCCACCACGGCGTAATGGGGAACCATGCTCTTGATTACAAGCCGACTTTTCCAGTCATCCATTGTTTGACCTGCAATTTTATTCTTGACTCTCCAAGGCGCTTCCCAAACGACCTAGACACAGGGCTTAGGGAGAAAAAAAGTACACTGTCTTTCAGATATGAAGATGAGACCATTGACCCCGTGAATCACAGACTTTCACTCTGAGCACAGGTTTGGATGGAGTCAGCCACATTCCCTTTTATGTCTCTCTCCCCACCCCACCACCCTCATTGAGCCCCTTCCCACCCCCAGGGATGAGGAGCACTTCTGTGAAGCAGTTGTCTGGGATGAGATAGCAGTCCCTGGCCGTAGGGCAGAGTAGAATTCACTGCTGGAGAGCTGAAGGAGGGGTGGAGAAGAAGCCTGATGTAACTAAAATAACACTAGGCTTAAAGGCAGGGAATGTGGAACTTAGGTCTGGCTTTTTTGTGCCTGTGGTATGCAGTGAGATCGGGGGAAAGACTCTTCTGTTCTCTGACACAAATTTCCTATGTGAAAACCATGGCGGTTGGATCAGGTGATGGCTTAAGGACCCTTCCACTCTGCTAGAGGTAAGCCTTATGGCCCACTGAAGAAGCAGCTCCCAACTCTTGGCCCCATAAACACCCAGCCAAGTGAGCTCACTAACAGTTTATAACCTGACAGTCAGTGAGGGGAAGCAATGGGTGTTGGAAGGGGCTCATGGAACCCTGGTGTACTAGTTTACAAAAAGCTAACCACGTAGATGGTGACCATGTCTACCCCAGTGTAAGCCCTCTGTGACAAATGAGCAGACCTGTGCTAAATCAAGTAAAGTTTTTTTTTTTCATTTCTTTTTGTCTTTCATGGTGTAGACATGAAATGAGAGCTCTGCTAAGGCATTCACATAGGAGGGAAGCTCTCCTTCTTGGAAATCCCCTTGGCTGCACAAAATCAGGCACTAAAATGTCAATGTCCAGACTTCCGCTTCTGGGAAAATGGAAATGTACTCTTCCCATTTTCCCACTGAGTACAACTAAAACCTCTGGGCATTACATTTAAAACCAACATAAGATGACCCCAAAAAAGTGGAGAGAACAAGGGATTTTGGGACCTGAGGAACAATGTTGTAATGAGTTCTTTGGGTTTATGCCTCATAGACCTCAGACATGGACCTGAAGAAGCTGGCAACCCCAAAATGACAATGGACACTTACAAAAAGTCTCCATTAAAACCCTACTCTCTTTAGCTGAAGGACCAGGAAAGGGGCAGTCAACCGAGGCAGAAAACTTTTATATAAGAACTGCTGTAACCCAGCTAAACACCACAGAAAAAAGTGTGGTCCCAACAAGTCCCAACATCAGAGGCCAAGTGGGGGCCTAGACTCCACCCCCACCTGGCAGTAATGATTTCTTTCTCCCAGCCCCCTGCCACCCAGGGTGGTATCAGAGGAGACCTAATAGAGGTTCAGGACCTTTGCCTCTGAACAGTGGTAATGAGTCCAGATACCATCATTGTCCATGTCAGTGGAGATCACATGGGGAATAGTAATGATGCACTCTTACCGATCCCAGCCAGGAATGGTATCAATGGAAGCCTAGTAGGGAGCTAGAACTATCACTACTGCCCAGCACCCCAACCTCCTTGGTGTCATTAAAGGCTAAGTGGAGAACCTGGCAGAAATGAGATGGTGCTCCATTTCCTGTCAAAGCATTGCCAGAGGAAGTCAGTTAAAACCGAAGATCTAAATAAGTGCTGAAATACGGGAACTGTCAATCCAGAATCTTATACCTAGTGAAAATATGCTTCAGGTATGGAAGGGGAATCAAGAGATTCTGAGATAAAGGAAAACTAAACGGATTTGTTAGTAACAGACCCCTCGTAAGAGGATGGATAAAGGACATTCTCTAACCAGAAAGGAAATGATCAAAGAGGGAATTTTGGACACCACCAAGGAAGAATGAACAATGGAGAGAAAAAATATGGGTAAATCAAATAGACTTTCTTTCTCTCAAGCTTTCTAAATAATGTCTGATGGCTGAAGCACCAATTATAACATTGCATGCTGCAGTTCTAAATGTTATGTGGAAGAAACACTTAACACAATTACATTATAAATAGGGGAGGCTAAAGAGGTGGAAAGAGAGTTAATTTCCATACTTCACTCAAACTGGTAAAATATTGACATTAGTAGACTATTACAAGTTATTTATATAAGACACAATACCTAGAATAACCACTAACAATTGCATACAAAAAGATGCTTGCAAGGACACTATACACGAATCAGCAAACAGAATTTCAAAAAATGTTCAAGTAGGGACTCCTGGGTGGCTCAGTGGTTGGGCATCTGCCTTTGGCTCAGGGCATGATCCTGGGGGCCCAGGATTGAGTCCCACAATAGGCTCCCCACTGAGAGCCTGCTTTTCCCTCTGCCTGGGTCTCTGCCTCTCTTCCTGTGTCCCTCATGAATAAATAAATAAAATTAGAACAAACAAAATAAAAATAAATTGGTAGCATTAAGCACTAACTACCAGTAGGTTTACTAAAATGAACATGATCTAGGGCACCTGGGTGGCTCAGTTGATTAAGCAACTGACTTTCGCAAAGGTCATGATCTTGGGGTCCTGGGTTTGAGCCCTGCATTGGAATCCCTGCTCAGCAGCAAGTCTGCTTGTCTCTATCTCTCTTCCCCTTCTCCCACTTATGCACTCTCTCTCTCTCAAATCAATAAATAAAATCTTAAAAATATGAAAATGATTTAAATCTATCAATTAAAAGACAGACATAAGCATGGTGAATAAAAAACAACATGATCCAACTATATGCTGTTTATGAGATGCTCATCTCAAATATAATGATATGAATAGTTTGAAAGTAAAAAAGATGAAAAAAAATATATATCATGCCAATGTTAATAAAAAATAGTAATGAGGTAGCTCTGGTATTAGTAGACAGAGTAAACTTCAGAACAAAGAAAATCACTAGAGACAGAGAAGGGCATTACATAATGATAAAAGAGTCAATCCACCAAGAAGACACAATAATCCTAATTGTGCACACATCAAACAACAAAGTTGCATGACATATGAAGCAAAAATCAAAAGAACTGAAAGGAGAAATAGAAAAACTCACATTTAGAGTGGAGACTTCAACTTCCTCTCCCAACCACGGATAGAACTAGACAGAAAATCAATACAAAGAACTCAACATCATCATCTAAACAGGGTCTAATTGACTTTTATGGAACACTTCACCAAAAAAAAAACCAGTAAAATTTGCATTTTTTTCAAGCACTCAAGGATATATACCAAGATAGATATATTCTAATTATTCTAAAAACAATCTACAGTTAAAGAATTGAGATAGTATGTGGTGTTTTCTCTGACCATAGTGAGATCAAATTAGGAAACAACAACAGAAAATCTCTAAACACTTGGAAACTAAACAACACACTTAAAAAAACTTTCTGAGTCAAAAAGGAGGTCTCAATAGAAATTTTAAAATACATTGAACTGGGGGAACCTGGATAGCTCAGTTGGTTAAGCATCTGACTCAACCTCAGCTCAGGTCTTGATGTCAGAGTCATTTGTTCAATACCCACATTGAGCTCCATGCCCAGCATGGAGCCTACTTTAAAAAAAATACATCAAACTGAATGAAAACGAAAATACAATATATCAAAATTTATAGGGCACAGGTAAAGCTGAGAGGGAAATTTATAGTACTAAATGCTTACAATAGAAATGTGGGAGAAGTCTAAAAACAGTAAGTTTCTAATTAAGTAACCATGAAAAAGAAGAGTAAAATAAACCCAAAACAAAAAGAAGGAAGGAAATATAAAGAATAGATTTTGATGCTGGAATTATATCAAAAACAGAAAAAAAATAATGAAACCCAATGGAGGAAAGGTGGTTCTTAGGCAAAATAATAAAATTAATAAGCACCTAGAAAGACTGAGAAAGAGGAAAGAGGGAAGACACAAATTGCCAACATTGGAATAAAAAAGGGAATATTACTAATGATTCTGTAGACATGTAAAGAATAAGGAAATACTACAAGTATCCATTTTAATTTGAAAATTAGGTGAAATGGGCCAATTATTCTAAAAACACAAACTACCAAAATTTACCCAATATAATTATTAAAGAAATTAAATGTATAATTTTAAAAAACTCCAGAAAATGAGAATTCCAGGCTCAGACAGTTTCACTAGAATTATACCAATTGTTTAGAGAAGAATTAGCACCAATTCCACATAATCTCTTCAGAAAATAGAAGAGGAAAGGATACTTCCCTACTCACTGTGTTACCCTGATAGTAAGAATGAAAAATGTACAAAGAAGACTACAGACTAATATTTCTCAGGCACATAAACAAAAATATGTAACAAAGTTTTAGCAGTTTATGAGAAGAATTATACATTATGATCAAGTCAGGTTTATTCTAGGGATGCATGGCTGATTTGGCATTCAAAAGTCAACACACATTATCCATCATATCAACAAGCAAAGTAAAACAAAAATCATATGATCACCTCAAAACAATGCTGAAAAAGAACAAAATTCGAGGAGTCATACTTTCCAATTTTAAAACTTATTGCAGGGCAGCCCAGGCTGCTCAGCGGTTTAGCGCTGCCTTCAGCCCAGGGCCTGATCCTGGAGACCTGGGATGGAGTTCCACGTCAGGCTCCCTGCATGGAGCCTGTTTCTACCTCTGCCTGTGTCTCTGCCTCTCTCTCTCTCTTCCTCTCTCTCTGTCTCTGTCTCATGAATAAATAAAATATTTTTAAAAAATAAAAATAAAACTTATTGCAAAACTACAGTAATCAAAACAGTGCTACTGGCGTAAGGACAGAAATATATGCCAATGTAATAGACTTGAGAATTCAGAAATAAACCCATAAGTCTATGGCCAATTGATTTTCTAAAAGGGTGTTAAGACTATTCAGTGAAGGAAAGGATAGTCTCTTTAGCAAATGGTGCTGTGACAAATGGATAGTCCCATGCAAATGAATGAAGTTGGACCCCCTACCTCACACAACATACAAAAATCAGCTCTAAAGAGATCAACCTAAACATAGGAGCTAAAACTATAAAACATGTAGTAGAAAATATAAGAAAAAATCTTTATAACATTGGATTTGGCAATGGAGTCTTAGACATGACACCAAAAGCATGAGCAACAAAAGAAAAAAATAGATAAATTGGACTTCAACAAAATAAAAGACTTTTGCACATCAAAGAACTTTATCAAGAAAATAAAAAGCCCACAGAATGAGAGAAAACTATTGAAAATCATATATCTAATAAGGATCTAATATGAATTAGAATGTATAAAGAAATCTTATAACTCAACAATGAAAAGACAAACAACATGATCTAAAAAATGGACAAAAGACTCGAATTGGGGATTTTTCCAAAGAACATATATTTATGGCCAAGAAGCTCATGTAAGGATGCTCAATACCATTAGGCTTTAGGGAAATGCAAATCAAAACCATGATATACCACCTCCCATTCATTAGCATAATTAAAGAAAGGAAAATAACAAGTGCTGGCAAGAATGTGGCGAAATCGGAACCCTTATACATTCCTGATGAGAATTTAAATGTTACAGGTGCTGTGGAAAACAGTTTGGCAGTTCCTCAAAAAGTAAAATGTAGAATTGCCATCTGACTCTGCAAATCCACTCCTAGGTATATATCCAAAAGAATCAAAAATAGAGACTCAAACACTTTTACACAACGTTCTTATGTGCATCATTCATGATAACCAAAAGGTGAAAATAACCCAAATGTCCATCAATGTATAAATGGATAAGCAAATTTTGGTATGACCATACCATGGACTGTTACTCTGCCATACAAAGGAATGAAGTACTGACAAAGCTGTGACATGGATGAACCTTGACAACATTACACTTAAAAGAAGCCTGTCATACGTAGTCTCATGTTGTATGAAATTATATGAAATATCCAGGATAGGTAAAAGCAAAGAAATCAGATAGGTAAAAGCAAAGAAATCAGGATAGGTAAAAGCAAAGAAATCAGATTGGTGTTTGCTAGGGGCTGGGGGGAGGGGAGGATGGCAAATGACTGCTTAATGCATATGGAATTTTATTTTAGGGTGATGTAAATGTTTAGGGCCTAGATTAAGGTGATGCTTTAGTAAGTTGTGAATGGATTAAACGACACTAAATTGTTATGCAACTTTCACCTTTAAAAAAACAGGAACAACAGTAAATACTGGCAATGATGGGAGAAACTGGATCACCCATACATTGCTGGTGGCAATGAAAAAGTCACTCTGCAAAAAAAGTTACTGCAAAACTGTTTGGCGATTTAACAACTAAACACACAACCATTAAATGACCCAGCAATTGAACTCCCAGGTATTTATCCTAGAGGAATGAAGACTTGTGTCCATATAAAAATTTGCAAATGAGTGTTTAGAGTAGCTTTATTCCTAATAGTCAAACAAGGGAAACAACCCAGAAGTCCTTCAATGGATGAATGGTCAGACAAACTGGTACGTGTATACCATGGAATACTACTCAGCAATATAAAGATAGGACTGTTGATCTATACAACAGCCTGGATGAATCTGTAGAGAATTATGCTGAGTGAAAAAAGTCAACCTCCCTTATTTACATCCTGTGTAATTTCATTTATGTAACAATATCAAAATGACAAAACTATAGAAATGGACTGATTAGTGGTTGCCAATGGTTGAGGAAGGAGTGGGTGTGGGAAGGAAGTGGATGTATCCACAAGTGAGTAAAATGAGGGATACATGTGGTGATGGAAATGTTCTGTACCTTGACTGTACCGATGTCAGCCTCCTGGTTATAATATCGTACTATAGTTTGGAAGATGTTATCATTAGAGGAAGTTGGCTAAAGGATACATGGGATCTATTTGGATTATTTCTTTTTCTAAAAAAAATAAGATTTTATTTATTTATTCATGGGAGACACAGATCGAGATGCAGAGACATAGGCAGAGGGAGAAGCAGGCTTCATGCAGGGAGCCCGATGTGGGACTCAATCCCCGCTGAGCCACCCAGGTGCCCTATTTGGATTATTTCTTACAACTACATGTTCATTTACAATGATCTCAAAACAAAAAAACTTCTATTAAAATCATACAATCATATAATTTGATGCGGAGAAAGCACTTCACAAAATTCAACATCCGTTCATGATAAAAGCTCTCAGAAAACCAGGAGTAGAGGAGAACTCCCTCAACTTGATAAAGAATGTCTATAATAAACCTGTGGCTAACATTACACTTAATGATTAAAGAATAAATGCCTTCCTACAAGACTGTTAACAACAAGGCAAGGATGTCTACTCTTCTCACCTCTTATATCAAATCTATACGTTGTACATCTTAAATTTAAACAATGTTGAGTGTCAAATGTATCTCAATTTAAAAATCAAAAAACAAAACAAAACAAAAACAGTACTGGGAAGTTCTAGGTAGGCCATTAAAATAAGAAAATGAAATGAAAGGCATACATGTTTTTTTTAAAAAAAGAAGTAAAACTATCTCTATTTGTGCTTTACACAATTGTCTACGTGGGAAACCTTAAGAAACTTACAAAGAAACTCCTAGAACCAAGAAGAGAGTTCAGGAAAGTCCCAGGATACAAGATGAGTGAATAAAAATCAACAGCATTTATATGTACCATCAATGAATAAATGGACACTGGGATTAAAAATACAGTATCATTGGGGTGCCTGGGTGGCTCAGTCGGTCGGTTAAGCTCTGACTCTTACTTTTGGCTCAGGATGTGATCTCAGGGTCGTGAGAGCCTGCTTGGGATTCTCTCTCCCTCTCCTCCTGCCCCTCCCCCTTCCCCGCAAAATATAATACCATTTACTATTGCCCAAAAACTTGCCAGGTGAAAACCAAGGAAAACATACATGCTGTTTCTTCTATGCTGAAAACTATGCAACACTGATGAAAGAAATCAGAGAAAAGCTAAATGAATGGAAGAATATTCTGTGTTCATAGATTGGAAGACCCAAAATAGTAAAGATGTCAATTTTTCCCCAGTTAATGTACAGCTTTAACCAATTCCTGTCAAAATCCCAGAAAGTTTTTTTTTTAAAGATTTTACTTATTTATATGGGAAAGAGATAGAGATAGAGCATGAGCAAGGGGAAGGGCAGAAGGAGAAGGAGAGGGAGAAGTAGACTCCCTGCTTTATGGAGTCTGACTCAGGGCCCCATCCCAGGACCCTGAGATCAGGACCTGATTCGAAGTCTGACAATTAATTGCCCGAGCTACCTATGTGGCCCAAAATCTCAGCAAGATTTTTTGTAAATACAGATAGGATTATTCTAAAATAGATGTAATAATATTCCAAAATTAAATGGAAAGGCAAAGGAAGTAGAAGGGTGGAAACCATTTTGAAAAAGAAGAGTAAAGTGGAAAGAATCAATCTACCCGGTTTTAAGACTTATAATATACGGCTGCATTAATCAAGATTATAGTGGTATTGGCAGAGGGACAGACACACAGAGAACTGAAATAGATCAGAGAACCTAGAAAAAGACCTACACAAATATGTCTAACTGATTTTTGGCAAAAGTGCAAAAGCAATCCGGTAGAGGGATAATAGCTTTTTTTTTTTTTTTTTTTTTTTTTTTTTTTTTTTTTTTGATAATAGCATTCTTAACAAAGCGTTCTGGAGCAAGTGAACAACTGTAGGCCAAGAAAAAAAAAGAACATCAACCTCAACTTTATCCCTTACACAAAAATTAACTCAAAATGGACGGACCATGGAGTTAAATTTAAGATGTCAAACTATACAAGTTTCCAGGAAAAAGGAGAAAATCTGTAGGATGTAAAGCTGGCAAAATGTTCTTTCTCAAATTTGATATCAAAAGCATGACCCATAAGAAGAAATATCGACAAGTCCGACCTTATTGAAAATAAAATCTTTTTTTCTGTGAAAGGCTCTGTGAATAGGATGAAAAAACAAGCTACGGACTGGGAGTAAAGATGTACAACTTCTGATAAAGGACTAGTATCTAGAATATATAAAGAATCTCAAAAAAAAAAAAAAAGAATCTCAACACTCAATGGCAGGAAGACAAACCAATACCCAAGAGAAAATGGGCAAAAGACATGAAAAGACATTTTACTGTCAAGTTTCTGTGGATGGCAAAAAAGCACATTCAAAGATGTTCAATATCATTAACCATTAGAGAATTACAAATTAAAACCGCAACGCGATACCACTACATACCTATCAGAACAGCTAATCTGAAAAAAAAATGATCATAATAGCAAAAACAGGTGAGGATGTGGAGAAGCTGCTGGCAGGAATGTCAAATGGCAGAGACTCTCTTCTAAAAGTAAGCATGCAAGTGTCACAGGACCCAGCAATTGGGCTTTTATCCCAAAGAAATGAAAATGTATGTCCACACAAAAGAGCTGTAGTGAGACTCAAAACAAAACAAAACAAAACAAAAACCCAACAACAACAAACCCGTGGCAATAACAATTTCCTGGTTTTGATATTATACAACTGTGATATAAGGTATGACCACCGGGGCCTCTCTACCACGCTTCCAATTTCCCCTGAATCTGTAATTACTTCAAAATAAGATGTGAACTGCTATTCAAAACGGATGTCAATGTCCAGATCTAGGGGGACACTGATTCTTCTCCTTGCTTCTGGGACATGTCCTAAGTAGCGATACTTTTTAAAGCAACGTACAGAAGTTTGTACAGATGTTTTTTATTCTTTCAAAAACAATCCCCACCCAAATCTTCCTTGAGTGTTTCGGGGGCCAAGCCCGAGGCCTTGGCTGTGACCTCACTCAAATATTAGGGTTTGGGGACAAAATGGCATACGATGTACAAGGCACCCAAAGAAAACTGGAATTAAAAAAGAGAGAGAGACCCCATTTACCGTAGAGGCCACCACTAACTCCCTGGCCCGGCATCTGGAGCCCGTGCAGGGGACGGAGGCCCGGATCTTATTGCAGGGCTGGCAACACAAAACCTATCGACATCAGACAAGCTACCCATTCAGCTCTAAAGAAAAAAGGCAAAAAAAAAAATGCCACTTTTGCTTTTAAAGTCTCCACTCCACTGATTTCTTCTCCTGCCCCTTTGTGGCTCCCAGCAGCCAACGTAAAGGGGACAAGAAGGGGCGATGGCTGGAGCTTCCAGAACAAAGGCTTGATTCTCTGGGCTGCAGTAGCAGCTTACTGGCCCAGCAGCACATCAGCACACTTGGGTATTGGCTGGACCCAGGGCTGGGGAGCGCAGCCCACAGAGGAGGCACTGGCAGCTGGTCCCCACCTGGAAATTGGGCCAAGTCAGAAGGGGTCTCCCTCGCCACCCAGCATACCAGCTTCGGGCCATGGTCTCGGTTCCCCTTTCCCTCTAGATGAACCTGGGCCTGGGAAACAGCCCTTGGGCAGACCTCTCTGTCTCCAGCAGGGCTCCGCTGCCTTTCCACCCCTGCCTAGGTTCTTCCTCCCCGGCAGTGCCCAGGAGCACCTGCTGGGGAAGCCTACCCACCTCAAGTAGAAAGAAACCAACTCCCAGCAATTGTTCTTACCCAAGCACCTCCAGGACTGTAGGTGAACCCCACAGCCATGTGCCACACCCACTTTGCATTTCATTCCCACAAATCCAGGTACATTCAACTTTGTGTTTCGTGCACATCTATGTTTGGCTCTCATACAGGAAGAAAACGCTCCCCATCCTCCAATACGTGGCTGCGCCAGGGAGATGCGTCGCTCTCTGACTTTGTAGCCTGTGCCCGTGGGGATGAGCGTGGGGCAAGAAGTGTCCTCAGACCTCAGCTTCAGAGCAGAGGCCTGTGGGCAGTCTCTCTTTCCCCCCTGGGCTCTAAGCACATACCTGGGAGCCCCTGGCCCCCCACATCCAGAGCTCCGAGGGCACACTGGTACCTCTGCGGTTATTGCTGGCTCACCCCTCCCCGCCTTAGCCATGCCTCTAGCACCTGATCTCTTGCTTCCCAGGCCTGCGGACTCAGCCAGATGCCTGATGTCCACCTCCAAGTGACAGTTGCAGCCAGCTTTCCCTTGTGGCCACCTGGCTGCAGGCATGACAGAGGAAGGAAACCAGGAGCCAAGTTAAAGGCACTTGGCAAGGAAGGAAGGGGAGTGCGAGGATATTGCTGGAGCAAACTCGCAGGCCTAAAATCTTCTTGAAAAGCATGATGAAGGGACGCCTGGGTGGGTCCAGTTGAGCGTCTGCCTTTGGCTCAGGGCATGACCCAGGGGTCCTGGGATCGAGTGCTGTATCAGGCTCCCCGCAGCGAGCCTGCTTCTCCCTCTGCTTATGTATCTGCTTCTCTCTGTGTCTCTCATGAATAAATAAATACAATATAAAATAAAAAAGAGGGATCCCTGGGTGGCGCAGCGGTTTGGCCCAGGGCGCGATCCTGGAGACCCGGGATCGAATCCCACGTCAGGCTCCCGGTGCATGGAGCCTGCTTCTCTCTCTGCCTATGTCTCTGCCTCTCTCTCTCTTCTCTCTCTCTGTGTGTGACTATCATAAATTAAAAAATTTAAAAAAAAAAAAGAAAAAAAAAAGAAAAAGAAAAAGAAAAGCACAAAGGAGTTCTGCTCCCTTCACCCCCACAATCCCTGCCAGTCTGGTCAGGAGCAGCCTTGGGCTTGGGACCCAAAGGTCCCCAGCGTGCTGTACTACGAAGCCCAGTTGGGTGCCTACTTCTCAGGCGTAGCGACAGACCTGAATGTGTCTCATCCGAACTGCTTCTTCCTCTGTGTCCCCTGGGTGGGGTGAGTGGGGTAGGGGTGAGGAGATAGGCACTGCTCAGCCATTCCCAAGGTGACCGCTGAGGCCATGACACCCCTCTGAGAGGCTTCAGGGTGTTGGGCTGATTTTTGGTCAGGATTGAAGACATTCACTAGGAGAGCCCTCGGTTTTCAAGGGTGCAGTTCAGCCCCCAAAGCAAAGAAAGAGCCAAGAGACCTCCAGGTTTCAAATGGGCCTGCGGGTGAACACATCTGCAAGGTTGATGGGTAAACGGATTCAAATCTGTTTTCAAACATGTGCGCTAGTGCTATAGGTTGAATGGTGCCTCCCTCCCGTATTTCAGAAGGAGGCTTTGTTCGCAGACAGGGTCATTGCAGGTGTCAGGACTTAAGGTGAGGTCATCCTGGAGTGTGGTGGGCCCCTAATTCGGGGTGACTGGTGTCCTTATAGAAAGGGGAGGGAGAATGTCATGTGCAGACTGCAGTGACACTGCCACGAGCCAAGGAACCACCAAGCTCTACACGTAAAAGTAGGAACAGGTCCTTCTGTGGCCCCCTCAGAGGGAGTGCAGCACTCCTGACACCTTGATCTCAGACTTCTACCTTCCAGGGCAGTGAAGAAACAGGCGTGTGTGGTTGAAGCCACCCCATCTGTGGAATTTTGCTATGGCAGCCAACAAGCTTGGACACCAGGGACAAAAATGTTTGTGTGGGAAGGTGCAAGTGACGGCAAGGACGGGCCTGGGTCCCCAGCAGAGTACACTCACTGGTTACTCTGAGCTTCTCGGCTCACTGGGTAAACGGTGATCTCTCATTAAGATGACTAAGTGCTGGAGTGTACAGAGCCCAGGACAGTCTTTGGCTCTCGGCACTTGGAGAACCCCCAGTTCTGTACTCTTATTTCTCTGCCCACCCGCCTAATCTGAAGCCAGGGGTCATCCTACCTCTCCCAGGTGGCTCTGAACCGGAGCACCTGATCCCATGCTTTGCTCATGGCAAACAGTTTGTACAATTTTGTAGACAAATTGTGGCGGGGGAGCAGGGTGAGGAGCACAGGTGGGAATGGAAAAGAAGCAAGGACCCGAAGAGAAGGAAGCTCCTCTGGTGAAGAGTCCCGTGGCTGAACGGCTGGCTGCATACAGACCAGGGAGCTAAGGCCACTCGTCCCCTCCAGACTTCCAGGCCGGATGGACGGTGGGAAGAAGTGTGGGGCTGCTGGTAGGCGGAGAGCACCGCACGAAGAACAGATCTAGGGGCTCACTGCCATTAGTCACGGCCACCTCGGGCGCTGATCACAGCAGGTCACCCTGATCTGGAAGGTACTGCTAACTATTCATAATTACTATCTTCCACTAACAATCTTGGTATTAAGCTGTGCGTCAGTCAAGTCAGATGCCCTGGTCCAGCAGGATTCAGACCTGGTAGGGGCAGCAGAACCTGGGCTAGGGACAGGCAGATCAAGGGTTAGAGACCAGACTTTCTTTTCTTTTTTTTAATTTTTTTTTCTTTTTTTAAACCTGTTTTGAATTTTTTTGTCATTTAAATTCAATTTGGCAACATAAAGTGTTTAACACCCAGTTTTCAATATCAGTACAGGCAGGACTTTGGAGCCCATGGACAGGCCCTGAAGCAGGAAGGCCAGCTCCTCAGTCATGAGTTGTGGGGCTCTGGAAAAGCTGCTTAACCTTTAGGACTCAGGTTCCTCATATGTAATATGCAAAGTTCTCTACAGAAATATAACAGCTACCCATGGGCACCCACCATGAGCCAGACATCAGGCTTGGCAATTTACACAGCATCTCATGGCTATCTCCAACATCCCTACAAGATACACATGAGGAACTCCCTTTGTGTCCCCATCGCCCACGGCAGGGAGTATTTGTCTAACATCAGGCTCCTCTGTGGTCTGTGAGCTCTCCAAGGGCAGGGAGCAGGCCTTACATGTGGCTGCAGCTCTCGAGGTCAGAGCACACACAGGGTGGATGGATCTGTTGGATGGATCCACAAAGTGGGTTCAAGCCTGGGTGGAAGGCTGGACTACAGCCCTCGACAGCAGTCCCTCAGCCTAGAGCCTTGAAAACTCGGTGCGTTGGAGCCCACGTGTCCTCAGGAACGCCTAGCACATTCTTCATTCTGTGCATTTAAAAGGACTGCTTTGACAGCATGAAGAGCTGCAAGGCAGGTAATTATAGGCCCGTGCTAATAAATAGATCAATATTCCAAAACACCACTTTTGCTTTTTCAAAGTTGATTTTCAAAAGCCCCAAGTGATGTGGAAAAACTGGGATCCTCAAATACTGCCGGTGGGAATGCAAAATAGAGCAGCCACTCTGGCAAAGGGCTTGGCGGGTGCTGAGCAAGTTAAACACAAAGTAGCTACAGGATCCAGCAATTCTGCTCTTGGGTGTATATCCAAGAGAACTGAAAACATGGCCACACAATAACCTGCACAGGAATGTTCACTGTAGCACTATTCATATTAGCCAAGAGGTCTACACAACCCCAGTGTCCACCAACTGGTGAATGGAGAATGTGGTCCATTTGTTAGATGGGATGTTATCCAATCACAGAAAGGAGCAAAGTGTGACACATGCTATAACATGGAGGAACCGTGAAGTCCTGATGCTAAGTGAAAGATGCCAGGAGCAAGAGACCACCGCGTATCCTATGATTCCGTTTATACGAAATGTCCAAAATAGACAAGTCCGCAGAGAAAGAAAGTAGATGTGTGCTTGCCCAGGGCTGTGGGGAGAGAAGGGGATGTGGAGTGAGGGACACCGGGTTTCTTTTGAGGGTGACAAAAAAGTTCTAGAATTAATGGTGAGGACGGTTACACGTGTCTGTGAATACACTAAAACTCATGCACTTGTACAATTTCAGAATGAATTATATGCTGTATGAATTATATACAATCAAGCTTTTTTTCTATATATAAAGCCCAAAATGTTATCACTCCTTAATCTAACTTGGGGTTTTAGAACGATGTTCCTTTTAGACAAAGGATGAATCATCTTGCTAAGTGTGTGGAGGAAAGAAACTTTATATCTTCTACTCTTTTTTTTAAGTTTTTATTTTAACTGTAATATTTGTTTCAGGTGTACGATATGGTGAGTCAACACTTCCTTACGTCACCCCACCCCGTGCTCATCACAACATGCGTGCTCCTTAATCCCCACCACCTGTTTCACCCATCCCCACCCCCAGTCACTTCCCCTCTTGTGCCCATCAGTGTGTTCTCTAGAGTTAAGAGTGTTTCTTTGTCTGTCTGTCTGTCTCTCTTTTTTCCCTTTGGTCATTTGTTTTGTTTCTTACATTCCACATATTGTGAAATCATATGGAATTTGTCTTTCTCTGACTGATTTCACTTCACACGATACCATCTAGCTCCATCCATGTCGCTGCAAATGGCAAGCTTTCATCCTTTGTTATGGCTGAGTAACATCCCACTGCATATACACACCACCTCTTCTTTGTCTCTTCTTCTATCCTCTACTCCTAGTAAGACTGGCTCCTTGTGGAATGTGATGTCAATGGGCCTTTTCTCCTGTTGCTGGTGACCTTTCCCCAGTGACCCACATCATTAGTAAAAAAATAAAAACAAAAACAAAAAATTAACCAAGTTGATTTGGAAATGATCTCTCAACCTCTGGTTGATTATACTTTTGACATGACCCTGCTGCTCCCCAGGAACTCCCCACTCTGCCTCCTTTTGGCTTTGGGATATCATGCCACTGATGTTAAAAATGCCCTCCTCAACCATAAATCTGCCCCTCACCCCACGTCTGGGTGTCATGTGCCACTCAGTGACAAATCTGCTTGGGGCTGGGGCTTCCTGGCAGGTACAAATGTCCTGAGGCCCTACATGGAGGGCCCAGATGGCAAAATCCTGCCTCAAGGAGCTAAGACTTGTTCAGACCAACCAGTTAGCTGAGAGCCCTGTTTCTCCATTGGAGAAACCCTCCCTGCAGTGGATTTGACTCTGAGACTGAGCAGTGCATGAGAGCCACCCATCACGGCAAATGGAGAACCGAGTTTTCTGGAACATGAGGACACCAAGAAATTAGGGCAGACCAAGACAGTCTTAACGGCCGTGATGACAATGCTGATCTTGTCACATGACTGGCTGCAGCAGGACTAGCCTGAGAGTTGATATGAGGCCAAGTTTTGTCAAGGCCTCATTTTTTTTTTTTTTTTTACTGGACTTGTTCGGCATTATCTTTTCCTGTTGCACACACTGCACACTTTGAGAACTGAAAGAAGCCCTGGGATTTAGCATAGTGGTCCAGAGGCCAGGCTCACTACATGCTGGCTCTTCCATGTGTTGAACACCTAGAAAGCCAAGTTTCCCTAAGCTTCTCCATAGTCGACCACTAAATCTGGGGTGGGTGTTGGAGGGTGATGGGAAACCGCTCCAGTGTCATCCAAGAGGCCAGACCATCCCGCTTCCAGGTTGTTACACGAACATGTGCACACGCAGACACAGCTGCACACAGTTGTACATGCGCACAGAAACACAGACACACACACACGTGGTCACGCATGCGCACACACACATAGGGATGCTGGCACCTATACATACAGAAACACACACAGGCACAGGTGCACACAGCCGCATGTGCATATGGAGCAGAGATACGCAGACACAGACACATGTGCACAGAAACACATAGATACACATGCACACACACATATGTACACACACACAGATTTCCCCCCATCCCTGGCCCAGGGAAAGCACTCCGTCTCTAAGCTGCGGATGCCCCCCGGCAGTACTGGCGGGTGCCTGGCCCTTCCACCTGCCAGCTGTGTCCAGCAGTGGCGCTTCCAGCGGTGGCCGGCGGAGGGAAGAGAAGCGCGGCTGCCACCCCCACCCCCCGGCCCCGGCCCTGCCTGCCACTTGCCTGAAGGCATACACTCAAGCAAGGTTCATTTTCCCCTGAAATGACAGCAAAAACAGTGCTGTCCATGGACTTGTCCTCCAAGCGTAACTGGCCTAGGTGCCAGCCGTAACCACAGCCAAACCCGGCACGTGAAGGTATGCAGCATGCTGTGAGCTGGTGGCCCAGGAGACATCACAGGCGGAACAGGGGAGCCGGGGGACCCGGGTTCCACGTTCTTCCTACAAAAATCACTGGACCTCCGTGAGCCTCAGGCTCCTCATCTGCAAAATGGGACTGATGCCCTTTGCTCTTCAGATGAGAGCCTGGGGGACGGAGGGACCGGGGACGGGGGCCAGGCAGCCCCTTCGTACGATGCAGGAAATGGAGCAAGCCACTGTGCTGAAAGAAGCCGTGTCTTTTTGTGCCCCCTCTTCTATAGTAGAGCTCGGCTGCAATCCTAGAATGTTAGCACTGAGAGGGGAAGCTAGAGATTATAGTTACAGAGAGGGAAACTGAGGCAGAGCTTTGTCTAGGATCACGGGATCGACAAGTGGGGGGAGCAGACACTGAATCCCAAGTCAGGGCACCACGGCAGCCTCCCAGGCCATCCACGACCCTGTCTCTCTCCCGAGTGTGACCCTGCCGGCCAAGGCCGATGGGCAAGCCTCTTCACGCCTCTGGGTTTCACCCGCTCTCGACACCCTAATGAGTCTGGCCTGAGGACCCTATGAGGCTGGGTAGCCGGTACCACCTTTATCTACATCCACTTTCCTCTACGGCGGTCCACCTGTTCTGACTTCCCAGCCAGAGCTACGGGAGACACCCCAGGTTGGCTCCAGACTCCCAGTGGGGCTGGGAGGAGCTTGAGGTCCTCTCTTTCTGCATTAAACCCAAGACTTGTGGAATCCCCACCAACACCCCCCCCAATTCTAAGCAAGGCAATGTGGGGATCAGAGCCTTAGACCACTAATTAGGACAATGCTCGAGAATTCTTCATCCCCTTCAGAGCCCGAAGTGCTCTAAAAAGAAAGTGGGAGGAGACAAGGCCACAGCTAAGAGGAAACATGGGCACTTGTCATCGGGCATGGTGAAGAGGTGTCCCCGTACATTTGCACCCACGGTCCAGCTCCATCTCTACTGTGGTGGGTCCAGCTGAGAAACCTACCTAAGGAGGTGGATAGATAATAGGAGGGAAGGGGACTTAGTCAGTGGCCTGTAGAAACAGTGAGAGTTAAAAGAAGAAACAGAACAGTCATTTCTTTCAAAATAAAGACTATTATTAGGCCAGAAAAGATCTGTGGAGAGCTCATGCTTAAGTTGTCTTCGTTAACACATTCCACTCTTTTTTTTTTTTAAAGATTTTATTTATTTATTCATGAGAGATGCCGAGAGAGGGGCAGAGACACAGGCAGAGGGAGAAGCAGGCTCCCAGAGGGAACCCCGATGCAGGACTCGATCCCAGGACCCCGGGATCATGATCTGAGCTGGGGGCAGAGGCTCAACCGCTGAGCCACCCAGGCGCCCCCACATTCCACTCTTCAGATAGATTGAAGAATAAGACAGAAAAACCCCCCACAGTGTTGCACTCACAGACCACATGTAGAAATCTCATTTGGTGGGAGAAAAATGTGCTTTCAGGACTTATGATGATGAAATGAATTCTCTCTGTTCTTGGAAATGCTTCTTTGCAAATATTTTTGATATTATTTCACAAATGAAAGAAAACAGGCAAGGCTGCTACCCCCGGCGTTGGAGGAAACAATCTAATTTTCAAGATACTTATCACGACTTGGCAACAATGGCTCTGGTTTCCAAAGAAAGTGGGAAAATTGCTGTGCATTTCGGAAATGGTTCCCAGACACTTCCCTCCGAGGACACGGTCACCAAGACGCATAGGAGCCGGCGTGACGGATGCATGCAGTCAGCAGCCACTCGCCAGACGGCGTGATAAGCAGGCAAGGGCAACGTCCACCCAAGCCAGCTTCTGGCCTCCCAGAGAGCTGAGGGGGAAAATCGCTTTCGTAGGCTGCCCTGCTCGATCACAAGAGTGAATCCTCCCAGTCCAGACTCCCCAAGTTGATTTCTGTTGCCAGTCCCATGCCACGATCGCTGCCTTAGCCAACACGAAGCCGCACCACTGTGACCTGCCACGGGCAATGGAGAGGGGAGCCCCGAGCAGACCTTAGATGCAAGGCCCTTGACACATCTCAGAAGCCCAAATGCTGAGACCTGAGCGCATAAAGCATCTTTTCTTGATCAAAACTGTCTTGCCTGAGACAGAAAAAAACAAACCCGTGCCGTCGGCTGGGGCTTAAAACTGTGGAGGCCGCATGCGCTGCCGTGTGCTAGTTCCCCAGGAGGACCAAGTTTCAGGATAATGACTCGAGCCCTGCTTCAGGCTTAGGCTACCCTGCTCAGGGGCCCCAACTGCTCCGTTCACCTGAGGAGGCATCCTGAGCCAGCCAGGAGGCATGCAGGTCTAGCTTCTTCTGAACCCCACTCTACCCCCTGCATTTGTTCCTTCTGGACTGACCTCTTCCCAACCCGAATCAGCACCACCTCCACAGCTTCATGAAGTCCTTGCTCTAATTCCTTCAAGGGGAGATATTAAGTGCAGTTTGGGATCAAACGCAAATGTGTGTTTCTGGAGTTTAATGGGTTCAAACGGTTAGAGCTTGGAAGGCATGCCGCTAGGGCACAGTACAGAGCCACAGAGCCCCAGGCTCTTCAGTGGTGTGTCACCAAGTTCGGTCCTTCAAGTGTGCATGTAGTTGGTTAGGAATTCAGAAACACGCCAAACAAACACTTCTGTGCCAAGACTTTGCAGTTCATTCATCCCATCAGCTGTCCATTTATTCATCTAAGCAAGCTGCCTATGTCATCCGGATTCATCCTTCCTCTTTTTTCTTATACAAAAAAAAAAAAAAAAAAGGATGGGGGAGTTGTACAGAAGGTAGTTGAAAAGAGACAAACTTCGTTTTCTACTGCAACAAAGTTGAGGTACAGTAAAGTCCAGGTAGCCATATAACCTTGGTGTGTCCAAAAGGCATTGTCTTAATAATATTTGCCTTTTAAAATGGTTAAGAAGCCTCTGGTGGTTTCTGGAATTCATTTCATATCCATTTCAGAATTGCTGCTTTTCTTTGCTTTTTGCTTTTTTAAAAAAAGATTTATTTCAGAGACAGAGAGAAAAAGGGGGGGCAGAGGGAGAGAATCATCAAGCAGACTCCCCACTGAGTCAGAACACAACGTGGGGGCTGCATCCTACAACCCAGGAGATCACGACTGAGCCAAAACTTAGACTCGGACGCTCAACCCACGGAGCCACTCAGGTGCCCTGAAGAAATTGCTTTTTATGAGAGAGTATCTCTGCTGAGTTTCTCTGGGGTATCCGAAGTTAGAGATGGAGGAGCCCGTCCATCTACAAAGGCTGATAGGGTCTCTGCTTCCCAATAAAATGTTTTCCAACTCTTGAAGCATCTGTCAACATACTCAGAAGAATGGGAACGAAATGAACCCAAGGCTCGGCAGTCAGAGTCCTGCCTGGGTGTTTATGCAAAAGCTCAGAAGTTGGAATCTGGAGCCCTGGGTTCAAGTCCCAGCTTCGGACGTTGCTGGCTGCATGCATCTAACTGTGAGCCCTGTTATCCATCTGTCTCTCCAGCCACCGCGCTGGCCACCCTACTTGTCTGTACCCCCGATGTGAACTGAATTCCAAGCTCCAGGGGCCAATGTGGCAGCACCTCCACCATCGCACCTGACGGGCCAACGTGCGCACTGCAGCCTAAGATCCTGGTGACACTGCTGGCAGGCCCAGCTCACTGCTAATTATGCTGAGGTCATGGTCAATTAAAAAGTCCCTGGGATCCCTGGGTGGCGCAGTGGTTTAGCGCCTGCCTTTGGCCCAGGGTGCGATCCTGGAGACCCGGGATCAAGTCCCACGTCAGGCTCCCGGTGCATGGAGCCTGCTTCTCCCTCTGCCTGTGTCTCTGCCTCTCTCTCTCTCTGTGACTATCATAAATAAAAAATTAAAAAAAAAAAGTCCCTAGTTTTTTGCAAGCTTCGATTCCCTCATCCTACACTTGGGCAGATGGATCCACAACTCAAACGTTGGACCTGCCATTTGTCTGTTAAATTTCCCATGACAATTTCAGGCTCGTGAAGGTCTCTTGAGATCCCAAGTTCATGCTACGGGGACTTCATCACCCTCTGGGATGATGGCAGGGGCAAAGGGCAGATCTGGGGTTCACTGAGGAATAAGTGAAACTGGCCAATGGAGAGCCTGGGGACTTGCCTCTAGAATTCCTTCCCCGAGGGAGTACATTCATCCATTACCCCTGGCCTTGGGATTCAGTCCTTTAATTGGTTACACAATCACATAACTGGGCTGTAAACAAGGATTTCACAACAGACGCTGCCAAATGCTTTGCTGAGGTTTAAAAACGCTTGCTTTTCTCTGACCTACCTGCCCAGTAAGCAATTCCAATGGACAAGGAGCCTATTCTAACACAACAAGCTGCTCCTAATAAACTCATGTGGCTCCGAGGCAGTGTGTGTGGAGGTCCCCACTCCTTCTGCTTTTGTCTCACACTCACTTTTTTGTTGGCTTCCTTTCCTCACTCACTTTCCCTAATAGCACGTTCTATGGTTTTTCCAGGAAGCCACACCACGCTAACTATAGCTGCACAAGAGATCCAGCATGGGGAACTTCTTTTCTGGCAGTTTGGAAGCATGTGCCCATCTGGTGGTTTATGGTTCCTCTTTGCAGTTGAGTATGTCTCCTTAAAAGTCCGTGATGAGGGTTCACGGGCTTGTTAGCAAGTGTTCTCCCCTCTGCAACTGGCCAGTTGGCCCCCCGGCTCACAATCCCTTCATCTGTCCTGGTCTCCAAGTCTAGCAGAGCCCATGGATCTCTGCAGGATGAGTCTATTCGCGGTCCAGGAACTCCAGGCTGTAGTGTTTCTTCGCCACCACCTCTCTTTTGGGGGCACACCCCTACTCCAGCCCTCCACCCTTGACTTCGATGCATCTCGGCTGCTTCCATCAGATGCTGCTGCCTCTCTGGGCGATCTGGAGTCTTATCCTTGGGGCGATGAGCTCTAAACAATTGTTTCTTGCATGTGGAAGAGGGTTTTCTCTGGTCTTCCCCTGTCTCATGCCTTTCTTCTCATTCCTGACCCAGTCTTCCGTCGGAAAGCGCACCTCCAGAACAAACTCATAAATGTCCAGGGGAGCTTGTTAGGCATTGCCCTGGACCGCCCCCTGCCCGCCTTCCAGCGATGGCTGAGTGGCAGTCACTGGATTTCCCGAACAGGAAGCACACGACACTTGTGCAAAAGGGAGGGATCTGAGAAACACCGTGTGAGAGAAGCCGAGCGGGGGCAACTGAGTGGTCGCTGAACAAAAAGACATCTCAGATGAGGTCTCAAGATCCCTGAATTGGTAGGGAGATGAAAAGTGGCTATTAAATTAAACTAGCAGGGAGAAGGTGGTCGCAAGTCCCTATAGGCCGGAGGCCAAGTCCATTGGTCCACTGGGTTGGGCTAGAGTTGCCAAGACGTACGGCAGGACCAAGTGCAGGACTGGCCAGGGAACATGAAGGGTTTCAGGCCTGCAGGGAATGGCTGAGAAGGGGAGTCCACCCCCCAAGAAGAGCCTGAGCAGGAGCAGGAGAGGTGGGTTTTTGAAAGCAGTGGGTGGTTCCTCCAGCTGCGTAGATGGTTGCAAGTTAGCAGCTGCCTGGAAGCGGAGGGGTGCTGGGTGAGGGTACAATGCCATGAGAAGTGGGGACAACTTCACATGTTTCTCACTTGATGATGGGACTATGAGGAGAACTGAACTCCTTCCCTCTCACGCTCATGACGGGTTGATGTGATCTGACGTTGGGTCATGCATCACAGGGCCCCCACATTACTGTCTGCAGCTCAAAGTACAAAATAGAATCCCAGTGTCGTTGATCTGCTGACACGTAGACTTTTTTCTTCCTACTGAGTGAATGCGGTTCCTTCAGGGAAAATCCGTACAGCCATACTAACCCCATTTTATCTAGCTTTAGAACATTCCATGGGGCGCTTGCAAATCCTTAACTTTCATATAGTTGTAGATAGATCACATGGTTTTGGGTACTAAATGTCAATTCCCTAAATTTGACCAAAAACAATGATTTGCAAAGCGCACAGGCCAGTTAAATAAAGTGGATTCAATTCCCTGGCCATCTGCCGGCCTCTCCTGCCAGTAAGCGCAGTTTTTGCTCCTAGGCCTCTGACAGCTCTAGCAGCAGGCTCGCTGGGACCTAGGAAAGAGGGAAATGGGACAGAGAAAGCCACCCTGGCAGCAAAGGGTCCCATTGAGCAAGTTTGTAGGGCGATCCTGAGACTGGGCAGCGTGGGGTGTGGTGACAGGGTCCCAGGCAAATTGACAAGGCCGCCTCTAGGCAGCCGCTGGTCTAACCTGTACATGTCTCCTCTGCTCACCATAGTGGCCTCGGCTACAGCTTCTCCAGCTGGTTTGGAGGACACATCCAAGGGGCACTGTGCATGATAAAGGCTGAAATGGCCTTGCAGCTGGCAAGACTGCTCCAGAGCACAGGCCGTGGTGGTGCCCAGCTGGTCCAGCAAGACAACAGTCCATGGTTCTCTGCAAAACCTGCTGTCCCAGCTTGGAGCCAGACTGGGGTTGGGGAGGGTAAGTGCTACTAAACAGTTTGTGGGGGTGGGAACTGTATGATCTAAAGCCAGCTCCTCCGTACCACACAACCATTCTGTGAGGCAAACAGAGTTGGGGTTCCTATCTCAGAGGACGGTGCTTTGGCTGAGGAAGGGGAATGGGGCACTGGCCAGGCCTTGTGAGAGCTAGGCAGCACAGGGCTGGCCTCTGAGTTCCTTGGGGAACACTGACTCTTAGTGGGGAGGACCTAGGGTGGACCCCAGACTGACTGTTGGGGCTTCCTGGGACTCGGAAGGGTCTGGATGTCACATGATGTGCCATCCTGAGAGGCAGTATAGTAGCCGAGCAGTGAAAACTCGGACTCGGGCACGCCACAGTTTGGGTTTGAATCCCAGCTTTGCTGCTAATTAGTTATGTGACCTTGGGGAAGTTACTCAACCTCCTCATGTGTGTTTCCTTCTCTGCGAAAGAGAGATGGTGATGACTGCCTCTGCCCATAGGGTTGTGATAAAGATCAAAGTACCACACCTGTACTGCACTCTGAACAGGTGCTGCCACGGGGTAAGCCCTTAGCGAATGTTAGCTAGTGGCCCTGCCTTCCTCTAGGCCCCCATCTGGGTCCTGGCGGAGGGGAGCCTGGCCACCTTAGCAATAATGCCGGGTGGACTGAAACGTTATCACACTCACAAAGCAACGCTGACTGTTTTTATGTCCAGTCTCGCCACCACTAGAATGTGAGCCCCATGCTGAATATCTGGTTCCTAGAAGAGAATCTGGCATGCAGCAAAAGAGCAGGTGCAGGAATCCCCCCTGGAGAAGGTCCCAACGTTTGAAAATTCCTAACTTGGGTGCAAACACAGTTGGGTGTCACACAGGGTGACAGTAGAAGAGACCTAAGCAGGCTTCAGACAGTCTCCAGAGCTAAGAGCTGGCCTAAGGGTCGGGAGGGTGGCCCCTTTCTGGGCCTCAGTGTCCTCTCTGGATGACAAACAATGTGAGGTGGGACCGTGGTCCGTGCCCTCCGGGAAGTTCCTTTCCCATCAGGGCCCAGAACACGCAGGGCACTAGCAAAACAAGAAGGGAAGGGACACACCCAGTTCCGAGGCTTGGGCTCACTACCATCAAGTTCAAGGCCAGGTTCAATTTCTGACAGCACTAGCCACAGCCCATTTCTATGTCAACTACAGGAGCCAATTTATCTGGCTTGCTTTATATTAGGTTCATCTCCTCCCCCACCTCCATTCCTAAGTGTGAAACTTAGATTTAAAAGACACGTTCTGAAAAGCAGGTACATTTTGACAGGAACGACTTGAAATTGCCACAGGTGTGAACACACATGAATAGACCACTGTTTAGTTTACTGCTGAGAGCCACATATTCTGTGGAGAGGCTACTGGGCTGCCCAGTCTCTTTTTTTTTTTTAATTTTTATTTATTTATGATAGTCACACACAGAGAGAGAGAGAGAGAGAGAGAGAGAGACAGAGACACAGGCAGAGGGAGAAGCAGGCTCCATGAACCGGGGGCCCGACGTGGGATTCGATCCCGGGTCTCCAGGATCGCACCCTGGGCCAAAGGCAGGCGCCAAACCGCTGCGCCACCCAGGGATCCCGGCTGCCCAGTTTCTCCCAAGTGCACACACCTTGGCATATACGAGAGAGAAAGGCTGAACCCAGACCAGTCAAGGGGCTCGCGTTATCTTTAGGTCGTCAGCTTACGACCTTCGCTTCCAGAAGCCAGAACCCATCTTGGCAGCGATGGCCCCCATCCCTAAGTCCTTGTCATCTTTGGGTAATGGCAATATCAATATCCAGTCTGGATGATGAGGCCGGCTCATCTACCTCCTGCCAAGCAGCCAGCCAGAGGTATTATCCAATTGAGTGAGGCTTTAACAAGAGGAAAGCCAGAGACACAGACTACTAGTGTGTGGCCCACAATAATGCTGACTACAGGCAAAGGAGGAGTGGCACGCCCTGAAGCACCCAACTGACTGATGGTACCCACATTTCACGAGAACGCATACAACCCAAGAGCACCTGCGTCCAGGTGGGGAGAGCGTCGGACCAACAGCTCGGCAGGCCGCCCCGTCTCTGCGGAGCTCCTCAAGGCCAGAGGGAGTTTCGCTGCACACTTTCCGTGGCGGAGCACCCCACAGCATCCCACACAAGAGGCCGTGGCCACCCCCCTCAGCCAGACCCCACTTCTCCGCAGTCCTGAGTCGTGTTGCCTACCACATCCCCCACGTTTCCTTTCTCCACCATGTGTTAGTTCCCACCCTAGGTGGGAAGCAGCGACTACCACCGGCTTAGAGACTGTGGCAAAGTAGCCGAGAAGCACTGGAAAACAGCTCATGCAACCAAATGCCAATGTTTGAGCAAACCACCACCCCAGGCCTGCCTCCCCCGCATTGGCCCTGCAAGTTTAGCTACTCAGCGCTTCCATTTGCAGACATAAACATCCACTTACGGGTTCTGAAAACACCATCTAAGCCAACATTTGGACTCAAGTAATGCTAACAGGGCTGCATAGTCAGTAAACTCCCTTTTCTGCTGTGTGCCTTTGCAATACTCTCCGGGAAGAAGGCACTGGAATCTTACAGATAAAAGTTGACATGGAAGTAAGTTACCAATACATGAAAATATTGGATTTTAAGTAAAAAATACTGTACTCTGCAGATAAAGAGAACAGAGATTCCCCCCCACCTTATCTCAAAACAGATCCATTTGCAGAATTGCTGAAATGGAAGTAATTATCAAGAACTGAGAACATTAATCAAGAAAAACCTGTTCTTTCCTTGATCCCAAACTCTGTAGATAGAAGAATCAATGGACTAAAAATGAAATTCACTTACACCATGAGGGACAGTTAGTTTTCTCCTCCGAAACCCATCTGATGTTTCGTACCTTCCCCAGATATAGCAGAGGTTTCCCACCATCCCTGTGGGGAAAGGAGCCCCTCACCCCCCTCTCCCAGTGGTGTGCTGGTAAATAATTAACATGCAGCTCTCCAGGGGGAAAAGATCTCACTGGGGCTGATTTCTGGCCACCAACAAAATTCCTGCAAATGTAACAACTGGCTTTTGGGAGCGGGTGCTCACCAGCTCTAGCACCTCGCTGCCCCTCCCCTGCCTGCATGTGTGTGTCCTATGCCTTCTACTCTTGGATTGCAAAGATGGCAAAGAGACAGATCACCAAGGGGGGAATGTGGATTACTGTGATGGTCACACACATGCAGTCTTTTGGCTTATGAACTCTTTCCCTGATGACAGTTCTCACAGCGAGTCTTTAGTAAGGGCCAACACAGTGCCGGGTTGTTCTACAAGCATTACCTCACTTAATCCTCATGTCAACACTAGGAGGTAGGTACTCTTGTTATTCCCATCTCAGAGAGGAGAAAACTCAACTCAGAGAGGTTTAGCAGGTCACCCAACGTCACACAGCTCACAAGTGGGGAGTGAGGACTGGAACCTACGTTCCCTGGTGGTGCTTTGGCAGTAAGAACAAAGTACAGTACTGCATCAGAAGAAGTTGTAAGGTCAACCATTTGGCTTAGCTGAAGAAACGGGAAACAACAACAACCACAACCAATTAACTAGGTTTTGGTGTTGCCTTAGCAGAGGGCTCTTAACTTAGGGTTCATGGATACGATTCAGAGAGTCAGGAAAGTCAAAGGCAGGAAAAAAATTACATTTCTATTTTCACTGACCTCTAACTGAAAGTTAGCATTCCTTTCAATTATGAGTGTTGGCAACATACCAGTGTAATATTTATGGAACCTGTGACTTCGTCACCAAGAGAAATCGCAGACATTTTTATTTCACATTATGGTCATGGCAGGAATCTCCAAATATCGCTACCTCAAAATTACAGTAGTTATGAGACCTACTGCTAGATATTCTTCAGTGTGTTAGGAAGCAGTTATTAACAAAGCAAATTTTTCATCTATTTATATATGTTTGCTACTTGGATAACTGTTTCGGTCCAATTGGTAGCTTTTGTGATCCCATTGTTTTGTATTTAAGAACAGGTTTTGTTTTTTTTTTTTAAAGATCCGTAAGGTTCACCAGAAAGTCAAGGGCATCCATAGCATGGAAAGGCTTAAGAAGCCCAGGCTTTGACAGTACTTTCACGAGCACCCAGTACTGATTTTCTTCCCTTCCCTTCCAGAAGGCTTGAGGACCAGCTCGGTCCCAGAATGCTCCAAAGCCACTCCATCACAACTGTTCTAAGAATCCTAGAATCTACAGTCTTCCCTACCCCATTGCCAGGTATAATGAGCCTTTTGATTGCTGGTTAGAGAGGTTCTCCTGAGAGCTCTGTGTCTGGTTTCCAGAAACAGGCATGCTTGTTTGTTTAGGATGGCTGGGTCCACTCGGATAGAGGCCATGCCCATGGCTTGTAATCGTCGACGGGCACTCTAGCATTTTTCCCTGGTGAGACAGAGCTTGGGATCATGAGTCAGTCCTTCCTGGGAAATGGCTGAGAAGCAGCTTTCAGAGACAAGAACAAAGTGGAAGGGGTGACTGAGGGAGGGGTAGGGGAGAGGCTGAGTCAGACCCCAGCCACTCTTCTAGACTCTCCTAGAAGCCCTGCTCCATAGACGATGGCACTGACTGGCCTGCCCTCCCGGGGCCAAATCACTCCAGGGCAGCTCGGCAACTCTGTCTTGTGTCTCCCCTGGTGGGGCCCCAAACCCAGCTGACATCTGTCACAGAGAAATTCTAGAATGAATTTCCCATGAATATCTTAATGGGAAAATACTAACAGGGTGGGTTTTCCAGGGAGTAGGACACCCACCTCCTCTTGGCTTGGGCATCGAGAGCTTCCACAGGTACCCAGGGGAACCCAGGGGCACTTGCATTCTAAATGGCAATGAAGCAAGGCTGCAGTCTGGGTGGGATTCGGAGTACTTTCATTTGGGCGGCATTGGATTTTGCTCGTTTGCTACCCAGGTTTTGTGAGGTGACGGAGGTTCGAGGGCAGGGTGCCTTTCCCTCCTGACCCATGTGCTTGGATTTCATCTTCCTTGGCCACTTGACAGGGAGCGAGGACCTCACCCCGAGCCCCTTCTCCACCTTGCCTCTCTCCAGGCGGCCTCTAAAGAGGTAATCGGAGAATGAGGGGCTATGCACAACCTGTTGGTGGGAAACAGGTAGCCTCACAGGTACCCTCCCGGTCTGACTTATTCCAAGTCATAAGCCACATGTGTCCTGACCCGTGGCAATGGGCAACCAGGCCCAGGCCTTAATGTGGTCACAAAGGGGAGCTCCAGGGCTTGGAAATGGGTGCCCATGGAAGGTTCCATTAGTTCCTCAGAGAGTTTCCATCTCTCTGGCGGGCAGCCAGGAGAAAAGCTCTGAACACACGTCAATCGTTCCCCCTCCCTTCCTTCAGCCCTTGGCAGCTCTCAGGCTTCCTCCGAATGGGCCAGTTTGACTCCACCATTGATGTGCCCCTACGCCCCGCGTGCCTCTGGCCCCCCACACCCAGTTTACTCTTCGCCACTTGCCCCTCCTTCCCATCTCATTTCATAACACAGCCCCCAGGACTAGACTGACGGTGATTTCTGGACACTGCCCCATGTCCGGTTTGCTGCAGAACCGGTCGAAAAACCACGAACCTCTGCCAACCTCACAGAAAGGCCTGGATTTGAAAAATCATGCCTGTGTGGAATGTACAACTACTTTGAAGAAAACACTTTGGGAGTTTCTCTAAAAGTTAAACATATACCTTATAACCCGAGCATTCCACTGCTGGGTATTTACATAGGAGAATGAAAGGCGGTGTCTACACAAACACTTTCACCTGGACGTTGACACCAGTTGTATTTATAGTAACCCCAAACTAGAAGCAACACAAATGCCCCCCAACAGGTGGACGGATGAACCACTGCGGCCTAAGCTGTACAAGAGAGCATTAGTTGGCAATAAAACGGAATGGACAATGGATACACACAGCATGACTGGATCTCCGTCATTACACTGAATGAAAGAAGCCAGAACAAAAAGGAGCCCCTATTCTGTGATTCCACTTAGGCAAAACTAGAAAATGCAAACTGCTCGACTTTGACAGCAAGCAGATGAGCAGCTGTCTGGGGACGACAAAGGGGGGTCAAGAGGGAGCGACTACCTAGCAGTATAAGGAAACTTTGGGGGTGTGGTATATCAGTATTTGGGCTGGAGTGATGGGACACGCATGTGTCAAAACTGATCGACTACATGCAGTTTGTGCTATGCCAGTTATACCTCAACTATGTAACGAAACGATCCGATCGCTGCTCAGTTGCCAGCCTTGGGTGATTTTTGACATTTCATATGCTGCATCAATGCACTTTCTCATTGTTCTGATACCTGAGCTTTCCTAGCTCTGTGGATGAGAGTCTCCAGTGTATTTTCACTTGAATTTTCTAGAGGGTTCCAGGAGGCCCCAGCCTAGGGAGAGGCTGCTAGTGAAGGAAATCACTCTTTAAAAATCACAACCATTTGTGGAGATCCTTTAGCAGCAGGGGAGTGAGTATGCCTGTGTTTTGCTCTTTTCTACCAAAAGGTACAGCTGATTTACCCAGACGCCAGACGGTGCAGGGAGTGTCCCACCACACGGTGGCCCTGGGGTGGCTCTCGGGAGGGTGAGCTACCTTGCTCTTTATCCCATGTGGACAAATGGGAGCTCTGTGCTGCCCGCTGCTCAGCTGAAGGTGTCTGCAGAGCTGCAGAGAGGGTTACTGACCTACCAACTTTCAGAAACCAAATAATAAAATCTGGTGTCAAGCCTGTAATGACTTTGTTTATTGAGGTAAAAAATCATATAACATGAAGCTAGCCATTTTATTTTCATGTATTTATTTATTTTTAAAAGATTTTATTTATGTATTCATGACAGACACACACAGAGAGAGGCAGAGACAGGCAGAAGGAGAAGCAGGCTCCCTGCCGGGAGCCCGATGCGGGACTTGATCCTGGGACTCCAGGATCATGACCTGGGCCAAAGGCAGCGCTAAACCACTGAACGACCCAGGCATCCTGAAGCTAGCCATTTTAAAGTGTACAATTCAGGGCAGTTCTGTGCAATCATGGGTTTTATGTGGTTCCAAAACATTTTCATCCCCCAAAAGCAAACTTTGTACCCATTAGCAGTCACTGGCCACGTCCCACTCCCCACCCCAACCCCTGACACCTATTAATCTGCTTCCAGTCACTATGGATTTTGCTCTTTTGGACATTTCATATAAAGGGGATCATAGGGATGCCTGGGCGGCTCAGTGGTTAAGCATCTGCCTTCGGCTCAGGGCATGATCCTGGAGTCCTGGGATCGAGTCCCACATCGGGCTCCCTGCAGGGAGCCTGCTTCTCCTTCTGCCTGTGTCTCTGCCTCTCTCTCTGTGTTTCTCAAGAATAAATAAACAAAATCTTTTAAAAAATGAAGGGGATCATATAATATGTGATCATCTGTGTCTGGCTTCTTTTCCTTAATGTGTTTGGGAGGTTCATCCATGTTGTAGCAAAGATTAGGACTTCATTCTTTTTTTTTTTTTGATTTTTTAAATTTAAATTCAATTTGCCAACATATAGTATAACACCCAGTGCTCAACCCATCAAGCGTACCCCTCCTTAGCCACATGTAGAAGAATGAAACTGTTCCATTTTCCTATACCACACACAAAGATAACACAAAATGGTTGAAAGATCTAAATGTGAGACAAAGAATCCATCAAAATCCCAGAGGAGAACACAGGCAACACCCTTTTTGAACTTGGCCACAGCGACTTCTTGCAAGACACATCTGTGAAGGCAAGGGAAACAAAAGCAATAATGAACTCCTGGGACTTCCTCAAGATAAAAAGCTTCTGCACAGCATAGGAAACAGTCAACAAAACTAAAGGACAACCTACAGAATGGGAGAAGATATCTGCAAATGACAGAGCAGATAAAGGACTTCATTCCTGTTCATGGCTGAAGAATATTCCAGCACATGGGCTACAATGACTTTGTAGAATGAAGTTCTTCTTCACTTTCTGAATCAAAATCCCTGGCTGGAACACATACCAGCTGCAGTCTCTGTAGCTGTCACAAATCAAGGATGAGATGAGGTATGCTGAGGTACTGCAGAAAGAACAGTCCCCTGGGAGGTCCGAGTCCTAACCTCCTCAGGGGACTTCCAGTCTGTGACCAGGAGTAAGCATTTAAGCCACAGAACAGAATGGATTTGTAGGCCACCATCTTGTTTCCCTGACAGTAGCCTGTGACAACTTCTGAGCAACACCCAGAATTTTTTTTCTTTTCTTATTGAGCCTCCCTTTAGAGAACAATGAGGCCGAAGCTGGATCCAAAATAAAAGACAATCTCTTCCCAACTCACCACAGCCACTGCCAGACCTATACGTAACAAATGTCCCCTCATAAGCCCCCTCACTAGTTCCTGAGAGCCTCCTCAGTTATCTTTGATACTGCTTGTATTAGTTTTCTATGGCGACTGTAAGAAATTACCACACACCGGTAGCTTAAAACAACAGAAATTCATTCTCTCATACTTCTGGAATCCAGATGTAGGCAGGGTCTGTTCCTTTTGGAATGCTTCTCTGAAACAGAGAATCTGTTTCATGGCTCTGCCCTAGCTTCCGGTGTTGTCGGCAGTCCTTGGCATTCCTTGGTCTGTAGCTGTGTCACTCCTCTGTCTTCACAGGGCCTTCTCTGAGTTTCTGGGTCCACCTTACCCTCTCCTTGTAAAGACCCCAGTCAGGTTGAACTAGGCCCACTCTAATGACTCCCTCTGACTTTGAGTACCTCTGCATGGACGCCATTTCCCAGTACAGTCACCTTCATAAGTAGTGGGGATCAAGGCTCCACCGTAGTTTTTTCGGGACACAATTCCATCCACAATACCATTCAAGTCTCTGAGTTGAACACCTTCCACGCTTGTTAATAACATATTTTTACCACAAATTCTAGCCGACATCTCTGTGTGGGTGAAACATCGGTCAAGCTTGCCTTTGGAGTAATAGCCATCTGCTGATTCTGCCTCTCAGCCGTCTGTCAGGCCTGTCTCCTTCCACTGCCCTGGCTTATCCTCATAATTTTCCCCCTGGACTCCTGCCACAGCCTCCTCTCAGGGGACCCCCTCTGCCTCTAGTCTCTTCTTTCCAATTTGTCTTCTGTACTGCAGTCAGAGGGATCTTTCCAAAACTCTGATCTGACCATCTTCCTTCTCAAAAATATGGGTGGTGCCATAGTCCCTCCAGGGAAAGTTCCAAAGCATGGCTCTACATGTGTCAGCCCATATGTCCTTCCTTCAGCCCCCTGGAGCCCCCACTGCCTCCCAACTGACCACCTAAGGGCCTAAGCAAAGGCCTAGCTGCTTGGGTGCTGGCTTCTGCCCTGCCTGACCTCTTCCTCCCTGCCTGTGACCTCTGAGCCATACATCCCCTTCTCTTGCCTGAACCCAAATATCACTTCATTTGGAGCCTTGTGGCATCCATTCATCCACCCTTCTGGACTGGGCATTGAGCTTGGATTCCAGTGGGAGAAGTTGACCTGTGACACATGACAGAAGGTGCTACACACGAAGAGAGAAGGCTTTGAGGGTAATAAAGCCCAACCAGAGTGTACGTCCTGCAAGGCAGAAAACACACCACGGCAGCATTTCATACTCAGTGCTCAACACAGTACCTGGCACAGAATAGGTGCTTAAGAAACGTCTGCGGAATGAATTCTGACTATGGAGACCAGAGAAAGGTTTCTGCGAGGAGTGACATTTGACGGGGACTCTGGTGAGTGAATGGGACTCCGACAGGGAAACAAGACAGAGTGGAAGATACACTGAGATAGACCATTGACAGTTCCTGCCCTCAAGGAACTATCTAGAAATAATTATACTACAAGGCAGCAAGCAACCAATACCTTCACAAAACACAAATGTTCTTTGGAGGCTCATGGAGGAGACAGCATTCTATAGTTCACATTGTATATACAGTCACTGACGTTATAATTCTTTGTTGGCCTGGCTCCTCCACTAGTCTGGAAGCTCCCTGATGGTAACGTATGTGCATCATGATACCCCAATTACATCAAGGGAGTAGGGAATGGCTGATGAACATCTTTTATTGAATTCACCTAAAAAATGTCCTGGTATAATGATCACTGATTACTACAGATGCCTTCCTACTACAGATGCCCAAGCTGCCAGTTCTCTTTACCTGCATGATAGGGCAGAGGAGGAAAGAAGAACACCCACAACTAATGTTGATAGAAGCCTTTGGAAAGCTAGTGTGATCTCATTCCTTATGCCTCCTTCTCCTTCTCTTCCTCCTTTTCTTCCTTCTTTTCTCCTCCCTTCCCACCTCCAGACTAGTTAGAGATGATGTGAGAGAGAAAGGCTGGGGTCAGCTCAGAAAATTTCTTAATATATATAATATAATAATACATAATAAAATATATAATATTAAAATATATTACTATTATAATTCTATAAAATATATAAATATTATATTATATGTATTATATAATGAGTCAGAAATGGACATAAGGGAGTAAGATTTCTGCCTCCTGGAAATGCATGCTCCAGCATAGGATAGGAAACAACATAATGAAGAAAATGAATAAAGAATTTAGGCATCAGAAGTGGAGTTATGCTAGATGACTTTATGATTCCATCTAACATGGTCATTTCATGATCATGGCTTCTAAACTGCTAGAGAATCCAGACTGAATGACAAATTAGCTGGTGAGGAGGTGTAAAAGGAGGACTTGGAAACAACTGCACAGTTTCTGGTGAGTGTTGTTACTATTCTTGGAGTGAGCAGGAAAGAGGAGCAAGCAATCCTTGTGCACACTGACCTGAAGGTGTGAGAGGGCCAGCCAGTGAGCAGCCTCCCTGGGTCTGAAGCTCAGGTGACAGGCCATAGATCTAAATTTGAGGGTCACTGGTTTACTTCGTGTACCCAAACAACCAAGGAGGGGACACACACAATTGGAAAGAAAACCCCATTTACAGAAACAACAAAGAAAATAACATTCTTAGGAAGAAACAAAACAAGCAGGTACAAAACCTCTATGAAAAAAAAAAAAAACCTCTATGAAGAAAATGTTAAAACACTCCTGAAAGACTTGAAAGTAGACCCAAACAAATGGAAAGATACTCTTTGCTCTTGAATAGGATGACTCAACTCATAAAGACATCATCAGTTCCCTCTAACCTAGTTTATAAATATGAAATGCAATCCTAATAAAAAGCATCAACAAGCTTTTTAATGCTGCTAGACAATTGACACCAAATTTAATCTGGGAAAATAAATACACAAGGATAGCCAAGAAGACATATTATAGGACACTTTTGGTTCCAACCAAGATGGAGTAGTCTCATTTCTCCCAGGTCTTCCCTCTTACAATTAAAACCCCTGCACATTGCTCAACAATGTGAATGAATTTAACAATACCGAATGTATGCTTAAAAATTATTAAGATGATACATTTCACATTATGTGTATTTTGCCATAATCAGAAATTTTTTAAAAAGAAAACAGCAGAAACAAACAAAACCTGCAAATAATATAACAAACAAGTATAAGAAACCTCTAGAAAGCAGAAAGAGAAGGTGGTCAGCCTAGGGACTTAGAGACTTGAGGAACAACACATCAGGGAGTTCAATGGGTTTCTTTATTGACTGCCATAGATTCTGAACAGGCTGCTGCAGAAACCTACAACCTTTAACTGCCAACAGGTACGGGCAATAACAGTAATAATAATAATAATAATAATAATAATAATAATAATGGTAAACAGTCTCTTCCCACTAGGCAAAAGACTGTTGGAAAGGTAGCCTAAATGACAGAAAACTCTCTTAACATTCCCTATCCCTATTCCCATTTCCTGCTCTAGCCAACATCCAACAGAAAAGCCATCCTCATTCTGTGGTTTCAGCCAGGCAAAGTGGGAAGCTGATACTCCACCTCACCCCACCCCCAACCCTATGTAAGCAGATGGTCATACTCTGCCCAGAGATGTCGTAAGTCCAAGTATGCTCCCATTTATTTCCCCCCCTGGGATAGTGTCAGCTCAACAAGAAATCACAAATACTTCTGAAACAAATCAACAAAATAGAAAATCTCAGCAAAGAAATAGGAGTTATATAAAAAAAGAACCAAATAGAAATTATAAAACTGAAAAGTCTAGTAACAAAAATAAAATAACTCACCGAATGGGCTAATTATTAGGATAGAGATTAAAGGAGACCTTCAGGGACCTGTGACAACAACAGAAGATCCAACATGTGTATTATTGGAGGCCTGAAAGAGGAGAGAGTGAGACTGAAAAATCAGAGAAATAGCTTAAAATCTTCAAAATTTGGCAAAATCATAAAGCTACTCAAGAACCTGAAATAATCCCAAACGGGAAAAATCCAAAGAGATCCATGCCAAAACACTTCATAATTAAACATCTGAAAACAAAAAGACAAAGAAACAAATCATAGAGAACTATCAGTTCAAAAGATAGGGGATTTCTTTTCAGGAACCATGAGGGTGCAAAAGGAAGTGGCATAACATTTTTCAAGTGCTGAAAGAAAAGAACTGTCAACTCCAAACTGGGTCTCTGGCAAAAAATATCTATATCTATGTCTATGTCTATGTCTATGTCTATGTCTATGTCTATGTCTATGTCTATGTCTAAGTCTATGTCTATGTCTATGTCTATGTCTATGTCTATGTCTATATCTATGTCTATATCTCCTTCAGGAACTTGGGGAAATCAAGACATTCTTGGATGAAGGAAAAGTAAGCTATGTTGTTGATGATACTCCCATCATTCAAGAATGGCTAAAGGAAGTTCTCCGAGCAGAAAAGAAATGATAACAGGAAAAAAAAGAAACTTTATAAAGGAAAGAAGAAATTCAGAATATGTAAGAACAGTGATAAGTATAATAAAACCTTCTCCTGAGGAGATTCATAAATATGATATTTGATGGGTGAAGCAAAAATTATAACACCATCTCATCGAATTTTCAGTATGTACAGAAGAAATTGGTAAGACAATTATATTTAAAAAGCAGGGGAGGAAAACAGGATCTAAATGGAAGTAGGACTTCTACAGTTCACTCAAAGTGATAAAGTGTAGAATGTAGAATGAGATAAATTACTTATGTATACTGCTATTAGAGTTACATTAAGTGGTTGCTAGAGTAATGACTAAGAAAGATTACGCAATATGATACTCCAAAACACTAAGTATAAATCAAGATGTAATCCTAAAATATGCCTAAGTAACCCACATGGATGCAAGGAAAGAGAAACATCGGAACAAAAACTAGAGGAAGCAAACCAAAAAGAATAAAATAGCACATGTAAGTTGGAACACATCAACAATTATCTTACATTTAGATGGCATAAACACACCAATGAAAAGACAGAGATTGGCACAGTAGATTACCAAAAAAAAAGGCCCAACTATATTCTACCTACAAGATATTCCAAATACAATAGCACAGGTAGGTTGAAAGTAAAAAGGTAGAAAGATATACCATGCAAACACTGATTTTTAAAAAAGCAGTATTGGCTGTATTAGCATCAGAAAAAGACTTGAGAGCAAAGCATATTATGGGAGACAGACAGATATTATATAATGATAAAAGAATCAATCCACTAGGAAGACATAATGATCCTAAATGTGTACACACCAAACAGCAGTCTCAAAACACATGAAGCAAAAACCGAGAGAACTAAAGGGAGACATAGACACATCCACCTGATACTTGGAGACTTCCAACACCCCATGCTCAGCAATAGATACAACAATTAGTCACAATTAACAAAAATGAAGAACTCAACAATACTTTGTTGACTAACAGGCTCTAGGTGACATTTATGGAATACTCCATTCAATGACAGCAGATTATACATTCATTTCAAGGGCCCATAGAACATACAAGATAAATCAGATCCTGGGTCCTAAAACACAACTCAAAAAATTTAAAAGCACTGAAATCACACAGAGTGTGCTCTTTAATTACAGTATTTCTTTTTTTTTTAATTACAGTATTTCTTAATCAGAGTAGAAATCAATAACAGAAAGAAATCAGGAAAATCTCCAAATACTTTAAAATTAAGCAACACACTTTTAAACAATTCATAAGTCAAAGAGGAAGTCCCAAAGGAAATAAAAAATGCACTTAGCTGAATGAAAATGAGAACACAATTTATTAAAATGTGTGGGGCACAGCTAAAGCAGTGCTGAGAGGGAAACATATAACACTAAATGCATACATTAGAAAAGTGGAAAGGTTTCAAATTAGTACGTAAGATTAATCAACAATCTAAGCTCAAGAACCTAGGAAGAGAAGAGCAAAATAAACCCAAGGCAGCAGAAGGTAGGGAATGATAAAGACGAGGAATCAATGAAATTGAAAAACAGAAAAATGATAGAGAAAAATCAGTGAGACAAAAAGCTGATTTCTTTGAAAAGATCAGCAAACTTGACCTCTAGCAAGACTGAAAAGGAAGAGAGAAGACACCAATTACCAGAATCAGAAATGAAGCAGAGAGCTATTGCTAACTGACCTGGCAGACATCAAAAGACTAATAAGGGAGTATTATGAAAAACTTTACATGCACAAATTTGACAACTTAAATGAAACGGACCAACCCCTTGCAAAACACATGCTACCAAAATAGACTATTTGGATAGCCCTATCCTACTAAGGAAATTGAATTCATAATTTTAAAACTTGCCCCCACAAAACACCAGACCCAGATGGCTCCATTGGAGAATTGTACCAAACATTAAAGAAGAATTAATACCAACTCTACACATTTTCTTACAGAAAATTAAGAGGAGGGAACCTTTCCAACTCATTTTATAAAATTAATATTACTCTGATATGAAAACCAGGCAAAAACAGTAGAAGAAAGAAAACCAGAGACTAAAACCCATCATGAATAAAGATGCAAAAATCCTTAAGAAATTATTAGCAAATGGGGCATCTGAGTGGATCAGTCAGTTAAGCGTCTGACTCTTAATTTCAGCTCAGGTCATGATTTCAGGGTCCTAGGATCAAGTCCCATGTCGGGCTCCCTGCTCAGCAGGGAGCCTGCTTGTCTCTCCGATTCTGTCCCTGCCCCGGCTTCTCTCTCTTTCTCTCTCTCTCAAATAAATAAATCTTTTAAAAAAGAAATTATTAGCAAATGACCACAACTTCTACAATATAAAATATATAACCCAAATCACCCTATAACTATTCAGGCGATGAATCTGTAGTTTAAAACTTTTCCAAAGAGAAATCTCCAGACCTAGGTGCTTCCACAAGAGAATTTTACCAGATATTTAAAGAATTGTACCACTTTTACATAATTTATTTCAGAAAACAGAAAAGGCAGGAAAACTTCCCAATTCATTTCATGACTCTGATACCAAAAACAGACAAACACAGTACCAAAAAAATGTGAAACCATTATCTTTCATGAATTTAAATTTTAAAAAATAAAAATAATCAACCAGACATTAGCAAATAAAATTGGGAAATATATTAAAAATATATATAATGACCAAGTGGGATTTATAGTGGGATTGCAAGGTTGGATCATGGAAACTAATTCATGTTATCCACAATATTAACAGGCTAAAAAAGAAAAAGCACATAATCATATCAATTGATGCAAAAAAAAAAGCATTTGACAGATTCAACACCCATTCATTATTTTAAAAACCCCACCTTTCATAAAATTAGAAACAGAGAACTTCCTCAATATGATAATGAGCATCTTCAAAAACCCTGCAGCTAGCATTATACTTAATGATGAGAGACTGAATGTTTTTCCTCTTAGATCAGAAACAAGGCATGGGGGGAGCCTGGGTGGCTCAGTTAGTTGAGTGTCTGACTCTTGGTTTCAGCTCAGGTCAAGATCTCAGGGTCCTGGGATCGAGCCTTGCACTGGTCTCTGTGCTCAGCAGGGAGTCTGCTTGTCCCTCTCCCTCTGCCCCTCTTCTGACTCGTGTGTGTACGCACTCTCCTCTCTCTCTCTCTCTCTCTCTCTCTCTCTCTCAAATAAATAGATAAAATCTTAAGAAAAAACAAGGCAAGGACATCTGCTGTCACCATTGCTATTCAACAAAATATTTAATTTCTAGCTGGTGTAATAAGGCAAGAAAATAAAATAAAAGTCATACAGGTCAGGAAGGAGGAACTACATCTGTCCGTATCTGTAGATGACATGATTGTCTACATGGAAAATCTCAAAACACTTGACAAAGTAGCTCCTAGAACTAATAAGTGAGGTCAGCAAGGTCACAGGATACAAGACTGGCACACAAAAGCCTCACATGTTCATATACTAATAACAAACATTTGGAAACTGAAATAAAAAATACAATACCATATTGGCATAAGGATAGATGTATAGATTAATGACACAGAAATGAGGGTCAAGTGGGGCACTTGGGTGGCTCAGTGGTTGAACATCTGCCTTTGGCTCAGGTCGTGATCTGGGGTCCTGGGATCAAGTCCTACAACAGACCCTTTGCAGGGAGCCTGCTTTTCCCTCTGCCTATGTTTCTGGCTCTGTGTATGTGTCCCTCATGAATAAATAAATAAAATCTTTAAAAAAAAGAAGTGAAGGTCAAGAAATAAATCTTACACTTATGTTCAATTGATTTTTGACAAGAGTGCCAAGACAAAACAATAGTCTTTTCAACAAATGGTGTTGTGACCACTGGATATTCACAATCAAAAGAGTGATGCTGAACCCCTTTTTCACTATACATAAAAATTAACTCAAAATGGAAGCCAGACCTAAATGTAACAATGAAAACTACCAAATTCTTATCAAACATAGCAGTAAATCTTTGTGACCTTGAATTAGACAGGAGTTTCTTAGATATGGCATCAAAAGCACATGATTTTAAAAAACTAGATAAATTAGATTTCATAAAATTGTAACTTGTGTGCTACAAATAATACCATCAGTAGAAAAGGGGCACCTGGGTGGTTCAGTCGGTTGAGCATCTGACTTCATCTCAGGTCATGATCGTGGGTCCTGAGATCATATCCCTCATTAGGCTTCCCACTCAGTAGGGAGTCTGCTTGTCCCTTTGCCTCTCACCCTGCTCCTACCCCTGCTTGTGCTCTCTCTCTTTTTTTTAATAATAAATTTATTTTTTATTGGTGTTCAATTTGCCAACATACAGAATAACACCCAGTGCTCATCCTGTCAAGTGCCCCCCTCAGTGCCCGTCACCCATTCACCCCCACCCCCGCCCTCCTCCCCTTCCACCACCCCTAGTTCGTTTCCCAGAGTTAGGAGTCTTTATGTTCTGTCTCCCTTTCTGATATTTCCTATCCATTTCTTCTCCCTTCCCTTCCATTACCTTTCACTATTATTTATATTCCCCAAATGAATGAGAACATATAATGTTTGTCCTTCTCCGATTGACACATTTCACTCAGCATAGTACCCTCCAGTTCCATCCATGACAAAGCAAATGGTGGGTATTTGTCATTTCTAATGGCTGAGTAACATTCCATTGTATACATAAACCACATCTTCTTTATCCATTCATCTTTCGATGGACACCGAGGCTCCTTCCACAATTTGGATATTGTGGACATTGCTGCTAGAAACATCGGGGTACAGGTGTCCCAGCGTTTCATTGCATCTGTATCTTTGGGGTAAATACCCAGCAGTGCAATTGCTGGGTCATAGGGCAGGTCTATTTTTAACTCTTTGAGGAACCTCCACACAGTTTTCCAGAGTGGCTGCACCAGTTCACATTCCCACCAACAGTGTAAGAGGGTTCTCTTTTCTTCGCACCCTCTCCAACATTTGTGGTTTCCTGCCTTGTTAATTTTCCCCATTCTCACTGGTGTGAGGTGGTATCTCATTGTGGTTTTGCTCTCTCTGTTTCTCTCTCAAATAGATAGATATCTTTTCTAAAAATGTCATCTGGAAAGTGGAAAAGTGACCCAGAGAATGGGAGAAAATATTTGCAATTCATGTATCTGATAAGGATTTAGTATCCAGAATAGATAAAGAGCAGTTACAAATCAACAACAGGAAGACAAATAACCCAACTTAAAAATGAGCAAAGGGCCCAAATAAACATTTCACCAAAGAAGATATACAAATGGTCAATAAATACAAAACGATGCTCAACATCAGTGGCTGTAATAAAAAAAGATTACAGATGTGGGTGGGAATGCAGAACCCTTATATATTGTTGGAGAGATAGTGAAACAATGGTGCAACTCCTTGGCAAAACATTTTGTCAACTTCTCAAAATCTTTTTTATTTAAATATTTTTAAAATTTATTCATGAGAGATAGAGAGGCAGAGATATAAGCAGGCTTCCTGCAGGAACTGGATGCCGGACTCGATCCCAGCACCCTGGGATCATGCCCTAAGCCGAAGGCAGATGCTCAACCATTGAACCACCCAGGTGTCCAGCTCCTCAAAAATCTTAAGCATGGAGTTACCATATGACCCAGAAATCCCACTTGTAGGTATAGACTCAAGAGAAATGGAAGCTACATCTACACAAAAACTTGCACATGAATGTTCATAGCAGCATTATTCATAGCAGTAAAGAAGTGATAGCAACCCAAATGCTACCAACTGGTGAATGGATAAACAGACTGTGGTATATCCATACAATTGAATGTTATTTGCCAATAAAAAGGAATGAAGCACTAAGGCATGCTTGAACATGGATGAAACTTGAAAATATTATGCTAAGGGAAAGAAGTCAGTCACAAAAGGCTACCCATTGTACACTTCCATTTATAGCAATGCCCAGAATAGACAAATCCATAGAGATTGAAAGCAGATTAATAGTTGCCAGAGGCTGAGGGTAAAGGGGGATGGGAAGTGGCTGCTAATGAGTATGTGGTTTCTTTTTGGGGTAACTAAAATGTTCTGAAATTAGATATGGGTGGATGGTTGCACAACTCTGTGAATATACTAAAAAAAAAAAAAAAAACCCACACACTTTAAATGAATTTTATGGTATGTGAATGATACTAAAAAAAGCCCATGTTTTAAAAGCACAATACCATTTACAATTTCTCCAGAGGAAATGCAATACTTAGATATTAAAATCTAAGAAAATATGCATAGGATCTGTATCTAGAAGATTACAAAATACTTATGAAAGAAAGATCTCAATAAATGAAGAGACTTACTGTGTTTATTGATTATAAGACACAACATAGTAAACATTTCAATTCAAACTGTTCTATGGTTTTAATGCAATTCCTATGAAAATCTCAGCAAGGCTTTCCGCAGACATAGACAAGCTTGTTTTAAAATTTATATGGAAGCTTCAGGTCCTAGGATAAAACAATTTTGAAAAACTAGAATACAATGGGAGGAGTCACTCTACCTGGTATAAAAGTTTATTATGTAGCAATATTAATCAGGACTGTGTGACATTGGCCGAGGGATAGGCACATAGATCAGCCGAGCAGAGATAGACCTGCACAAATATGCCCCACTCATTTTTTGACAAAAGTGTAAAATTAATTCAGTGCAGGAGGGCGAGCCTTTTCAACAAATGATGCTAGAACAAGTGAATATCTATGGGTGAAAGAAAGAAAGAAGAAAGAAAGAAATACCTCAACCTTATACCTTATATAAAAACTCAAAATAGATCACAAACTTCATGTAAAATACATAACCATGAAACTCAATAGGAGAAAATCTTTGGGACCTAAGGCTTGATGAGATTTCTTAGACTCAACACAAATGCATGGTCCGTAAAATAGTCTTTCTGTGAAAGAATCTGCTAAGAGGATGAAAAGACAAGCTGCAGATGGGGAGAAAATATTTTCAAATCACACACTGGATAATGGACAAGTATGTAAAATATATAAAGAACTCTCAAAACTCAATGGTCAAAACAAAACAAAATGAAAATCCCACAAATAATCCAATTAGAAAGTGGGCTCAAGTCATGAACAGGAATTTCACTGAAGAGAATATATGGATGGCAATTTACACTGTTCAAGAAGAGATGTTCAATAGCACTAGGTGTGAGAGAGTGCAAATGAAAACAACGAGAGAGCACTACACAGGGATCAGAAAGGACCCCTTGTACACTGTCCTACACCATTACCAAAATTATACTGACTGAAAAAGCCATCTCAAAGGTTTCATACTGTTTAGTTACGTTTATATTACATTCTTGAAATGAAAAAAATTACAGAAGTGGAGAACAAGTGAGTGGTTGCCTCAAGTTTGGGACTTGGGGTGGGGCAGGGTAAGAAAGAGGTGGCTTTGGTTGCAAAAGGACAACACTGAGGATCCCTGAGGTGATGGAATTGCTCTTAATCTTGACCATGGTAGTGATCACAGGGATGCAATCATCTGATTGAACTGCTTTGAATTAAATGCATACCCACGTACATAAGTAAATGCATGTAAAATCGGTAAAATCTGAATAAGGTGGATGGATTGTATCAATGCTTGTGTCCTGGTGGTGATACTGAACTACGGTTATGTAAGACCTTACTGTTATAGGAAACAGAGTGAAGGGTGTATGGGATCTCTCTTGCATAATTTCCTAAAACTGTATGTGAACCTACACTTCTCTCAAAAAAAAAATAGTTTTTCTTAAAGATTTTATTTATTTGTTTGAGGGAGAGCTCGAGGGAGCACAGGTAGAGGGAGGGGCAGAAGGAAAAGCAGACTCCCCGCCGAGCAGGAAGCCAGTCACGAGGTTCAATTCCAAGACCCCAGGATCATGACCTGAGCCAAAGCTAGACACTTAGCTGACTGAGCTCCCCCAGGCGCCCTCAAAATAAAAAGGTTTTAAGAGTCATACTGTAAGTTTTCTATAATTAAAACAGTGTGGTATTAGAATAACAGACAGATTGACCAGTGAAATAGAGCATACATCTAGAAATAGATTCCAGTATATGTGGAAATTGAATATACGATAAAGGTGACATTTCAAATCACTGGGGCAAAGATAGATGTTTTTAAAAACTGGGGTTGTGATAACTAGGTATCCATTTGAAAATAGGCAGAGATCCAAATCCTATATCCACTCATAAGGATAAATTCCAAATGGATAATCTAAATGTAAAGCCTGAAACCCTACAAATAGTGAAAGAAAATTGGGTGAGTTTTTCTTTAATCTGAGTGTGAGGAAAGGCTTTCTAACTGTGACTCATAAAAGAAAAGGTTGATATTTGACCACATAAAAATGCTTTTGCAGTGCGCCTGGCTGGCTCAGCTGGTGGAGCATGCAACTCTTGATCTTAGGGTTGTGAGTTTGAGCCCCACGTTGGGTGTCAAGATGACTTAAAAATAAAATCTTTTTTTAAAAAGTGCTTTTACATGGCAAAGAAAAAAAAAACAACATCAGCAAACAACAAATTGGGAGAAATTACAACATATATCACAGGTTAGAAAACTAATAACCTCAATATAAAAACTCTTAAAATTGAAGATTAAAAAACCAAAAACTCAATAGAGAAAGGGAAAAAGACATAAACAGATAATACACACACGCACGCACACACCAAAAACATGCTCCAAGTTACTCATAATTAGAAAAATGCTAATTAAAATTACTGAGATACTATTTCTCACCTATCAGATTTACAAAAATTAAAAAGTATAGCAAACACTTTGTTGGCAAGGTTTTAGGAAAAGAGACCCTCTCATACAGTATTGATAGCAATGCAAACTGGTACAAATCTTTCAGGAGGAGAATTTGGCATTGCCTAACTCAACCAATAGGGGTTTAATTTTTGATACACCCATTCCTCTTCTAGGAATCTTCCCTGAATACATAGCTTCAGCAAAATGAAAATACAAATGCACCAGGTTGCTCACTGTAGGGTTGTTTATAATTGCAAAATACTGGAAACAACCCAAAGCTCATCCATAGGAAGGTGGTTGGATAATCTATGGTACTTCCCCACATTGCTGTTAATTAGGCAGCTGTAATAAAAGAATGAGAAAGAGCTCTAGGAAATGAGAAGAGGTGATTGCTAGGATGGACCGTCACATTAAAAAGCAAAACCCAAGAAAGGATCTGTAGGATGCTACTCTTCATGTAAGAAAAAAAGGTCTGTGGGAAAATACCCAGACATCTGCTCATTTGTGCAAAAAGAAACACAGGAAAACGAATGGGGTTGGTTACTTAGTGAAGATGAATGGAATAAGGTGAGAAGGATAGAAATAATGGGAGGTGTCACTTTTTGTACACTTTTAACTTACAGAAGTACGTTATATTTTTTACATGCTCAAAAAAAAGAATTAAAATGAACAAATGTGGGGAAACAAGAACCCCACAAGGAATCTAAACAGAAATAAGTCAACGGAACCATACTCAAATGACCACACTGGGGGCAGGGTGTGGAAAACTAGCCCAGCTAATTTTTTAACACAGTCTTTGTATGATATAACCTCAAGCAAAAGACAAAGAGAATTCTAAACAAATATTGCACTCTAGTTAATGGGCTTCTTCTCTCAGAGTTACGGGTTAGCAATTATGAAACTACCTTCTGCGTATTCCAGGATTCAATAAATGAGTAACTGCATCATGGATAATAACAGGAAGATTTCTCACTGTCGTAAAAGGGAGTTAAAAATATGAACAGAGAAAGAGAATTAACTTCGTTGTTGGATTAGAATTTAGAGGTATCAGTGTAAACTCATGGATGATAGAGACAGCTAGCTAGCTAGCTAGCTAGCTAGCTAGATGATAGATAGAGAGATAGAGAGGAGACAGAGGGATAGATGGAAATTAACACAATAATAAAAATTACTAAGATAATAAAATAAAATGAAATATAGATGTGGGTTAAGTAATGATTTTCCTACTTTTGTGGACTGAGATAGTCTATTAGCAATGACACCCCTTGTAGAAATGAGCATATATCTAGAACCCAGATCTTGGTTTCTAAATTCACCAAAAGAAACTAGGGCTCCTTGGAAAAATGCCTGATTTTTAGGGCTGAGGCAGAAAATGTACACGATGAGCCTGGAGCATCTTGTTGTGCCAGAAACTAAGGCCATGTTCAGAGAATGATTAGGGACATGTCAAAAAGACTTAAGAGTTGGCATAAAGGGGCTCCCACTGGCCAAATCTGGGACAATTTGAGCCTCAAAATAAATAATGATAGTAAAGGATTATAACTCACTGAATAGAAAAAAATAACTCATGAGTTTACCTGATATAAATAAATACATAAGCAAATGAAGGGGGAAAGGAGAGCTCTGTCTTCCAGTAGAAACAAACAATACATATAGAAGGGATGATGAAATTAGAAATTCATTATTTGGCAACCAGCATAATAAACTTGCCTCAGGCAAGGATCATCAATGGATGCTAAGGTAGTGAGTGAAAGTTTTCAGAGCAATACGATATTAGCATTTCTTCAAATATATCCCCATAAGATAATCACAACAGGAAAACTAGTACCTCAGCAGTGGAGAAACCTGGCAGACGCTACATGAACCAAGTGATCAAGGTTAACATCACCAGTAATGAGACATCTAGTTACCACAGACCTCATGGTCTGATGCATGGACAAGGACCCAGCATCACTTCTGGGGCATTCCTGCCAGAAGCGCAGAGCCTGAATCTGATCATGAGGAAACGTCAGACAAACCCAACATGATGGGCACTCTGCAAAACAACTGGCCTATACTTTTCACAAATATCAATGCTACAAAACCACAAAGACAGATTGAAGAACTGTTCTGGATTAAAGGAGACTAAAGGGAAGTAATGACTCAACGCACCGTATGATCCTGAACTTTTTTTTTTTTGCTATAAAATACATTATTGGGACAAGCAGCAAAATCTGAATGAGGTCTTTAGACTGTATTGGAAACCATGCTAGCTTCCTGACTTTGATCAAGATCCTGTGCGTATAAGAGGATGCCTCTTTTTTAGGAAACATACCTTCACTTACTTAGGAATGGGAGCATCATGTCTGCAGTTTATTCTCACACAATTCAGAAAAACAAATAGTGTGTGTGTGTGTGTGTGTGTGTGTAAAGGGGAGAGGCTCAAAGAAAATGTGGTAAAATGTCAACATTTAGGGAATGAAGTGAAAAGTATTTAGAAATTCTTCATATTACTCTTGCAATTTTTCTTGAATCTGAATTCATGTCAAGCTAAAACATTAAATAAATTTTTAAAAAAGCTTAGAAGTGACCAATTAACCCCCAGGATGAAGGGAGGGTGTAGAGAGCAGAGGAGAGGCCTGAGGGCCATTAGACAGGCTCAAAGTTGACGGGAGCATTTCCAGGACACAACAGGACAGGAGTCTCTAGGCACATGTGGGCATCCAGGGAACGGTTGCTGTCGTTTTGATAAATTTCAGGTCAAAACTGGAGCCTTCCTTGGACAAAAGACGTGGTGCCAACAGTCTGCAAAGCCCTGCTCACTGTGGTGGACACCAGCTGGTTCACTGAACTCCCTGTGGGTCTGCACTCCTAAGCCAGCCCACAAGGCAGAAACTCTGAGAATCAAAACTCTTTTCAGGTGGAGTCATTTGGGAGAATAGATGGACGGATAGATGGACGGATGGACAAATGGATGGATGGACGGGTGGACGGGTAGGTAGAGAGTTAGGATATGGCTGTTGAGCACTTGTATGGTGGCTAGTTTGAATTGAGATGTGTGGTGAGTGCAAACTACACGGTGGAATACAAAGATTTCATGTGATAAAAAATGTAGAAACACCTCGACAATTGTTAAGTTGATCACCTGTTGAAATCACGTTTGAAATTGATTGGGCGAAATGAGAGCTACTGTTAATTAATTTCATCTGCTTTTTAGCTTTTTCAATGTGGCTATTAGCACTGGCCTAGTGTATTCATGGGTTTGCAAGGTTTCGTACAAATCTCACCTCCTCGGCGAGGTCGTTGCTGCTTGGTCTATGGAGAAGCGCACCCGTGCCTGCCACTCCCCAACTTCCGTCTTTGATTTTGCTGCAAGTTACTTATCACCTCAGACATGCTGCATTTTTTACTTACTAATCTTGTGTCCCTTCGGTCTCCCCTACTGGACTACCCTCCATGAGCGATTTTTGTCTGCTTCGTTCACTCTTGGGTCATCACCCTGACAAAGCATTACTTTGCATAAGTCCTTTCACCTTGGAGACTTAGTAGCTTTTCATATCTTAACTCTTACATATCTGCCCAGCCTTCCTTACTTCTGTCCATCCGTCTGTCTGTCCATCCATTCACCCATCCATCCGTCCCCCCTTCCATCCATCCACAGCGCCAGGCACATAGTAGATACACAAAACATCTTCATTGATTGGATCAATTTTTCAGAATGACTTTTGACCTGTTCCTGAACTGACCGGCTCCCAGTTTTGAATTATTTGGGGCTCCAGTTTCTCAAGGACCCCTGACTTTCCCAAATTGGAGAGGAGATGCTTCTCCAATGTGCCCCAGCACCTGCGAGGGGCCACAGTAGAGAGCAAGGTCTTGGGCATGGCCCTCCTCCCCCTCCTCCCTTTCGGCCTTGGATTCAAGGCCAAAGCTCCTAACAAATCTGAGTGAGGGGGAGGGGATAGATACAGGTTCCCAAAAGGCAGACAGCCATCAGGAACTATGTGGGCAGAGAGGCACATTTATGTATGTATGTTTGTGTGTATTTGAGAGAGAGAGCATGAGCACAAGCAAAGGGAGGGGCAGAGGGAGAAGCAGATTCCCCACTGAGTGGGGAGCCCAATGCAGGACTCGATCCCAGGACCTTGGGATCATGACCTGAGCCGAAGGCAGATGCTCAACCCACTTAGCCACCCAGGTGCCCCAAGAAGCACATATATTTAAAAAGTGCTAGTCCGGGGGATCCCTGGGTGGCACAGCAGTTTGGCGCCTGCCTTTGGCCCAGGGCGTGATCCTGGAGACCCGGGATCGAATCCCACATTGGGCTCCCGGAGCATGGAGCCTGCTTCATCCTCTGCCTGTGTCTCTGCCTCTCTCTCTCTGTGTGTGACTATCATAAATAAATAAAAATTAAAAAAATATATTTAAAAAGTGCTAGTCCGTTTCAGTTTTCTTGGACTCCATGTCGACCTACCTCTTTCAGCGATTCGGGCAATCACTGAGTTTTACCTCTAGGAAGGATTTAAAGGTCATATACTCCCCTGGTCCAATCACAGCCTCCAAATAGAATAATCCTACCCAAAAAGAAAAGAAATCTCAGAGAGCCCTCTACTCTTCTTGGCCAGCCCCCTCATTGGAGTGATGGGGCCCAGAGGGCCCAGAGAGAGGAAGGGGCTTGCCCAAGGTCACACATTGAGGCCGCCTCCTCCCAGACATGGGTCCTGTTTCAGGCCAGGGAAGTGGGTGTGGCAAGGCACTGACAAGAGGTGCTTGGGCTACAACCCAGAGAAACAGTCTCAGAGCTAGTGGCTGTGTGGGGATGAGCTGGGCAGATCTGTAAGGGCGCCATGAGCTATGGGTGACCAACGCAGACCCTTTGCTCTACTGTGGATGCTCGCAGGTGGTAGGGCACACTGGGCTGCTCCTCCTCTCTAATTTGGACAGGTCGAGGGTCAGTATAAACCTGGAGCTCAAAGTCATTTTCAAAACAAACTAACAACAAGCAAACATGCCAAGTACTGTGGGTGCAAACAGTTGAGAAACTTAAAGCTTCTTCTAGACAAGACAAACTGTTACTCATTACAAAAATAAGGGTGGGGTGGCCTGCAGTTTTTTTTTCCATAATGAAAATTGGCAAATATGAAGTCAAACATAAAACAGCCCATATGTTTAAATTAAAATAATTCCAAATAACAAGTCCCCGAGGACTACATCTCTGCCCCCACCCCATAATTTCTTTTAAAAAATCTGTTCTATCCTAAATTAGGCGTTGGTACCAACAGAATTCAATATTTACTTTTGCTGAGAACAACTCTTTGTTACTGGGGGCAAGGATGGAGGACAGAAATTCCTTTTTGATAAGCTACCATTTGAGAGCTGCAAATCAAAATCACCCCTATCTCCCTTCTGTGGCCCACACGCTGAAAGCCCAGATGGTGCTCTGTAAGGGCCTGTGAGCCAGGGGGTGGAGCAAACAGCTCCAGGGTGGGCTGAGAGTGGGAATGCCTGAGTCCCAGACTAGCTTGGCCCCGGCATCCTCGTGGGTAAGACCAGGGGTTTCTAAGGGAACTTTCGATTTAACCATTCTTTGGTCCTACATAAATACATATCGATTCCTTTTGTCTTCACCCAAACTTCCAGAACTATTCTTGGCCATATAATAGTCACAGCCCCCACCTACCAAACTAACATGCGCCCCCCACACATTGTCAAGTCTGGTCATTTCAAAAAGAGCAAATTATAATGTGTCCTCTTCAAATATATTTTTTAAAGATTGTATTTATTCATTCATGAGAGACAGAGAGAATCACAGACACAGGCAGAGAGAGAAGCAGGCTCCTCGCAGGGAGCCCGATGTGGGACTCGATCCTGGGACTCCAGGATCACACCCTGAGCAGAAGGCAGACGCTCAACTGCTGAGCCACCCAGGGGTCCCCTTTTCAAATATTTTAAGTAACTTAGAGTTTAGTTTGCAACTCACAGAATCATGCAGTGTCAGGGCTCAAGAGGTCCGTCAGATTTCCCCAGCTGAGTCCTTCATTGTACAGATGGGGAAACAGGCTCAGAGCTAGATCTGGAGCGCACGTTGGCTGACCCCCCAGGTGGCTGTTCTTCCCACTGCAGCCCTAGGGACCCCCGCCCAGACTCAAAGCTGGTTCTAAACAGTGAACCTTCCAAAGGGCAAGCACTAACTGCCATGATTTCCGATATTGGGTTGATTACTTGACCATGCCTACAAATGCTGCGGGCACCTACTTGCACCTCTCCTCCCCACCCAGATGAATAACGAAGCAGAGGCAGGAACATTCCAGCGAAGGACAGAGACGGCGCCGCTCGGCATAAGGACCCAGTACTGAATACTCATCCTCAACGAGATCCTTATGTAACCACCCCTGGCAAATCTGGCTTTCCTCAACAAAAGGAACAGGGGATGGGGGGACACCTCAATCGGTGTGTAAGCCAGTTCGAAGCAAACCAGCACTCATCTCTCCATAAAGTAGAGGGACAGCCCAAGCTCCCAGCAACATACTCCTTTCCAAAAGGTTCTACCTTGAGGGTGGGGGGACGGGCATAACCAGATCTGCAAGTGTGTGGTACTGCACAGCAAGTGGCCCGGCAAGGCCAGGACATCCTCTGAGGGTTCAAATGCCTTCCCAAACCTGCTCTCCACCCTCTCAGCGGATTTTCAGGACCTGAGCATCCATTTGGGCCAGGTTAATCCAATGACAGGGTTATCTTTAAGAGAGGTAAAAAGCCCTTATTGTAAGGAGCCAGAGGGCCTGGAAGAGCATAGGCCCAGCAGGGGCCAAGGACATGCCCTCATGCTCATCTGTGCTCCTGCACATCCCCGCTCAGAGCCTTAGTTTACCCATCTGTGAGTCATGAGCCCTCCTGGCTTTGCCATGAGAAGGCTTTCTGCATTTGTAGGGTTGGACGCGGATGACGGAGGGGGTTCTCAGAATCACACCCGGCAGACCCCTCCCCTCCTCCTGAGGCTTCTCTCCAAAGAGAACATGAGGCTCCCAACCCTCAGGACAGGGTCCTGGCCAGGCCCCCAGCCAGGCCCACCACCTAGTTCTCGCAAGGAGCTGGCCAGACCTTTTTAGTTATTTCGGGGGGAGCCAAAGACCCACTTTGACCTCCTGATGCCAGGTGTGACAGTGGGAATGTAGAAAACCAAACCAAATCATTGGCCTTCTCAGATCCCATTTGCTAACCTCTGTAGCAGGCAGATATGGAATCTCCTCCAGGGCCCTAGGCCAGACACACACAGACAGGCCCCACTCAGCAGCTGCACAAGCAGGATCTCTAAGCATGCAAGGCCTGCAGAACTGTCGAGATCGCATAAACACTGCCTGCCTTCCCAAGCCAGAGAGACTCTTTTGTGCTAGTTTGCTTGGGTGTAACTCACACAATGATCAAACAAAGGGAAAAAAGGACTTTAGACCTGATTTTCCTTTGTTAAATTTCTCAGGTCAAATGAGAAGGCAACATGAAGAGTGACCAGTGACCCTAAAGAGAGCAACCCAAGAGTGTGTCCTGAGCCTGATGTCTACAAGACCATCTCACCGATTCCAGCTCTTTTGAATCTCCCACGATGCCATTAGGCTGGGCAGGACTGGCATTCCTGCATCCCCATCTGTCCACCGAAGACACTGCTCAGGTAGGTTTAGGGATTTGCCAAGAATCCCACAGCTGTTCAGTGACCTTTGCTGGAAGGCAAAGCTCATTATTCTTCCCACCACATCATGGTGTTTCTATAGCCATGTGGTAACAGGGATGACCGAACAATCTGCATAGCCCCAGGCACTACATCGAGGTTTCTTAACCCGTCTCAAAGATCCCTGAGGGAATCATGGATAGGCTTCCAGAAAGATCCATGAACCCCGGAAATTAAATGCAACATTGCATATTCTTGTGTGGTGGTCCTTAGACCACAACTTTCATCAGATTCCTAAAGAAGTGTGTGACCCACAAAAGGCAGGGAGCCATCCCAGCTCCAGTGAGACAGGAATAATTTTTGGTATGATTTGGGGCTCAGGAGACGGGCTGGAGTCGGCCTCCCTGGGGGCAAGCTCAGGAGAGCCCTGGCAGCCAGGTGGTCCTGGCTGTTCTCCAATCTCATGAACAGAACAGCTTTACGCAGGGCACAGTGCCACTTTGGTGGGTGGGGGGTGTCCAAAAGGACCTCCGCAAGCCCTGAACACCTCCCACCGGTGTCCTACAGAGCAGATGCTCTCCAAAGCGTGGCAACCCCAGCATCCCATAATTCAAGTCAGAGGTTCCAGATTCTCCCAAGAAAGGGAATCACACTAAAGACAAACAGGGCTGAGGAGGGCAGGGGTTGCCCAGGACCCAGGAAGTGCAAGGTGGGGGCACTGAACCCATATATGCTCTGCTCAGGATTTTGCCAAGAGCCAACCCATAGATGTGACCGAAGAGGCCAGAAAGCCTGTCCCCGGCCATGTGGGGAGCAAGGGCTCCAGAGCCAGCCCTCTGTCTGGGTACCACCTTCCTGAAAGGATGTGGTGAGGATGAGAGAGACAACATCAGCTTCTAGTCCTCAACTTCTGGAGTGACACGCGCTCTCGAAGGCAACGTGCGTCTCCTTCCTGAGACGAAAGGAAGAGCCACTTCTCTGCCCCTGAGACAGGTGCACACATGAGAGGAAAAGTCCGGCTCTCCTGCACAACCTGCTGACCTGGGGCTCAGCCTCCTGCTGTGGACTCCGGATAGCACCGGGCAGGGGGAGCAAAGGATGCTCTGCCCCTGAGACAGGTGCACACATGAGAGGAAAAGTCCAGCTCTCCTGCACAACCTGCTGACCTGGGGCTCAGCCTCCTGCTGTGGACTCCGAATAGCACCGGGCAGGGGGAGCAAAGGACGCTCTGAGGGCCTCCAGCCCCGGGTCCGGGTCCGAGGATCCAGACCTCCCAAAAGCCCCAGAGAGGGGACCAGCCTCGGGCTCCCACACCCACTGCTGCTGTTCAGCCAGAGAGGACAGACGAGGGCTGCCAAGGGGCTGTCACTCTGGGGAGATGCAGGGAGGAGGAGGGAGGGAAGCCCTTGGGGAGCCTCCCAGTGAGGGGAGCCCTTGGGTTTAGACTTTCTTGGTGTCGCCTGGGGAGTAGACCGTGGGGGGCTCTAGCTTGACCTCCCTGGGGCTGCAGGCCCACCACCCAGCCTTGGAGAATGCCAGGCAGGGTCCCCGTCACTCTCCAGGGCGACGCACAGGCCACAGGCGGGGTGACAGGAGCACCGTGACCCTCCTCCGTATTGTCAGGGCTGTGGCTGCCACTAACCCAGTCTCGCTCTTTATCCCGGCACTGGGGTGTGCCTGGAAACAACCAGATCGTGTTCACTTTCATTCAAATAGCAGCACCAAGATTTGAACACCAAGTGTGTCAACTTTGACTCCTTATCCCTAAAATGAACTTTAGAGTGGCAGCGAAATGAAATGGCATACACTTCCTTGAGCTTTTGTGACAACATGTTCACGCACCAAACTGCGAAGAAAATGTAGTAATTAGAGGTTAAATTAATCCTTGACAGACAAGTGTTTTAGTAACACTGTGGCCTCCTCCCCAAACCTAGCATAACGCGTGCCAGGCCTTCACGTGACGCTGGCAACCACACCACAAACTACCGTCCCACTTAAAATTCCGAGGTCGGCGCTGGAACTTCCAGAGGCAGATATTAACACTGAGATCTCATTAAGAACAAAACCCAAACAATCCCCAAAACTGCCAACAGAGCCCACCCAGCCAAGCCCTCCAAGGGCCCGGCTGCCCGACTGTCCATCATCAGCTGGAAAACAAGACCGGACACACTCCTTTCTGAGCGCCTCCCCCCAAAGTCCCAGGCCCCAGATTGCTCCTTAACTTATAACCTGCTGGCTTCACCAGTTTAGCCTGATTGCAAGGCGCCCTGAGGAGACCCATAAGCCATGCACGCCACGAGCCCACCTCTTCTGCTCTTCCTCAAAAGGAGAGGTCTGTGTGCCCACAGGAGGGGTGCAAAGTGGATGTTCCGGACTCAGATGGTTGACCCAAGAGTCAGTGTCCCCTCGGGAAAGTTGGACCCCACCCTGGGCCTCATATTTGTCTTCTGTAAAGTCATAAGGCTTAACTCTTCCAGCTAGAAAGTTCTCCATCTTTCAGTGCAGGAGTTTGTAGGTGAGTTGGGGGCATCCATGCCAACCGTGGGCAGGAACTGTACTCAATAGACTAATGGGGCCATACAAAGGAAGGCAGAAGGGCTTCCACCTCCTCCCCTCTTGTGTCACTGAGCCTCTAGAAGAAGCTAGGGGTAGGGAGTTTCAAGTTCAAACACGGGGCAAAATACGAAAGCAGGTGCCACTCGCTAACTCATGCCCCGTGGCATCCAGCGGTCTTTCCTGGAATGGAGAGAAATGTGTCCTGATGGCCTGGGGTCCAGGTGCTCGGACAGGTGGAGGGAAGGGGGAGACACAATGGCCAGCTGGCCAGGCCCCCTTCTAGCATGATGGAATCCTGCGCTCAGCCCCATCCTCCTCTGGGCCTCATGGAAGAGTTCTGTGCTCAGAAAACAGCATCACCCAAACCCCCACTTAATGGCTATTTACTGGGCATAGCAAGAAGCAGGGCACCCCGGGAGGGGAAGGAAGCTGAGCCCCCCACCCGAGGAAATGAGGAGATTTCCAAGCTGAGACCCAGGTGGTAGAGAAAGGGGCGCTGGCTGCCCCCCGGGGTCAGAGCAGGACTGGGTTGCTATGGGTGAGCTCCTCCTCCACCACTGTCCAGAAGAGCCCCCCCACCATGGTGTGGGCCAGGGAGGGAAGGGAGCTCTGAAGCTGCGGTTCCTGGGAGGACCCGAGGAACCCTTCTAGGCAAGGAAAGTTCTCGCAGACTTTGCAAAGGGCTTTTTCTTTCTGGTGCTCCTTAGACCCTGTCTCTGGAGGCTTTTACTCTGGGGAGCCCATTGTCAGCAAAGTCCCTCACTATGCCTCACCCTGGGAGATGTTTTGGGGTTGTGACAAATGTGATTGCTTTGGAAAATCTGAAGAGGTCAGATCCTAGGTGGGGGGGGGGGGACTTGAGGCCCAAAGGAAATCAGGGAGGCTCTGTAAACAGGGGGAATAAAGAAAGCAACAGGGTGGGGGAGGGAAGAAACACAACTCTCTTGCTTCCAACCCTCCCCTTGCATAAAATGCAAGGGCTGGTCATTCGGAGCAGGACACCCCTGGGACCATGCGTCCCCAGTGCCCGAAGGTAAAGACTGTATACCACATGCTACTGTTCCTCGCCTCCACGGGACCCCTGACCAACTGCCCAATGGCTCTGTGGGGCCCTTTCTTCCTTTGCTACTGTTGCAGCCAAGTGACAACAGTGACAACAGCAACAAGTAATAAGCCTTGCCAGAGAATCCCATCAGGTGCATGCAGATTCAGGAAGCTTCCCTGCTCGAGACCTGAAGATGTTTCAGAACTCAGTGTCTGCAAAATCAGACTGCTTCCAAGTGAGCTTCAAGAGGCTTCTTTCCTGCCATACAGCTGACTGATGCTGCCTAGGTTACCCTGGGTGGCGGCGCTGGGAGGGGGCTGATGGGAATCAGTTTTATTGTGCTGGTGCATAGTAACAGGCTCCTGCTCCCTGCCATCTATCTCCCTCCCTGGCCACATCTGTCTGCTCCAACAAACACTCAGCCTTTTCTGCTTGGATAAGGAGATTTTCTAGTTACATCCATTATATGTGTATCAACATTTATGGCAGCGAGATAATTGCCAAAGAGCTCAGAGGATAAAAGGTCCTTCTTCATAATGTTCGCACCCACCCCCCACGTTAAAAAAAAATCAATATTAAAATCAAGCAGGACAGTGGCAGATTCTCGCATGGCCGCTGTGTCCTCAAAGTTGGAAATGTGATTTAAAAAAGACGAACAAACACCTAGCTGGAAGAGGAAGAAAAGAAAAGGTTCAACGGTGAGTTCAGAGCCCAGACTCCAGCGAGGGTGGCGTGAGTGCAGACGGAAGGCCTTTTTGTCCTTGAAACCTTTGCTAAATAACTGCAAAGCAGCAAATCTGCTCTCTATTAGATGAGTCCTTTGGAAACATGCCAGTCTAATTTCAAAGAGTTTAGATCCTGTTATCTGTAAACCAACTCAATGATTAGGAGGCCTGAGATCCCCAGATTACAGGTACAGGACTAGAAGCCTTCCAGAATGCCTCCCAGCCTCCACCCTCTCTGCTTCTGGGGGAGAAGTTCACACCACCAGCAAAAGACACAGAGAAGGAGCACTTCTCACTTTCATATTGTTTTGCTTGGCCTTCTGCCATTTTTTTTTTCTACTCTGTCTTTTTGCTGTCCCTCCAAAGCTCAGCCCCATCTCTTTGTCTGTGTGGCCACTTTCCCCAAAGGTGTTTTTCTTTCCCCGAAAAATGACTATTTCATTTACAAATTGCATTGTGTTCGAGCTGGAAGGAACTCAGACTCTCAGGTCATGAGGGGGCGGTGGGGTAGGCAGGAGAAGCAAGGAGCCGGGACGGACTTGCCCAAGATCACTCAGCTAATTAGTGGAGAAAGTATTCTAGAATACAAGTTTGCCAGCTCCTGGGCTAATTATCTCTCCAATGCACCGCTGCAGAAAAAAAAAAAAAAAAAAAAAAGAGGGGGGAAGAAAAAGAAAATCCGACTCTTTAAAAAAATAAAAAAGAAAAAAAAGGTTAACTGCATAGAGGAAGCCCCTTTAAAGAAGAAGCGTCGTCCAACTATTGACAGAACCACTGGTCTAAGATCAGTTTCTGCCCAATTCATAAGCCTGGAGAGTCACTGAGTTTCCTAGGGATGATCTATTAACAGGTGCATTTTAAGCCTTAGGTGATTTGCTTAAAATTGGGGGGGAGGGGGATGATATTAAACATGCTGGCCAGGCTTGAAAAAAAGTCCCTTTCCTTATTGAAAAGGATCAACAATAGTCAATCTCTTACCTCAAGGTGCCCTGAATGTGTAGCCCCCACCCCCACCCCAGCAACAGGCTATTTCCTGGTTGAGTTTAAAAATTCAATGACGTTCCTGTTTCAACCCACACATCTGTGTCACTGTCAGCGTCAGTGGCAGGAAAACAGACGAAGTCACCCTTTGCTAATGATTTCCTAACATGGAATTTCCTTGTATCTCCTCAAGCCTTTCTTCTTCTAAAGCCAAACTGTTTTCCCCCCCCCTCTCAAACACACTGTACTGCAGGAAAACTAAAATGGTCACGGCCGGAAGGGATGATTTCTAAGGAGATCTTATAAGGAAGCGCTGCAGATCTTTGTGATATTTTTAATGTGTGTGCGTTGGGGGGGTGGGGTGGGGGAGAGCTGCTAGTTTTTCTAAAGCCAATGTGAACAAAACGGAGAGATTTTTCTCCCAGGCATCTGGGAATATCTCAACCCCTCTCCTGCCTCCCTCTTCCCAAGTTCCACTTTGAGCAACATTCTTTTATCAGTATTAAAGGAGACACACGCACGGTCTGCTCGCGTGGGGACCAGGGGGACAGAGGGCGGGGCAGCACCCAGAGTAGCGGACAGGCGGGTGGAGGACCAGCAAAGCACAAAGCCATGGAGGAGCCCATCTCCTCTCTGGTCTGGAGACCATCCCATTTTAATATGCCAACTGGTCATCTAGAGAAAAGAGGGATGTTACTTTAAGGCAAAGAAGCTGATTAGCTGCTCTGGCTGGCAGCAAACAGCTGGTCTGTCCGGCAGGTTCAAGGCCATTTCAGCTACTCTCTTATGGAGGCACCATATGTTCCATCTCGCACATCAGCAGCTTTATTTTCCAATGATCTTGCTCCAGAAGGGAAGCACAAAAGGGGGAGGAGAAGGTAGAAGCCGCGGTTTACCCTTTGAGTACTTTCTCGTGGTTGTAGGTGCAGTTGGGATGTGTGTGTGTGTGGGGAGGGGGGGGGGCGGTGAGGGGGACGGGACGTTAGGGCTTCACCTTCGATTCCAAAAATGAGAGAACAAATGTCTGACCAACACTGTCGCATAACGTCCAGAGATGGGAGTGGAGTGGATGGGGGGAAACAGGCAAAAAGGTACAAATAATTTGCTGCCCGTGAGATTAAATGGGAAGGGGGTCGAAGGCGGCAAGAGATCGGGAGATCGAGATCAGATCGGGAGAAATCTGACTTCGCTCTTTGGACCCCGCCCCCTTCTCCTTATTTGTCAAGTTTTCTTATTGTCAGTATTCCTTTCCCCAACAGAACAAACTTTACGAGTGGAGCGGACGGCTTTGGCGAGGGCGGTGGGGGCGGAGGCGGGGCAGGCCGACGGGTGGCGAAAGGTTACTTCTAACAGGTTTAACATTCCTCGCTGCAGTCCGAGTGCCCACGAGTTGGGGGGGCAGGGAGGGCAGGTGTAGGGGATACGGCCCCGCTAAATTCTCAATCCAACTAATGCCGGTAGCCCACGCGTCCTGGACACCCCCAACTATCCCGCGCTGGGTCCGCGCAGAGGCGACACAGCGACCCACGGTCCGGAGGTGCTTCCCCGTCCCCGCGGCCCGCCTAGGCTGCGCGAACCTCCGAGGCGGCGGTTCCGACTCCCTCCGGGCCTCCAAACAAAGGGGGACCGCGGAGCATTTAAGCCCCGGAGTGGGGGGGAAGGGGGGCTGCGGGGATGGTGGCCGGCGGGAGGGCGCAGGAAGGAGTGAGGAGCATAGCCGCAGGGTGGCGAAAGCCTCACAGTCACGGCCGTCGTCTCAGCCACCCGCCGGCGCGACAGCCGCCCGGAGCCGGGAGGTGAGGGGCCCGGGCTGCAAAGCGAAACCGAGGAAAGGGCGCCCCCTATGCCCGCGCCCGGCGAGCGCAGCGGCGAGCCGCATCTGCCCTTCCCGCGGAGCGTGCTCGGCCTCTGCGTCCTCCCGTTCGCCGCGCAGCCCGCGGGGCCGTCCCGGCCGCTGGAACCCTGGGGGTCCGCCGCGGGCAGGCGGGGCGCGCGGTGGGCGCCAGGAGCTCGAGGGCTCCCCACGCCTGCTGGGGTGCCCGGGGACGGTCTTCGCAACACAGCCCCCTCCCCCACCGCCTACACTTGCCCTCCTGTCCCGAACGGCTCGAGGCCACTGGGAGGCAGCCGCCCCCGCCCCCTGTCTCTGCGTCCCTTTCCCCCTTCCCTCTCTTCAGCCTCCTGGGAAACAAAGGGGCTTTTTATAAAGCGGATTGTTGGCGGCTGCGGCGGCGGGGGTAGGAGGGAGGGGGGATCTATAAAGACAAGAAGAGGTGGGGTGGGGGGAGAAGCTGCGCGGCCTCCGGGAGCCCCAAGCGGCCCGGCGGCCGGGAAGCCCCCGCGGGTGCGCGGCCCACCCCGCCCGGCCCGTGGGCACTCGGGCGGCGGCCCGCGTCTGCCAAGGGTTGGGCTGCGCCGCTGCGATGCTGCCCGCCGGCTCGCCGCAGCTGCCCGGGAGGGAACACGATCGCCGGGGCCGCGGGGCAGGGGCGGTGGGGACCGCACGGCTCCCGCGGGGTTCTCCCCGGGGAGACTCGGGCCCTCTCCCCGCCAACTCTTTCGAAATTGCTTGGGCTCGGGGAGACTTTGCGTCTTTGTTCCAGCACGGCCGCCTCTCGTACGCTCGGCTCGCTCGCCCTCACAGACAATGTCCCGGGGCCGGCCTCGGTCGGCTACCCGCAAGCGACACGTTCGCGGTGGGGACGGCACCCCGGGGGGATTCCTTCTGCTGCCAAACAACGACGACAAGCCACCCTAGCAAGTGGAGTCCCTGCTCCCCACGTCCCCCAGCCATCCTGTGCTCCCTCCCGCGCACACACTCACACCCACACTCGAGGTGCCTGGCTCAGCCGCACTGAGCTGCGCGAGCACCGTGGGGCTGAGCCCCCAGCCCGAGGTGCGTCAGTTTGCTCGGGTTCCGACGACTTCAGGGCAGTTTTCTGGCAGGCTAATCCTATTAGCGTCTGCTCAGTCCGCGTTTAATCACGGATCAAAATCAGACGGTACGGCCAGCTTTCCAAGTGGCTTCGGACACACTGCATCGGGACAGAGTCTAGCCGAGCCAACTGGCCCAGAAAAGTATTTGGCGGCGCTCCGGGGGGCTTCCCGCCCGCCCTTGCCGGCGCCGGGCGCCGGGCTCTGCCGCCGCTCCGAGGCCTGGGAGCTCCGAGCGCGGGGGCGCCGGGAGCTCCGGGCAGGAGCCCAGTCGGGGCTGCCTTGAGCCGCCAGCTTCGCTCGGGGCTGCTCTCCAGAGGAGGATTTGGCAGGGGAGGGAGCGCCAGGCAGCGGGCTCGGCGCACGCACACTCCACACTCCCGCTCAGTGGCGGCAAAGCGGGTTGGGGTGTGTGTGTGTGTACGGGGGGCGGTGGAATCCTTTGCCCAGCGCCCACTGTCCACCGGCCCAGGCTCAGGGAGCTGGCATGCGATGGGAGCGTCGCCGGTGGCATCCGGGCGCCAGCGGCCCGGGGGGGCGCCAGAACGGAGTGAGAGCCTCCCGGTGAGCCCGGCGGGGCCAGAGAAGCCCGGGTGGCTCGCGCCCCTCTGCCTTCCGCTCCCACCCCCTGCCTGCCCCGCCGCCCCCGGCACTTCACTGCCCCCGCCCGATTCCAGACACCCGATGGGCGCCGGAGAGCGGGCAGAGGCCGAAGTCCCGGGCGACGGGAGCTGCGCTCAGGCCGGCCACGGCCAGTTCGAGAAGGGGGCCGGCCGCGCGGAGCGCCAGGTGGGCCGTGTGCTCGCAGCAAACTTTGGGGTCCCTTAGATCCTCCGCGACGGGAACCACCAGTGCGGGCCACAAGTGCACCCCGGAGCCCCCAGAGCGGCTGGACCTCCCGCTCCCGCCCTCAGCCTTACCGTGCTGCGGAGCTCCCTCGGCGGCGGCGGGGGCAGTGCCCGAGGGGCGGGCGGCCGCCGGCGCAGGCAGCCTGGCCTCGGGCACCCGCCGAGCGGCCCGGCCCGGTTGCGGATCACCCCCTGGCTAGCGGCCGGTGCCCCCGCGCCCGCCCGCCGCCGGCTGCTTCAGCTCGCGGCCAAGTTCATGCCGGCGGCGCTGCAGTGGCGGCCTCAATCTGCTCGCTCCATTCCCACCGCCCGGCTCCGCGCCGCGCGCCCGGAAGGTGGAGTTTCGGGGGTTTAAGTTACTGATAGGCATTTCTCACTGCTGTGTCACTCGGGGAGGAGGAGACACGCACGCCGCACACTCACACACCCTCACACTCACGGCGACGAGCGGCTCCGGCCTTAAAGGGGAAGCTGCGCTGCCCCGCCCGCGACCCCGGCAGCCCCGAGCCCCGAAACGCCGAGTTTCCAGGCCGGATGGGGCCGGGGCAGCGGAAGCGCGGCGGCCGCCCCAGGGGCCTCCCCGGCCCTCCTGCCACTCTTCGAAAGGGAAAGCGGCCGCGGGCTGGCTTCCCTGCGGTCGCCTCGGTCCTCCGGTCCACTGGAGCCGAGGCAGCCGCGGAGGGCGGGAGGGGAGGACGGGGGCCGCCGCCGCACTTACCTCGGAGGCTCGGCGCACGGCAGGAGGTGGTCGGCGCCCTCGGCGGCAGGTGGCCCGTCTAGACGGTGCGCTGATAGGGAGGAGCGACAGCGGGGTGACCGAGAGCCCCTGGGCACGAGCGGATGGAGCTCGCCCGAGGGCAGCAGGAAGAGCCCTGCGCGCTCGGGAAACCCGCACGCGGCAGGTAGCCTTCCCGCGTCTGGGCAGAGCAGGCTGGAGAGCCGCGCGCGCCCCTGACAGACGGAGAGCAGCGGGGAGAGCGGGAGCGCCAGCACTCACCAGCGACAGGGCTAGACAGCGCGCGAGACTGGCAGACACCGAGAGGGGCAGAGGGAAAGACGGAAATCGACAGAGGCACGGGCAGACCGACAGAAAAGGACAGAGACAGGGGGCTAGAGGGACACCAGGGGAGAGAGTGGAGGGACCCAGAACGACAGCAGGTCCCTGGGAGACACCGGAGCGGCACAGGGCAGGGAGTCTCACCATAAACTAGCCTGTCCAATCCACTCCCACCCGCAGGACACACACCCCTTTCCTATTCTGAGCGGAGACTGACCCCAGGGCTGGGGGCTGGAACCCCCTCCTCCCTCGCCCTGGGGGGGGGGGCGCTCACCTTCAGTGGTGGCTGTTGGGTGGGTAGCGCCTGTCCCACTGGCGCTGCGTCTGCTAGCTGGCTCTCGCCCGGACAGCCAAGCCGACCTGCTGTGACGGCAGTGGGGACCAGTGCTCTCAGGTGGCAGCTACAGAACTGCACCCACCAGCCTAGTGTCCTCCTTCCCCCCTCCCGTCCCCCGCTCTCTCCCTCATCCCCTCCTCCACTGCCCGTCAGCACCCCCACCAGCACCCCCACCCCACCTCCGCGCAGACCTTGTCTGTGCTGCCCGCCACTATGCCCAGCCAGGAGCCCAGGGGCGCCAGCCAGGCTCCCGCCCCACCGGCCCGGGCGGTGGAAGCCCCTTCCCGAGCTGGGCGCAGCGGTCCGCTCTCTGCCAGGGGTTACCCTGGGGCAGACACCTGCGGCTTCTGCAAGAACATGAGTTCCTTGTGAACCGCCCGCCGGCAGGAGCGCGCTCTCCGCCCTCTGCCCTCGTGCGGAGGCCGGCGGCTCCCCTCCCCCCACACCCGGGTACTGGCCTGCGCCCCTTCTCCGGGATCCCCGGCGGGGTCCGTTTCCTAACCTGGACTTCCTGGCTGGTAGCCGCCGCTGGGGCTGAGCTCGGCCCACGGACGCCGGCCGCGTCTGGTCCGACAGCAGCAGCGCCGGCGAAGCCCCAGAGCCCAATCACAGCTCCTGGCCGCACCTCAGAGTAGCTAGCGACCTGTCTCCACCACATCTGGTCGCACTCGGCCGAGCCGCGGGCCAGGAATAAAGGGGTGGGCCCGCCGCCCACTCGGCCCCTCCTTCTCCCTGCGCCCACGCCCTCGGCCCTCGGAAAGCTCTGGGGCCCCCTATGAGAACCAACCAAAGTCCCTTCGTGGGCTACGTAGGCGAGATGGAGCTGGGCGCCTGCCTCTGAGAGCGTTTCCCAAAGTTCCCAGGCTGAGCTGCGGGTGTCAGCGCCCTACCGTGAGGCACAGGTGTCAGACTCCCTCTCCGGAGCCCCCGGTGCGCCAGGGCGAGCCTGGCCCCACCAGGCGCCTTGCGGCTGCAGGGCTCAGGCCCGGCTGTTGGATAGGAATCCACCTTGGCCGGGTCCAGAGGAGGCTGCTCTGGAGAGGGCCAGCGGCCTGGAGAAGTTACCCCTCTCTGCTGAAGGAACCCATCGCACCCCCTACCTTCACCCCAGACACCCCTTCCTGCAAGGAGGAAGCATCATCTGAGAGACACCATGTCCCCTTCAGCGAAAGAGAGCTCCCGTGTGTCTTGAAGAGAATCTCATTAAACACAGCAGACCAGGGGTGTGTGTGGGGGGGAAACAGCGGGGTGGGTGATGTCCATACCCCCGAGTGTCCTGGGAGCCTGTGAAGTGACAACTGCACCTGTGTCAGATGGCCAGTTGCCTGCTTGGCACTGCCACCTGGATGGCCACTAGATATCTCAAATTGCATGTGGCCTGAGCAGAGCTCCTGGTCATCCCCAAGCCAACCTCAGCTAATGACAGCTCCATCATTCAGGTTGCCCCAGCTGGGTTCCCTGGAACCTTCCTTGATTTCTTCTCTGACACTCACAGCCCACATCCAGAGGGGCAGACGACTCTGGTTCCATCTTCAAAGGGCACCCACAATCCCAGCCTTCCCTTCTTCTCCATCCACTACTCCCCTCAGGCCCTACCACCATCATCTCCCACCTGGGTTACCCCAATAGCCACCTAACAGGGGGCTCTGTTTCCTACCTCCCCCAGTCACCTCCTCCCTCAATCCCCGTCCAATCCCTGATGTCTACACCCCTGCAGTGGCTCCCCAGTTCACTAGGTAAAAGTGAATTGCTTCTGGCGGCCTAGAAGGGCCTGCACGACACGTCCCGGTCCCCTAGTCTGGATGATATCCTCTTCCCTTGCTCGGCTAGCAAGCTCCAGGCTTCCCAACTCTTCCTTAACACACCAGGCACGTCCCTCAGGGCCTTTGCACCCACTGTTCCCTCTACTGGAATGCATTTTCCCAGAAATCTCTGGGGCTGGCCCCCTCATTTCCTTTAATATCGACACAAATGTCACCTGGCCTCCCTATGTAACATTTCAAAGCCCCACACCCATCCGTGGCACTTCCTCTCGCCTTCCCTGCTTTGTTTTCTCTTTAGCACTTAGCACCAGCTGACCTCTATAGGTTTGAACCCAGGAGGGCTACCACCAGGGCCTGCTGTACCCTCTGCTGTCCTCGCAGCTCCTAGCACAGTGCCTGGCAGCAGATACGAATGTTGGTTGGATTCTATTTTCTTGGAACTCTTCTGGAGACCCTGGGGGTCCTGGACTTGTACACACACACGGGGAAAGCGGTCCATAGCTGTGGCACGTCTTTGGTTTCCTGAGCTGAGCAAAGGATGGAGGTCAGGCAAAGAGCTTTGCATTAGCCATGACACCAGCCTCAGGTCGGGTCAGCGAGTGGCACTGTGGTCCAGGTGTGCCATGCTTTTCAGTGATGATTGGAAACAGGTTCCCTGTGGTTGCCACCTTGGGTTGGTGCAAGATTGATGGGGGAAATAGGAGAGGAGGCCAGAGACATAGGCTGGATGAGGGCCTTCTCCACACTGAAGAGACTGGCGATGAGACCCTTTTGTCACCCAAAATGCAGACCAAGTCCAGAGCTAACAGCTCCTTACAATTACTGAGGCTCAGTCTGTGTTTTATCCGCAAGAATCCCTGTACACAACGCGGTTTAAGCCATCATCATCCCCACGTTCTAGATGAGGAATCGGGAGGCTCAGAGAGGTGAAGGGCCATGTCCGGGGTCAGAGCTTGAGAGCTGCAGAGCAGTAAACAACTGGGCCTCAGAGCTTAGGCTGCGTCCACCTGCAGTGTGGCCATCCGGATTCAGCATGTGCAGTCCTGGGTCCAGGTGACAAAAGGAATCTCACAGGGCTCTCGAGGCGCTGCTCTTTTCCTGGGAGAACCTCCCGGCCTTGCTGCCGAGAGGCCGCCAGGACATCGCCATAGCTTGGGCTATGCGGGTCCAGGGGCATCATGCCAAGGCTGATGTGGGTCCTGCCTTTGATCTGCCCCAAACCTGGAGCTCAAGGGTTATGAAAACAGTGGCCATCTGTCCTATTCCTATGAACGCATACTAAGTTTTCCTGAGTTTTTGTGACAAATGCTGGGGGTGTAAGTGGGCCTAGAATTTGGAAAACAGGGGTACTGACTTCAAATAAACAAATATCCGGTTGCTCTGTTCTTCATTACTCCTCTGCTCCAAAGCATTCTGTGGCTCCCTACTGCCCATGGCACTCCATCCCAGCTCCTCAGGCCGGCATTCAATGCCCTCCCCTGGTGGGCCATGGCCTTCCATTCCAGATTTCTCGCCTGTTGCTTTCCCAGGTGCCCCTGGGCCTCCTGTCTGGCTGGACTGTTAACTGGACACCAAACAATTCCTGGTTTTTCCTACCTCTGCATATTTGCCCATGCATTTCCCCTCCCTAGAATTCCAGCTCTCCTGTCCAATTCTCACCTGACCTTCAGGGCTTACCTCAGAAGTCTCCTCCTCTGTGAAGCCCGGCTTGAGATCCACCAGAGTGCCGTGTAGGTGCCCTCCCTCCCTTGGCCATCCATATAGCCCCTTTGTATCTCACTGGTTCTACAGGACCCTACCCCCGGCTCTGCCCACTTCCCTGGTTTACCAGGGACTTTGAGGATTCCCCCCAAAGCCTATGTGATGAACTCATGCTAGAGGGGGTTCGAGATGCCCTCTGCATGAGAGAATCCAGATCCAGAGGGAAGGAGAGAGGTAATGGACATGGCATCTTCCTCCTCACCAGCACCCCCCCCCCCCGCCACTATCCATATGTAGAGGTTGTCAGCTGTGCCCATCTGGAGGTCACCGCTTTCTCCTGCTCCCCCGCCTCTCCCCTGCCTCTGAGCCCCCTGTAGCCACACTCCGGCCATGCAGAGGCTCTGCTCCACAGCCTGGGCTCTGAGTTCTAGGTTCCGAAAGCACTCCCTCAGGGCCTGGTGACTCCTCTGATATTCCTGACCCTGGTGGCCACAGCAGACTGGAGGCCACACCAACAGGAACCAGGACAGACAAATGCCCCAGTTGTCTCCTGAGTAAAACGGGGTCATGGTAGTACCTGCCTTACTGCAGTGGAGTCTATACCTACAAGTGGAATTTCTGGGTCATATGGTAACTCCATGCTTAAGATTTTGAGGAGCTGGACACCTGGGTGGCTCAGTGGTTGAGCATCTGCCTTCAGCTCAGGGCGTGATCCCAGGGTCCTGGGATCGAGTCCAGCATCGGGCTCCTGCAGGAAGCCTGCTTATGTCTCTGCCTCTCTCTGTATCTCACGAATAAATTTTAAAAATCTTTAAAAAAGATTTTGAGGAGCTGACAAAATGTTTTGCCAAGTAGTTGCACCATCGTTTCACTATCTCCCCAACAATATATAAGGGTTCCACATCCCCACCAACATCTGTAATCTGTCTTTTTTATTATAGCCACCCTTGGCGGAGTGGCTGGCACGTCGTAGGTCATCGGTCCTCAGAGAGGAAGCTACTATTATGATTCTTGTCCCCAAACCCCCAAAGACAGGAGGCAGGTGTTGAATCTAAGATGGCACACGGTAGGAGGAGAGCTCGGGTCCCACACACAGGTACCAACACCCTGTGATATTGGGCAAAACTGGGAGCATTTTGATATGTCTGACAAAGGGTAAGTCTGTGCCACGTAGGAAGCCAGATTGGGGCATTTGCAAAGGACACGTGGCCATTTCTGCCCTGCTGGGGTCCAGGAGAGCTGCTGGGAAATGAGTTGAATTATTTCTCACCGTGTTCTTACATAATTCTAATTTTTTCGGGGACGTCGGTGGTGGTAAGCATTTTTTTAAAAATCACAATGGAAACAAATGGGAAATTGTTAAAACATTGATTGTAATTTCCTGGCAGCTTCACTGACTTACAAAAAACAGGAACCTTTAAGAAAAAAGGCCCTCATTAGCAAGCGAGCAGTTAATTAAGGGGCTGTAGAATGGCTTGCATCGATTTTACCGTGAAGCCAGAAAACTGTGGCTACAAGTCAATGGCCCCCAGCTCCTTGCATACCATGAATGCCGCTTCCAGAATGCCATAGGTGATACCATCAAAGCACAAGTAAGGATGGGCATTGGTTATTTAAACAAAATGGATAAATAATTTAGGGAATTAATGTAAATCCAGATGGCTGTCAGTTCTCCTCTTGTACCGTACATACAGCTGAAAGACATTGTCAAAGCATTTATATAGAAAAAAGTATGCAGATGGCTTGCTAATTATTACTCTTTATGCAATGACATTTTTTTACAACAGCACAGGCACGACTCAGGCCCCACATGGGAAGAGGCTCCATCCACTGTTCTAGGACCCTTCAGACCATTTGCAATTTTGTGATTAAAAAAACCACACATACAACAAAACCCTGGCCTGTGGCTGTCCTAGCAACCAGCTAGGCTGCGGCTGCACCAGCATCAGGACCATTCGGAAGGTTAATATGCCCTAACACCAGGGAACTGGCCAGGGCCCGGCCTTGGGCAGGCGCACTGTCCAGGCAGACGTTTAGAGAAAAACCAAACAGTGTGCTCCTGCTGTTGTGGGTTTGGAACATACAATCACATTAACAATAAAAGCAGCTAGAGCGTAGGGCACACCTACTATGCGCCTGGCCCTATGCTTCCCACCATGAGCTCGATGAAGCCCTATAAAAACTAATTTCAGGGGCACTTGGGTGGCCCAGTGGTTGAGCGTCCGCCTTTGGCTCAGTGCATGATCCCGGGGTCCTGGGATCGAGTCCCACATTGGGCTCTCTGCAGGGAGCCTGCTTATGTCTCTGCCTCTCTCTGTGTGTGTCTCATGAATAAATACATTTTTAAAAATTTAAAAAGAAACCTAATTTCAGAGCTGAGCAAACAGGCTCAGAGGGGTTTGGCACCTTGTCTGAGATCACACCGTTACTCACCAGCAGAAGAAAGATCTGAGTGTCCTGGGTGGTCTGGAGCTCAGCAACCTCTATAGGATCCTGTTAAAATAAAGCTCACCAGGGAGGAGGGAGGTAACCTGTGCTTCCCTAGCTTACTAGCTCCATGCCTGGCGTTTGGCTAGTTTGCACCAGCTCATAAGAAAGGATTGCTACATTTTCAGAAATGTTGTGAACTTGTTGATGACTCATTGGTAGCTTGGACTTGGCCGGGGCAGGAGTACCTACAGAAATGGGCAAATGCTGCAAATCAGGGCTGCTTGTTAAACATTTACCAACAGACCATTGCATGCAGCCGCTACAGCTGGACGGCCTGGTTCAAATCCTGGCCCCCTGCACTTACCATGTGGCCCGGGGCAAGTTTTCCAGCTTGCAAAATGGACATAACAACAGTGCCCACCCCATCGGGTTGTTGCAAGTTTTGTAAATAAGAATCCCCGTAAAGTACCTAGCACAGTACAAGTGATCAGTCAGCGTTAGTTGCATAAATAAGTGCACTGCGCCTACCGCTAATTGTTATTATTATTACTATTATTACTAGTATTATATTTGGCAGCTATCCACTTTCCTCTAGAGAACAGCAACATGTCCTAACTAGTCACCCTGCCTCCTGCCTTTTGCCCCATCCAATGCATCTTCCTCACAGCTGCTAGGGGAAATTACTAGAATACAGAGCTTACCTCATTCTTCCCCTGCTTAAAATATATCCATGGCTTCCAATTGCCCTCGAGGAAAGGTCTCTGCTCCAAAATACTGAAATTCCTTAGCCTGCTCAGGCTACCGTAACCAAGAGCCAGAAACTGGGGCCTTTAACAGTAGAAATGTACTGCCTCCCAGCTCTGGAGGCCGGAATCTCCTATCCAGGGGTCAGTAAGACTGGTTCCTTCTGAGCGCTGTGAGCGAAGGGCCTCTTCCAGGCCTCTCTCCTTGGTTTGTAGGTGGCCGGCTTCTCCCTGTGTCTCTTCACGTTGTCTTCTTTCAACATATACCTTTGTGTCCAAATTCTCCCCATTTTATAAGGACACAGTGGGATCCGATTAGGGTCCCACCTTAGGCCAGTGTAATGACATCTGCAATGACTGTGGTTCCAAATAAGGTCCCCTTCTGAGGTGCTGCTGGTGGTTAGGACATCAACATGCAAATTTGGAGTGGGGGGGAAACAATTCAACCCATCACGGTCTGCCCTCTGGCCCCCAAATTTCGTGTGCCTTTCTCATATACAAAATACATTCAACATCCCATCCCAACATCCCCCAAAATCTTGACCCATTCCAGCACCGACTCTCAGTTCAAAATCTCATCCAAACGTCATGAAAATCAGATACAGGTGGGACTCAGGATATAATTCATCCTGGGCCAAAATCCCTCACCATTTGCGAGCCTCTGGAGCCAGGTAGCGCATCATCTGCCTCCAAAATGTAATGATAGCTATAATGGCTGTTTTTAGGTGTCATCTTGACTGGGCTCTGAAATGCTCAGATAGCTGGAAAAAACCCCCACCTCATTACTGGGCTTGTCTGTGAAGAGGTATGTAAGAATCAGTAGATCGAGTAAAGAGAACCACCATTTCCAGTGTGGGCAAGCACCGTCCAATCTGTTGAGAGCCCAGATGGAACTGAAAGGCGAAGGATGGGCAAATCCCCTCTCTCCTCTTGAGCTGGGCCATCCATCTTTTCCCGCCCTTGGGCTTTGGAGCAACTTGTTCTCGAACCGTCAGACTCCCAGAGTTACACCAGTGGCCCCCTTGCTCTCAGGCCTCTGCGCTCAGACTGATTGACACCTCTGCCTTGCCTGGGTCTTCACCTTGCAGACAGCAGATCCTGGGCCTTCTCGGCCTCTGTTCTTGTGAGCCCACTCTTGTGGAAATGACCCCTTGATTGATCGATTGATCAAACGATATCAATATCCTGATATCAATCAATCAATTGATATCAGTATCCTGTTGTTCTGTTTCTCTGGGGAACCCCAACTAATACAGTGGGGCAGGCATAGGGTAGACACTCCCATTCCAAAAGGGGGGATCAGAAGGAAAAAGGGGATCACGAGTCCCTTAGCAAGGCCGATTACATTCGAACTGAACGCTTGAGAATAATCCTTTGGCTCAATGGCCTGTCCTCCGGGTTGGCCCCCAGCCTCCTCAAAAACAACACATGTGATGGACACAGCAAACAACTGGTTGTTGCAAAACACATTGTTCTTTCACACCTCCACGCTGGGCGCATGGTGTTCCCTGCAGGCAGCAGAGAGCCCTCCTTTCCCAGCTCGCTTGGGGCACTCCTCCGCAGCCGCCAGGCCTCAGCTGAAGCCTTAGCTCTCTTCTGGGCAGACTTGCTGACCCACCACCTCCCTGAGGCCCAGGAGAAGGAGCTGTCCCTTTACAGAAAGCACCACTAGAGTCGCCTGGGTGGCTCAGTGGTTGAGCATCTGTCTGCCTTTGGCTCAAGGCGTGATCTCGGGGTCCTGGGATCGAGTCCCACGTGGGGCTCCCCACGGGGAGCCTGCTTCTCCCTCTGCCTGTGTCTCTGCCTCTCTCTGTGTGTCTCTCATGAATGAACGAATAAAATCTTAACAAAAAACGAAAAGTGCCACTGGTGGCTGAGCTGACTCTAGCGTCATCTTGGCTGCCTTGCCTGTGACTGCGGCTCCGGCTCTCTCCCCAGTAGAGACCGGGTACTGCTGGCTTTCAGGCATCAGCTCGGGTTCGTCATGCCTTCCCAGCACAGGGGCAAGCACCGAGCTGGCACACAGTGTACAGATGCCTGCATGTCTGAGTGACCGCACAAAGGAGCCTTTTCCGAATACCTCCTGCGTGCAGAGTGCAGGACGTGGGCTGGGCGCTCCTGGGACGGGGGCCAAGGGCACACCACCTCACACTCATCGGAGATGATAGACAAACCTTGCTGGAGAGCCGGGACAGCCCTTAGCAGCAGGTGCCGATGCCTGACACATACTACCTCACTGGACCCCACACCGATCCCGTGAGAGCTCAGATGGAGGAGTGTGGAAGCACGCAACCAGGAGCCAGCCTGTCGCAGTCCTGGCTCTGCCACTCACCAGCTGTGTAACTTTGGGCAGCTTGCTTGCTCTGTCTGTGCCTCCGTTTCTTCATCTGTAAAATGGGGCTAATTGCGGTACCTACCTCACCTGGTTGGAGTGAGGATTTAGTGAGTTAGTATCTTTCAGATATTAGCTGTTATTCATGTAGAGGCAGTGTCTACTGCTGCTGCTGCAAAATACCTGCTGAGGGCAAAGCCTGGGCATCTGCCCAGTGACAGAGCTGTGTCAGGTGTGTCTCACAGGCCCCTCCAGCTCTCAAGTACAGGACACGTGTCAACTATATACGAAATGACTGTAGTGCAACCAATAGGCAACATGAACAAATAAATGTGGGGAGAGGCATCTTGCAGGAAGCTCCCCCTGCCGACCCCACCTCACCTGCCTCAGTGACCAAGAGGCCAATCCTGGGCTGCGAGTGGCCACTGGCTGTGTCGGGGAGCCGTGACTATATGCCACCACCATCCCGCCAGTGGCAAAATGTTTCTGCCAGCAGGGAAGCCCTGCTGCCTTGAAGAGTGAGCATGAATGGCATCTGGTGGCTTCTGCTCTTCCCTGGGAGCTGGGCCCTTTGTCTCCACAGCCCTTTCTCCCAAGCACAGAGGCAAGTGAGGCCGAGAAGATGCTTTGCTCCCCGAGTGCCTTCTCCCTGGGCACCCCACTCCTCCCCCCCTACCATGTGTCAGGACCTAGGACGCAGAGCAGATTTCTTGCCCCTGAGACACTGCCCAAGGTACTTCTGAGGTGGCACTATATAGGGAATTACGGTACTGGGAATTTGCCAGGAGGAAGAGTGTGTGCTTTACATGGGACTGAAATGTCCCTGCTGTTCAGAGAAAGGAGATTCAGAGAAGAAGGCAAAAGCGGCGCCTTTTGCAGCAGCCAAATTTCCATCTTATTGCTGTGTGCCGGCAACGTGATGCTCAGAGCCAGATCACACAGGCCGGAGTCATGTTGCATCAGCGCAAAACAACCAGCTTTAGGAATCAGATTGCGTGGACCTGGTGGCAGGTGCCTGACTGGCTAGGAGGGCCACGGTGCCCCACTTCAGAGCGTTAGCCTAAGCAAGCTGGCCGTAGCACTGCCCTGACCCTCACAAACAGGTATCTAGAAACTGCTGACAGGTGGCCGTGTGGGAGTCAGCTTCCTCCCCACGCCGGCTCCCTCCCTAAGCCCATCCCACAGAAACCCTCCTTCCCAGGATGTGTCATTGTCCACTCCACTTCCCTGTCTGTGAAGTCACACCATGCTCCTCAAATGCATCACTTCATATACAACCCCCCCCCCAAGGCCTCTCCATGGGCTCAGTGAGGCTGGGGGAGCCAGAGCAGAAGCCCCGAGAAACTTCTGTAGCCCTAAAACCCTATAGCCACGAGGGACCACGTTACTCTGCAGTTGGATGAACAGCAAGCAGAGAACATTTCCTGCCCCTGACCGAGGCCAGAACTGGCTGTCCCATGCCAAACTCCATGCCAACTCTTGTTCTCCACTCAGGCTTGTTCCTGCTAATGAAATGGCCATTTCACCAGTGTAACATTACTTAGCGATTTATTAGTGATTATTGATTTTCAACTGTGGTTTCCTGGGACTGTGGGATGGTGCAGATCGAAGGCACCCTGCCTATGGATGTCCATCTATTTGCTTGAGGCTATGGGCTCAGATGCAAGCAGCTCATCCCTCGCCAAAATCACCCAGAGAGCCAGCCAGTGCTGCTGTTTGCTGCTCAGTTTCCACTCACTCTCTCCTGAAGGACCCTCCATCCCACTTCCTCTAAAGCCCCAGCTACAGATGGAAAGAGACAGGACTCTAAGTGGATGCTTTCATTGTTTTTTTCATGGCTCTGACTGGATCCTGCTCCCTGGTCTCAGAACCCTGCTGCTGCCCCCTTGCTCCTCTGAGACCTCCTTCTTAAAGGAGTCCTACTCCTTTAAGTCCTACTCCTTAGAATGGTCCAGTGTCCATCAGTTTGGCAAATGGTGGCCTCCATCCCCTGGCAGAAAGGAAGCCAATGCCTCTGGGCCAGTAGCCTCTGTTGCCTGTGGCCTTGGGCCTTCCTACCACCAGGCTCTTGGGCCTGGAAAGAATCCTAAGCCAGGTGATGCAGCCCCTTCCCTAACCCCGCCTGTGACTCCCAGCCCTGGCCTCCAGCCTGGGAAGGAGCAGCCATTCAACACCCCCTTCCAAGTGTGTCCTGAGTACCTTGCTCTACCACTACACAGGTCCTGGAAGAAAGATCTGGAAAAAAATAGAAAAGAAAAAGTGGGGAGGACTACCGACACCTCTTAGCTACCATCTCAGATCTGCGTGGCTTCACCTGGCTCTCATTCCTCCCACCTCTAAAGCAACCAGATCTTTCTGTGTGGGATCCAAGAAACTTCACGTGGGTAAGCTTGACAGCACCCCACCTCAGGCTTACATCGTATGTCTCTATCCTGAGCCTTTGCTCTTGACTTCGTAGCATGGGATATTGGGGAACTTATTGGTATGCACACGTGCAGGGGTGGTAAGTTCCGTGGAGAGAACTTTGGCCAAATGGGGAAAGGAGATGAGGGATGATCACTACCCTCCTCTCTCCCTGATCCTGAGATGTATTTCATTTGGCTTCGTAGAGTGCTCTATGGCATCGTCACACATGATGGTACATGATGAGATACCATACCCCTATTTGGACTCTTCCCTCCCCCTTCCCCATTTCACCTCTGCTCCCTCCAGTTCTCACTCCTGCTCTCTGGGATCATATTTTCCAAAAAATATACTTGCATATAAGCCCTTGTCTTATGCTCTACTTTCTGGAAAAGCACAGAGCTTAGCAGGAGGAAGGGCCTCTGAAATTGTGAGGATGCAATTCTGGAGCTGGAAGGCAACAAGGACCCCTTTCCCAGTGGAAAAGGGGATGGTGACATGTGGTGGCATCACGGTCATTCAGATTCTCGCCTGTGAAGCACGGAGTCATGTGGTGCTTGTAGCACTCCAACAGCATGAGGACAGCAGCACTCGGAAGGATTTGGGGGTGTCTAGCTTGTGTTACTTTGAGAAACTTGCAATAAAGACAATGACAGGCTTGGGTCAGCCGACCATCAACTCCAAAACCCCGTGAAAGGGAGAGGGCCTCCGTGGAAGCATTTAAAGGCATCCCTGTCTCCTTCAGCTTTAGGGAAGACCATAATGAAGCTCAGACCCAACATCAAATTGTAAGAACAGAGGGTCCCAGAGAAGAAAATGGTGGGGACTTGAGACCTGAGATAGAGACCTCTGGATGGATAAGCCTGAGAATCTTGAACCCCATATTCTCCAGAACCCTCCATGCTGGCAGCCTCTTTTCTTCTGCCAGAGGAGAGTAGCCTCCTGCCGTGTGGAGACCCTGCAATGACCTCACCTGATGTAGGTGCTCGGCAAGATGATATTTGTCCTTTTCAAAACCCACCTCCACTATCTCTCATGGACTCTGGGCTGAGAGCCAGGGTCAGATCTCAGTATAGCCCAAGCTTGGAAGTACAGTTCTTGTTCCAGCAGAAAGCAGCTTACATGTGAAAGAACTGCAGAGACTGGCTAAGGTCTGCAGGCTAGAGTTGTGAGAGAGCTCATGGAACTTAGGTATTGAATGTGCTGGACCCCGAGAGTAGAAATGAGGGAGAATTTGTGACATAGTGACATAGTGGCATCCGGTGTTCAAAAACATTGGGAATGGGTGTTAATGTTCTGTTGGGATGTCTCCTTGAAACTTGGACATGACCATAGTCTATAATAAATGAGATGGGGAACTTGTTATAACTATAACTTGGATGGTGCAGTGTTGAGATGTTAGAGTAGATTTATTATGTAGCACCAGAACACCTACATTTTGATTGTGTTCCTTGCATGGGACAAAGAATATTTCCTTTACCAAGCAATAAGGGAGAAGGACACTAGCACATTTGAGAAGCATGGTAGGTAGCTGTCCTCTTTAGGTTGAGTTTTACAGTATGAGACACCACCATGGAAGCAGGCTCCCTGATATCAGTAGACGTGGCGAGACTCTTAAATAGCAGAGGCCACATGGCAACACTTAGCCATTGTTGGAGTGGGGAGCAAGGTCAGAGTAGCAACCGGGGTGCCATACCTGTAGGGATCTGTATGATAACCAACACACCATTGTGCTCCTAGGACAGAGAGATAGGGAGACAGCTGAGGTGTCCCTTGATTAGTACAAGAAAAAGAAAATCTAGATCTCACGAGCAGAGGGTACATGTTAACCACTGCAATGAAAAACTCAGTTCCTTACCCAATTTCCAGATCTATATCACTTCCCAAGCCCAGAGCCCAGATGGGAGGGGAGACTGGTCTCTCTGTGAAAAAACCCTATAGGGTCACCGCAATCACATACGACAGACATTCCCCCAACCCTCCCCAAAGAGAACTAAGGATGCTCGTGAAGGTAACTGTGTTAGGGATGGGGAACTGCTTCTCCTTTTCAAGAACTGTTGGAGGCAGGGTCTGAGCTTACATTAGCATCAGGAAACCCAAGACGCCACCCTGGTTTTCTCACTAGAGTGGGGACGGGTGGAAGTCAGCTGATAAGTGGAGTTCTGGCTCAGTGGTTTGATGGATCTGTGGACCCATCCTGTGGTCATTTCCCTGCATCCCAAGTATATAATTGGGGTAGATATTTTTAGCAGCTAGAAGAACCCTTGTATCAGTATCCTGATTTGTGGAGTAAATCTTATTTTGATAGGAAGAAGTAAAAAGCACTGAAACTGTCCGCTCCCTCAGCCAAGATAGTAAATCAGAAGCAACACCTGCAAAAATTAGCTCCACTTTCAAAGACTTAAAGGATGCAAGGGTGATGGCTCCCATCATATCCTTATCCACTTCACCTGTACGGCTCCAGCAAAAACCAGATGGATTGTGGCAGACGGTGGCGACCACTTATTGCAAACTTCACCAGGTGGTTGCAGCGCTGCTTGTACTATCTTTGCTAAAGCAGACCAGAGCATCCTGTGGCACCCAGAGAATGCACTATCTTAATCCCCATCAATAAGTGGAATTAAAAGCAGTTTGCCTTTATACAAGCAGACCAGCGGTACATATTCAGCATGTCCCTCTGGGGCTAGGTGAATTCTCTGTTCTTAGCTCTCTCCTAATGTAGTCAGTGGGCAGGGGTGGGGGGGGGTTCTTGGTCTTCTTGACATTTCATAGAACACCACACTTGTCCAACATATTGATGGAACTGCTGAATCATACTAATTGGATCTGGGGTGAGCATCAAGTGGCAAGTACATCAGATGTCCTTGTAGGACACATGCAATTAAAAGGGTAGGAAATAGGCCCCAAGAAGATGCATACGCTGCCTGTCAGTGAAATTGGTAGGGGTCTAGTGATCTGAACATGCCATGATGTCTCCGTTAGAAAAAAGAATAAATTATTTTTCCTTGAATGGACTACCGTTAAGAAAGAGACCCAGAACTTGGTGGGTCTTTTTTGGATTTGAGAGGCAGCTTAGAACATAGCTGGGAATTTTTCTCTGAGGTATGTCTTGGGTTGCTCAGAGACAGCCAGTTTCGAGTGGGTTTAAGAACAAGAGAGGGCTCCGCAGTGGGCCCAGACTAGAGTACATGCTATTTTACCTCTTGAGCCTAATGACTCATCAGATCCAATGGTGCTAGATGTGTCTGCGGTAGATGAGAATGCTGTGTACAGGCTTCGGCAAGCTCTAATAGCAGAGTCACGGTGCAGACTCCCAAGGTTTTAGAGCAAGGTCATGCCTTCTGTGGCAGAGAATTGTTCTCCTTTTAGAAAACTGCTCCTGGAGTGCTACTGGACTTTGGTAGAGAAATAGCGCTTGGCCATGGAACCCCTAATAACTATAAGACTGCAGTTGTCCACCATGAGCTGGGTATTATTAGATCCGTTACCTTATAAGGCCAGGCAAGCACATCCTTTATATGATGAAAATAGTAATTTGACTTTGGATCCAAGAAGGCCCATAGACTCAACTAAATGACACAAATAGACGGTCTAGGTTTTGTGTCAACTGCATCAGTTGCATTGACCACACCTTTCCGAACTCAGCTCATGTCTGTGGCTTTATGGAGTTTCCTTATGACCAACTGATGGTAGATAAAGTAATTTAGGCCTTGTCCTCAGATGGATTGCACAAAGTATTGGTGAGAGCCAAAAAAGAGATGGGCTGTTGCTACCTTCCCATCCCACTCGGAGAAATGGGAAATATTCTAAGTGGGTGGAGTTGCAAGTGGTAGAGCTGGTCATCAACTTGGTGTGGAGGGAGAAGTGGCCTATGAAAGGGTGAACCACTGAGTAGTGGCAGCTGGCTTAGCTAGTTGTCATGGGTTGAATTTTGTCCGCCTTCCAAATTCATATGTTGCAGACCTAACTAACCCCGGGACCTCAGAGTGTGACCTTATTCAGAAACAGGGTCATTGCAGACGGGATTAGTTAAGATGAGGTTATACTGGAGTGTGGTGGGCCCCTCATCTAAAATGACTGATGTCCTTGTAAGAAGGGGAGATTAGAACACTGACCACACACAGAGGGAAGCGCATGTGAAGAGACACAGGGAGAGATGGCCATCCATAAACCAAGGAGAGGCCTCAGAAGGAACCACCCTGCTTACTCCTTGAACTGAGAGACAATACACTTCTGTCCTTTAAGCCACCGAGTTATGCGGCTTTGTTACAGCTGCCCTAGCAAATTTAATAGTCTAGCTAGCTAGGGGCCTGGACAGAACATGCTTCGAAAACCATGTTCATGGCAAAGGAGGCACAGCAATGGGCACAGGATTCACTGGAATTACCGTGTACCCAAATCACTCAGTAGTAGTAGGTGTAATAGAATAGCCTATTGGAGGCTTATCTAAGATGCCAGCTTGGGGACAACACACTATGAGGTTGAGACACAATCCTTCAGTAGGCAGTATATACATGGATCCGATGGCTGATGTGTGGTCCCCAGTAGTTAGAACCCACAGATTCGGAAAGCAAGGGATGGGTCTAGGAGTGGGCCTTATCACCATCATTCCCAGAGATCCACTGGTGAACTTGTGCTTCCTGTCCCTGAAGCTTTAGTCTCTGCTGGATTAGAAGTTCTGGTTTGATGGAACAGAGTGTTTCCACCAAGAGTCACAGAAAGGATTCCACTGAACTTGAAGCTGCAGTGACCATCTGGTCAGTTTGGGTTTCTCATGCCAGCAAACCAGCAGGAAAAAAAGGAGGGGTTAGAGTTGCTGCCATACAATAGTTGCAGGGAGCAATGTGCTTAGAACCCAGGGAATTCAACGGGGCCATTTTCTTTATGTTTCTACGTCCAGTAATAGAGGTGAATGGACGATTGCAGGACTCACGGCCCACAAAGGCAGCTAAAGCTTGGAGTCTTTGTAAATACAGGCCTGAGTCACCCTCAGCAGCAAGCAACACAGACCAGCTAAAGTGAGGGCCCAAGGAAGAACATTTCTGGAAGAGAGGGTGGAGAAGAAAGATGATGGATATTAATTAGGGCCTAGGGATCAACCAGGGGCACCACGGACTGTCACTTTTTCACCAACCCTCTTGCCTCAAGTCTTTGCTAAGATTGCAGCTGGCCATCACCTTGAAGGAACCTCTGGGATGGCTTGGTCTTGGACTTTTGAGTATCTCAAGAAGAAGGTGAGAACGTTTTATGTTCTCAAAAGTGGAGGTCGCAATATGAGAGTTGGGCATAATGGAGGGGACAAGCAAATCTGATTGGTACAGGGATGGGATTGTAGCAGACATTTCAGATTCTCTCAGCCTCACCGGTCCCTCATCCCAGCCACTGTTGTGGTGACCATTTCTGTGGAGGTTCTGACCATCTTCATGCTGGTGCAACCTGCCAGTTCCTTGCAATGCCTAGGATGGATGCTTCTCCTCTCGTACCTTGAGTTTCTCTGACATCAAGGGATGAGATTTGGGGAACTCACTCAGCACCCACACATGTGCACCCTGGCATTCAGGGGTATTAGCACCCCGTGAGATAACTGCTTTCCTTTTTCTTCCATCACAGATGATCTTGAGATACATTTCATGTGGCTTCTTAGATGGTCCCATAAATACAAGCAGCCAGTTGCCTTTCACCGGCCAACTTGAAAAATGTGTTCTCATGTTGCTTTTCTTCCCTTCCTTGCATTTCACCCCCTGGCCCTCACTTCTGCTCCCTGGGGTCACTCTCCCCTGAATAATATTCATATATAAGACTTTGTCTCGGATTCAACTTTCTGGAGAGTGCAGGGTAAGAGAGAAGGCACATGCCCATCCTCACCAAGTTTCCAGACTGGTTGCGGAGACAGATACAGGACATTTATATACTTGGTGTAGCGTGTCTCATGCAGGGGCTGTGCCCAGTGCAGCAGGAGTGTGAGAAATCAGGGGAGCCCTAAGTAATCTGGGGGGGGTTGCTTAGGAGGGCATCCCTAAATTGTGATGGCTTAGCTGATATATGAAGCCTGAGTAGAAGGCTCATCAGAAAAAAAGGGATGTGAGCCAGTGCTTTCGGGGGAGAAGTGTTTTTGCAGGGGTGAGGGGAGGAGAGGCTACATCAAAGATTGCTGGCTGTTTCAGCCTTAGAAGTAGGGGTGGTTTGGTGGATTCAGGGGAGGTGGGGCCAGCCAGAGATGAACACAATTTCTAGAAGAAATGAGGCCCCAGAGGAGATGGGACAGGATGGGGTCCAGGACCCAGGGGAATGGGTCATCCATCCACAGGGGAAGGAGCAGCCCTTGTTCCTTTGAGACTGAACAGAAAGAAGGAAGAGAGGGAAGGGAGGTGGGCAGTGATTTTGAGGTGGAGAGGACTATGGAAGCTTCCGGTTGGATGACTCTGGTCTTCTCTGCGAAGCCTGAGCTGAGCCTCCTGCTGGCAAAGTCAGGGTGGGGCCAGGGCTGGAGGAGGCTGGTGGCGAGGCTCTGGACAGCTGCTGTGGGGAATTCCAGAGGGATTGAGTTGACGGAGGGAGCGCCTCCTGCCCTACCTGCTTGCCAGGCAGATGGAACTTCACATAGAGGAGGGCCTTGGGATGTTTGCTGAACCTAGGGTGGGTTTGTCATTTGTGGCCTAAATCACCGTGAGTTCCTGCCTACCCTCCACTTGACCCGTGCTTGGTTGTCCTTACTGCCACTCCCACTCTCTCCCTTGCACCCCCCTCCCCATCCCCAAGCCTCTGCCTGAGTTGTCCCTCATGCAGGCAACAACTGGTCCTAGATCCCCCCAAGCCACAACCCACATTCTTCAAATCGCAGCTCAAAGCCCCACCTCTAAGAAGCTATCTTTGTGATTAATACCAACCATTCTCGAACCCCTGGGCAAAAACCCCAGACCGGCCCTCTTGTCCGATGCGCTCCTATAATTCCTGTTGCTTTCCGAATTTAGCCAGGGCCAGGAGATGACAAGCACCTATCTCAGGACCCGTGTTAGAATGACAACTCTGAAGGGAGGGGGCTGAGTGTCCCTGCCTGTCCCCACCCCACCCTGCACACACACAAGTAAGAAGTCTCTGGACTTCCTTGGGGTTCAAAGGTTGTCAGAGGAAAGCCCTGTCTAAGAGCCCCAAGACCATTCCATAGACTCTTAAGCCAAGTTCAAGCACCTGTAGGAAGCCCAGGGAGATCATTGACTAGACCCTTGGATTTGGATGCAGTACATGGTGTGTGCATATGTATGAGGTTCTGAGTGTTTTTCTGGAGAGAAGTTTCATAACTCTTCTCAGCCTTTCCAAAAGGCTAACCCCCTAACAGCCCAGAACCACGGCTGTGAACCTTTCTTGGTGGACACTCCATGCAGCGGGCCTACACCACACTACACAACTCATCTGCATTGTGTCACATCCAGGCAGTCAAATACTCACTACTCTCAAGCCCCTGGGCTATGGCCGAGGGTGTCATGGCCACAGATATTTGCACTCAGACAGAAGGCAGTCTGTGAGTCCCAACACCCCTGACATCCCCATGAATGGATGACAATTAATAGAGAACCAATCAGGTTTATGGTCTTGTAGAAATTTAGAAGATCCTAACCTGGCGGATCTAGACCATGGGTTTTTGCCAGGTGTGAACAGAATAGCTGTTTTCTAAGAAAAAAAGGATTCTTTTTTTTTAAAGATTGTGTTTATTTATTCATGAGAGACACAGAAGGAGAGGCAGAGACACAGGCAGAGGGATAAGCAGGCTCCCTGCAGGGAGGCCCATATGGGACCTGATCCTGGGACCCCGGGACCACGACCTGAGCCGAAGGCAGATGCTCAACCACTGAGCCACCCAGGTGCCCCAGAAAAAAGTATTCCGGATCAGAAAAGTTTGGGGGATCCTGGGTTAAACAACATTTACTGTTTCCAGTCAGACTAATGAGAATCTTCATTAAGTAACAGAGGCTTTGGATTTTCAGGAGGGAGGCAAGAGTGTATCCCAACTGGGGGGTACACTTCTTCCTCTTCAGAAGAGCCACATAGTTATGGTAGCACAAGAGTCTTCCACTGACCCAGTTGGGGTGGGAAACCATTTCATGAGTTTCTGGGAGTGCCGTTCACCCCCTGCTTAGCTGGAGAAGTCCACTGGGCACATGAGCTTCCTTGCGGATGAGTGGACGCTGGGGGCAAGTGTAAGTGCCCGGGCCCTGCTTGCATTGTCGCTCCCCACCCCCGCCCTCAGCCGGAGCTGCCACATGTCTCTTCTACGATCCCTGGTGTAGTGCTTCCTTATGTCCCAGATGCCAGCCCAGGCACTTTACAGTTACTCACTCTATCAGGCAAGGTTCGCCAGGGAAACTGGGCCAGTAGGATATAAATATATAAGGAATATATTAAGGAGTTGGCTCATGCGATTGTGGGGGCTGGCAAGTCCAGAATTTGCAGGACAGGCCAGCAGGCTGGAAGCTCAGGCAGGAGCTGATGTTGCCATCTCGAGGTAAACCACACTTTTGTCTGTAAGGCCTTTCCACAGATCAGGGCAGGCAGCCAGCCAGTGACCAAGGCAGGATCCGAACACAGGTAGCCTGATTGCAGCTGGGCCCTGCCCACTACCGTGGGCCACACCTTAGAGGGGTCTGCCCACCAAAAGTCTGTTTCTCTGGGCAGCGGCCCCCTGGCTCCGGGTCAGCCTTTGGGGGCCGAGGCCTGAGGCCAGCCCCAGTCATGGGCTGAGGGGGCTGTAATGCACCCCCTCCCCAGGATTTTCCGCTGACAAGAGACGTTCTCACAAAGGCAGCAGAAACTTGGCACCTGTCTGGGCCAGGCCTGCAGGGCTTTATTTGCCTGCGTGTTTATTTGGAAGTGTCTCCGGTTGTGTTTCCTGGGCATGTGTGCTCAGGCCTGCAGGGCCAGGGGGTGCAGGCTTGCTGCCTGGCCGGACTATGGGGCTCCATATCTCTGTCCTTTGAGCACTGCTCACAGCTGTCCCAAAGTCTGAAACTGCAGGCTCAGGCCCCAGGCCATGCCCAGCTAGTGCCCCAAGCCAGGACCGTGGGTGACAAATTTTCCCAAGGGACATGCTTCTGTGAAATGTCCAGAAGTGCCTCCCATGCTGGCCATAGGGCTCTACTGAGGGCCTCGTGCTCTGGTGAGGATGTGCGCTCAGATGAGGCCGGGACTGGAGGCTGGTGAGAGGACTGTCCCTTGGATAGGACCTGACATAGTGACTTTGGGAGAGGCCTTCCCTGCTCTGGCCTTGGCAATCCCATCTGTATGATGAGAGGGCAAGACCAGAATGATCCTTAGTGTGCGCTCTGTCTTCAAACTGGTCTTGGATGGCAGAGTTTGGAGCCACTTCCCAGAGGGCTCTGTGGAGGACTCTTTTTCTGGACTCGGGTATAGACAGAGCTGGCTCTAGACAACTCCCAGCTAGGCAGTGCTCCTTCGCACACCTGCATAAAACAAACAAGCAAAACCCCCCAAAACCTCTAGTAGGAGACGCCGTTCTAGGGGCAAAGGACAGCAGTTGAGACAAATTGAACTTAGGAGGAATCAGGAATTTTAGGAGACGCAGCCTTGAAGATGACTCCCTCCTTCCTTCCTCCTTTCTACTTTTCTCTCTCCTTCCCTCCCTCTGTTCCTCACTGCCTGTCATCTGACCCCGGCCACAGGTCAGCGCCAACAGCTGAGCAAGGACAGCAGGCCCGCGCCCTTGCATCATGGGGGCAGGGGGCCCAGAGCTGCATTCTTCCCCCACCTCCCCTCACATTTAACACACGCTCCCCTCTTACTCTGAAAGAAAAAATGCCAGGATTCTGGGAAGCAGTAAAACGTGTGCTGGCCTTGGAGCCTCAGATCCTCCCGGAAGGCGACCACAGATGTGTGTGCTATGGGCTCCAGCCTCTTTCCTTCCGGGCCCTTCTGTGGCTGATCTTTGGGCCTCAACGACGATCGTAGGGCAGCAGCCCTGACCCAAACCCAGTTGAGAAGAAAGGGCTGGCCCAGCCAAGGCACTCTGGGGAGCCACCCTTGGCTGGGCTGTCTCAGGAAGAAGAGTCTAGAAGGCCGAGTTCTGTTCCTGCCTTTGGCCCACTGGGCTTCCATAAGAGGACTCCCTTGACTTCTTTACAAATTGCCAAGCATGTTCCTGTCCGTTCCATTCATCCATTCATCTGCAGAGCCTCTTGCCCACTATGTACGTAGCAGGTGCTACTCGCGTGCTAGCGCTGCAGGCAGAGTGGTAACTGAGATCTACCTCATCCCTGCCCTCCTGATGCTTGTCATCTTGCAGGGAAGATAGACAAGGAACACAAATTTGTTTCAAAGGTACAGGAAGGACAGGAAGGACAGCCCCAGCGGCTCAGCGGTTTAGCGCCGCCTTCGGCCCAGGGCATGATCCTGGAGACCCGGGATAGAGTCCCTCGTCGGGCTCGCTGCATGGAGCCTGCTTCTCCCTCTGCCTGTGTCTCTGCCTCTGTGTGTGTGTGTGTGTGTGTGTCTCATGAATAAATAAATAAAATCTTTAAAAGAAAAAAAAGGCTACAGGGGGTCTACTGCAGCCCTGGAAGGGGGGCAGGGAGCACCATGCTCAAGTCTAGGTGGTTAGAATAAGGCGGGGTGGTGGCTTTTGAACCCAGGGGCCCTCCCTCCCAGCTCAGGGCTCTCTCTATCTCTCCTCGCCACCCTCTTTCAGTTCACCCACCCACTCTCAGCAGCTGCCAATTGGGTTGTCATTCACTGTCATCCAGTGAGCTTAGCCGATGACAAGGTCCTGCACTGGCTGCCTCTTGCCAAACCTGGTAATAAAACCAAGGCTGTCAGCGAGGTGGAGAGAAGGCCAGGACACAGGACACCAGGACACCTCATCAGCCTGCCTTGGTATCCCGTCCTCACTGGCAGGCCCAGGCTCAGCCCTGAGGCTCCTGACACCTGGGGGATCCAGGGGGCCAGGGACCTGAAGTTGGGGGGCTCTCAGGCTGCATCTGGGGAGAGAGCAAGACGCTTTGGTGAGGGATGGTGTGGCTGTGGCTGTGTTTAGCATGTAGAGGGAACCAACCAACTTTGGGCCTCTCCTCAGGGCAATAATCCCGCGCTTGACAGGTACAGAAGCTGAGGCTTAGCATGGAGAGGAGTGTGACTTGTCCAGTGTCACTTGGCTAGTAAGCAACAAGGCTGGGATCAGACCCCACACCACAGGGCTCCAGCATCTATCTTACCTGCACCATGCCGTACTGCTCTGGAGGGTTTGCAAGGGAAGAGGATCTACTATTGACTGTCCCCAGGAGAACGGAGTCCAGAGGACACCAGAATGTCAGAAAGGGGCAGGAGGGAAGGCTGGCTGGGTAGCATGTGGTCTTCTGGCCCTGGCTTAGGTAGCCCTGTTCCAGGGGATTGCCTGCAGGGTCCTCTGGGGCTGGGTGCCATGACCCCTTCCATTGCTGCACGTTTGCATGAGGTTTTCAAAGGGCAAACATGCAGCAAGAGAACACACTCAAGGCTTTTCAAGAGTTGGCATCATACCCACCCCCCGCCCCAGCTCTGGGCTCAACGCTTGCCCAGTTGTCTGAGGTCATCCAGAAGCCTGGCCAGGGTGGGAAGTCCAGAGGGCAGTCCCATCGGACGACACTTAACCCAGAGGCACGGCGTGAAAGAGATATGTCCAAGGCCACCTGACCCCCCAGTTGTGTTCTCGTGCCTCTGTGGCCCATATTGAAGTGTCCCCGGCCATGCCTTTCTGTAGAGTATGGACTTGCGTCATGCTAGCTGAGCCGCGTTCCTAAAATTTCACAGAAGAATCTGGAATCCTGTGACAGCCCCCTCTCTCTAAAACACCAGTTCCCTCTGCTGCCACACAGATAGCATTTTGCTCACCGTCTGCTAGGGACAGGAAACCTTGCCCCCTGTCCCTATGACTAGACCGGTCAGCTTTCTTGCCTCCTTGGGGTGGGGCCGACGGGCAGTCCCCCGACGCCTGGTGCGCACGCCTACCTTCCTGTCATAAACCTGATGCTCTGAACCCATTGTTGTCGCGCAGCATATGCGCGCAGCTCCCCGGGACATGTCCAGCCCATTCCAGGGCTAAATGTGGCAGGGGAGGAATCCCAGGAATTCTGTAGGCTCTCAGATTCCACCTTTCTCTCTGGTGGGGTGGAGGAAAGACGGAGCAGCAGCTATGAAACTGTATCCTTAGCTCCAGCTCTGGGTTGAGGGACAGGCGGGTGGGGAGCCCCGCTGGGAGCCCAGGGGCAAAGACCCCTCACCCACCCTCCACCTCCTCCTAGGTTGCCTCAGCCACCAGGTCCCCCAGGGGGTTTGGGGTTCAAGCAAACCCCTGTGGAGCCCCGCAGCCCCCGTCTGGGCCTTCAGGCCCCCGCGCTGGCCTGGGGCTGGGGTCCTGTGGGGCCTCGCTACCTGCCCCGAGTGGGGCCCAGGGCCCCGTGCCGGGCCAGCCTCTCCCTGACCTCCCACCCCCCACCCCAGGCCTTCATCCCCAGGCTCGTCCTGTGGAGGTCTCACTCTCCGGGGCCAGCCCTCTGCCCCGTGGCACCTGCTGGCTGTCCGAGGAGGCCCAGGGGAGGGCTTGGTAGGGACGGGGCCCTGGGGCTGAAGCCCTGTCCCTAAACCCCCCCGACAGCCTGGGAGGGAAAGAGGCGAGGGGGAGGGAGGCAAGGGGCAGGGAAACAGGGGAGGCGGGAGGGCACCCCGGCTTTCCTGGGCACCCGCTAGAAGAAGCCCCCTCAGCCAGCACCAGGGCCAACTCAGGACGGGGGTAGCTACTTCGGAGATGTGTCCTGCACTCTGGAGGGCCATGTGCTCGACACATGCCATCTTCAGCAGGTGCCCTGGGTCAGCAGACCAGGCCAACCGAGTCTCCGATGAGAGAATCTCCCAGCGGCCCCAGCCTTGGATGGTTGCTCCTGGGGGTCTCAGATGGGGCTTCTGGGTCCTCTAGGACCACAGGTGCCTGGGGAGACCCTGTAGAGAGCCCTGGCCAAGGACGCAGGGACCCGGGCTGGCCCCGACTTGCCTGTCGCCTTGGCCACAGCCCCAGGGGCCTGGTCTCCCCACCTGTCAGCGGCTTGGCCAGGGGACCTGGCTGACCTGAAGGGCCCTGCCTATCCCTCCCCCGGGCTCTGAGGGACCGGCCGGCTCAGGGCTCCAGACTCCAGGCATGCCAGTCCCCCTGAGCCACCCCGGGGCAGCTCTGGCTGCCTGATTGATGCACGGGGATGGGAGGCCAGGCCAGCCTTGGGCTCCCGTCACCACCTCTCCAGTCCTGTCACCGCTCCCAGAACGGGGTGCTCCCTCCACTCTGTACAGCCATCCTCCGCAATGTAGTCCTCATGGAGCAATCTTCACGGGATGGGGACTTGAAGCTACAGATGTGAAAGAGGCAACAGAGACAAAAGCTGGTAGGGCTCTCCCAGGATTGGTCCAAGGCTCGCCCCAGTCATCATTCCCTGGAGTCCAATCAACAGCCCTGGGAGGCAGTCTTGCTGTGTCCATCATCCAGTTGAGGAATTGGTGGTCCAAAGCCACACAGTACCCAACACGGGTGACTCCAGGAGCTAGAATTCCAACCCAGGCTTGGGCAATCCCAGAGTCTTGAGACTGCTGCTTTCTGGGAGCTGAAACCTTGTCTGGCCTTCATCTCACTCAAGCACACACACAAGAGAGAGACATCCACTTGGTATTTCTGGAATGACCACCTGGCTAAAGGAGCCACCTGCCCGCTAAACAGGGCCAGTACCCTGTCCAGGCCTGTCCTGACCCACGGGACCAGGCAACAGGGGCTGCTTGGAGGAGCCCTTAGTAACCTCTGTTGTCACAGGGCGAGGAAAGCTGGCTCAGTGGCCTGTTGCTCTGTGAGTGTGGGAGGAAGCCAAGGTGGGTTCCCAGCATGAACCCAAGTACACATTAGATCCCAAGGGCCGCACTCTTCCCCCAAAGGAACCCCAAACCCACTGAAGGCTGCACAAGACTGGGTAAGGCTAACGGAATTCTGGAGGGAGGGGCAGGGCAGGGTGGGCGGGGAGAGGATGGGCAGGGGGTGGGGGATGCCTTCAATGACTTCCAAGGAATTACACTTCTAGAAATGAGCATAAGTTACAATCAATTTCCAGATAATACATGCCTTGAAAGACAGATTGGTGGCTTGCATGTTCATTGTACCCAAACTTTAATTAAACCCTTTAAAACGAAAAGCTGCCTGGCATTATTCTGCTAATTGACCCGACCTGGAGGAAGAAGGCCCTATCTGGGACTGCAGTGATTGTGTGTTAATAACGTTTATTCCTATTATGTATTCAAGATGTGTGTGGGCTCCAAGCCAGTCATCACAAAGCAAAAAGGAATAAAACCTCCCAAGACCCCTTCCCCCAGGCCCAGCACCGCCCTGCCATTGCTGGTCAGGCCATCTGGGCCGGGCCCCCTGGGCAGCGAGCTCAGGTGGGATCACTTGGGGTTCTCTCCCTGTCCAGTGGTAGAGATTTGGAAGTCCCTATGCTTGCTGCAATTGGCAGTTTGAAGGCTCAGTAAGGTGACAGGGGACACAGCCGGTGATGGGTGGTATGCAGCTCATTCTCCAGGATTCCATTCAGAGAACTTCGGGGTTCTGGCCTGCACAGCTCCTTAGCCTCATCTCCTTGGAGGGCTGCCTTAGCGGGAGCTGCCACGGCCCTTCCAGAACCTCAGATGGGGCTGCCTTGTCCATGTGCTGCCCACGTGTCTGGCAGGAAAGGAAGTGCCTACAGCCTCGGCTCCCTGGCATTTCTTATGCCACCCAAGGCATGGGTTACCCGTGAATTTGAGGCCCCGCTCACACACTCTAGTCAGGTCTTGTCCCCGAGTCTCGGCGTCCCCATCAATCTTGGGAGGGGCAGGGATCCCTGGGTGGCGCAGCGGTTTGGCGCCTGCCTTTGGCCCAGGGCCCGATCCTGGAGACCCGGGATCGAATCCCACGTCGGGCTCCCGGTGCATGGAGCCTGCTTCTCCCTCTGCCTGTGTCTCTGCCTCTCTCTCTCTCTCTCTCTCTGTGACTATCATAAATAAATAAAAATTTAAAAAAAAGATTTAAAAAAAAAATCTTGGGAGGGGCAGTGGTCTTTGGGCCCTTGGTCACTGTCGTGCTTCTGGGGCTACAGGCCTCCTGGCTGGGTGCCGAAGGGCTCTGTTTGGGGAGGCCTGGAGGGTGCCCAGCCTCGACCCTGGCAGGCTTACCTCCATGCCCTGTGTTGCTGGTGGAGCAGGCTGGCCTCGATGGACAGACAAACCACAGCACAGTGTTTCCTGAGCAGTTCTGCCCTCCATGGTCCAGTGGCACCAGGGGTTTGTAACCTGTGAGACTACAACTTGGCCGGAGGACTGTGTCCCCCTGGGCACGGCCCGAGGGTCTCCAGAGGACAATAGGAGGCATGCTCTCTGTCACCCGACAAATGGGCGCTGAGTATGACAAAGTGAGCTGGTGCCAGGTGCTGCCTCGGTAGCTGTGGAGACAGAAATATCTAAAGTACCACTTGGCAAGTGCTGTGAGAGGGAAGCATGCAAAGCACTGTGGGAATCCAGGCAAGGGAGTGACTAAGCCCTCTGGGGTGCAAGCTGCCAGACAAGCGAGGCTTCCCAGGGAGGGGGCATGGGACTTGGCTTTAAGGGATTTACCAGGAGGGGATGCAGAGAAAGTAAAGGGCAGGGACTCCCTGGAAGGGCACAGAAGCCCCCGCTGGGCCCTGGGGTGCCTTAGGCCTGGTGTCCTCCAGAGGGGCCACTGAAGGGCCATGCTTGGGCTGGACAAGTGCAGAGCTGCAGATGCCATCGCACACAGGCACGAGCACACAGGGACACGTATGCACACACAGTGAGGCATGCGCATGGGCACTGTTACGGAGGGAACACCCGTGTGCCCCCGGGGCCCTATGCCGAAGCCTTCCCTCCCACCGTGGAGGCATGGGAAGCGGGGCCCTTAGGAGGTGCTTGGGTTTAGATGACGTCATGAAGGTAGAGCTTCCCTTACGGGACTAGGGATTAGTGTCCTTCTGATAAGAAGACAGACCAGAGTGTTCTCTCCCCACCAGGTAAGGACACAGAGAGAAGGCGTCTGCCCTTAGGCAGGAAGAGAGCTGAGGACCAGGAACCAGATCCACCAGCGTCTTGATCTCCTACCTTTGGCCTCCCAAACTGTGCCAGAGAGGTGTCAGCTGCTTCAGCCCCCCAGCCTGTGGTCCTGTTACAGTGGCCCTGGGATGAGGAACACAGGCACATACATAGACACATGCACGTACTCATGGGCACACACACGTGCACACGACCTGCAGGTGGGCCCGCACACCCAGAGAAGTGCTCACTTGTCTACCCGGAGCTGAGTGCTAGCCCCCAGAAACATGCTCGAGGGCACACCCCCCCACAGGCACGAGCCCACACGTGCGTGCACACAACACATGCACACTGCCCCCCCCCCCTTCCACAGCACCCCAGACCTCTGCTCTTGGGCAGCCAATCAAAAGGCTCCGTTCTGTGAATGGAAGCCAAATCTGGAACAGACCCTCAGTGTCCCATTCATTGCGCAGGCTGAGACTCTGAGTGGCCCTTTCAGAAAGGCATGGAGGATCCTGTCCCGGGCCCCCTGGATGGGCCGCTCCCCAACGGGATGGATCAAAGTCCATTCGGTCATCTCTGCTTGCGCTTCCCCGCCCCCACTTCCACCATCCCTGCCGCGCTGGGAGAGGGCCACGTGGTGGGGGCCGGGGAGGCTGAGGCTGCCGTTCTAGGGTGGGGGAGGGCAGGCAGCCTGGAGCCTGGAGGCAGCTGGCCTCTGTGTGTGTGTGTGTGTGTGTGTGTGCACATGCACGCTAGTGTGGACCAGTGCGGATGTGTGCGAGTGTGTGAACTGCAGGCGGCAGCCCTTGCTCGGCCCCCCTAGAGCTGTTGACACTTGCCATCCGGGTCCGTGCCGATGTGGGCACAGCAGGATGGCTGTGAGCCACCCAGAGGCAATGACAATGTCCTGGAGCCTCAGTGGCCGTTAGAGGGGCCGAGGGTCAAGGTGGGCTTGGGGGGTGGGTCACAGTCGCCGGAAGCATGGCTGGACCTAGAAGGCTGCACACCCAGTTGAATGCCAGCTCCACCCCTGTGTGGCTTTGGGCAGAGTCCATTCCCTCTCTAGGCCTCAGTTTTCCCATCTAAGAACTTGTGAAAAAGAAATAGGTAAACTTAGAGTTGCTACTCCTGTTAGAGGAAAGCAGATTTTGAGAACCAAGAGACATCCCTCTGTGGTGTCTGCAGGTTCAGTCCATGACATGCAACCAGCACAGTTGGATCAAGGGCCAACTTTGTGCAGGCTCCGTACTGGGGCAGGAACGTGTTCAGGGGTAACATTTGGCAGTGAACGTGACTAACTGTGTCTCTGCTTTCAGGGGTTGACATTTGAGCCAGGGAGCTGGAATAGAGCTAGATGCGATGGGTGGTCTCTAAGCAACCCCCCCCCCAGCTCTGAGACCCCTGAGCTGGCTCCTGAGTGGCCTGGTCAGGAACAGAAGTCCCGCTGGAACACAGAAGGTCCCAGAGAGAGTAAGAGATGTGGTCGGCAGAACAGTGCCTCCCCCAAATGTGTCAACACTTTAATTCTCAGAACCTGAGATTGTGTTACTTTCCGTGGTCAAGGAGACTTTGCAGGTGGAATTAAATCAAGGGCTTTAAGCTGGGGAGATTTCCCAGATTATTTTAGTGGACCCTAAATGTAATCACAAGGGTCTCTATAAGAAGGTGAGGGTCAGTAGAAGGACATGTGACTATGGAAGCAAGAGGCGGAGCGATGTGAGGAAGGGTCCTGAGCCAGGCACGTGGTCCTCTCTGGAAAGTGGAAAAGGCAAGGAAACAGATTCTCCCCTAGAGGCTCCAAAAGGGACGCAGCCTGCCCACACCCCGAGTTCAGCCCCACGACACCCACTTCAGACTTCTGACCTCCAGGAGAGAAAGTGCATAGATGTGTGCTGTTTGAAGCCACCAAGTTGGGTAATTTGTCACAGCAGCCGCAGGAAATTCATACAAAAGGAGCTGGCTCCTACATCCTCACCACGTGCCAGGCGCTATGCTCAGGGATTCACACTGATTGTGTCATTGGCTTCATAGAACACTCCCTGCGTGCGCGGAAAGCTCTTCCTGTAACACCCATTTTACAGACGGGGCTCATGGGGGAATGGCTGGCCCATGCTCACCCAGTGGAGAGGTGGTGTAGCACAAGGACTGGCCCCAGGCCTGCTGGGCACCCTGCTGGGCTCTGAGCCCTCTGCTCTCTGACTGCCTCTGGGGGGAAGGACCCACCAAGAATGAGGTAGATTCCAGCACTGGGGAAGGGAGGAGCTGTTCTGGGTCCTGCCAGACTTGCCTTCTGGAAGCCTGGGGCTGGCTGGTCATCAGGGTCCTCTGGTGGCCTCCGGCCGCAGAAGTGATGCCCTTTCTGGTGCCTAAGCGCTGACCCCGAGCTTTTAGAATGCTTGCAGGGACAGCCATCTCAAGGAGCTGGGAGACAACCACGGCTCTGCCTGAGCAGCCTCTGTGCCCCGTCATATCCCGTGAAACCAAGGGGGCTCTTGAACACCCCTGCTCTGGCAGGCTGGACACCGAACCTCAGAGAGGGACAGGGCCTTTGCCAAAGGTCACCCAGTTGGGTCAGCGTCAGATGGCGGCAGAGCCTGATGCTCCTGATTGCCAGCAGCTCACTCTTTCTGTCGTGTGACATCATTGGCCCTGATTTATGGGCCGATTCAATAGCAGACGCAAGCAATGAGCAATTAGCCCGCTGGCATGGTAGCTGGCGTGGCAAAGTGAATTTCTTCACTCGCCCTTGTAAGACCTGTCTGAATAGCACAAGAAGGTGTTAACATCGATCCAGGAAGCCTCACTTCCCAGCTGCTTGGATTAGCACTGATGATTGTCCAGCCTGTGACAACAGCAGTGGCTGCGAGGCAGCCTGGCTTACGTGGCTGACCATGCCATCTTCACCTTTGCATGACACCCCCATGGGGACAGCAGCCGGAGCAGAGGAGAGATGCGTGGGCTCCCATGGCACCAGACTCGAGTCTGGGGGGGGGAGCAGACCAGGGAATGGGATGGGGGACAGACCCCCCTACACACACACACCTGTGTCCTGTCCTCTCCTCTTGCTACCAGGACCCCCTTTTGGGAGATGACAGAGGTGGATTCATATTTGGGACAGTAACACAAGAAGACGGGAACAGTCACTTTTTCTTGGCTCGGGCTCATTGGGGACTCCACGGGGTCTTCCTCAGATTCTAACTACAGGAAGCCCTGGCCTTGTGCCAAGTAGCTCTGCACCCCCAGCCCCTTCCTCTCCTCCGAGGTCCTAGCTCTGTCCTCCGGAGCCTCTGAGCAATCCAGACCAGTGGACCCCAGAAGGTCAGACCATGGGACCCACCCCCAGGGAGAACTCACAATCTAGTGGAGGAGAGACAAGGGAGCCAAGGTCCTCCCCAGGGCTATATGTCCCCAAGAACCTTAAGTTAGGGCCTCAAGGCCTCAGCCACCCCCGGAAACACTGTGAAGCACCTCTTATTATCTCACTTCACAAAGGATTGAAGACCGAGCCCGGTTAAGCAGCCTGCCCACTGCTGCCGCTGGGAAAGGCGCTGACCACAGATGGGAACCCACAGACAGTGGATCTGAGCCAGTGCCAAGCCACGTGCTGGACAGGCCACGCGTCTCCAGGGGGTCCCATTGTCCCAGAATCGCATTTTGCGATTTCTCATTGACTCGCGCTCTCACTTGGGAGCTGCCATATCTTCATTTCTGGTTGATCTTCAATATATTTTCTCTATTCCAAAGGAATTAATGGTCTGTAAACGGTTTCTTAAGTGCACCTGGGAGCTATTTTGTCCCAGAGTGCAGTTCACAAACCAGTAGTAATAATATCACCTGGAGCTTCTTAGAAATGCAAATTCTCGGGCCCTGTCCCTGATCAGAGCAGACATTCTGGGAGTACAGCTCAGCAAGGACTGGCTACATAATTTGTGGAGCTTGGTGCAAGACGAAAATGCTGGATCCTTTCTTTCAAATTTCTTAAGAATTTCAGGACAGTGACAGCGACTCATTAAAGCAAGCACCGGGCCTCTCTGAACATGGGGCCCCAGGCCACTGCCCAGGTCACATGCCCATGAACCTGACCTTGGGCCCATAGACTCTGTTTCCTCAAATCCTTCAATGCCTGTTCCCCTGTGAGAACCACTGCTCTAAAGCGTTTCATTTTTTTTAAAAGATTTTATTTATGTATTCATGAGAGATGCAGAGACAGAGGCAGAGACACAGGCAGAGGGAGAAGCAGGCTCCCTGCAGGGAGCCCAATGCGGGACTCGATGCCAGGACCCTGGGATCACAACCCGAGCTGAAGGCAGATGCTCAACCACTGAGCCACCCAGGTGTCCCAATGCATTTTCATTTTAAGAGTAATACCTACTAGTTCAAGAGACTGTAGGAAATAGAGAAAGAGACCAAGAAGAAAATTAAAAGGAACCACAAATGATCTTGCTACCCAGAGATAATCAACTGTTAACTTTTCGTATTTCCTCCTGCCTTCTTTCAGAGTGCACGTTCTGGATCTTTATATATACACCCCTGAGCATTCTCTTCTCTAATGTGCTACTGTAAGCATCATCCACATAACCACTTGGTTGGCCATGGCATCTGGAATGGCTCCCTACCTGTGTCAGCTGGCCCGCAGCTTCGGAGGCCCTGTCCCCCACCTGTATGCTCTGTGGCAGTGGCGTGCCTACTTTCTGCCCACAACTACCTTACCACAGCGGTCTACTTCACCGTTCTTGGCATGTGTGCAAATCTGGACACTCGAGACAATTGGAGGCATGCTCCGTTGGGTCTTCGGAGTGTCCTCAGTAGGTCTGAACCCCAGTGGCCCACAGCAGTGACCAACTCAAAACATACCTATTCCATTCCTCCCAGCCCCTCCGTCCGATTCCCTGGGACCACTTCCCAGAGGAAACGTGTCAGATTCTCCTTTTGGGGCGAACACAAGCTAAGATAATACTCTTCCAATTAAGTGGATGGAGCACTATTGGCTTAACCACTTTCACTTGTGGGTTGGCTCTTGGTTTTCCTCCATTTTACACCGAGGTGGGTCTCTCTGGGTGTGAAACTTTTCTGCACGCAGGTGAATTTCCCAGGACAGAATCCCAGAGATAGAATCAATGAGTCAAAATGGTGAGCCTTTTCAGGGCTCTTAATCCTGCACTTGTCTAAAGGAGAACAGATCAGCTTCTGGCTGGTCAGGCCAGTGGCATGCGACCAATGGAAAGCCTCTCCTGTCTTAAAGGCGAAGGAAGCATAGCCTGGATACTACCCACTGAGTTAACGGTGGGCCAAGTCAGAGGCAGGGGATGGGAACATGAAAGCATGAGCTTCCTGTGGCTGTCATCAGAAAGTCCCACACACCAGAGGGCTTCCACAACAGAAATCTATTGTCTCAAGGTCCTAGAGGCTGGAAGTCAGAGGTCAAGGTATTGGCCGGGCACACTCCTTCTGAGGGCCATAAGAGAGAATCCATTCCTGGCCTCCCACCTTGATTTTTTTTTTTGTCTTGCTGGCCATCTCTGGTGCTCCTTGGCTCATAGGAGCATCACCTTGACCTCTGCCTTCATGCTCACATGGCATCTCCTGTATGTGTGTCCAAGTCTCCAAATTTCTCCTTTACGTTAGAACACCAGAAACACTGGATGATGGGCACACCTTACTCCAGTATGACCTCATAGTAACTAATCACAGCGGCAATGACACAGTTTCTAACTAAAACCACACTCCGAGGTACTGATGGTTAGGACTTTGGAGGGGACAAAATTCAGTCCTAACAGTGGGATCATAGGCCACACAGGAGGCCCTACCTGAGGCTCTGCGCCTCCATAGAATCAATAGGAACAAGGCAAGGACTCTTTTTCGAACCACAGCCCCAGAAGCACTTAGGACACTACAGGTAGACCAGTAGTCGCTATGTGGAAGCGGGTGTGGGGTGGAGCTTGCCCCAGCCTGCAGGGCCTGTGCCAGGGTCCTCAGGCCATCAGGTCACCACAGGCCCCCTCCAGGGCACAACACCCAGCAAGACCAAAGGAGCACAGATTCGAGCCCAGATAGCTTAGCCCCTTCTTTTTCAGAGACCAAGCTCAGGCCCAGCTTTGCCTGGGGTCACAGAACAAGTTGGTGGCAGGCGGGCCTGGGATTGGGTACTCTGGGCCTCCATGGCTGCTCCATGGCTGAATGTCTCTTTCCTTTCCCTCTTTAGCAGAGATGCTCGGGACCATGAGATCCAACAGAGGCCCACACAGGTGAGGACTCACTCAAGGGCACCCCACAAGGCAGTGATGAGGCCAGGATGGGACTCGAAGTCTCTTGACTCCTCGCTCCATGCTCCTTCTGGTGCCCCTGCAAGCGGTGTCTATCTCTGCTTCCCACAGCACAGACCACGGACCCTTTGTTAATAAGGGTGTCGCACCAAAGTGTTTCTACTCAGATATGTTTGAGAAATGCTACCTTCTTCAAAGTTAAACCACGGAACTTCTCAGGGCCTTTTCTGTGTTAAGTGTGTTAGGATCCTCCAAGATGGGGATAGGATATGCAACTTTTTACAACTGCTTGGACCTCAGAACTCCTTTATCTGTGAATCCTTGTTGACTTTTCTCTAGACTCTTGGGATGGGCCTCTGAAGGCCGTGGGAGCCTTGAAGTCTCTCTGCAGGGCAGCAAGCAAAACAGTATGGGTCTTGGGAGGATCCTGCTGAATAGACATGTGGGAAGACCTGGGGGAGGTGGGAGGGCGCAGAGGTCTTCAGGCCCACACCTGCCTTCTATGGACTCAGGACCTGGAACCATCTCGGGCTTCCGTACAAATTAATTATTCAAAACTCCTCTTGACAGAGCCTTTAATAAACCTCTAATTTATTCTGCACTGAGGCTTCATAGACATACTTACCTCTCTACAGAAATATCTAGTCTTCTTTTCTGTTCTCACCCATACCTGCTGCAGCACTTAACCACACCTCGTTTACCCTACAGCCTGCAGCCGGGAAAAACACAGCCTACTTCTCACACCAATTTCCATCCTCATGACAGAGCTCAGTGGCTCTGGAGGGAGCCTGAGACTTTCTACCAACAAAATGATACCGATTGAAGCTGTAAGTGCCCTGCCCCGTGTGGTCTCTTCCATGTCAGCTCCTCAGGGAGGAGCCCCCAGGGCTTGCCTCCATACTGGTGGAGTGTTCCACATGGCCATGGTTGGTATGAGGGTTGGATGGCCAATCTCTGGTCCTGGACCCTTTGCAAAGAGGCCTGATTGTTGGGAAAAGGAATGGGCCTCCCTCGAAATTCCTAAGGTCCAACTTTGAGGATCAATAAGGCGAGTGTGTTCGGCCAAGGACTTTTGCTGGAACCCAAACTTGGGGAATGACACCCAACCACTCAAGGCAGAAAAACACAAGGTAGGGATCCCAATGACGGGTGACCCTTGCCAACAAGAAAGCTCAGGTCTCAGCTCTGGGTTTATAGTAGATGGAACCAAGCACAATGAAGCATTCCGATTTAGAGCCTGTAGAGGCGGATCAGGGTCCATGAGCCTAGAGTGTCTTTTTGTTATTGTACAGGGGCCCGTGAGGTAGGCGTTTCCTCCCTTTCACAGAGAGCAGATGGAAACAAGTGAGGCAAAGGATTCTGTCTGAAGCCACCCAACTATCTCTTGGCAAAGCTACCCCAGGGTCTCAGAAACACGGGGTGTCAGAAGGAAGAGGAGCCCCGGGTTTGGCACCCTTGGCCACAGGACAATGCAGAGGAGCCAGGGGTGGGGGCTGTGGGCACCACCCCACAGCCCCGGCTCAGCTCTGCACTCAGCGCCCAAGGAGAAGCCTGGAAGCCGAGCAGGCAGGAAGCCCCTGTTATCAGCATCCAGGTCGCCTGTCATCGAAGGAAGTGTGTTTGGTGCCACGAGGCAAGTCGGGTAGCGCAGGGCCTTCCTGCCGATGCGGGAGGTCGGGAGGCGACAGGCAGGCCCACCTGCCCTCCCAGGGCTTGAGGAAAGGTGCGTTCTGGATTTGGAAGAATCTCCTGTTTTATTCATGAAGCACCGACCCGAAATAGAGTGAGAGCTCTTACATGTGGACATCCTGGCAAGCTTGGAAAGTAAGAAACAAAAATACCTCAGCCACAACATTCTCTATCTCGACTGCAGGCCGGCGTGTTATGTAATTGTCACTTAGTCATACTATTAAGTATACAAATTGCCAGGTTGATAACAGGGTGGAGGAGGATGGGGGACGACTTGGCCAGAGGTGGGGGTGGGTGGTCAGGGGTAGGGAACCCCACCTCCCAGGTCCTTGGGGCTGGGCGACTGGCACCCCGAGGCCACTCCAGGCCTCAGGAGCTGGGAGCTGGAAGCCAGAGGAGCCAGCTCCCCATCTCATCCAGCCTCCCCGGTCCCTGACAATGGCTGGAAACAGGAAACCCTGCCTAGATCCCCAAGATGACCACTTCAGTCGCAAGTTTGGGAAGATTGATGGCCGGGGAAGCTGGTTCCCCTGAGGCACCGTTGGAGAAGGAAGGGGCTGGGCTTCAGGCCTGGGAAGCCCCCAAGTCCCCCGCAGGATGGCTTAGGAGCATGGCCTGTGAGAGGCCCTGGTGGCTCCAAAAGCTGGATGGAGGCTGGGGTCAGGGATGCCCGGCCTCGGGGCCTTGCCCGTGTCGCTGCCACTGACAGCCTCACCCTGGCTTTGAGGCCAGAGTTCTGCTGGCAGAGAAGGATTACTCAGGGGTGATCCCACTGGAAACCTCAGCGCCTGAAGACAAATGGCATTCATTATGCTGTAAGGCCCAAACCTGATTTAGCTGTTGATCTCAAAATTGAGAGGGAGAGATAGAGACAGAGACAGAGAGAGACAGAGAGAGGGGCTCGCACACGTGCACACAAACACACAAGTGAACCAGGAGAAGAGGACACAGATTTGAGAATGAGTGTGCCTGAGTATGGGAAAGAATGTTGGTGGTGGTGGGGAGGGGGTGGTGGAGAGAAGATGTGTGTTGGTTTGCAGGTCGGGGGGCAGATGGGGAGAACAATCGAGTCGTTTTTCATCCTTCCCCAGAGGGAAGCGACACTCTCAGGAGAAGAGGAAGGAAGGAAGGAGGACATGCACGGGCTGGGACTCAGCCTCCGTGTTTCCTTTTGGGAACGAAGATGGGTTAGGGGAGCATTAAGTTCCCGCCCCAGTGGTGGGTACCCAGACTCATCAGAAGCCCCCTCGTCCTAGGGCTTCCCAGCCCACAAGCTGAATCCACGCTCTGCCTTTCACTCTGGGGGACCCGCCAAGTAAAGAAGGCCCTCGTGGGGGCCCCCTTTCAGGAACTGGAGTGACTCACCTGTGTCCTTCAGGGCTGGTCACACTGGACGACTCCATCCTTGTTGACGTGTCCTCCACTTTCTGATCTTTGTGATTTTCCTCGTGCTATTTCTCCAACTTGGTGCATCCTCCCCAGCCCTCTCCACCCCGGGCGTCTTTCCAGTGGCAAATCAAATGCCACCTCTTTCGCGAAGTCCTCTTAAATTCTCCCAAGGGCAATGACTCACACTCCTCTCAACTCTACAGAAGCAACATGCTTTTATCAAATGTGACTGTCATTCTGCTGTATGCTTTCTCTTTTTCTGATTAGCTTATGCTTATGGAGACAATTCAGGCAAAAATAGAAAAGCATCCAGAGAAAAAAGCCAAAGGGGAAAACCCACCCATAATTCCCTCTCCCAGGAACAACTACTATTAAGACGTTGCCATATTTCTTTCCAGTTAGATTCCCACACATAGTTTCCTTGCTGTAGATGCACGTTCGTATCCTGCTTGCTGCATTTTCCATTTGTTGGTGTGCCCTAAAGCAGAGCCCTCTTCACATTATCAATTTTGCTGCAACCATCCATGTAACTCAGAAAACTCAAGAGAAGGGAAGTTGGGCATATTTGCCCATGATCTTACTCTTTCTGTTGTCCTTCCTTCCTTCCTAATGTCCCAAGACTCCTTTTATCATTTGTGCTCTAGAGACCTTCCTTCAGCCATTCTTTAGGAGCAGGTCCTTTGGTGACGAAGCCTCTTAGTTTTCCCTACAAATGAGATATATTCTGAATTTAGATCTCTGAATTGACAGTCCTTTGAAAAATATTGCGTCACTTTCTTCTGGCGTCCGTGGTTTCTGTGGAGCAATCCACCCATCGTTCAAATGTTTCCCCTAGAGGGAAGGTAGAATCTTCTTCTTCCCCTAGAGGGAAGGAACGCATCACTGCATTCAAGATTTTTCATGACTGGGGTGTGCCTCAGCATATAATTCTTTGAATTTATTCCATTCGGGTCTTACTCAGCTTCTTGAATCTGTAGGTTTATGTCTTTTGACAAATTTGGGACATTTTCAGTTGTTATTTCTTCAAATACTTTTTCAGACCCACACTCTTTTTTCTCTCCTCCTGGGACTTCAATGACAGGAATCTTTAGTGATCTTTCATTATAATGATCTTTCATCATACTCTCATAGGTCCCTCAGGCTCTGCTCACTTTCTTTCCAGTCAATTTTCTCTGTTGTTCAGATTGAGAAAATTCTATTGTTCTAGCTTCCAGTTCACTGATGATCTCCTGTCATTTCCAATCTACTTCCGAGTCCATCCAGAAAGACGTTCACTTCAGTTATTACATTTTTCAGATCTCAAATTTCATTTAGCTCTTTTTTTATGTCTTCTATCTCTTTGCTAAGGTTTTTATATTTTTATTTGTTTCAGGCATGTTTGTAATTGAGGGCTGAAGCATTTTTACGACAGCTGCTTCAAAATTCTTGTCAGATCATGCCAACTTCTTGATTTGTCTCAGTGTTGGTGTCCATTGGTTGTCTTTTGTCATTCGAGGTGTGACTTTTCTGGTTTTTGGGATGACAGGCAATTTTGAACATATCCTGTACATTTTAGGTATTATGTTGTGAGGCTCTGGGTTTCACTGAAATCTGTTACAGCAGGCCTCGCCTGACACTGTCCGGTGGGTGAAGTAGAGTGCTGCCTTGTTATCGCCAGGTGGGGCTGGAAGTCCAGCCTCTGTGCTTAGACTCCTTTGATGCCCTGGGGTGAGAGAAGGAGGAAGGGATGCCTTGTTACTGCTGAGTGGGAGTAGGAATTCTCGCTGTCCAGTGGGCCTCCGGTGCCACCTGCCTGGCTGAAAGGGAGGTGGGACAGCTTCTTACTGCTCCTCATGTAGCCTCCATGGCACAAAGGGTGGAGATCTCCTTAGTGCTGAGGGGAATGAAGACCTCAGCTCCCTCCTTGGCCTTTGCCAATACTCTCCTGAAGCAGAGGGAGGTAGAGATGCCTTGTTATAGACTGGTGAGGGTAGAAGTACAGGGTTCTCACTCTACTACTTCAACTCCAAGTCTGGAAAGTATAATAAAAAACAAAACAAAACAAAACCCCAGGGACCTCTCTACTGTGTCATTCCCCAGTCCCCTGGTCCCCAGCTGGTCTGCTTCTTCTACCTTTCAAAGTCTACTTATATTTGTTTTATATGTAATGCTTGGGAAGTTTGCTACATTTAGTGAGAGGAATAAGGACAAGTATGTCCACACCATCGTATGCCAGCTGCAATTTCTCTCAATCCTCATAACAACCTTGTAAGGCAGGTACTAATTTATTTCCATTTCACAGATGAAGCAAGTGAGGCCTGAGGAGGTCATACAGATACCATGTGCTAGAGCCAGGGCAGTGAGTTCCTGGCTCAGAATTTATTCTATGACACAAAACATTGTAGTTTCTGGTGCCAGTTTGGAGGAGGCACTGGCTCTGCTTTCCCATGCCTTCTTAGGATAGAGAATGGGAACCTCTCTCACACCTTTGTGGACAGTGTGGCTCCTGTTTGGATTTCTCAGCAGAAAGTCCTGGGTCACAAGCCAGAAGGACAAAGATGAACAGGCCATGAGAACATCTGGTTGAAAGCCAAGAGAAAGCCCAACAGGGATTTCTACAAACCAGATGTGTGGCAACATTCCCAGACCCTCCCCTTGCTCCTTGGGCATGGTGGGCCAGGGGCTCACTGTAACTCTCACTGCCTCTTTATGGTCTTGGAAGCACTTGCCCATGTCTTATCTCTTTAGAGACTCAACTTCTGTTCCTCGTATTAGCCCCAGTTTACAGGTGTGGGCACTGAGGCCCAGAGAGGTGAAGTGACTTGCTGAAAGTTCTGTAGCTTCTAAATGCTTGTGCATCTGACTCCCTCATGATTGAGAAGCCCCTTGAGTGGGGATCCTTTACCTGATTCAGATAGTCACCAGCATCTAGTTTAGTGCCCGGCACAGAGGTGACTTTGAACTTCCTTTGATTTCCTCCTACCCTGGCTCTGTTGTGGATGGGGTCCAGTTGGGGGCTGGCACTCACCAGGCAGTCCCCACTGTCACTCCTACACAGAAAGCCTGGCTGGGGGTGTGAGTAGAAGGCAAAAATAAGGGGATAGCCATTCTAACCAGCCCGTATGGCCTTGGGGCTTGTTGACACCTGACCTCTCATTCCAGAAAGACTAGGGCATGGACAACCCAAGGCTTAGTATTAACCAAAAGGGGAATTGCCAGCATAGCAGTGGGGTCCATGGGCGATGAGGAAGGGAGCTCTTTGGCTGCCTCCTCTCTAGTGTTTAGAAAATGTTTCCTGTGGACGAGCCCTTGGCCATCCTCCTTTCACACCCCACCCTGTGCCCTTTCAGCAGGACCAAGCTGGTGACTTCATGCTAATTATAAGGCTTCAATTACAAGGCCCCAGACAGTGGCTGAGCAGACATATCTCATGTTACATCTTTGTGGACCAAGCCAAGCTTATATATGTGCTGCTAAATAGAAATATTGCTATCGGATAAGATTCATAATAAACTGCTGCTTAGACTGAGCAGGAAGCTGCTTAGGAGACTGGGGCAGAAGATTCATCTGGCTTCTCCACAATGAGGCTCTTGGTAGCATCTCATAACCCCAGCAATTTGTTGTGCATGGCCACACATGCGCGCGCGCACACACACACACACACACACACACACATATCAGCTCTCTGACGTAGGTTTTCTCTGTGATCGGGCAAGAGAGGAGCTATTTTGCTGCATCATACAATGGCTGTGTGGTGATGGGGCCCGCAGTGACTTGGTTTGGTGAGTGCTACCACACGGAGGGCAGTGGGTGACCTCAATGAGAGGCCATTGAGGCTTGAGTGGGACAGGCCCTGGCAGGTGCTTCCCACTGACCAAAGCCTGCTAACCTGGCCTGAAGCCCCAGGGAGGACAAAGCCCTCATTCTCTCCTTGCACTCCAGTTACCAGAGCCAGGGTCAGGGCTCCAGAAGCAGGGCCTGGGTGGAACCGTGCTTGGGAGAGGGGGCTAGTCAGGTTGGCATGGCCACATGGGAAACTGAGACCATCCTTACAGCCTACTCACCCTGAGGCTCTGGGCTTGCCACCTGGCAGGTTGGGATAAACTGGCTAGGCCTACAGGCTTGTGGGTTCAGAGAGCCCCTTCCTTTGGGAGCCTGGGCAGTGGGAAGCCTACAGAGGTGGTGGGAGCCAGGAGGCAAGGCTGACTGGGTCCCAGTGACCCAAATCTGCATCACGTCCTGGCCACTGTCTTTCCAATGGAGCCTCACTATGTCCTGGGAGGAACCTCCCCAAAGATACCGAATGTGACCCAAATCCAGTACTGTTACTTCCTGAACCCTGAGACAATTTTAGGCTTGGTGGCAAAGGTACCCTGAGACAGAAGAAATTCTTTTACTTATGAATCAAATCAACCATGTTTCTTAATTCTCCTCAGAGAACAGTGAGGATTTCCACATAACCAGGCCTGTGGAGGCTGGAGAGCTTACAATTCTCAACTGAACTCTTAATGCGTGACCCCTTGGCCCGGCATGTTCTGTTAATGCTCAGTGAAGTGACCATTCACTGAGCAAATACCACATGCCAGAGCCTGCACGTAAACATGGGCTCTTCTTGAACCTTTACAACCAAGCTGCCAGGGTGTATTAGTTTCCTCTAACAAATGGCCACAAACTTGGTGGTTCGAGACAACAGAAATTTCTTCTCTCACAGTCTGAAGGCCAGAATTACAAGGCCATTATTACTGGGGCTAAATCAAGGTGTCCAAAGGGGACACATTCTCTCCAAAGCTCTAGTGGGAGAGATCTGTTCCTTGGCCCTTCTAGCTTCTGGTGGTTCCAGGCTCTCCCTGGCTTGTGGCCACATCATTCCCCCCTCTGCCTCTGTGGACACATCACCTGGTCTTCTCTGTATATCAGATCACCCTTTTATAAAGACACTTGGGATTACATTTATGGCTCAGTTGGATAATCCAGAATCATTACCCCCATCTCAAGATCCTAAAAGTAATTGCATTTTTCTGGGCCAGATTAAAGGAACATTCACAGGCTCTGGGGATTAGGGCCTGATAGCTTTAGGGTGACATTTCCCACCTGGCTTCTAGCTAGAGGCAGGGTAGAGCTGCGAGCACCTGGACATTGCTGGTGTGGAGGGGCCAGGTCAGGACAGGGGTTGCAGGGACAGAGCGTCCTGCCCTGGAATCAGGCCGCATGTTGGAGTCCTCTCCATGCTTCCCACTGAAGAGCCCAGCCCCTGGCCTGAGCCCTGAGTGGTGTTCAGGCGGGAGGAACAGAGCGAGCCAGCGGGATGGGTGGATCGCTGGACCAATGGGGGACTGATGGGCCTCACCACAGCGCCCCGAGCCCCTTGTCCTGTCTGTCTGCCTGTCCCCGGAATCGGGACAGCTGCATTTCTCCTGGAGCGCTTTGTCCCTTCAGCCAAGGTCAGGCTCCCCTCCGTCCCAATGTTTCTCATTTGCTCTGCTTGTTGATTCTGATTCAGAGCCGAAATGCCTTTGGAAGGACAATCAACACTCTCTTCAGCTCCGCTCACCAGCCTGGTGAGGATGGAGATCAGATGCCAGCTGGGCAGCCGCCCTCGTCTCTCCACACGGCCCCGGGGCCCAGCTTCACGGGCGCCCCGTCCCCCCATCTCCCCCCACTCCGCACTGGCCAGGCTTCTGTGCTTCCCCCCACAGCCCCGGTGGGGAGGCCTCTCCCGATCTCCCCTCCAGCGTGGCTGATGTCCTGGCCGGAGCTGAATTCAGGCTTTTCTTCCCCCTCACCACCCCTATTGAAATTCAAGCTCAATGACAACACTGTCCCTGGAAGAAAGTCTCTCTCTCTCTCTCTCTCTCTCTCTCTCTCTCCCTCAGATGCTCCTTTATATGTAGACTCGTCCTCAACTTGGTCAGTCTGAGCAGTGGTAATCCGTCCCTCCCGATGGCAGGGCCCACTTCTGAAAGCGATTTCTGTGTTTCAGGAGTCTCAAACTCCCACCAGCAGCATCCTTCAGCGGCACGCAGGTGACCACCGCCCATCGATGACACCCCTGGTGGAGCCTGGGCCCCTACATGACTTGGAAGGCAGCTCCTTTCTGGAGCAGCCTCTCTCTGAGCCTGCCTAACTGCCAAGCCACGTTTGCAGAGCACGGTGATCGTGGGTGGCAGGGGTAGCAGAAAGGCGCTGGGCTCTCAGCCACCTCCATCCCAGCTGTGTGACTGCAGGCAAGCCACCCAACCTCCAGGGCTCCCGTATTCTTCGCCGGGCAACCTGGGTGGAGTGGTCCCCCGTCCGACCTTAGATCCGAGCGTGGCTGGAACTGGACCTCCAGCTCTTGGAAGTGAGCCAGGAGGGTGGGCTCCCCAGGACGGGGGCCCTCCAGGGAGAACCTTGGGGCTGGCAGTGGAGGACGTGTCCCAACACGGGTGTGAGCTGCCTGGGGGAGGGAGTCTTCAAGGGCAGGACAGGTGTACTCACGAGGTGGGGCCGAGCCAGGGAGCAGGTGGGTTGCTCGCAGGGCCAAGGCGGAGAAGGACCCCTCCTCTCCCTACAGAGTAGGTTGTGCACATTGTGTCCAGGACCCACTCGCTCCCCCTTGGGAATTCAGAAGCCTCACTCTCATCTCTCTCTCTCTCTCTCCCTCCCTCCCTCCCTCCCCACCACCATCATCTATCTAATCTGTTTTAAGAAATCGTCTTACACGGTTGCGATGGCTGGCAGGCTGGACACGAAGGTGAGAGTTGATGTTGCTGCCTCAGAGCTGAAGGCTGGACACTCGGACAGGGTTTCTATGCTGCAGTCTGGAGGCTGAATTCCTTTCTCTTTAGGAAACCTCAGTCTTTGCGCTAAAGGCCTTCAACTGATTAGATGAGACCCACCCACACTATGGAGGGTCATTTGCTTTACTCAGAGTCAGTTGATTTAAACTTTAAGCAATTAATTAAAAATAAATAAATAAACGTTCATCACTTCTTAAGAATACCTCCACAGCGATATCTAGTCTGGTGTTTGGCCAAACAACTGGGCACCATGGGCTCGCCAGGTTGACACATATAATTAACCATAACAAACATCTCGATTTTGGCTACTCTGCAGTGTCCCCTGCTGCCCTCAACCTTTGGTCAAGGCCAACTTTAGGATCAGAGAAGCAAATCCCAGGAGCCTGGGTGCTGCTTTTCTGAAATGAGATTATGCCAGTATGTTCGGTGACCCTGAAGTCACATGGCCACAAGGTGGGCAGAAGGTGGAGGGTGAATTTCCATTCACACTCTAAACTCTGCCTTCCTGGGCACGCTTTCCTTAAGTGGTGGTGGGGGGGGCACAGGCAGGCATAAGTGTTGGGCTCTTAGGCTCCCCATGTTTTCCTCATTGGCAACCCTCTTTCACTCCTTAACCTGGGAGGCACTTTCTGACATCTCTCAGCCTCCTGCTCTCAGGTAACACGTGTTGGATTTATCCTCTCTCTTTCATGTGGCTCCACTGCAGACTGTCGGTGCCACAGCCATGTGATCCGGCATTGCTTGACTTCAGAATGTGTCAGCCTTCGGTCCCAGACCTGAGATCTGGAGGGCTCCTTGCAGATCAAGAGGCCAATGGACATCCAGAACCTCAGAGTTTTCAAAACTTTCTCTGCAGTTCATTGCCCCCACCCATCCCAGGCACACACACACATACACACACACACACACACACACACACACACACACGAAGCCTTGCCAGATGCTATAAAGAATGTGTGGAGGCCCTCAGAGTGTTTGGACTTGGATTCTGTGACAGGTGCAGCTGGGTTCCAGCTGAAGGGCGAGGTCTGAAGTGGGCCACAGGAGACTTATGTCTTCATATACCAGGACATGGCTGAGTGTTGGGTGGAGAGAGGGAGTTCTGGCCGTTTTTCCATCAATCTTGATGGCTCAGAATAAGTAAATCCTATGAAAACATTTGAGTCAATATGGGAAGGTTGTAGAAAAAAAAAACAAGAAAGGCCCAAATGGTGGTATGGTAGGCTGAACAATGTCCTCTGAAAGATCCAAGTCATGATCCCTTGAACCTGTGTTACTTTATATGGTGGGAAAAGGACTTTGTAGATGGGATTAAGAATAATGAGATGAGAGATTTCCCTGGATTAGTCAGGTGTGCTGTAAATATAGCCACAAATGTCCTTAGTGGAGACAGGCAGAAGGAGATTTTGCACGGATACAGATGAAAAGGCCAGGTAAGAATGGAGGTAGAGGCTGGAAGAGGCACAGAGCCTCCCCTAGAGCATCTGGAGGGGGCATGACTTTGCCGACACCTTTATCTCAGCCCAGTGATCCTGGTTTTGAACTTCTGGCCTCCAGAACCATGAGAGAATGCATTTCTGACATTTTAAGTGCCAAGTTTATGCTCCTTTCTTATGGCAGCCCTAGAAAACTAGCACAGGGCACTGACATGAGTGCCTTTTTGTGGGAAAAGGAGGAAAGATCACAAATTGGCCAGGCGAGATAGGTGGAGAACAATCTTCTGGATCAGGCTGCTTGATGATGGGGAAACTGAGGCCCCGTCCATGGTAGAGTGGTGGCCACCAGCTGACATGGACCCCAGTCTCCTGCCTCCTGGGGTGGTGTCCTTGTCACTGGTCTGTTGTTCCTCTCAAGAGATTTGGCTTTCCACCTACTCTGTCTCTGATCCTTTTGTTTCTCCAGAGCTCACTGACTCCCTCGGCCTCCAGACTTCTTTCTGCCTGACTCCAGGTTGCCCAACACTCCCCGAGCCCCAGGCTGCATGCCTTCCTCACAGGCAATGTCTCGCTGACACCAGAAGGCACTTTCATGACACCAGCATTGACATCCCCAGAAGATAGCTCCTGTCTGCAGCCTCGAGGAGTGTGTGGCGCTCCTGAGCCTCTGCAGAGGCCAGCCTCACAGTCTGTAGGCTGTAGGCCTTCTAGTACCGCCCCCCCCCAAATACCCAGAGAGCAGACTGGCAGGCGGGCTGGCACTCTGTCTGCCCCCTCGCCACCAGGTGGCCTCCCCAGCTCCCAGGCAGCATGCCATGCAGCAGGCCTTCCGCAGACAGCATTCGCTGGGGATCCAGAGCTGGACCCTCTTAACACGGTTCAGCCTCCAGGTACTCAGCACTGGCACCCTCAGCCACCACCATGCCAGCACCAGGCCCTCCTTTTCTTTTTTTAAGATTTTATTTATTTATTCATGAGAGGCACAGAAAGAGGCAGAGACACAGGCAGGGGGAGAAGCAGGCTCCCTACGGGGAGCCCGATGTGGGACTCGATCCTAGGACCCCCGGATCATGCCCTGAGCTGAAAGCAGGTGCTCAACCACTGAGCCACTCAGGGGTCCCACACCTGGCCTTTTCTATATTTACCCCCAAGAATAGATAGAAAGGGGACCACCGCTCATTTGAAAATAAGTGCCATTTCCTAAGTAAGGTATCAACTGTCCTGTTAAGGATTGGCATCCCGCTTCTTGGGATTTTAGATAACACAGCCCGGACCCCCAGAAATGAAGGTGATGAAACCTCAGGCTCACCTTATCCTCAAAAATGACTCACAAGACGGCAGAACCTTTCACCTTTTGGTAGCTCTGCTGCCATCAAGTGCTTCCATGTGGGGAGTGCTGTTCTGCTTCTGGGCACTTCCACAGCTCTTCTAGCCTCTGAGGCCTCGTGGTCCCGCCCTGGGCCCTGGGTCCCCCAGGCCCGCCCTCCGGAGAGCCTAGGACATGACCCCCCCCCCCCCCGTGCCCACTTCAGCTGCTGTGGGCTCGTGTCTCCTTCCCATCTGGAGTCTGCTCCCCCCAAACACCAGTGTTTGTTCCCAGGCCTCCTACAGCAGGGGACCTGGGGTGAGCGGAGCCAAGAGACCAAGGGATGTCGGGACTTTGACTTCTCCACCGTGGAGGTTCCACCTCTCTCATGCACACCATGGCTTGTCTGGCTGCCCCATTTCTAGTTGTCGAAACTGAAAGGCTTTTTTTGGTCAGGATTGGGGGAGGGTGGGGGTCTTGTCCCAGGGGACCTCGTTCTAGGACCGGGGACAGGTCTGTATCTCATCGGCATGAACTTTCCACCTTTTATTAGTTTCCTGGAGCTCCTGTAACACTGTGCTGCAAACCAAGGAGCTTAGAATGACAGAAACGTATTCTCTCCCAGTTCTGGACACCAGAAATGTGAAATCAAGGTGCAGCTGGGGCTGTGCTCCCTCTGGGGGCTCTAGGGGAGGATCCTTCCTTGCCTCTTCCAGCTTCTGCTGGCCCCAGGCTTCCTTGGCTTGTGGCCCCGTCACTCGGGTCTCTGCCTCTGTCTTCACATGCCTGTCTCCCTCTGCGTGTCTGTTTTACAAAGATACATATCATTACATTCAGGGCCCCTCCAGGCCATTCAGGGTATTCTCTTCATCTCAAAATCCTTAACTAAATCACATCTTTTGCCTTATAACACAATATTTACAAGTTCCAGTGATTAGTACTTGGGCGTGTTCTAGAGGCCACCATTCAACCCACTGCATACTTCTAGGCTCACCCAGTGGCCCCGGGCCCTGGCTGCCATGCTGGGAAAGCCCTGGTTCCACTTGCCAAATACACGGCTTCCAGAAGGGGCCTACCACCACCCAAACTGAGACTATAGCACGACACTGCCATGGGCTGGTTGGCATCTGCTGGGCTGCCAGGTGGATGGGCCAGGAGGGGATGTCCAGTACAGTCAACAGGAGGATGTCTGTCTGAGAGGCATGCATTAATGACTGTCCATCTTTAAATGACAACTGGCCCAAGGCTGAAAAAGAACATGAGTTTATTAATGGACACGTAAGCTCTAAAAGCAAGAGGGAATGCAGCATGGGCTGCAACGTGATACAGCAGCAGAAGACTCAAGGCATTCGGAGTGCTGCCCCCAAAGCATCACACCCAAGAACTGGAGGCCATAATAATAGTCCATACAGCATATGAAGTTAAGCAACTCTTCAGATATAGATGGCATTGGGGCACCTGGGTAGCTCAGCGGTTGAGCCTGTCTTTGGCTCAGGGCTTGATCCCGGGGTCCTGGGATTGAGTCCCACATTGGGGTCCCCGCAGGGAGGCTGTTTCTCCCTCTGCCTGTGTCTCTGCCTCTCTCTGTGTTCTCATGAATAAATAAATAAAATATTTTATTTTTATTTTTATTTCTTTTTTTTAAGATTTATTTATTTATTCATTCATTCAGAGAGAGTGAGGAGAGAGGCAGAGACACAGGCAGAGGGAGAAGCAGGCTCCATGCGGGAAGCCTGATGTGGGACTCGATCCTGGGTTTCCAGGATCACAAACCCAGGCTGCAGGCGGCGCTAAACCACTGTGCCACCGGGGCTGCCCCTTTATTTTTATTTTTAAATAAAATATTTTAAAAGAAAGATATAGATGGCCTTGAACTTGGCCTACAGGGGCTTGCCTCCTGTAGAACTCTGTCCCATTATGCAGACAAGGAATCAAGACTCTGTGGTCTTGTCTTTCACTCCCTTCTGAAGCCAGCTGCTCTGAACCCTCACTCGCACTCCTTACCTTGGATCTGTGGGAGACCCTCCTGTTGGGTTTCCAGGATCCCCCCACCCCACTACCAGCATACTAGAAAAACCTTTTGGTAGCTTATTTCTTTGCTCTTGGACTCTTTTCACTTCGTTCCTCATTATGGAAAGGGGTCCTTCTCAAACGTTTAGATGTGTGGGTCACCTAGACAGTGACCAGAGCTGGCGGCAGCAGAGGCTACGCAGACACAGAAGAGTGTCTGAGCTATCAAACGGGGCACTGGCTCTCAAGGCCATGCTGGTGTACCAGTTGGCCACAGACTCCAGCCACAGCGCCCAGGCACCACTGGGGAGGCGCCAGTCCTTTGCAGTCCTGAATCCTCGCAGAGGAACAGAAAGCCCTATGGAAGGGGTGTTGTCTCTGCCTGCTGCGGCTAATCAGTGTGATTTTCCTAGGTTCACCCCCACCCCAATCTTCCACACTGGCCAGACTGGCAGTTGAAAGTCTTCTAGACAATGCCATGCTGGTTCCACCTCGGAGCCTTTGTGCCTGATGACCTCTCACATGGGGATGCCTTCTGCTCTGTTGAGTCAAATCTTTCCCGTCTTTCTGAGAGCTGCCTTACCCAGGAAGCCTTTCCTGATTCCTTTAGAACTTGTTTTAATTTATTTTGGCCCTCTAACCACCCCTGCATGGTTAGTGTGTGTGTGTGTGTGTGTGTGTGTGTGTGTGTGTGTGTGTGTGCGCGCGCGCTGGTTCTCCTGCAAGCTTGAGGACAGAGACCAAGATTTGCTCCTCACTGCATTACCCTCTCAGCTTGAGGCCTAGAATGCAGCAGGTATTCAATAAGTGATGGCAAAATGGACTTGACTGAGGGATCGAGTGACCTTTCTCAAATCAAATCATGCCCCAATTAGACACAGCTGTAGTTCTCTTGGAATGAGGATGAGGCTTGGGGTCAGGCCCAGCCTGGCTCCCAGCTGGTTTCCTCCTCTCCCCACATCTGGAGCAGTTTGCCCCCAACCTGCAGGCTCGGCCTCAGGAACCTGTGAGCATCCCCAGGGCCTAGAGTCCATAGAAACCCAGACCAGCTCATTCTATCTTGACCCAGGCGCTGGAGGCCCAGCCCTGCTGACCAATGTCCAGATCTTGGCATGTGACCTGCTTGTGAGCTGCTGCTGGCCTCTCTTTACCCACCTGTTGCAATGGGTTCAGCCTCTGCTCCTACCCTGCTGGGCCTCTTTGGGCCCGTAGGTGGCTTGCTGGGGGGCTACTGTGGACTGAATGGGTCCCTCTCTTACAAATTCCCATGTTAAAGTCCTAACCTCCAATGTGATGGTATTGGCACATGAGGCCTTTGGGATGTGATTCAGGTTAGATGAGATGATGAGGGTGGGGCCCCCTGCACTGGGATTAGTGTCCTTATCAGAAGAGGCACAGAGAACTTGCTCTGGCTCTGTGCCACATAAGGCTGCCAGGAGCTAGAAAGAGAGCTCTCACCAGAACCTGACCATGCTGGCACCTTGATGTCAGATTTCTGGCCTCCAGAACTATGAGAAATAAAGTTCGATTATTTAAAACCACCCAATCTGTGTTGTTTCATTATGGCAGCCCAAGAAGACTAAGACGGGGCCTCAGCTCTATGGCCCCAGCCTCTCCCAGCCTGTGGCAGACTGAATAAATAATACCCCTTTCCCCCAAAGATGTCCACATCCTAATCCCTGAAGTCTTTGAAGGTGACCTTTCATGGCAAAAGAGACTTTGCAGGTGCCATTCAGTTAAGGATTTTGACATGGGAAGATCATCCCGCAGTAACCAAGGGGCTCAATGTGATCCCAATGATCCTTATCAGAGAAAGAGAGAGGCAGAAAAGAGGGATTTGAAGACACTCCACTGCTTGCTTTGAAGATGGAGGAAGGGCCATGAGCTTCTAGAAGCTGAACAAGGCAAGTAAACAGATTGTCCCCTCGAGCTTCCAAAAGGAACCAGCCTAGTGACACCTTGATTTTATTTTATTTTATTTTTTTTTAAATATTTATTTATTTATTTATGATAGTCACACAGAGAGAGAGAGAGAGAGACAGGCAGAGACACAGGCAGAGGGAGAAGCAGGCTCCATGCACCGGGAGCCCAATGTGGGATTCGATCCCGGGTCTCCAGGACCACGCCCTGGGCCAAAGGCAGGCGCCAAACTGCTGCGCCACCCAGGGATCCCGACACCTTGATTTTAGACCTCTAACCTCTAGATCTGTAAGAGAACAGATGTGCATTGTTTGAAGCCACCAAGGCTGTGGTGACTTGTTACCACAGCCACAGGAAACTAACACACAGTCCACATCCATGCTGCCCTCTGGGGCTGGCCCGACCTGCCCCTTTTCCTGAGATAGTGTCAGGCTCTGTCCCCGGACAGCACCTGTATTGGCCACACCCCAAGTTGTCCCCACCTGGTGCAAGATTCACCCTTTCAGCCCTGCCTCCACCCTGTGACTGGGTGTCTTCTACCCCAAAGGCAAGGGGCAAGCCCCAGCCACCAATTCCCATCCTTCCCCACTCTGCTTATAAGTCAAGGGCCCACAAGGAGAGATACATCCTCCCAAGAAGGCGTGCAGAGCTGAGGGTGAGAAGAGAGCAGTGCACCCATAGAAGGACTTCTAGAAACCGGATGAGGATGGATGCTGGTCAGTGCCAAAGATCTCTAAAGGAAGGTGAGCCTAGGCCACTTAGCAGGCAGGCCAGTCATGCTCTCCAAGCTTCAGGGACTGCAGGGAGCTAGTGGTCCCCCAACCTGTGGCCAGAAGCACTCACCAATAAGGGACTGGAAGCCAAGCATCCTTGGCTGGGGCAGCACAGGGTATGGGCAGCATTGTCAACTGTGGACAAACCAACAGGGGGCAGGTACCCAGAATTGCCTGTGAGATAGAGTCCCTGGCCCAGAGCCTCTATTGGCCATGTCCTCCTCATGGGAACTATTCCTCACTCTGCTTTAGGCCTGGGTCCAGATAAGACAGACTCTAAACCATCCAGGGCCTGGGGGGGCATGGTTGGTGGGGGTTCTACTTCTACTCATGCTTGGTAAGCTCCTTTGGTACCAACTCTCCCACAGACAACAACTGTAGATTCTGGACCAAAGCAGAAACCAAAAAACACACACCCGGAGGCACTGGAGAGCTGCCCGAAGGAGGCCGACAGGAAGCGCATGAGCAAGGGGAAGAAAGCTCTAGGTGAGCTTCCTGTTCTCACACTTGCTGCGCTTTGCAGGCGGCCTAACTCCCGATCTTTCTGGTCCAAACCACCATAGGCCTGAGGTCAGGGTGCTCCCAGCTGCCGCAACGTGGCAGGATCCCATACGGCAGAAGGGCCAAGGCCAGTCCCAGACCTTGTGAGGAACGCGGCCCAGTTCTCTGGCTGACCCCTGACCATGCAAGCCCCATGGAGGGCTTTCTGCGAGGTCACCTTCCTGTTATACCTGACCTCCTGACGTTTAGCGAGCACCTACTGTGTGCTGGGTTCTGTGCCAGATGCCAGGTGCCTTCCTCCGGGTATCCCTGAAATCAGACGTAGGTGCTTGCTGCTGTTTGTGACTGCCACTCAACCCTGTGTAAGTGGCATCTCAGGGCCTCGTGTCTCAGAGCAGGAAGGGAAAGAGTGTGCCTACAGACCCCTATTCCCACTGGTCAGGGGCTCATCCTACAGGGCCTTTCCCCCACCCCCATTTCTGAGGCTGCATGTGAGTAGATGCCAAGCAAAGTCCCACAGAATGCCATGCCTCTGGGCCCACAGGGAACCCTGGGTGGGAAGCGTGAGGCTCACAGCATAGAGATGAGGTGAGACCTCTTACTAGCTGTGGGACTGCTGTGGGCTGAATGTTTGAGTCACCCCAAATTCACATATTGAAACTTAACCCTCAAAGTGATGGTATTTGGAAGGGTCCCTGCGGGAGGACCACAGGTCATGAGGGTGGAGCTCCCATAAATGGGATTAGTGCCCCTAGAAGAAGAGACACAAGGAGGGAGCTCTGCTCTTTGCCATGTGAGAACACAGCAAGAAGATAGCAATCTGCAAGCCGGAAGTGACCTCTCACTAGAGCTAACTGTGCCAGCACCCTGATCTCAGACGTCCAGCCTCTATAACTGTGGGAGATACAGTCGGCTTGCAAGGCCCCTGGCCTATGCTATTGTGTGACAGTGGCTTGAGCAGACTAAGACAGTGACTTTGGACATGCAACTTCACCTCTTCAGCCTTGTTTCCTCATCTATGAAGTAGACAAGTGGCACCCATTCTATTTCCTAGGATTTCACAGTGATGGTGGCTTGCATTCACAAGGGTTTCCATGGTGTCAGGCCCAGGGCTAAAGACAATTGTGGTTGGGTCCTCCCAAGTACTATTAACCATCGAGCTGAGACCCTGGGCCAGTGACATGGCCATAGCTAGCAGCTCACAGATGAACCAGACCTGATCTGCAATGTTCATCATAAGCTAATGTGGGAGGCAGACCCAGGCACTGCCACCAACAGTTCAGCTGGGTGTATTATGTTAGCTCTGGGTTCAAGTTTTCCTAGAGCTGGGAGGATGACATTAATGGAGCCTACCCACTGTGACCTGTGGAGGCTCCAAAGTATGGCCGAGTGGAGCTGGGCTGTGAAGGAAGAGCAGTGTCTTCAGACACACATCCTTGCCAGCAGAGGAACCAGTTTTGGCAAAGGTCTACAGACATGATAGGGCTGAAGTACCAACAGAGCCTGGAGTGGTTGAGGATGGCTGTGTGGGGGTGACCAGAGGGAGCAGTGGGAGAGGAGACTAGAGAAGCAGGACAAGCTTTGCTGGCCACCATTAGAAGCTTTGACATGGTCCTGAAGGCAGTGGGAGAACTATGGCAGGGTTATAAGCAGAGGCATGCAGGGGTCAGATTCAAGGATTCAGACATCCACTGGAGTTGCAGGAAGGGAAGTACATTAGAAGGAGTAAGTGGGGAAGCAAGAAATAGGAAGATGTGGCCATTGTCTGGGCAAGCAATGCTGGAGACTTGGTTTCGAGATCTTGCTTTTCCAAGATTTCTAACTTTCATGTGAAGTGTGGTTCAAAGGGCCCTGACCTGTAACACATTGGTGTGGTCACAAAAACCTTTCAAAAATAAACTCCATAAAATAATTTCCAAATTCCACATGTTCATTTGCATTAAAGTCTGCATTAAATAGTATCTCATTTTTTTTAATAAGAAAGCCTTCCTTTTCACAAAGAAAATTGGGCAATGAGTCATACCTAAGATGGCCTTGTTTCTTTTAAGAATCTGAAAATCCCAGACCCCAAACTCAGCATCTGCTTTGGACTCAGTTTGATCTGAACAAAACAATCAATCCCACCCAGCCATGGGCACAGCACTTTACTCAGAGATGTACAGCCAGTGGTCAGAGAAGGGGTGTGCTGCCTGTTAACCAGTTTGCATCAGACTGGGGCCGTGGCTCAAGTTGGGATTTTTTGCAACCCTCAAGGTCATCCTTCTAGAGAATGTCAGAGTTAGAACTGGTCTTAGAGATGACCCAAGTGAGGCTCCTAATAGTACTATGGGCATACTGGGTCCCAGAGAAGGTGTATACTTGGCCACGGTCATGATGTGAACCCATGGGAAAAGGTGACCTGGAAGCCAGCCCCCTCCTCCCAGCCTAGTGCTCCCTCTGTGTTCTTGCTAGTCCCTGCTTCATTTCCCAAGGGCCGTATCTGCTTACCATGGAGGCACTTACCTCCACTTACCATGGACCCCAGAAGTTTTTCTAGAACCATCACGATCTTGGGACACCTGGGTGGCTCAGTCGGTTGAGTATCCAACTCTTGACTTCGACTCAGGTCATGATCTCAGGGTCGTGAGACTGAACCCCACTTCAGGGTCCATGCTCAGCAGGGAGTCTGCTTGAAGATTCTCTCCCTCTGCCCCTCCTGCTCTTCCTCTCTCTCAAATATAAATCTTTAAAAAAAATAAAAATAAAAATCAATCAGGATCCAAAGCAAATGGTCCATATCTGCCTCAGCTCAAGCCCAGCCTGGCTAAGATGATGGAAAGTGCTGGGAGCAAGGTGAGGCCGGTGAGGTGTGTGGAGTGCAAAGTTTCTCAAGCCACCTACACTTGGGTGCTGACCCTGTACTTGTACAACCCCGAGGTGAGGCCTCCTTAGCCCCACCCCAGACCCAAGTGCCAGTGGCTTCCATGTCTGTTCTGAGGGCTCCTCCATCAGACCTGGGGCCTCCTGCTCCCACAGGTGCTTCTGGGTGCCTGGGCTACCCTCCCAGGGGCAGAGCACTGGGAGTCGACAAAATGCATTGACACCCATGATCACAAGGCAGAGAATCTTAGCACCCGGTCCTAGATTGGGCGGGGGAGGTTCCGAGACAGCCAGCAGCTGGTCCAAGGCCACGCCAGCCCTTTGCTCTGCCCGGTTCCCTCGTCCTCCGTCCCTGTCCTTGCCAGCTCTGCCATCTGCCCACTTTGCCCACAGCCGCTAGGCAAGGCCCCTGGAGCGCGGGGCCTTCAGGTAGACCTAGGCCACTGCTCCTCCCGCTCTGGAGGACCCACAGTGGCAACCAGATATTTTTAGGTAAACAAAACTGAGCGAAAAAAGGTTATAAGGCTGAAATGATTGCCCTCATTTTGAATCTCAGAGTCTTTTCAGATAATATAATCTTGTGGGGCCCCAAAGAGGCTCCTGCCTGCTCTGCTGATTGGGATGGAACAAGCCCAGGTAATTGCCTCTTCTGTGTAAAGGCCAATTTGTCCAGGGAAATGAGCACAGTTGATGTAATCAATTAAAACACTGAAAGCAGTGCAGAATATACAGGAAATGGAAAAGAAATTGGAGCCTCTGCCCCACCTTACCTTCCCAATGCCTGAGTCTTGCCTGATCCACTGACAGCTTCTCTCTTTTTCGAGGCTGACTCCAAGAAGAGGCTAACCTGACAGGATTGCTGAGGGCATGGAGCCCCAGCAACCAGGCCACCCCTGGCTCCCTTGGCAGCCTTGGCCAAACCCCGAGGGTGAAGCCCACCATGGCTGAGGAGCCTCGAGGAACGTGGGGCTTCTCCTGGGCCCTGCCCTGTGTGGGCCATGAGCTTGCACTGAGGGAAGGAGCCAAGACCCATCAGAGGTCTTTTCGCCGCTGCACCTTTGGATCAAGGATGGGTGCCCAGGAGGAGCTGGGGACCAGGCTGAGAAGCCATGCCACCAAAGAAACCTCAGGGCTCTGGGCTAGCTCTTGGCCTGTGTCTGGCCTTGGGATGCCCATTTGCCAGCCCTAGACTCTGTTGGGCTGTGTCCCTGGCTCCCGACACAGGGGGAAGCTTGGGTGGCCTGGCTGGCCAGCTTGCTAATGCCCCCTGGCGTGGGGCCGACTCACTAGCTGGCAGTTTCGCACTTCTGGCCTGGTGCCTGTAGCTGTGACAGAGGCCAGGCCTCCTGGTCCCTGGGGCCCCTGCCTGCTGGAGCCCACTGTCCGTGGGGAGGCAGGCACATGCCCAGTGCTGCAAGATCCCTCCATGCACCTGCATTCAGGTGCCCTGGGAAGCAGAGAGGATGAGAGAGAATGTGGGAAGCAACATGCCACTCTTCTCATCTTGTTTCTGGCTCCGGTCCTCCAGCTAGGAACCCTCTCATGCTTGGCAGGTAGGCTCCCACTTGTGTCTCAGAAGAAAAACAACAAACACCCACGGAGGCAGGAATACCATCTGGGACTCAGAGGTAAGATTTTTGTTTCAGAAGGAACCCACTGGGCGATCTGGGTTGCAGTCACTTAAGCGTCCAACTCTTGGTTTTGGCTCAGGTCATGATCTTGGGGTTGTGGGGTCGAATCCCACATCCTTGCATCAGGCTCCATACTCAGTGGGGAATCTGCTTCTCTCTCTCTCTCTCTCTCTCTCTCTCTCTCCCTCTGCCTCTCCCCCCCAGCTTGAGCATGAGCGCTGTCTCTCTCTACAATAAATACATAGAAAGAAAGAAAGAAAGAAAGAAAGAAAGAAAGAAAGAAAGGAAAGAAAGAAAGAAAGAAAGAAAGAAAGAAAGAAAGAAAGAAAGAAAAAGAAAGAGAGAAAAGAAAGAAAGCAAGCAAGCAAGCAAGCAAGCAGCCTGGGGAATTGCTGGTGACTATCTTAGGGCCACACAGTGACATGGAGAGGTCTTGGCTGTACTCTTGACAAAGAATAGCACCCAGAGATTGACAAGCTTGGTCAGGGCACAGATGGGTCTTTTTTTTTTTATTTATAATATATATAGAGAGAGGCAGAGACACAGGCAGAGGGAGAAGCAGGCTCCATGCACCGGGAGCCCGATGTGGGATTCGATCCCGGGTCTCCAGGATCGCGCCCTGGGCCAAAGGCAGGCGCCAAACCGCTGCGCCACCCAGGGATCCCGGGTCTTTTTTTTTTTTAAGATTTTATTTACTTATTCATGACAAACACAGAGAGAGAGAGAGGCAGAGACACAGGCAGAGGGAGAAGCAGGCTCCCTGCGGGGAACCCAAGGCAGGACTTGATCCCAGGACTCAACTGCTGAGCCACCCAGGCATCCCAGATGGGTGTTTTTATATGGACGTGGTGTGTATCTCTAACTTACCTCTTAAGTCCTTGAGGGCATAGAGCTGGTATCAGAGAGTGTTTTGTCACTCCACCCCACCCAGATTTGGGGGTTCGGGACCCATGTTGTCCAAGAGGCTGAGATGATAGAGGAATCCACTCCCATTTGACTTCAATGATGATCTGGCCCTGGTGTGGCTCAGCCTTGAAGGAGCGGAGGGCAGACAGACCACATGGCAGACATGTGCAGCCCCCACACACTCCGGAGGCACTTCACCTGCCAACTGGAACAGGTCCTCTCGGCGACTAGGACTGGTAGACTCTGGGACAAGAACGGCACATGGATTTCTGTTTGTGTTCCAGCATTGACAGGCTGGAAGTGACTGGGTCCAGGCTCAGTGGGACAAACACCATGATTGATTAACAATGTCTGGCATGCCAGCAGGAAGGGGGTGAGGGCATGTGTTTTGGGTTTTTGCCATCCCCGGTCAGGGGAGTTCATAGGGATGTGCAGTAATGGCAAGGAGGGCAAAGAAGAGGATGGTACAGGTTTTGCTTAAAAATCTCATTAGCCTTCTTAGGCCAGGCTGCCTGGGCCCCCCAGTACCACTTCCCAAGCCATAGTCATTCTGTGGTGGAAGCAAATGGGAGACAGGTGTTTACCAGCAATCCTTGCTTCCAAAAATGCCAGATGGGTCTGCGTTTTCATCGCTATGGTAGCGGTGGCTCTAGGCCCCAAAGGCACAGTGACACCAGGCAAGAGGGTTGACATTTTTCTGCAGGCAAGAAAACTGAGTTATCACAATAAGATGCTTCTTCCCATATCCCCCTGTGGCCTCCGTCTTCTGTAGCAACTGAGGTCAAAGTTATTTCTTAGAATTGAAAGAGGATCATTATCCCTTGATTGAAACCATTGTTTTTCCTGATCAAAAGCCTCTCGGTGGCTGCCCCTGCTGACCCCTAGCCTGGTGATTCTGCTGTGATCAGCCAGGTTTGTGGCCTAGGACATCCCAAAGGCCAAGTGACCAGTCTGGCCTGAATGCGTTACATTCAACCAAAAGGGGATGCCAGTGTAGGGCCTTGGGGAGGGGGGGATGCGGGGGGTGGCGTGTGGCGTGTGGAGGCAGGAGCAGCAGTTGAGACCAAAAGGTACAATTTTTCCCCTTTCTAGCCAAACTCTAGACCTCAAGAATCTTAAAATCCACATTTATCTTGTTCCCTCCCCAAAGCCCACTCAGATGACAGGAAAGATATAAAGAGGGGCCTACACCCATAGGGGCAGAAAAGGGGGAACGTAGGCAACTACAAGCCAGAGGTGCTTCTGGAAAGTGAATGGATGAGTGCTGCGTGAATTTGCAGAGTGAGGAGAGTGGGAAGGTAAGCTGTGAGGACTCAGGGATTGCAGGCACCAGGGTCTTTGTAAATGCAGAGCATGAGATGGGGCTGAGGATGAGAAGACTGGTTCAGAATGGGTACCAAGAGTAACTGGCCCTCGAATCTCCTCCCTGAACTAGGGCACAGCCATTCCGACAGGGGACGGGAGACTGACTTGCTGGAGAGGCATATCATTGAGCACACAGGCGAAGGAGCTCAAATGAGAACTGAGGTTAGTCAGAGGGCACGTAACTGGTGGTGAGAAGACCCCCAGCCTCTTCCCTGCTTGGACTCCAGAAGGCCAATTGCCAGGTAGGGGGAACTGGCCAGTTCAATGATGGGAATCCCAAACCCTTATTTAAGTAAAGACGGTGATACGCTTATACTGGGAGTTTGGGGTAGGCAAAGTTAGAGTATGTATGTAGGGATGGGCCAAGAGATATAAATCCTTATTTCCCATAGTAGGGCGTCAAATAATTTTCTAAAATGGTAGAATCAAGAAACTACAGTGTAAACATGTTATACAGAGCTATTGAACTACACACTAGAAGGTGAAGAGCGACAAGGGTGGGGAGTGGCTGCCCCTGTGGAGTAGAAATTGGCAATAGGAGGCTGGGGGGGGGCATTTTTTATATCAACCTGGTGATCTATTTGACCTTTTAAACCATTTGCAAGTGTTGCACTGATAAAAATAAAAACGTAAGTAATCTTTATAAGGGTCACTTGAGCCAGATGAACAATTCAAGTGCCTAGACATAGCCAACCCTTCCAGGCTAGGGGGCAGTCCTCTGGCAAGATGGTAGACAGATGAGACAACCGGCATGAGCCCTGGACAAGCACTGCTCTGGGCAAAGCAGTTTCCTTTCCATGCTAGTGACTCACCCAACGCCCTTGTGTTCCTGTTACAGAGGGAGAATCTGTGGCCCAGAGAGAGGAAGGGGTTTGTCCATGGTCCCACCATGAGCATACTCTAGCAAAGGCTGAAAGGGCAGTGGAGCAGATCTTTGCTCTCCACTCACCCTTGCGTGAGCACAGTCCTGTCATCAGCTCTTGGCACTTGAGGAAGAAGCCGTATCCCACAGGGCTTCACGGCCATTCCTCTGAGGTAGATCCTACTAATATTCCCATTTTGCAGATGAGGCCATTGAGGCACAGAGGGATTAAGCATCAAGCAATGTGAAAGTGGACCGAGCATTCACAGATAAGATTTATGGAAGAGACAACACACAAGATGAATTTTAATTTTTTCCATTTTTTTTCATTTTTTATTTGAGTTCAATTTGCCAACATATAGCATAACACCCAGTGCTCATCCCGTCAAGTGCCCCCCTCATTGCCCATCACCCAGTCACCGCAACCCCCCTCCCACCTCCCCTTCCACTACCCCTTGTTCATTTCCCAGAGTTAGGTGTCTCTCAAGTTTTGTCACCCTCACTGATATTTTCACTCATTTCGAGATGAATTTTTAAAGTAAACTTTTTATTTTGAGAGAATGGTAGGTTCACACATCTACCCGTGTGCCTGCAGTCAGGACACAGAGCACTTCCACCACTGCAAGGATCTTCTTGTCACCACACCTACTTCCCCTGCTCCTCCCCTTCCCTGGCTTCCTTAACCCCTGGCAACCACTAACATGCTCCTTCCCCGCTTCTGTCAGTTTGCTGCCTCAAGAATATTATTACATTGGTGGAATCCCAGGGTAGGTGATGTTTAGCGATGGACTCTTTTCATTCAGCAGAATTCTCCAGAACTCCATCAAGTTTGTTGAGTGTCAATCACTTATTCCTTTTCGTAGTATTCCATGGGCCAGAGGGACTACACTTTGTACTGTTCAGCAGGGCCTCGTGTCGCAGACCTAGGTGATGACAAGGCTCATCTCGTACAGTCGCCGCGAGGATTAAATTAGTTAATACTTGGAAAGCTTTTGGAGTAGCACTGTGCACACACTGATTGCTACGTGAGCCTGGGTTAAGCAAAACATAAATGAGTTAAGAATTTTGCCGTGGATGTGGAGAAGCAGATAGATAAATAAATAAATAAATAAATAAATGTAAATAAACAAACAAACTAATAAAAGGACTTGCAGACAGATCACCCAAGTTTGCTCCGACAATCAGGAAGCTGTACAAACCCTTCCAGAAGGGCTGTGTTGTCTATTTTGGGTAAGTGGAAAGATGCTTGGCAATGGTGGCTGTTCTCCAGCCTTCCATCACTTCTCCATCCTCTTGCACCCAAAGCTATTCCTGCCAGTGCAGCATGGAAAGTCCTCTCCTGAGCTGCTGACACTTCAAGCCCTAGTCAAAACATCAACTTTGTTTAGATTGGGCCTCACCAAATAAATGCCCAAAGCAAATGCTCCAAGGAAGCAGGGTGAACTGGTGGCTGAGCTATACTGTGGCTCAGCCTTTGGGGTGCAGGTTCCCTGATAAGAGATACTGGAGGTGAAAATCTGGGTTAACTTGGCTGTGCGATGTGAAGCAAAACACAGGGCTCGTTCAGTGTAACACCTGCAAATTCCAAGTCAACATGATATTGCGCCAATGCCTGGGGCAGTCCGGGTGGCCCCGGTGCACCCAGGAGGGTGGCAGGGAAGACCTACTCGTGCCAGGCAAGGACCAAACCGAGGAAGACAAGCTCGTGGAGAACTCCCTCTCCCTGCTCCTGCTGTAGCCCCTCCCTTAGATCAGAAATTTCAAGTGGGAATTGGCAAACCCAGTTGCATGGGAGAAAAACTGGGACCAAATCTGGGCCAAAGAGGGTTTGTAGTGCAAATTACATTTCTCTGCTAATTGTAATCTGTTAATTACATTCAAAAAAGAGTGGAAAGGGGGGGAGACTCCCCACCCCCAACACTCCCAGAAACCCAATGCTGTGTGTGCACTGGCTCGGCGAGGCGAGGCGTACACAATTTCAGGACGCAATGGCACACATTGAAACATGTCGCTATATTTAGAGATAATGGAATTTTTCTTTCTTAAGGCCTGATATAAACTTTGATTACATAGCATTTCTTTAATTTGTTGCTATTCAAGAAAACCCTGGGAACACCAGGGCGAGCAATGCCTAGCTTTTTGCATTTGCATTTTTCATTTGCATATTTTAATTTCCCTGACTACAGCTCCACACCTACATGTGCAGTCCCTGTGGGAGGGAAAAGAAGACTTTTCAGGATAAATAATACCTTCTGGTATTATTTGGTATTCATTAGCCCAGCTAAAGAACAGGGAACCTTGGTGGGGAAGCCCTTGATGGCCTTCAATCTCGCCACTAGTAGAGTGACGCTGAGTGGGTCATCCGACCTGAAACTGCCTCATTCTCCCTCCACGGGGCATGGACGGGCCACTGAGCCAGGGTCTTCCCACTGGACAGGACGTGCTACTTTTATCTCCAGGGCAGAACCAGAGCCTTTGATCCATGCCCCAGCCTGGGGAGCTTTTCTCACCATGTCTTTCTCCAGAGAGACTTCTGAATTGTCTGTATCAGTGCTTAGTTTCTCTTTATGGCTGAGTAGTATTCCATGATATGGATGGACATACCACAGCTCGTTTAACCATTGCCACTGAGGGATGCTCCAGTCTTTGGTTGTTACAAATACAACCACAGAACACAAGTGTGAAGGTCCGCTTTTACTCCTGGGATAAATGCCCCAAGGTGAAAGGACTCAGCTGTATGGCACTCACAGATATGAACGATACATGGCTTCTAGAAAAGTCCAAGCTGCCTACAGAATGGAATTTTTGGACTCTTCCATCTAGTGCTCTTTCTCCAGCTGCTGCCTCTTGGCCTGAGGCAGCCTGATGGAATATCTGTGAGTCTGCCTGAAGCTTGCAGGGGTGGGGGCAGGGAGAGGTCTTTGGCCATAACAACTCACAGGAAACTCCCTGTGCCATCCAGCATATCAACTGGCTTTGCAAGTACCCGGTCCAGATGTGTCAGGCCTGTGGACACAGACCCCCTTTATGAGGCTTGCTCAATGGCCGTCTGTGAGCCCAGGGCTGCCCAGCCACCTCCTGGCCAGGGGCATGCTGGGTAACTGCCAAGCCAATGACAGAGTTCACACTCTCCGGCCTTTGCTTCCCCCTTCACGTTGACTGGAAAGTCTCCATCTTCCACAACGTAAGTGGGGACACTGCAAGCATAGTTGCTGGCTGGCAGGGCCCAAGCCACTCTTCATTGTGCACAAGCTGTGGGCATCGGGCGCTCACTTTGCAAACATTTACTGACAAGCCACTAGGTGCCCAGGAGCTTACCAGCTTGGGGTGGGGAGGGGGACCCGGGGACACATGAGCATCCAGAAGCACAACTCAGTTGGCTGGGGGCACTTGGGGGAGGGACAGGCGCAGAACCTAGTGAGAGAGTAGTCATGTGAGGGGTGCAGTGGTGGGCAGAGGCTGGTGCCTCAAGGGAGAAGATCTGCAAGGCCAAGGCTGGGTGAAGGGGTCTTCTGGGAAAGGTGGCATTTTTGAGCAAAAGTGGGTATCAGGGTTGGGGGGGGGCAATGTCACCAGAGTAAGCAGACAGTGGGATTATTTGCTACTTCCCGTCATTCCGCATGAAAACACTTCGATAGCATCTGTGATCACTGTATATTTCTACACAAGCCATCTGAAACCCTGCCCCGATTCAAGGGCCTGAGAAAGTCCGGGATGCAGATCCTGAGGGAATCTGTGGAAGCGGACATTCCACACCAGGTCCTGTCCATGTCTCTTAGTGGGCCATGTCTCCTGTCCCACGGCTCCATACTCGTTGCCACGGGGCCACGCCACAGGATTAGGGTCCCTGGTGCGGGTGCCTTGGGCAGGGCCTGGCCAATGGCCTGGGTGGCAGCACACAAAACCAATCAGTGCCCACTGAACATCTAAGGCGCTTTCTGTCTGGTGGCAAGGGGTGGCCCAGACATCCAATCTCTTCAACCCAAGACAAACGAAACAAACGCAAGTCACAATAAATCAGGCTCCCATGAGGGTCAGGCCTTGAGTAGAGCACTTTCACATCCACTAGGGTCCCCTCAAAAATCCTGTCTAGTGGGTCCTAGTATCAGTCCTATTTTGCAGAGGAGGAAAGCAAGGCTCAGAGAAATTAAGTACCTTTTTCAAATTCACAGCCAACTTGAAAGAAATCCACACAGGCTTCCAACCAGGCATGGCTAACTTCAAAGTCCATGCTCTTCCTACAATAGCACACCTTAGAGCCTACATTTTTTTCTTTTTCACCTTGATTTTGGCCATAATTATGGATTCACAGGAAGCCACAAAGATGCTACCCACAGAGAGATCCTGTAGATGCTTTACCCAGTTTCCCCGATTGTTGTTACATTTTGTGTAACCAAATCAGGAGGTTGGTATTGCTACAGATTGTGTATAGTTGGGGTCATTGTGTCACACGTGTAGACTCCTGTAACTGCCACTGCAATCCAGACACAGAGCTATTTCTCCCTACGAACATCTTTCTTGTGCTTCTCCTTCATGTACACATGTGTGCCCCCCCACTCTCTCCCTTTCTCTCTCTTCCTCTCCACCCTACCATCCCTAACCACTAATCTGTTCTTCATTTCCATAATTTCTTCATTTTGAGAATTTTATGTAAATATATTGAGTCTTTTCACTCAGAGTAATGCCCTTGAGATCTCTCCAAATTGCTGCATGTATCATTAGTTCATTTTTGCTTCTTACTGAGCAGTACGGATGGTGCGGATGGACAAAGTTTGTTTAACCATTCACTCATTGAAGGATAGCTGGGTTGTTTCCCAGCCATTATAGACAAGGCAGTTATGGGGCACCTGGCTGGCTCAGTCAAGGCATATGACTCTTGATCTCTGGGTTGTTAAGTTTGAGTCCCATGTAGGGTGTAGAGATTACTTTTAAAAATCTTAAAAAGAAACAAAGCTGCTGCAAATATTTGTGTATAGATTTGTGTGTGTGTGAAATAAGTTTTCATTCCTCTGGGATTAATGGCCAAATGAGTCATGCAGCAGTTTCTTATTTAGTTTTAGAAGGAACTGCCAAACTATTTTCCAGAGTGGCAGTTCCACTCGGCATTCTCACCAAGAATGTATGAGTGATCCAGTTTCTTAGTATCATCTCCAGCACTTGGTGTGATCGCTGTTTTTTGCTTTAGCTATTCAGATAGGTGTGCAAAGATATCCGACTGTGGTTTTAATTAGGACTTCTTGATGCTTAATGATATTGAGCATCTCTTTATGTGTTTATTGGCCACCTGCGGATTCTCCTCCATGGAATCACTCTTCATATATTTTGAATGGCAGTGGTTAGTTGATATTTTTCGAGCTCTTTATATGTTCTAGATAAAAGTCTTTGGCTAAATATATAGCTTGAAAATGTTTTTCCCCCACTCTGTAATGTGTCTTTTCATACTCTTAATGGGGTTTTTCATAAGCTAGGTGTTTCATTTTGATGCAATTCAATTGATCTGTTTTTTCTTTTATGAGTTGTGATTCTGATATGTATAGCATGGTATTCATCACCAAGCATTAGGTCCTGAAGATTTTCTTCTATCTTCTTTTCTGAACATTTTACATAGTTATATATTTTACATTTAAGTCTGTGATCCATTTTGAGTTCATTTTTGTACGTTATGCAGATTATATCAAGATTTCTTCTCTTTTTTTTTCTTCTCTTACTTTTTTTTTTTTTTTTGCCCATGGATGTCCAATTGCTCCAGTACCATTTTTTAAGACTATCCTTTCTCCATTGAATTGCTTTTGCAATTTAGTCAAAAATCTGTTGGGCATATTTGAGTGGTTCTATTTCTGCGTTCCCTGTTCTGTTCCACTGATCTATGTGTCTATTCCCAAATCACACTCTCCTGATTACTGAAGTTATACAACAGGCCTAATAACAAGAAGAGCAAGTCCTGCTAACTTTATTCTTTTTCAAAACTGTTTTAACTATTTTAGTTCCTTTGTTTTTGCATATAAATTTGAGGATAATATTGTCTATATTTACAAAAAAGTCCTGCTTATATTCTGATTGGACTTGCATTTAACCCGCATATCAACTTGGAAAGAATCAACATCTTTAAGACGTTGAGTCCTTTAGTCTCTGAACATGGTATGTCTCTCCACTTATTTGGATCTTAGTTTTCAGCATAAGTCCTGTACTTCTGTTGTTGGGTTTATAGCTAAGTATTTCTTTCTTTTTTAGGAGTGACTGTAAATGGCATTGTGTTTTTTTTTATTTTAAAGATTTTATTTATTTGACAGAGAGAGAGCGAGCACAAGCAGAGGGAGTAGCAGAGGAGAAGTAGAAGCAGACCCCCCATTGATCAGGGAACCCCCCCCCAATGCAGGGCTCCATCCCAGGACCCTGGGTACATGACCTGAGTTGAAGGCAGACGCTTAACCAACTGAGCCACCCAGGTGCCCAGTATTGTGTTTTTAATTATAGTTTTCACGTGCTTGGTGCTAATATGTCAAACTAGGATTTATTTTTATGTCTTGCTCTTGTATCCTGCAACACTGCTGAACCTACTGATTCCTCATTCTGTAAATGCCTTAGGATTTTTGTGTGTGTAGACAATCACTTACAAATAGGGACAGTCCTATTTCTTACTTACTTACCTATAGTCCTTGTCCCTCCTTTTCTTGCCTTATTGAGCTGGCTAGGACTTCCAGTACTATGTTGAATAAAAGTTTAACTGTTCCTGATTTTAGATGGAAAATTCTCATTCCTTCACCATTAATGATATTATCTGTAGGTTTTTCATAGATATTCTTTATCAAGTTGAGAAAGCTTCTCTCTGTATCAGTGTGCTTGAGCAGCCATAACAGAAATACCATAGGCTGGATGGCTTAACCAACAAAAATGTATTTTCTCACAGTTCTGGAGGCTGAAAGTCCAAGGTCTAGGTGCCAGCAGGGTTAGTGTCTAGTGAAAGCTCTCTGCTTGGCTTGTAGATGCCACCTTCTCAATGGTCCTCACATGGACTTTCTTCTATGCACATGTAGGGTAGGGAGACAGACAGACAGAGACAGAGATAGATCTCTGGTGTCTCTTTTTTTATGAGGACACCAATCCTATTGAATTAGGGTCCCACTTTTATGATCTCATTTAACCTTAATTATCTCCTTACAAGCCCCATCTCCAAATACAGTCACATTGCTGGTGAGGATTTCAATGAAGAAACTTTAGGGGGACATAATTCAGTCCCTAATATCCTCTATTCCTGAATTGCTATGAGTTGTTTTTTTTCTTTCTTTTTTTTTTTTTTACCATGAGGGACTGTTGGATTTTGCCACATGTTTTTGCATTGCTCAATGTGACTTTTCTTCTTTAGCATGTTGATCTAACAGATTACATTGATTGCAAATATTGAACCAACTTTACATACCTCTAATAAACCCCACTCAGTCATGATGCATAGCTATTTTTATATGCTGCTGAATTCTATTGCTAATATATGTTTCAAGAATGTTTCTCACTACATTCATGAGGAGTATCAGTGTGTGGTTTTCATTTTTTTGTACTGTCTTTATCTGGCTTTGGTATCAAGGTAAGACTGACCTCATAAAATGAGTTTGAAGTTTATTTCCTCTTTTATTTTCTGGAAGAGACTGTGTAAAATTGGTGTTAATTCTTCTTTAAACCTTTGGTAGAATGTGCCAATTAAACCATCTGGGTCTGGAGATCTCTTTCTTAGGAGTGTTTTTTTTTTAAACTGTGCATTCAGGCTCTTTAATGATCATATTCATTCTCTCTTTTTCATATTAGGTGACCTTTGGTAGTTTGTGCTTTTCAAAGACTTGGTCCATTATATTTAAATCATCAAATATAAGTGTGTGAACTTGTTCACAGTATTATTCCCTTGTTATTCTTTTGACACCTGTGGGATTTACAGCGATATTCCCTATTTCTTATCTTTTTCTTTGTCAGTACTGCTAGATGTTTGTCAACCTTACTGATCTTTTCAGAAAACTAGCTCCTTGTTTCATTGATTTTTGTCTTGTTTTCTGTTTTCAATTTCATCGATTTCTGTTATTTATTATTTCTCCCTTCTGCTTGCTTTGGGTTTATTTTGTTCTTCTGTTCTAGGCTTTTAAAGTAGGAACTTAGAGTATTTATTTTAGAGTCTTCCTTTTGTCTAGGGTATGCATTTAGTGCTATAAATTTCCTTCTGGGCACTGCTTTAGCCATGTCTCACAAATTTCAAGATGTTTTATTTTGGTTCTTACTTGAATATCATTGTGGTCACAGGGCACCTTCTGTATATTTTCCATTCTTTTAGATTTGTTTAGGTTTGTTTTATAGCCCAGAATATGGTCTATGTTGGTGAATATTCTGTAGGCACTTGAAAAGAATGCCTGTTCCGCTATTGTTGTGTGAAGGGTTCTATAACTGTCAATTAGATCCTGCTGCACAATGGTATTGTTGAGTTCTCCAAGACCCTTGCTGATTTTGTGTTTAGTCATTCTACCAATTACTGAGAGAGAGCTATTGAGGTCTTCAACTATAATTGTGGATTTGTCTATTTCTCTTTTCAGTTCTATTAGTTTTTGCTTCACATATTTTGAAGTGCTATTGTTTGGTGTCTACATATTTAGGATTGTGATGTCTTTTTGGTGGGTTGACCCTTTTATTATTATATAATGTTCCTTTCTGTCTCTGGTAATTTTCTTTGCTCTTAAATCCACTTTATCTGATATTAACATAGTCACTTGCTCTCCTTTGATAAATGTTTGCATGATATTATTTTTCTGTCCTTTTATTTTCAATGTGACTATACCGTTGAATTGACATGATTTTCTTGTAGACCTCATAGAGTTGGGTCATGGTTTTCTTTTTTTTTTTTTTTTTTTTTTTTTTTTTTTTTTAAATTTTTTTTTTTTTTTATTTATTTATGCTAGGCACACAGTGAGAGAGAGAGAGGCAGAGACACAGGCAGAGGGAGAAGCAGGCTCCATGCACCGGGAGCCCGATGTGGGATTCGATCCCGGGTCTCCAGGATCGCGCCCTGGGCCAAAGGCAGGCGCCAAACCGCTGCGCCACCCAGGGATCCCTGGGTCATGGTTTTCAATCCACTCTGCCAATATCTGTCTTTTTAGAGTTCCATTTTGATTTATCTATAGTGTTTTTGAGGGTATCTATTTGTATAGTTTTCTTAGTGGCTGTATTTCCATCTACTGATATCAACACTTGAACAATCTGAGTAAAGTATAGAAATCTGACCCCTGTTTATGTCTCTTTGCCTTCTCTCACTTTATAGTATACTTGTCTTAAATATTTTCTCTATATATGTTTATTTTTTTAAATTTTTATTTATTTATGATAGAGAGAGAGAGAGAGAGAGGCAGAGACACAGGCAGAGGGAGAAGCAGGCTCCATGCACTGGGAGCCCAACATGGGATTCGATCCCGGGTCTCCAGGATCGCGCCCTGGGCCAAAGGCAGGCGCCAAACCGCTGCGCCACCCAGGGATCCCATCTATATATGTTTAGATGCCCATCAGTAAGTGTCATAATTTCTGCTTCAATCATCTAACATCATTTAGAAAACCTAAACTTTCTTATTATTTTTGCTGTTCTTCATTCCTGAGTTCGAAGCTTTCTTATTTTTAACATTTACTTCCTGTTTAGAAAACTTCCTTTAGACATTTCTTAGGGGTAAGTGCGCTCGTGATACATTCTTAGTTTCTTTCATCTGAGAATTTGTTCTTTTTGCCTTCAAGTCCTTAAGGTTATTTTCTCTGAGTATGAAATTCTAGGTTGATAGTTCTTTTCTTTTAGCACTGGAAAAATGTTGTGCCACCTTCTTTGCACCTTCACAATTTTGGAAAAGAAATACACTGCCATTCACATCCGTGTACCTTGCTTCAGACTGATTATGTGCACCTGCATTCATATGTTGAAATCCTAATCCCCAAGGTGATGATATTAGGAGGTGGGGCCTTTACGAGGTAATCATGTCATAAGGTTGGAGCCTTCTGAAATGAGATTAGTGCCTTTATAGGAGAAGACATGAGAGTGATGATCTCTTTCTTCCCCATGTGAGAAAACAGCAAGAAGACAGCCATCTGCAAACCAGGACAAGGGCCCCCATTTGACCATACTGGAACCCTGATCTCAGATTTCCCGCCTCCAGAACTGTGAGAAATGCATTTCTGTTATTTAAGCAATGCAGCCTATGGTATGCTGTTATAGCAAACCGAGCAGCATAAGACATACCTTTATAGGTCATGAATCATCTCTCTATTTTTAAAGTTTTTTTTTCATTTGCCTTTAGTTTTCTGAAGTTTGGCTATGATGTGTCAGTGTGGATTTCTTTGAGTTCATCTTGCTTGGGTTTTGTCCAGCTCCTTGAATCTAGAGGATTATATCTTTCACCAAATCTGGGAATTTCTCATCCACTATTTCTTCCAATATTTTCAGTCCCACTCTCTCTCCCCTCTCCTTCTGGGACTTGGATGATAAAAGTGTTTCATTTTTGTCTTTTCCCACATATCCCTAAGGTGTTGTTCATTTGTGTATTTTTTGGGGGGGAATCTATTTCTCTCTGTTGTTCAGATTAGGTAATTTCTATTGTTCTATCTTCAAATTACCTGTTTCTTTCATCTGTGCTCTCCATTTTTCTGTTAAGCCCATCTACTGAGGGGATTTTTTTAAGCTTCAGTTATTGTATTTTATAGTTTTAAATTTTTAATTTTGTTCATCTTTGGTCTTCTATTTCTTTACTAAGACTTTCTAGTTTTCATCTGCTCCAAGAATATTCATAACTTCTCATTGAAGCGTTTTTACTATGGTTGCTCTAAAATCCTTGTCAGACCATTCCAACATCTTTGTCATCTAGGTGTTGACATTGGCCAATGGTCTCTTCTCATTCAAGTTGGGATTTTCCTGGTTCTAGGTATGACAACTGATTTTCAAGTGTATTCCAGATATTTTAGTTATCATAATGTGAGACTTTGGATCTATTTAATCTTCATTTTTTCAGAGTCACCCTGTTGAGGTGTAGTATGTGGATCTAGCTTGTGGTGGATGCTCTACTCACCAATGGGCCCTAATAATACCATCCCTGCAAAAGTTCAGTGCCAAATTATACCACTTGGCATTGTCTTGTTGCCATAGGGTAGAAGTAGAAGTCCATCTTCTTGCTGGACTCCACCAACACTACCATGTCTAAAACAGTTTAGTGCTAACTAGCACCACCTCTCATTGTCTTATTTCACCTCTTTTCTATTGAGGTGGGGCCAGAAATTCTGTTTCCCATTTGACCTTGCTGATACCACAGGGAGGGAGTAGGTTTATTCTTTCTTGTTTGGCTCAAGTAGGACAGGTAACATAAAAAATGTTTCTGTTCCACTGGGTCACTTTTTCCCAGTTCTTTGGCTAGATGAAGAAGACCTTTCTTGGGTCATTTCATCCATGCCTATTACCAGTTGCAGGTTGGAAGTATCTGTAGAGTGCTATCAGGGATACATGAGAAGCAATCAGGAAACCCAGGGAATTCACCACCATACCATTCCTCAAGTCCTGAGGTCCCTAGACAGTCCTCTATCTTCTTTCTGCTTCTGAGGTCTTCCTATGCTGTTTATTGCATTATGACCAAAGTTCACTAGTTGTCACAGAGAACAGCTGGGAGGAATGGCACTATTCCATCTTTGCTGGATCCGGAAGTCCCTATATTTTATCAAAGTAATAATAATGACAAACCCATACTAAATACTTACTATAGACCAGGTACTCTGTCATCTGAAAGCTTTCTATATATTCTCTCATTCCATTCATATGCAATGCCTGTGAAGCAGGTATTAGCGTTCTCATTGACAGATGAGAAAACGGAGTCTCAGGGTTGAGATTACTTGCCTAAGGTTACACAGCTAGTTGGTGATCCAGAGTTATCTGATTCCTGAGCCCTGTCATTAACCTCTACAATGAAAGCCTTCTTAGATCCAACAACAAGCAAATTGCAGCAGGAACAGAGAGGAAAGTGAGATGAATAATTCCTAGGGAAGGAGCAGCAGTCAGCAAAGGGGGTGGGCACAAACATTTCTTGGGCATCTACTTTAGCTTAAGCACTGTATTAATCAGTTTGCATGTCATGCCACCAGGGAAGGCTGTCCAGAAGAGTTGACACTGCACTGGGCCTTAAAAGATAAGTGGGATTCTTACAGGCAAAGAAAGAAGTGAAAGAAATTAGAGGTAGATGGAACGGCATGAGCCAAGTCAGAGAGTCTGGAAAGCACTGGAAGAACTCAGGGAATGGAGACCACCCTAGAGCATTTGGAACATGGGGAAATGCAGTTGGAGAAGTGAAGCAAGACAAAGTCGCAGAGGGCCTTGAGTGCCAGGCATAGGTGCTTAGACTGAGTGCACCTGGACAATGGGAAGGCAAGGACGATGTGTCCTGGTCAGATGCAAGGTCAAGATGGCCCTTTGGGTAGCTGCATGCCTGTCTTCTTGCCTGCGGCTTCTGAGAAATGCAATTTTGTATAAGCTGAAGAATTTAGTTCCTGAATACATAATATTAAACCTTGGACTAGATCTGATAATTTCAGATTACTGAAAGAACAGGCCTGAACACTGGGAAAGACGTAATTCCTGGAAAGAAAAGGGGGAAAAGGACTGCAAAGCTGGTGGGGGGTCGGAGTGGGGGACATCCAGGTTACTCAGCTCAGAGCCCATGCAGAAGTGGGCCTGGATTCAGCACCACTCCAGCGCCAATCCCTTACATGCTGCCACTCCGAGGGAGGGGGAGAAGGAGCCTCCAAAGAACCCCAAATCCCTGCTGCAGCCTTTGGTCACTTCTGCCTGCATTGTTCAATGTCCCTGGCCAAGGGGCATATCTTCTTTTACAGAGAGAATGGAGGACCAAGAGCTGTAAGTGTCCCCCAAGCCCAGCCTAGGGTGTGTAGCAGGGGCTCAAAAATAGATTCCTTGAGTGACTGATTGGCTAGTTGCCTTGCAAACTGGCAGCATGTATTCCCACATTTGGTATATTTCTCTATAATCTGAACCTTCCCACAGCCTGCCAGACAGGGCTTCCAGTCCCCCTCTACAGATGAGCAAGCCAACGCCGTTCAGTAGGAAGGTGATGCACTGGGTGCAGTTGAACTTCAGACCTTTGGCTTATGTGTCTGCCCAGTAGGTTCTCCCACCCCTCTCTGACTGGCTCTCCACTGGGCATGTTGCCTCACCTCCCCCACAAGGTCCCCAACCTCTGCTATCTCCCACTTCCAAATCTCCTTGGAAAAAGTAACCAGTTTCCATCAGCACCTTTCTTAGCAAACTTACAAACTCGGGGCTTCTCTGCACCCAGCTTCCCCACTGGCCCCCTGATCTCTGGGGAGATTCATGCATCTAGTCCACAAGGGGACCTCATCCACAAATCCTTACTATTCCTTGGCATTAGGTGTTCCTCAATGCTGAATTTTCAGAAGGCCCACGCAGTCTGCAAACAGACCCTGGCACCCATCCCATGGTTACCAGTGTCCAGCTGTGGTAATAATGGAACAAGGCCAGGTTTTGGTACCAGGCAGACCTGGGTGTGAATCACAGCTTGACATCTTACCTGCTCTGAGTTCTTGGTCAATCAATATACCCCATCCCTCTAAGTATGGTTCTCAGACAGAACAGCAAACTTCAAGGCATCTAGGTCTCTCCTATGAACCCCATACCTGGCTGGAGCCACTCGGTAGAGGGTACAGTTGATGGAAGAAACAGCTGTGGCCAGTAGAACCTTGTTCCACCGCCATCCCCAGAAATCGGCTGAGAGGAAGGACATTTGTCCAGCTAGCAAGACACTCCAGTGCTTGGGGCATTATGAAGTGAGTTTGCTGAAAGGCTTAGAAAGTAGCATGCATCATACCCAGCCATTTCTCACTCCCCGCACCATGGACGGTGGTTCCAGCAGAGGTCCAGATTGCCTGTCAGATCCTTGGGGGCAAAGACATTGAGACCCTGTACCAGCCCTGGAGGACTTTATAGGGGTAGGCAGGGATAGGGGAGGTGAGAGGAAGGGGTTGCTACCCGGGACAGCCTTGCTGGGAAGCAGAGCCAACTGAGGAGGGAGATGGAGGATGGGGGACTGCACATTTCAGAGATCAGGCCCACTGAGGCACCAGATCTGGGGAGCACAGTGAGTCCTGCTGCAGCCCTGCACCACCCCCAGCACAGAGCCTCACTAGACCCTCTCTGGAAGAAGAGCCATCTTCTCCTGAAGTCAAACAGAAAGAAAATCCATCATTCTAAAAGAACAGCAGAAATTTCCTGAAGGAGCAGAAATGAAATCTGGAAGGGAAGAGATTTTAGCAGATCTGATATGGGCTTTTTAATCTGCTAGCTGATATCTCTAAGCTAATTTCCAAACAAAGAGAACAAAGAGCCAGCTGGGACTCCAGGGACACTCATATTTTCTAACTGAGAAGTGCATCAGGTTGGATGAAAGTGAGCAGACCCACGCCCACAGCACCATCCTCCATGAGCAGGGCATGAGAAGGGCAGGCAGGCTGTGGGGAGGGATGGGGGAGGACAAGGAGGGAGGACATTGTCAGTAGTGGGTGCACCCTGCTCCTTGACTTTAAAAACTATCCTCTAAATATTTTCTAAATAATTGCTTCACAGCTCTTCTGGGTTCACACACACAGGCACACCCAGTGAGGAGAGGGCTGACACCTATTGGCAGGGCTGACACCTATTGGCAGGGCAAAATGGCCCAGAGGTTTGGCTGGGGTGTCTGATGACCTGGAAGTGCACTTTGCCTGGCTCCACCATCCCTTCCCTTGTCCTGATTAGCTGTGTGATTTTGGTAGGGCCTTTGATGTCTGCTTTGAACTCTGTACAGTCAGATTCCTGGGGCTTTGGTAAGGAGCAGAGGGACGAGCTCATGACACATTTGGGGAGCCCTAAAGGCTGGGCCAATGGGATACAGGAATCTCAGGACTATCAATGGCTGCCTGGGGGCACCCAGTGAAGTATGGTTCAAGTCCATACAAGACCAGTGGTGCCTTCTTACTTCCTACCCATTCAACCAACAGAAGAGCCACATCCCCTGCAGGATCTCTTAGGGTCCCCTTCCGTATTCTTCCTCAGGAAGTCTTGTCCCTCCAGCTCATCCTGCACACTGCAGCTGAAGTACATCCTACACATAGTCCTGACCATGTCTCTTCTTTGCTCCAACACCCCCCCCCACGTCCATTGGTTCCCTTTGTCATTGGGATAAATTCAAAGTCCGTTGGAATGACCTGCATGGCCCTGTAGGATCTGGCCCTGCAACAGCTTGGCCCTGATGGTCTGCCACTACCTGACCACCAAGCCCACCTCGTCATCTGGCTGCCCCTCTTTCTTTAGGATTCTTCTCACGTTTCTTCCCACACCATTCCTGCAGCTGTCTTCCCCACTAGACTGTGAAGTCTGATGGCACTGACTGGCCTCATTTACACTTGGACCCTTCTTTGCCCAGAACAGAGATAGAGTTGGCACTCAGAACAGCTTTGTGGAATGAATCTCAAGGACCATGTCTCCTTGTGGACACAGATTGAGTGACACAAGAAAAGAGCACAGTACAGGGTCGTGTCACTGAAGGGCTGCTGTTCCTATCACCTCTCCAGCCCCATGGGCTTGGAACGTCATTGACACACATGAAATTCAGACCCCTGGAGCCTGGACTCCCTGAGCCCTGTGAGCGCCCTGTGTACAAGGACAACTATCGTGCCCTGCAATATGGTGCCAATCGAAGGCAGCGGAGTGAAACCTGTGGACATTGGTTGCTGTCCATCATGAGTGAGATCCTCGGCCAAGTCCTTGCTCATCCTCGTGCTGTGTGGAATGCTGAGTACTACTGACACTTCTGACAGCCTTTCCTTTCCTCTCTGGCTTTGGTCAGCACCGGGCAGAGGGAAGCAGGTACTTCCCTCAGGACACCATGGGACGGCTCCCTGGAAGAAGTCTTCTGCCTTGAGCACAAACCTCCCTGAGGTTTGATCCCGTGTCTCCTTCCCCTTCTCAGCCCATAGGACCTGGCCAGGTGCTGACCCTTTCAAATGCAGACTGACTCCAGTCATTGAAACAAACTGCTATAAGTCACCAACCCAAAGTGAAGGGGCTACATTGTTCAAGGGGAAATAATTGCCTACTTGAGGGCGCCATACAAAGATAGTCATTCCTCAACACATCTGACCCCAAGCCCAAAAGGCCATGCACCCATGAAGCTCTGCTTGAATACTAAATCTAAAGCTTGGTTAAAAATGGGCCTTAGAAACAACCTTATGAATGTCTTCTGAATTTACTTTGAAACTCTTGACTAGTGTTCCACTGAGTATCTCAAGTCTAAATCTTCAAGTTTAAAACATTTCTTCTCTTTCTGAATTTGGGGCCATTGGTGAAACATATGCCCCTCTGAGGATAAAAATATGCTTTCTTTTTTCTGATGATGAAAACTCTGGAGTTCTACATGTTTTGTTTTGTTTTGTTTCTTTTCTTTTTTGCTCTGGCTGCCAGTAAGCTCCTGGTTAAATGTTATGATTAGTCCCCAAATTATGTTAACTCTTGGAAATATCGGGTTTGTTTCTTTCCTTTCCCCCTGATTATTTTTTCTCAGTATTTCTGATTTATTAACTTGGACAATGCCCACCCTACTCTCAATCCTTTATAGAGTCAGGGTACCGATATACAAATCATACTTTCAGGAGAGTCTTTCTGTAATAATAATTGTAACCCAGCTGTGTGCTCAGAGAACAGAGGCTCCCTTAGAAGAGGGGGTTGACTGAGCCAATGTGCAGGCCTGAAGCATTGACCAAATGGCCAAGATTCTCTCTCTTCCTTTCCATAATACAGTTGGAAATTGAACCCAAGAGAAGAGAGAAGATTTGCCCAAGGCCATGGCCCAAGGTGAAGTCAGAATTGGAACAAATCTCTCCTGACTCAGTTACTGCCATATCTTGCTACATTCATCTTGCCCTCCAGTTTAACAAAAGGGGAAACTGAGCTCCAGAAAAAGCAAGTAGTTGATAGTAACTCCACTTGGCCGCAGAATCCTAGAGACCGCAAAGCATATCCAACTTCTTGTTCTAATCCCATTATGGCACTATGTGTGTATTGCAAGGGGGAAAGAGAGAACACATTCTTTTTTGTAGTGAACCATGCACCAGTCTTCACTGTGTAAGTAGGGGTAGGGGCATGGTATAAGCTACAAAATAGCCAAATCTGTGGCCTAGTGAGGGTTTCTAGCAGCCAGATATAAGCAGGGGATTCTGGGAAAGCATCAACAACAGATGTAGGCCTTTGGTTTCAACCACTTGGGATCCTCCAGCCTATCTTGGTGCTGAATAGAAGGAATTCCAGGTTACCCTTCCATCCGCTTCTGAGTCCACAGCATCCCATGCTTATCTAATCAGCTGCAGGCACCCCTAACAATGGTACCCTGAGCTGGGCACTCAGTCCTGCCAAGACTCATCTATCCCAGCGTTGGGTGACAGGCTTCAGCAGTGTAGCCTAAACACTTCCTAGGGTTCTAGACCAGGGCTCTGGCAAGTGGAACCGATCCCCTCCTCCCATTGTCCTTGTCCTGATATTCACTGGAGAATATTTATAGCTTGTGGAGGAGCCCAAGCAGAGGGAAAGATACCACCAAAACTGGGAGTGGACTCTGCCACTGGAAAATGGAGACTCTGTAATTTACTCCATTATAATTCAAGAAATAAAATCTATTTCCGGTGATTAACTGGGTCTATTTATAGACTATGAGGCCTGAACTGTGATATTTATAGAATGTCATCGCATTTAGCAGTAATAGCACAATTACATGTTTATGAAGTAATGGTTTTGCAATTTTTCCTAGAATTCTCTGACATTTAGATCTGGAAATTTTACATTTTAACAAGCAAGAACAGCAGCTATTTATTTAAGGGTGAACAGCAAAAACTGTCTTCTCTGTAACTCCTTTTACTCCAAGCGCCTGCAAACCCTCCAATTCATTTTGCTTTCCCATATGAAATAAGATGATGTATGGCGAATAATATACCTATTTTTGTGGAGCTCTGATTTCCTTCTTAAATGGTGTCTTTCATCGCTTGAGATTCTTACATCCCTGAATCTTCCTCCTTGGGATTTGGTGTTGACATGTTTCTCCTTTTCCGTAATGATCTAAGCCAGGCTAAGAGGCCAAGACAGATGTGTTCAATATTCAAAATAATACAGTGGAAGTGAAATGAGACCCCTTTGCTCTGACTCATAATAGGACTCAGAGTGGCAAGTAGAGGGAGTGGAAATTCTCATTTGGTTATTGATCTCAGCAGTAAATCAGCATGACTAGTTGGATATCCCTGGGGCAGGTGCTAGAAACACTTTGTAAGGCCCAGGACTGAGTGCTGACCCCAAATCCCTTTGTCATCTAATTCTAGGGTGGACATTCTTAGCACACAGCTACCAAACCATAACTCACAACCCCTGGCAGTGGGCACAGCCATAGGTATTGGAAGATGGGTCTGCAGTGATCTTGAGGAAGTTATGTGCTGGTAGTATTTGTTGATTCCTATGGTGTAAATATTCATATCATAGCTGATTTCAAACTACCAATGTGACGTCATCTGTCAGCTGGCTCTAAGTTTTCTGAAAATGGATGCAGCCAAATGATGAAATGGAACCTCCACCAGGCTGAGAGGCAGGAGTTCTGGATCCAAGGCCAGTTCATGGGACGGGATTCATTGGATCGTCCTTGTGAATGCACATTTTCTACCCTGATCTTCAATTTCCCCAGCTGTCAAATGATGAGAATAGTCCTTGCCTTGGACCTGCTTCACAGGCATTGGGATGTCAAGAGCCAATGGCCAGGGAAGTGTACAGAAAACATGGGTGCTCTGCACATGAGGGAGGCTCCTTGCCTTTCCCCTGCCTCCATGTTAAGTGCTCACAACACCTCCCTGTGTTCTTCCTTAAACCTGCCTATGTTTGCCGGTGACAACCTGCTTCACTCTCTTGCCAGCCAAACTTCTTTGTGGCATTTTCTGGCTGCCCCAATATATAAAACATGGCTGTTCTGGGAAGCAACCACAAGCTACTTGGCCATGAAGGCCTCATAACCTGCTGGAAGTTTTGAAGAATTGTTTCTGAACATAGCAGGTACCTCTGGAGGGGAGGTGCAGGGCTCAGGGGTTCAACTTCTTGGACCTCTCTCAATGTTACCTAAAGCAGGACACACTCTCACTTTTGGTAACTGACCCACCAATTCACTTGGTCTTTGCCCAGAAAGCGACATGGACATCCCAACAGACTATCTCCTCTTCCTCGGGAGAACTGAGATTTCAAGATGGCAAAGCATTGTGGGTCACTGGAGGGGTATCCTGGACCATGGGCTCAATGCTGCGAACACCTGCCATGGGCAAGCCTTTCTCTTTGTGGTGCCTCATTTTCAAGTCCCCAGGTGAGGGTGGATGCTGATGCTACAGGGTACCCTCATGCCTATCACCAGCCCTCCTCTCCTGGGCACTGGGTGTTGGCTATGGACATTTCCTCCAGGAGGTCCTCTCACACTGGCAGCATCCCCTGAGAACTGCCCCTCCTCCAGTGCTCAACATCTCAGTAAACAGCCCCTCCTCTTCCCTATCACCCAAGATGGATACCTTCTCTCTGATTTCCCATAGTCAACCAGTTACCAAGTCTCGACCATTCTACTCTTCCATGTCTGGGAGCCATCTCATCCTTCCTGGGCCCTCAGCCAGCACCATCTTGGGTCTACAATAAATCCTGACTGGGGGATCTCTGGGTGGCGCAGCGGTTTGGCGCCTGCCTTTGGCCCGGGGCGCGATCCTGGAGACCCGGGATCGAATCCCACGTCGGGCTCCCGGTGCATGGAGCCTGCTTCTCCCTCTGCCTGTGTCTCTGCCTCTCTCTCTCTCTCTCTGTGACTATCATAAATAAATAAAAATTAAAAAAAAATCCTGACTGGTTCCCTGCCTGCAGTCTCTCCCTCCGATCCATCCTCCACATTTCATGACATGACCTTTCTGAGTTGCACATAAAATCATGTTACGCCCCGGCCTGGAACGCTTCTGGGGCTCCCTGATGTTCCCACTCTCTCTGAACAATTTATCCACAACTCTAAGCCTCAGCGTCTATGTAATCAATTGTCCCCTGGACATCTCTCCTGGACATGCTACAGAGCCTTCAAACCAACTTGTCCCAAGTGGAACTCATCACCTCCCTTCCCCTTCCTCAAACCTGCCTCTTCCCCAGGTCTTCCCATCCTGGTACCTGGCACCATCACGCCACAACCCCCACTGTGGGTCAGGTCAGAAAGCTGTCACCATTGACTCCTCTCCCTTCCTCATCTGGTCCTTTCCATTCTACATCCTAAAAATACAGAAGACACCCACTTCTCTCCAGGCCCACTGCTACTGACTTGGTCCAAGCCATCATCTTTTTTACCAGGATTATTCCAAACCTCCCTTCCCCCATGCATTCTATGCTCTTTGTAGCAATTCATGTGCTCTTAACACACACATCTCATGCTACTTTTGCTGAAAAAAATGTTCAAGAGTATTCCATTACCTACATTATAAAGTAATTTGCATACATTACCTCCATTCTTTCTAACAACCTAGGAAAGTAGCTATTATCCCAGGAAACTGATTCACAGGGAGGAAACAATACAGTGAGTGCAGAGCAAAGTCAGAGTTTGAATTCAGCATTGCGTGGATCTAAAGCCCATGCTCTTTACCTGTACCACATGGGTTAAGGGGGCAGCAGGCATGTGAGGTTTGCCAAAGCAATGCAAGCTCTTTCCTAAACCGCACTCAATCTAGCTCATTCCCCGGCTGCCCTGACATGGAGGTAAGCAAGGAAGAGAATCCAGGGCTCAGATGGCGACTCTCCAAGGATGCTCCCAGCTTGGACAGGCACAAACTCCAACACTTGGGAAGCCATTGGTCTGCCGATTTGTCTTTGAAGCCCATTTTCAGCTCCACTAACACTGAGGCATCTACTACTCATAATGAAATGTGAGTTGCATGCACGGGTGGTGCCCAAAGAGGTAACTTTGCTTGCCCTCAGCCCCTCGCTAATGACATGGGAGGATGATTCTCTGCTCTGTTCCCTCCCGAGGCTTTGGATTGGTCAAGGAAAAAGTGGATATGAACCTTTTAGCAAACCACAAAGTGTGTTACAGGTATGTGGGTTTATTGAGCATAATCTTCTCGTTTTCCTTTTGGGGCTGAGAAGACAAGGAACAGTCCCAGCAGCCAGAGCATTTGGGGCGGTGAAGGTCTCTGCCTGGGTGGTGATGTCTACCTTGTGATCTAAGTCTATTAGCTTAGACAGGTTGTATGCTGTGGGGCTAGTTCTCTAGTCGCTTTCCACCCTGGGCCTCAAACCATCAGCTCTAGGAGGGGCCACTTTCCTAATGCACCTTCCGGGGGGAGCAGCGGGCCCCTCTGGCTCTACAACCTGACTACTCCTAGGCAGACACCCTTCTGGAGCCCAAGATAGGGATCAGATTGACTGGAGTTCTAATCCCAGTTTACCAGCTGTACGACCTGGACAAGGTAGCCACTCAGAGCCTTAGCCTCAAACATAAAATAGACTTAATAATTACTTTGGCACAGGGTGAGTTTTGGCTTCAGATGAAATAATTAAAATTATTTCAGCATACAATGACTGGATATCCACTCTGTGAGCCACAGAGCCAGGTAATAATCATCACTGGCATTGGTCAGGTGCCAGGTGCTTCATGTGTCCTCACCAGTGTTAGGAAGGAGGCACTACTTCAGTCCCACATTATACACAGAAAAGGAAACCGAGGCTCCAGTGGGTGAGGTGACTTGTCCAAAGTCATACCATGTGTGAGGAGCAGAGTGGCACCAGTGCCCCAATGCTTCGGAGCTTTGGTCGCTGCTTCTGCACTGCCCTGTGGGGCCAGAGGCACATACTGGCCACAGGTCACAACCAGAACCAGCAGAGCCACCCTGCTGGTTTAGGGAGGAAGTAAGCCTGGGCAGCCTCTCCCTGACCAACCTATCTACAGCCCGATGGATGGATCTGTGTGATCTTCCTCAACACCCTTGAGAACTATGGGCAAAGGGACAGAGATCTAAGGAGAGCTCCTGGCCCCCTCCTTCTTCTGGGGCCCCACATTTAGGGCCCACTCGGTGACCACCTCACTCATAGCTAAATAGACTTGTCCAGCCCTTCCCCAGCCCCGTCCTGGCTGCTGGCTGGCAGAGCCGATGTCCAACTCTGTGTTAATGATTAACGCACAGCGGTGGGATCGCAGAGTTGCCTGAGAGTCCTGTGTCCAAGAATGAACTGCATTGCTAAATCAGCGAAGACAGTTGCCAAGGTAACCCCCATGTAATCTATTTAACTGGCTCCCCAAACACCAATCAAGGTCAGATAACGCACTCGAGCACCATATGAACACACTCAGACAGCATCAAGCTTTGTAGCAAGACAGCAGGGAAGGAAGAAACCTCATTAGGAAGAAGGAAAAAAAGCACCCTAAATTTCATTTTGAAAAGTGTTAATTGGGAATGCAGTTGGCTTGGGCGGGGGCCGAGGCCACCACTTGGGGCACGTCCTGGCCACAGAGGAAGTCACTGGGGGCCTATTGGTAAGAGCTGCCACAGTCTTCCCACTTAGGATCAAAACAAAAGGCGTGGCTAGACTGAATTATTCATTTCATTGAGTGTTTTATTAAGGTGGAGGCTTATATTTACATTTTAGCCTAACGGGGTGATTTTGTACTCCTTTTAGGGGTCCCCTTATCTGGTTCTCCTGCAACTACTAGCCCCCTCCCCAGTACTTCTCAATAGTTTGTTATTTATTTATTTTTTTTTTAAAAAGGTTCCGAGGGACCCTTGAACTTGCATTTCCTCTTCTCTCACTCCATCAGCATCCCCAGAGAGGGGCCGGAGAAAGCTCCCACTTTGGAGATTTGTTCTCTAATGCTATCTCATTTCTGGCTCCTAGAAAAACAAGGTCCTGGGCGGGAGTTGGGGAGACAGCAGGGGAGGTGTGAGCATTAGGATCCCCCATCTCTGGAGGAGACTCCTAGTGGCAACCCACATCTTGTCACCATCTGTGTCCTGGGCCAGCACCGGGCCAGGAAGAATAAAAGTGGCTGGCTTCAAAGGGCGAGCCCCAATGAAATCTCCAGGGCTCTTGTCCCCAGCTTGGGCTCTCTGAGGCCCTCTTCAGCGTCCCTGGCCGGCTAGAGCATAGGGGTGCCTCTCCCACTCGCTCATCCCTCAGTCTGCTTCCAAGTCTTCACCCAATCCATCGAGTTGGTCTTGCCTCTCACCATCCCACCATGGTGCTGGGTCCACACCAGGGTCTTAGGAAATGGTACTGAGTTAAGTGGTCCCCCTCAGAAGCACCTCCTGAGACCTGGCTCTCTGCTTTCTGACCTTTAAAGTGCATCCTCCTCCTTCTGGTCCTTCCCGGTGGGGAGGCTGAGCCATCTGAATCACTAGCCATGGGAGCCGCTGATGGGCATTTCCATCAAACCATTCCTCTGAAGAAGAGAAGCATTTTGCTTTTTTTACCCAGAGGCCTGGCCACGCGCAGATTTGTCAAATTTGTGTCTCGAACCCTCTTTTTTCAAGCATGATTAACTTGAGGAACTAGGGGAGCTACGAGAACTCTCGACTCTGATGGCTTCATCAGAAAATTAGCAGCTCGCGTCTGGATTTGGGCCCGTCAGGCAGAGTGCTCATGCCACTCACAGTCCATGATAGAAAGTCTTCCCAGATGAACTGAAATACCCCCCAGGGCAGAATAACTGTGCTTTACGAACACACGAGCTGTGACACTGGGACCTTGGAGCCACCACTTCCCCATCTGTCTTGAACATGGGAAAGGGGGCCCTAGGACACAGGACGGACCCACTGAGGGCAGAGTCCTCTGGCTCAGGAATGGTCAGCAAGCGTTTCAGGAAGGCCATCAGTTGTGGATGTGGAGGTGGGGGTCAACGCGCAGTGCTGGAAGTGGGCTGAGATTGAAGAAGGGGGGTGGGGTTGCGACACCACAAGTATGTGTACATTCGGCACCCTGGGCCGATAGTTTTAGAGGAGGCTGCCCTTTGACAACAGTGGATATAATTGGATGTTTCCGATTTGGCCAATGGGCTACTTTCAAAGTCCATCGCCAATTGTGTAATGGCTGTGATGTATTAACACAGACCAACCTGGGAAGCTTTGTTCTCATCCTCTGAACCTCAGCATCAGCCCAGCAGTGGGCTAATACTACAGACCTTTGTAGAGTCAGATGCAGAGGGAAGCTTTCCTGTCCTCCCAAATTGCTCTCTGATTGGCAGGCAGGCCACTTGTCTTGCCTCGAAGCTTCTGTGACGGAGGGTTAGAAGGGTAGGTTTGGGGGGCATTGCTTCCAGAATGGAGGGGGTCACAGCAGGCCTCTTTCTGCAAGGATCACCAGATCCTTGCTCGCCTCTGTGACTGCTGCCTGGCTGGGGACAGATGTGAGAGAGTCCCTCACATCCTTCTCTTTCTTCTCTCTCAATTTCCCTTTTCCTCAGCAAAAGCCCATCTTTGCAAGGAGACAGAAAGGCAGGGGAAGGGGATGGGCCCCGGGATAGGCTGATGCCCTAGGTCCCTCCATTTTCCTTGTGTCTTCTCCCCCCACCATTGCACTCTTTCTATAAAAAGACCCACTTTGGAAACTACCCCAATGTCAAGGCAGCTTGAATGGATAAACCAGATGTGATATATCTATATATATGGAATGTTATTCGGCCTGAAAAATGGGAAGAAGTTCTGACACGTGCTTCAACACGGATGAAACTTGAGGACATTATACTCAGCGCCACGGTAAAATAAGCAGTCCCCCAAAGAAGAAATGCTGAAGATCCTACTTGGATGAAGTACTTAGAGCTGTCAGCCTCGCAGAGGCAGGAAGTAGAATGGTGGGGGCCAGGCACTGGGGCAGGGGGAGGTGGATTTGTTGTTCAATGGGCACAGAATTTCAGTTTGGGAAATTGAAACGAGTTGTGGAGATGACGGTGAGGATGGTTGTACAGCCGTGGAATGGACTTAATACCCGTGAAGTGGACATTTAAAGTGGGTAAAATGATAAATGGTATGTTAGGTATATTTTGCAGCAAGACAACATTTTCAAGAAAGAGCCCCACTTGGATCTGCTTGTAGGCACGAAAGAGGGACTGGAAAATTAGCTCGTATTTAGGTCAACCCCTAGCACACTCACTTTTCTGCAAGTACTCTTCAGTGGGCCGGGCGCTGGGGGCTGGGCAGGACAGGGGTGCTCACAGGAGAGTGGTACAAGTGAGCTCCTCATCGCCCATCCCCATAGGGGAGCCAAACAAACAAGCCGCTGGCGCTCCAGGCTCGGCTGTACCTCAGCCCGGCCCTCCCCAAGCTGGGAGGAGTGGGAAAGCAGGAGGCCAGGCCCAAGACCACAGAATCGGTGGCAAGGTGTGGACAGAGCCCTGTCTACACCACGGGGCTGCAGGATTGCTTGGCTAGAGTGCCCTTCCTTGGGCATTTGGGCCAGGCCAGGCTCCACTGGAACAGAGTAGCCAGACAAGAAGGCAGATGCTGGCCCGGGAAGGACAATTTGAGCCATAGGAAACCCAAACCATCTCCCCTTTTTCAGTAAAAAGGGTCCAGAGGCAGCATGATAAGGTGACAAAGCAGGACGAGTATCCAGTATTGCACAGGAGAAACCGAGGATCAGTGAGGGGAGATGATTGACCAGGGTCACAGCTAGTGAGTGACACAGAAACGACTGGAACCTCCTCAACCAAGCCCTCTGGTTTACTGCTCCCTGTGGCCCCACCCGAGTTATTGGAGGCACAGTCCTGTATGTTATTCCTTCCTCCACCCCCAGATGAAGGCAAAGATCAAGGTCAAAAAGGCCTTAGAAAGCAAGGTTTAGAAGGTGGAAAAGAACAGAGGCCAAAGGGCACAGAGCCCCAGATGTCACCAAGGTTAATAGCAAACATGCATTTTTTGTTTTCAATAGGCGGTGAGGAGTCCCTAACTGGTCTTTTTCCTTTTTTCTACTTTGCTTATTCAATTTTTAAAGATCGAAATAGAATTCACATACCGTAAAACTCACCCTTTGACAGTGTACACAGTTTTTTTTACTCTGTCCACAAGGTGGTGGGACCATCTCCACTATCTCATTCCAGAATATCTCCGTCACCCCTAAAAGAAACTCTGCACCCATTATCAGGTACTCTCCGTGTTCCCTACCCCCAGCGCCTGGGCAACCACTCGCTTGTCTGCTTCGTGTCTCCGCGCATTCCCCACGGTTGACATTTTGCATAAAGGGACTCATTCAGCTTCTGCGGCCTGTGCCAGCACTTCATTCTTTTCATGGCTGACTCATATTCTGTAGTACGGATAAGCCACATTTTGTTTATACATTCCTCGGCTGATGGAAATTTCAGTTGCTTTTACTCTTTACTGTTATGAATCCCGTTGCCATGAACATTTGCATACAGCTTTTTGCGTGGCCATAGGTTTTCAGTTCTTTTGGGGTCTATGCCCTGGAGTGGAATTGCTAGGCCATCCGGTCACTTGACATGTAAATTTGGAGGAACCACCAGACCTTTTACCAACGTGACTGCACCATTTTATGTTGCCACCATCAACAGATGAGGGTTCCAGTTTCTGCACATCCTCATGCTACTTGTTTTCCTTTTTAAAAACTTCGAGCCAGCCCAGTGGGTGTGAAGTGTTCTTTCCCTGTGGTTTTGAGTTGCATCTCTTTGTATGCTCATTGGTCACAGGCATATCTTCTTTGGAGCCATGTCTATTCAGATCTCTTGCTCATTTTTAATTGGATTATTTGTCTTTTTATTGTCAGATTCTTTACGTATGCTGGATACAAGTGCCTATCAAATTTATAATTTGCAAATATTTTCTCCCACAAACTGATCTTTGGTTCAGACAGTTCAGAAACACCGGAGCTTGGACGATCTTCTGGGATCACTTGGATCTCTTGATCCCCCTGTACTTGAAGAACGTCCCTTCCAGAGTACCAGCTGCTGTCATGGCAACCAGGTAGACGCAGGATATAGACTGATGGTAATAGCAATTTGCTCTCAAAAAAAAAAAAACACTTTGAGTTAAAAGTAACCTCTCCCCAGTCTGCTATGGAAAAGAGATTAAAACAAAGCAAGCAATCATCCAGAGACAGCCACCTTCAACAAACAAACAGCCCACCCAGCCAAGTCTGCATCACTCAGAGCAGTGATTCCATTTGTCATACAGGGTAAGACTACCTCGTTTATCTCCTCAGTTTGGAAAAATCTTACTCCCCGAGACATTACAAATGAGATTTAAATTTAAATTAAATCTCATTCAAAATAGGCGTGTTCAGTCACAGCAAAGCCTCAACAAATTGGCTTAGCCTGTTTTGACAGTGGGTTGGCTCCAGCTGGATGGGAGTCGGCCCAGAGTTGGGAGTTCGTCCCCACAGGCTGAGTTTAGTGAATGGCTGAGTTTAGAATCAAGAGGGCAGGTGGCTCCTGGCAGGGCCACTCGGTAGCTTGTTACAAGAATGGTCAGGCTCTAAGGGGGGCCTATTTGAGGGTAGAGGCACTTGCATTGAACATGAGCTGCCGGACAAGCCTCCAAGCAGAGTAAGCACAGTAGTACCCTGATGATAAGAAGATCCCACTGACTGTGCCCAGAGCCCAGACTCTGGTCAGTATCGAGCTTGATGGCAAATGGCACCAGATATGAGAGAATGAGCATATTTCTCTCAGCCTTGTGCTGCAACCTGTAAAACACTTGGAGTACCTGGGTAATACCTGTCCACCAAAGTCACTTCTGCGTCCTGGCACATGCTCGCCTCTAGCCAGACCTCCGTGGCTAATGCAAAGATTGCAAGGCCGGTGTTCACATCAGCCAGGGACTTGGGCCTTTTGCTGCCACAGACCTTGCCATGGCCTGGACTGGCCCCTGTAGAGTGCAACGGTACGTGTTTGTGCTTTGAAGGGTGTAGGGCCATCCCATCTCAGCCAGAATCGAGGGCACAGTAGGGCTGGTGTTTTGCCAAAGATGCCCCCTAGAGCCTCCTTCCAGAGCCATACCTCTGTCACAGAGAGATTACACTTGCTGGTTTGGTTCTGAGATGACTTATAGGTGTCTTGCTCATCCTGCACCTTGCCAAATGGCCAGAATGGGTCAGGAGGGACAGGGACCGAGCAAATTCAGTCCCACCGTTGAGAGGATGAGGAGACCTTCTTCCTGAGTCTGTCCCAGGGGAAGGAGAAAAGCCACCACGAGCACCATTAGTGTGAGAGCGGAGCCAGTGCTGGCTGTCTTCCGAGCTCAGACCAAAGTTTTGCCAGCAAGGCCATCTCAGCTCTGTTAGTCGTAAAAAAGAAGAACAAAACACCATCATCCTGACCACCTTAGAATGGTTTGGAGGAACCATTTCCAAACCTCACTCAGAACACGCTCAAGTTCCAGAAAGAGCTATTTTATCCAAGGCAGTAGAACCAGCCAGGCCTGCACCCATCTTGGAGAGCTTGTGTTTCCTGGTGTTCGCTTGATATTAGCAGGCTGTGGACAATGGCTTCTTTCGTGGGAAAGCAGGCGGATGAGCAGGTATCAGAGAATTGTTTCCCAGCAGACACTGCATTGAGCATCTCAGCCAAATCCAGCCACCTTGGTCAGAGAGGACAGGAAGGCTGACAAGCTGTTTAGAGCTTCTCTTCAAATGTGTGCAAAGCATTTTGATCTGAAGGGATTACATTGAAACTCTCTTTGTAGGGACGCCTGGGTGGCTCAGTGGTTGAGCGTCTACCTTTGGCTCAGGGCATGATCCTGGGGTCGTGGGATCGAGTCCCACATCGGGCTCCCTGCAGGGACCCTGCTTCTCCCTCTGGCTATATCTCTCCCCCTCTCTCTGGGTCTCTCATGAATAAATAAATAAAATCTTTAAAAAATAATAAAAATAAAAAAATAAACATCCAGAGGAATTTTCTGGACTCAATGTTAAAATGCCTCTCAAATACATAATACTAGTGCAACCTAATGTCCCTCCTATATTCTCTTGTGAAAGCACTTGAAACCATTTGTTGCTTTTTTCAAAAGAGAAATAAGGGAAACTGAGGGCTGTGGACCCATCGAGGCAGACAGCAAGCTGGACTGAAGGCCGAGGCAGGCAAGGAACGGGAGCTCAGCCTCTTTGTGGGTGCTAACACCAGTGCTCCCGGTGAGGGCCCCGTGGGCTCTGAGGGGATGGGGCTGACGATTAGGTGCAACTAGCGCATGAACTCAGAGAACAGAGCAAAAGCCCCTGGTGGCAGCTCAGCTCTAAGATTCAGAACCACACTGGGCTGAGCCCAATCAGGGTGCCTGGGGCAGGCCACTCAAAGGAGACCACGGTCTGGGGGCAGCGATCTCCTCAGCCAAAAACGTGCCCCCTGCCCATGGGATGGTGGAAGGCTTCTCTTGTTGGATCCCAGAGGACTAGACCCCAAACATAGTGAACACCAAAAGAGTGATAATGACAACCGAAAAGGTGGTGACAGGGTTTATAGCATTCTTGCACCTGCATTCTGTTGCCCAGTCCCTCGGGCACCCTGAGCATCTGCCTCCTTGCTTGCCTCAGGTCGTAAGATTTGTGGCAGAGTCAGGACTCAAACCCAGTGCTCTTCACGATGCCCAGGCCACCGGTGACGCTTGCCCCTAAAGCCCCACAAAAGTGGAAGAGGCTGCTGTGAGGTTGGAATAAAAGCTAGAACAAACGAATCAAACAAAACCAAAAAAACCCAAGCCCATGTGTGCTTCACAAAGACGGCTGTGGGAGAAGTGTTTGGCTTGGAACCCAAAATGTTTTTCCAAGCTACAAAAAGGAAAAGACCAAGAGTCAGAGGTTCAAATGGGCATATTGACTACATTTCCAAGAGTGACACAATGGTTTAGGAATGGCTGGACTGTTCCTCTTCTTGGCTTCCCTTGGTGGGCACCAGGGACGGGGGAGCAGGCGCCGTTTCTAGCCGATCACCTGGGCGGCAAGTGACAGGGCTGGGAGTGCCGCCCTGAGCCTTTCCAGCAGCAGCTCCAGGGGCTCCAGCTCCACGCTCCAATGTGGCACCAAATGGCTGCATGACGACATTGGGCTATCCAAGCAGTCCCCTGATTCTGCCCAATGGGGCCCCGCCTGATGGCAGAAGTAGAACAAGAGAAATAACTGAAGGAACAGTGGAGAAGAATCAAGCCCCAGGCCAGGCTTTTTGGGACTGGAGCCCCTGCAAAGAGGCAGAGGAGGCCGTCACACTGGTCTCCCCTTGCAGGCTGGGGCCTGCCATGGGGCATGGTGGACTGGAAGGTGGGCAGGGAGGTAGCCGCCAGCCTGCGGAGACCAGAAATGCAGAGATGATAACGGCTGTGTGCAAGAGCATCTGTGAGTCTATGTGCACGTGGACACACGTGCATGTGTGCCAGCACGTGGGTGTGCAAGTGTGTGCACATGCGGACATGGGTCTGTGTGTGTGCATGCTTGTGCACATTTGTGTGTATGTGTTATTAATATTCCACCAGTGAATGCTTCCCTGGGGTTCCCTGGTTCCCCTTTTCCCAAAATATACCATAAAGTGAAGGGAAAAGAATCCTTGAGCCTCCGTGACTACTCATCCAACCCATCCAGGAAGAGGAGAGGGCAACACCCCTGTAGGTAAGTGCTGTTATTATATTCTGATTTCTCAGATGAGGAAACAGGCACTGAGAAGGGAATTACCTTGAGGGGTATCCCAGTAACCCCCAATCCCAACTCCCCAGGAGTTACTTGCAGAAGATAGCGGCTAGAACCCCAGACTTCTGGCTTCTACACCATGGCTCTTTTGTCAATACCCACCTCTTTGGGACTATGACACACTTTTGAGCAAAATGAGCTCTTTGCTTCTGGCCTGCTGTGATCTGATCGGGTTCCCTTCCTGGAGGACAGGGTTGAGAACACTCAGGGTCCCAGTGCCCCTGTGGAGTGCGTGGTGACACGTGGTGCTCAGTTGAGACAGCCTAATGAGCTGTTGTGACCAAGGCACCTGAGAGACCCAGCTTTGCTGCGATTAACAATAGAGGAAGCAGGGTGGTGTGGCCAGACTGGCCGGGTGGAACTGGGTTAGGGATGACCCTCCGTGGGGGGCAGGGCTCAGCCTTTAACCCATAAACAGTGGAAAGAAATGGAAGGGTTCTAGGTAGGGAAATAGCACAGGCAAATGTGGGGGTCAAGGCACCTTGCTCTCTGAATGCCAGTCTGGACCCAGGGGGACCAGAGAGGAAGCTAGAGTGGTGGGGCTGGCCCCAGGGGCTGTAGGGAAAATCCAGGCTCCAACCCCCACAAGAAACCCTGTGCCTATAAAGGCAAATGCCATCTCAAAGAAAGCAGTGATCATATTGCTTTATAACTGGTTTTCCCAGCTATTTACATACAACAGTCCCCCCACAAAACAGGTGTCAAAAATACAGCAAACTCTATTGTGCTGAAAAAAGTCATTTTGACAAGTCTAATTTACTGAGATTGAGTCATGAGAGCATAAACAAATCTCTCTTGTCAAAGTCCATATTGAAAGTGGGGAAAACGGATTGTAGACTTAAGTGCACTAATGCTTGGAAAGGTACTCTTATTTCCTTCGGAAATTTCTAGCACTGCTCACACATATGTTGCCTCTCAGCCTCCAAAGCTGTCCCCCAACAGAGCGCACAGTTTGGATGCTCAGAAATAAGAGTGGCCCCAGAGGTGGCCGCACTCTGGCTCCCAGCCATGAGGTTCCCACGTAAATCGGTTCCACAACCTCAACTAGTAACATGAGAAACCTGGGGGGACCTCGGGGACAACCAGCTAGAAGAGGACATGGATTCCCTAGACAGAATAAAGCTGTTGACTACGGTTGCTAGTTACTTACATTTTATAAAGATCTTATTTATTTATTCATGAGAGACCCAGAGGGAGAGGCAGAGACATAGGCAGAGGGAGAAGCAGGCTCTCTGTGGGGAGCCCGATGTGGGATTTGATCCCAGAACCACAGGATCATTCCCTGAGCCCATGGCAGAAGCTCAACCACTGAGCCACCCCGGTGTCCCTCTCACATGTTTTAGAAATCTCTTTGGCAAGCTAAGCTAGAAGGAAAAAAGCAAAAGGCAATTCCAGTGTCCATGTCTCCTCTTGCCAAAAGAGGCTTGGCCACTCTGCTCCACCTTGGACTTCTGTAGCAGCCACTTCTCACCCCCTTCTGATGCCTGCAATGTGCCCCCACTCAAAGACGCTGGGTTGCTCCTCTTGGCTTTCCCTGTTGTGTCACAAGCCCACTTGTGGTTCTCCTCATTGTCCCTGGTGTCTGGGTATGTGTGGTGGGCCCCGAGTGTCCACCTCTTGCCCCCATTTGGGTTGCTTTAGGTTCTACCCCAATGTCTCCACCTCTACTTGCCTGGGAATCTCACAGCACAAAGCACCCTAGGGGCTTCTAACTCTGCCTGGAAGCTGGTGGGCCCCCTCTTCCTCAGGAAAGGCTTGGTTGAGCTCTCACTTGGGTTAAAAGTTAGGAAAGCCCATGAGCCATCATCTTACCTCATCTCTCCATCCAGGCTTAGGTGAGAGGGGGTCCCCAAGGTAGCCACAGTCACCACTTATCTGTGGCAAATAAAGATCACCAAGTTGACATATAAAGCAACTTGAGGCCAAGCAGAAGAGGCAACAATTGCAGTCTTTTTTTTTTAAGATTTTATTTATTTATTTATTTATTTATTTATTTATTTATTTATTTATGAGAGACACAGAGAGAGGCAGAGACATAAGCAGGCTCCCTGTGGGGAGTCTGATGCGGGACTTGATCTCACGACCTGAGCTGAAGGCAGACGCTCAACCACTGAGCCACCCAGGCATCCCAACAGTTGCAGTCTTTTAAGTGATTTCCTTCCAAAGTGACTGAAAGTATTTGATATCTCATCAGTTCGTGAGGCTCCCGGCCTGGTCAGCTCGGTGTCCACGCCGCAGGGACATCAGGGGTGATGTGCACAGATGGGAGATGGGACAGGCACACTTTGAATTGTCACCAGGTACCACTGAACCACACACTGACCCAGCTGGGTCTTAGAGGGAACCACTTCTTTGCCGCAATCCCAGCTAAGGAAGCGGAAGATCCGGTCTCAGAAATCAATACGGCGTCTGTAAATGAACATTAGTCACTTTACCATCGGTTCCCATCCTGCGACTGATTAAAGTCAAGGGTGGCAAGGACGTGCTTTGCCCTGCTTGAGGAAATCTGCCTTGGTCCAGAGGCAGTGGAAGCCACCCAGGGCTGGCTGGATTCCTGCACCAACACACTCATCATGCCACAGTTGGAAGGATGAAGCCCTGTGGAAGTGCAAGTGCCGTGTGTCAGACACTTTTCAATTAACAGCCCCTTGCTTAGTGACTTTGGACCACCAGCCACCCACTCCCCCACGGGCAGTGCAGGCCAGCAGGCCCCAGTACCCCAGATCCGTCATCTGGTGCCTCCTGCTCCCTGATGAGAAATCAGATGTCAGCTTGCAGTCTCGTCACCCCCAATTCCACATCAGGTCGTGTCAAAGAAACATTCACAACACAAATCACATGAGCGGTGGGAAAGCCAGATTGCCCCAACAGCTGACAACGAGAGGAGAGGAGCACTTGATCCGAGGCAGGTCGTGCAGGGAGCACCGCGGACGCAGGCCTGAGAGAGGAAAGGAGGCTCCAGCCCTTAACCAAAGGCCTGGGTGCTGCTCAGGGTGGAAAGAGCATTTTCCCTCTACCCTTCCAGGCTTTTGGCTGAGACCCTCTGGCAATAAAAGGACAGATTAATAGGAGAAAACCCAACAGCAGCTTCAGAACCTGGATCCCTCCTGTAATCCGAGGGAGAGACCCAGGAAAACGGAGCCACTCTCTGAAGTGGCCTGGGCCACCACCTAGAATAGCATCTCCAGCTGAAGACAAAAGAAGGTGATGAGCACTGGGTGTTAGACTTTATGTTGGCAAATCGAACTTCAATAAAATATATTTTTAAATATATATAAAATATTATAAATATATATATATAATATATAATATATATTTTATTGAAGTTTGATTATATATATATAATGGATGGGTGGGGGGAGCCAGTCCCAGGAGGTGATGGGGGAAAGCCTGGTAAACAAGGCGAAGGTTGTTATGCAGATAAACTGGAGGCCTTCTCCTCTCCATTCGTCGAGTTTCTAGATATTAGAGCCTCCCCCACTTCCTCTGACGGGGAGGGACACCCTTACAAATGGAGATTTGCTTTATCCATGTAAATGTGTCTTGCAAAAGGGTGACTCTTGTCTTCGTTTTCCAAGCTTCTAGGACTATGTCTGCTGCTTCTTAAAAATAAGAGCTCAAAATAATCCCTCTGCCCAAGGGGCACAGCCTCTGCCCTACAACCCTACCTCCGAGACCCAAAGCCAGTTTGGCCTTCGCCACGGACCCGGGGGTGCCCACGGGTTTGGGCACGGTGGGTGGCTGCAAGTTTGTCGTGGGCAAGGGTGCCTGCGTGCGGGCTGGTGGGGAACACCCACCCTACTCTGCCCTCTTCTCTCTGGCATCATCACAAGCCGGATTGGCTTCGTTTCTTCTTATAGCACCAAGAACTTACCCAGAAGGAACTCAGCATTCTCCGGGAAGCAAAGGGCGACTGGGCTGGGACTAAGAAGATTCTGCGAGTCTGAAGCAGCTTGCTCAAGGGCCACCCCGCTGGGAGGAGGAGGACCCCGGATTTAGACCTGGGCTTTCTGCTTCCCAGAGATCCTGGCCTGCCCTGCCCTGCCCAGTGTGTGACCCCACATGACACGAGGCTCTCATCTGGATCTCACCCTGGACTTCCATGAATAAACTGCAGGTGGAGGAGGGTGGAGTGGAGGCAGGAGGCGGGGGTCACAGAGCCTCATTCTTCCCTGAGTCAGGAGAGGCCTGGCCGGGCTTGGTTTCTGGTCTCAGGGAGTGACTGTGAGGTTAATTGTATGGCCCGTCCCGCTGTGCTCCCCTCCTGGAGCCTTGCCAAGCTCTTTGCCCATTTGCAGGGCCCATCGGCACGTGTTCGAGTCCGGTTTGGGGTCTGCCTGGCCCCCTGTGCCATTTCCGTCAGGTCCTTTGTGTGCCCTCTGACTCAGGCACTGCTCTGGACTTGGCCAAGCAGGGCTCAAATCTCAGCCCCCCACTTCCCTGTGGGGGGGACGGCGGGCGGGGACCTGAGATGAGGGCTGGAAGCTCTCTGACCCTCCGTTCCCTCCTGTGGAAAGTGCCAGGGACACCTGCTGCCCAGCAGCGTGCGCGAGCAGCTGGTGGAGCCCTGCAGCTGGCCGGGGTGTCCTGAGCACTGGGGTATGTGGCTGGGGTGCCAGGCCCTTCAGCAGAACCAGCAAGAAGCACGGGGGGAGGTGAGAAGGCCAGAGAGCCGAGGCAGGCCGCAAATAGCACCTCCCCACCCCCCCACCCCCCCACCCCACCCCCGGAGTGCCCATGACCTTGTTGGAGTCTCACATCTTGATGTGGGAGGCCCACCCCTGTTGGCGATTTTGCCTGCTTTTGCCAGGTGTCGCCCAAGTGCCAGCTTGCCTTGCACCGGAGATCGGGTGAGAAGTGGACCAGACCTAGGCTCTTCCTTCAGGGCGCTTCCAAGCCAGGGGCTCCTGGGCTGGGGCAGCTGCATTACCTGGGAGCTCCCCACCTCAGATCTTTTTTTTTTTTTAATAAATTTATTTTTTATTGGTGTTCAATTTACCAAAATACAGAATAACACCCAGTGCTCATCCCGCCAAGTGTCCCCCTCAGTGCCCGTCACCCATTCACCCCCACCCCCCGCCCTCCTCCCTTTCCACCACCCCTAGTTCATTTCCCAGAGTTAGGAGTCTTTATGTTCTGTCTCCCTTTCTGATATTTCCCACACATTTATTCTCCCTTCCCTTGGATCTAATCTGTGTAGGACATCAAGCCCACGGCCCTCCTTTTTGGAAGGCAGATATCTGGGGACACTTAGCCATCAGCCACCGAACGCTGGCTCTTGCCAGCGTCGGGCTGGGCACCTGGCATGGGCTCCAGGATGCAAACCCTGGAAGGCACATGGGCTGTCCATCTCCAGGTGGCAAGCTCCTGGTGTGGAGGGAGGGTGCAGATACAAGGGAGGGCCCACCAGGGGTAGCCCCAGTGGAGTGCCAGCAAAGCAGGGGTAGGGTGGGGGGTAGGGAAGCACTGGGGGCTGCAGTAGGTGGGGGATCAAGGCATTCTGATCAAGGGGTACAGAGGTGGGAAGAGGTCACTGCCATAAGCCCCACTCAAATGCAAGCTGTTCCTTTCTGTTTTATGGACTCGGATTTTGAAACCAGTTTTTCCGTTTTCCACTACAGCCTGACCTTTCCCCCTCCCAGAATGCTTTGGGCTGCACTCCCTCCAGGGGCTTGGTAATGCCCACCACCTAGCTCACTGCCTTCTCTGGGGGCCTGGCCTGACTTAGCCCTGGGGTTCCCCTGAAACAGCCAGAGGAGGGCCTCAGGGAAGAGCCAGGTCAGCTCCCACAGCCTGGGGCTGCACCCTCAGATCACAGAGTACTTTCCGAGGCCCCAGGCTATACCCACAAGAAAGACTGAGACTCTTCTTTCCCTAAAGATCCCTGTGCTAGGAGAGAAGGAAAGGAGTGTCCACGAAAAGGTATCTCCTGCCCACACCTGTCCACACAGATGCCAGCAGGGAGGCCCTGGGCCCTGGCTTGCTTCCTGCCAGGCTGGTTGTGTGCTCTCTGAGACCGGGTCAAGGGGGCAAGTGCCTGGGCCCTTCACACTCTCAGGCAAGAGGTCAGTGCAGAAAAAAAGCCACATTCCTCTCATTGTCATTTGCACCCCTCTGTCCCTACTGGGCCCCATCTCCTCTGTGACTTTGAAGTAATTTCCCTGGTCCAGTTAATGGCCTGCAGGTTTACAGCCCGGGGGCATTGGGCAGTCACAAGTAGTGAACGGGCTGGGGCGGGGGGGGGGGGGGGGGGGGGGGGGGGGGGGAGGCAGAGGAACACTGGGGCCCCTTGGGAGTGCCAGCAGGCAGTCGGTTCTAGCCCCCCCCCCACAGCTCCTTTCTAAATGGGGTTTCTGAAGCTCCCAGACATCCAGCGACTTGCCCCACATCACCGAGATAGTAAGTTCTAACCAGAACTGTAACCTTAAAAGCCCCTGTTCCTGTGATAGAGCGTCTGCTTTCAGCTCAGGTCATGGTCCCAGGGGACCCAAGATTGAGTCCCGCATCCCTGCAGGGAGCCTGCTTCTCCCTCTGCCTGTGTCTCTGCCTCTCTCTGTGTGTCTTTCATGAATAAAATAAAATCTTAAAAAAAAGGCACTGTTTGTTCCAATTTCTGTTGGATAACAAACCCTCTCATCAGACCCTTCCGCCCCCTCCTCTTCCTCCTCCTCCCCCTCTTCCTCATCCTTCATTCAGTTCAAGCCTTGCTTATTGAGGCCCCCTCCCACCCCCTGCCCCCTCTGGGCTGCACAGGCCAAGGGTGGGGGCTCAGCGTTAGACTAGAACCTGTTCCTTGCCACCTGCCTCTGCTAGAGCATCAGCCCCCTGATGACAGGGAGTTTTTCCAGTTTGAGCCATTTTCACTGCAGTAGCTAAAACTGTGCTGCTCAGCGGGGTAGCTACTTACTAGTCGTGTGTGGCCATTTAAATGTAAATTCATTAAAAAGAAATAAAGTTGAAAATTTAGCTCCTCTGTTGTACTAGCCACATGTCACGTGCTCAAGAGCTGCATGATGGCTACTCTATGGGGCAGCTCAGACATCGGACACGTCCACCAACCACAGAAGTTTCTACTGGGCAGCACAGCTCAAGAATAGTGCCTGGTACGTGGTGGGCACCTGTCTCTTCTGAATGTGGAATGAACAAAAGGACTTTGAAGGCTAGGACTCTGGTAAATAGTGAGGGGGTAAACAGCTTCCAAGAGCTACTGATTTCTGTTTGTGATCATGAACTAGAGTGATCAAGGAAAACTTGAAAAGGTATATGAAATGGTAAAGTTTTGGATGAAGCTGAGTGAACACAGGCTGCAGAAAAGACTAAGAATGCTATCTTCTGGGAGCTTCAGAGTATATGTAGAATTGAAACGCGCTAGTACAAAGGCATACGTGTTGGAAGAAGGGAAGTAGAATTAAAGCATAAAGACGTTGCATTGCCCAGGAAGAGACTCAAGGTAAAAATTAACATTAGACTTTGCTAAGTCAAGGATGAGTGTTACTCTCTGGGGACCCCTGGAGTCTCCGAGAACCTTTCAGCCAATCTGAAGGAGGCAAACTATTTTCATAACACTAATATGAGAGTTAACTTTGCCACTCTCTTTTTCACACGTATACGGCAGATGTTTCCAGAGGCTACGTGACATGTGACATCACAACTGATGGAATGCAGGGACAGATGTGAGAATCCAGCTGTCTTCTCTTAAGCTGGACATTAAAGAGGTTTAAAAAATTGTAAAACAGTCCCACGCTTCTTGTTACATTTTTTTGATTTAGAAGGATATAGTCATTTTTCATAAAACAAATGTGATTTGTGTTGACACGTAGTATGTATTAGGGTTCTCCAGACAAATAGAGCCAAGAACCAACAACACACACACACACACACACACACAGGTGTGTATGGAGGGAGGGAGGGAGAGTTATCACAAGGAATTGGCTCACATGATTATGAAGGCTGATCAAGCCCAAGATCTGTGGGATGAGTCGGCAAGCTGGAGGCATAGGTGTAGCTCCAGTCCGAGTCTGAAGGCTTGAGAAACAGAACATATAGTGGCAGCTCCAGTCCGAAGGCTAAAAAGCTCTACTCTTCAAGAGACACCGCAAGAAAACTAAAGACAAGTTACAAAATGGGAGAAAATATTGGCAAATCACTTATGTCTAAGACATATAAAGAAGTCTTACAAGTCCTTCTCTTTCTTCCTTCTCTTAGATTGTTTTTTATCGCTCTATTCTCTCTCGCCTCCATCCTTGTCAATTGGTGGTTATAGTTATGTATTAGTACTAGTGGTTGCTGATGCTTTGGTACAAGTTTTAAGAAAGGAAAAAGCCTATCTTGTGATTGGAAGGCAATCTGGCAGGAAGAACTCTCTTACTTGGGGGAGGGTCAGACTTTTGGTCTAGTCAGGCCTTCAACTGTTTGGATGAGGCCCACCTACCTTAGGGTGGACAATCTGCTTGACTCAGTCTGTTGATTTAAATGTTCATCTCATCTGAGCACCTGGGTGGCTCAGTGGTTGAGAGTCTGCCTTTGGCTCAAGTCATGATTCCAGGGTCCTTGGATCGAGTCCCACATCGGGCTCCCTGGAGGGAGCCTGCTTCTCCCTCTGCCTGTGTCTTTGCTTCTTTCTGTGTGTCTCTCATGAATAAATAAATAGAATCTTTAAAAAATAAAGAAATACATGTTCATCTCATCCAAAATCATCATCCCAGAAATACCCAGAGTCATGTTTGACTAGATATCTGGGTATTCAAAGGCCTAGTCAAGTTGACACAGAAAATCAACCATCACAAATGGATTTATTATTTTGTCACATTTAAATGAACTGAATCATATTTTAGATTATTGTAGTTTTAACTTCTGACATACTGAATATCAATAGCTATCATGTAAAGGGGATCCAGAGGTCAGAATATTTGAGAATCTCTGCTCTCGGATAATCACTATTACAGATGGTGGAGACCATGCCCCAACACTGACTTTTGGCTTCTTTCCTATCAATCTTACCTCTAGAGGCACAGCCTGATTCCCTGTGAGCCTGTGGCTCTGTCCTGTCACTTTTGATGGCAGGCAGGAGAAGTGTGGGGCAAAAAGCATGGACCCCTGGAAGCTACTCCCAAGGTACCCCAGCCCAAGAGAGCTCTCCTTGATGATGGATTCTATATCTATCTATCTATCTATCTATCTATCTATCTATCTATCTATCTAATCTATCTCCACATACATATAAATACACACGTACAAAGAGAACCCAGAACCCACGGAGCATTCCAATCAGGCATATACACAGTCTGAAGGTTGATAAAACGTTTCCAAATGGAGATAGCGATGTAACCGTTTGCAGTGGTGCCATAGGGCCACAATTTTGCTAGCAACCTGGTAAATAACTGTTACTAAACATTCAAAGTGGCTGCTTCTCTCTGACCTTCTGGACAACATAAGGGGCTTTCAGAGTGTTGCTGGAGAAGGAAAGTGTGAGCCTTGCTGTAAACTTATAAATACTTGCTTATTTGGGCTTCGGCTTTCTTCTCCAGCACTGATATTTCCTTTAAAAACCCGAAAGAGTCCTTCTATGCTCCCAGGGCTGAGAGCTTTGCAAAGTGCTTCTCAAGCCCTTGTGGTCTGCCCTCTCAGCCCCCCGCCACCCCCCAACACCATGGAAGTTGGCTGGCCCTGTGGATGGGAAACAGGCCCCTGAGAAGGGCCTTGAACCCAGGGCTACTCTCTTTTCTTGGTCCCCACGGTACTTGTCCCCTAGCACTGAGCCTTAACGGACTTTGACTCACAGGTAAAGCCCACTTTAGAGAGACTGATGGTGGCTTTAACCACCCGACCCCTGTCCACACTGAAGTGTCATCAACAGGCACGAGCTCAGCTTCCCCCTGCTTTTGCAGGGACCAGGGACTGCAGAGGAGACAAACCTGGGATCTGCAACCGGTGGTAGGAAGCCCTGTGGAGGAAAGAGAGACAGATGCCCTAGCCTGGAGCCTCAAGAGCCAGGATTTTATGGGGGGTGCCGCAGGAGTCCCGGGGCTGCGGGATGGTCATGCTCAGGAAATGGGGAGTCCCTATCCCCAGGAGACTCACAAAGCCCTTTGAGGGGAGGCTGGGGCTGGAGATCCGGGAAGCTTTGATCCCCACCCCCCCACCCTTCCCCAGTGCTTCCTAAAAAAAGGAAAGGTAGGAGGAAGTTGCAGGAATTTCCCCAAAGGCAGGCTCCAGGCCAAATCCAAAATCTCACTGATGCCAACTCATGGTGCTTCTTGTCTCTTTCCCTCTGTCTCTGTCTCTGTCTCTCTGTCTCTGTCAGTGTCTGTGTGTCTCTGAACTCTCACTGTCTGCACCCAGACCTGGGCTGACAGGCACGCTGCCCCAACCTGCTCCCTTCGCTGAGAAAGCAAGTGGCGCTGCCCCCGGCCGCATCTTGCCCAGACCCCAGGTAACCTCTACTCCCGATGAGCATGGACAGTTTAGCAGCCAGACTCTTTCTGGATTATGAGTGAGAAAACAAATAACAAATAAGCTACTAGCATGTGCCCGATTGAAATGTGTCCTTCGAAGGCTTAGCAACCACACGCCCGGCCGTCCGGACCCAGCAGGCCTTCCGCCCGCCGCAGCAGCCTGCGGAGAGACGGTTCTGGGGGAGACAGAGTGCCGGGGGCTTGGGACAGGTGGAGATGGATTAAGGGGGCTGAGGGGCAACACGGGAGGCCACCTGATACTTTGATGAGGGCTCAAAAGCCAAGCTTAGCTGGAGCTCAGGTAACAGCTCCCCAGCAAACCTTCCCTGACCACCTGCACCCCTCCTCGCACACAGATACTCGTTCGCAGTTCTGGATGGTTCTGTATGCCAGGATACGCACACGGACCCTTGGACCCGCACACACACTCGTGTGTACCCCAGCACCCCGATGACCTGGGCTTCCCTCTGCCAGTGTCCCTAGCCCACTGGCCCAGAAATCCCCAATCTTAGAGCACACCCCGTTCCCTCCTGAGAAGGCCGAGTCAGAGGTGATCCCGCTGCCTCTCTCTCATCCTTCCCTCCCTCCTGCAGGCCTGCCTGCCCAGAGCCCCTGCTCTCCCTCCACACCTCCTGCCCTGTGCTGACATGCCCGGTCCTCAGGGGAAGGGCAGTCCCAGACCATTGCTCCTAGGACCCGGGTCCCCTCTTCCACAGGCAGGCCTGGTTGGAGCAGGTGGCTTCCCACCTGCTGCTGCTGTCCTGCCCTTGGGTGCGCTCCAGGAGCTCTCTGCTGCAGTTGAGCCTTCATGGGTTATGGCTTGAATCGTGTATCCTCCACAAGATGTGGAAATCCGAGTCACCAGGACCTGTGAATGTGACCTGATTTGGACATAGGATCCTTATGGAGGTGATCAAGTTCAGATGAGGTCATTAGCCTATGACTGGCGTCCCTATAAGGGGGGGACTTTGGACACAGAGATCCACAGAGAGAAAAGATTACATGAAGACGTGAGCAGAGCACCATCCACACACCAAGGGGTTCCTGGAGCTGCTCAAGGGCACGACAGAGGCCTGGCACCGAGACCCCCTCCCAGCACCCAAAAGGAACCAGCGCTGCTCACACCTTGATTTCGAACTTCTAGCTTGCAGAACTGGCAGGGCTGTTCCACCCCTGGTGAGCTGCCTTGAGGTGCTAGGCGAGCGCTGGCTCTGCAGTCTTGGGTCCTGTAGCCCTGTCTCTTGCTCAGGCTGGTGGGAAGTGTCCCTCAGGGCCCACCTGCCTCTCTGAGTCACCCATCTGGCCCCTCCCAGGAACCTTCTGATGTCCATAAATGCAATACAAGGCCTTCCACAGCCCATGCCATGGCTCCTCAGTCTCCAAATAAAGCACAACTTCTTCCATCTCCAAGGCCAGAGGGGCCTTCCCATTTCTACCGCCCCTACCCAATCCCCCACCCTAGGAAACTGGATGTTACCCTTCATACCCACCCTTCAGGCCCCATCCCACTGACGACTCAGCCAGCTCACTGCTTGTTGCTCTAAGTCCACTCTGGCCTAAGCTCCCCATTCCTGCCTGGATGACCATGCCAGCGTCCATCCTGGCCTCTTCACTTCCAGCTGGCATCCCCTCACCGTTCTCCATGGGGCCCCAGAGGGGTCCTTTACAAGCACACATCTGACTGCAGATTTCCTCTACTTGCCACATTTGGGTGGCATCTGATGGCTCTGAATCCCAAGGCCACAAGACCCTGTGTGACCAAAGCTGCTTCACCTTCTCCAGTGTTCTCTTCTGGCCTCCTGTCACTTGATGTCATTGATCCGGGAAAGCTCCCAGGCCCCCCTGGAATGGTGACATGGGTTCTGCGGGAGGAAGGGCTGCTGGTGTGATGAGTGGACTGGCAGCCCAAGGAAGCCCCTGGTCCCCCTGCTTTCTCAGAGGAGCAGTGAGAGGGCCCCCCTCAGCCAGCTGGCTGTGCCAGGGCATGAGCAAGGTTTCTAGGGATGAGGTAGGCAGGGAGCATGTATTATGCTAATTAGACTTGGCTTCTAGTTCACTCCTTCAGCCACAGATTTCTAGAAAGTGCAAGCACAGTGAGGGCTTGGCATTAACAGATGGCCCCAGGAAGCAAGAGTGTGAGTGTGTACATGTTCTCGAGCACATATGTGTTTGTTGTACGTGTGTGTGTCTAGATATGTGAGTGACTGCATATATGCACACACACCCTCCACACGCATACATGTGCTTGTTGTGTATGTGCATGTATATGTGTGGGTGCATGGGTGTATATGTATGTGCTTCTCTTTACCTGAGTGTATCAATATGTGTGTGTGAAGTGTGTATATATGCCACATGTGCATGTATATGTGTGTATGTATGTGTTCGTATCTGGGCATAGATGGACATTTACACATGGTGTGTATGCATGGCTACACATGTCCATGGGTGTGTGGATGTGTGTCTGAGTTGATCTGCACAGGTGTGTATGTATGTGTGTGTATGTGTTTAGGTGTATGTAGTATATGAATGTATGTGTGTGAGGGGTACAGATGTATACGGTTGTGTGGGTATGTGTCTATATTTGGGTGCATCTGCCTGGGTGTGAATGTGTGTGTGTGTGTGTGTGTGTAAGTTTATGTAAATGAATGCCTTGCAGGTATGTGGATGGGTATGGATGTGCAGATGTGTGTATTTGTACCTGGGTGTCATCTGCGTGATGTGTAGAGCAGGTGGCATCTGCATGTCTGAGTATGGATGTGTGTGTGATGTGGATGTGGATGGGTAGTTGATTGCGTGTCTGTATCAAATGTATCTTTTTTTTTTCAAATGTATCTTTATGGGTGTAGGTAGGGGATGCACAGTATGTATGTGTTCATCCATCTGCATGGGTGCTGAAGTTTGTATACACATGTGTGGGGGGCAGTGAACACATACAGGTCTGTAGATGTATGTCTGTGACTGAGCATATCTGTACAAGTATGAGTGTGGGGAGGGCGTCATGGGGTCAGGGGAGAATGGATATGCATGGGTGTATGGACACGTGTCCTATCCAGGTGGATGTGCACAGGTATGTGTATGTATGTTTGGGTGTGTGAAGGTGCATGCATTTCAGTGCATGTCTGTTGGGAGTGCAGTTGAGTGTGTGAATGTGTGTCCACATCGGGATTTATCTGCACAGGGGTGTGTGTGTGTGTTGGGAGTGCACATGGGTGTGTAGACATGCCTGTATCCAGGCATATCTGCAGAGGTGTAGAGATGAGGGCAGTCCATCTGTGTGTATGTGTGTGTTCGGGGGAGTGTCTGCCTGGGGGTGGGGTCTGGACAGTGTCTGCCTGGGCCCTTGCACCCACAGCCCTCTGGACAAGTCATTACTCATTCTTCTTCTCCCTCAGTTTTCCCAGCTGTAAAATGGGAACAGCAACAGCTCTTATCTCACAAGATGGCTCTGAGCATTGGCTTCCCCAACATCAGAGCTCTCCTGAGGGCCCCAAGTCAGCGGGTTCAAGGAGAGCCTCGTCTTTGGACTCAGATTAGTGACCACTTCAGTTTCTTCTAGCCTGCATGGAGCACTCTGTAGTCAAAGGCAGGGAGAGGCTGCAAGGCTGGACCCCCCCTTTACTGGGTAGCCAGGCCCCCTTTTGTTTCAGCCTGGTCTGCCGAGGACCCAGAGCTGGGTTCATCCCATCAGGACAGTGGCAGTTCCTCAGCCATCGACTTCTGTACTTAAGCATGTCATATGAGGCTGAGCAAAGAAACACCAAATTTAATAAAGCCCAGGAACTGGGAGAGCTCTCCAACCCAAATCAATCCTCGATGTGTTTTTAATTAAGTTATAGCCCTTTGTGATTAAAGAGTGTGAATTTCATTACTGTGACCATTTATCAAAGAGCGTACCTGCTGAACCTTTCCAATAGGCAGAGAAGAAGGCTTTTTATTTTCATCAACACCAAGTGCCCAGCTTGTATCTCGACTGACTCATCAGGGACAATTGTCTCCCCTCCCAAGCTAACACCCACTCAGTACCGACAAAACCATGCCTGCCCCCACCCTGCCCTCCACCATGTCGCCCACCAAAAGGCCAAGGCAGGTAAATAGATAACCTCTGATTTGGTTCAAGTATCTCTCCTAACACCTAGCCAGCCAAGCACTCTGACTGCCAGAGCTCAGCCCAGGCCTCAGGAGTCAGGGTGCATAGGGGAGGGAGCCCGAACAATCTCAACTGTTGACGCTGGCCTGCCTTGAACCATGGTGGGCTTCCAACATTGACCTGGACGCGGCTCATGGGGCTCCATGAATGAAGACTGAATGTTAACAGGCGAAAGGCCACTTTGGGGAACCTGTGCCTCTGCCAGTTGCTACACGTGTGTGCATATACATGTGCTCCTTATGTTTTCCAAGAGTGTTTTCTTTTTTTTAATAAATTTATTTTTTATTGGTGTTCAATTTGCCAACATATAGAATAACACCCAGTGCTCATCCCGTCAAGTGCCCACCTCAGTGCCTGCCACTCAGTCACCCCCACCTCCCGCCCACCTCCCCTTCCACCACCCCTAGTTCATTTCCCAGAGTTAGGAGTCTTCCATATTCTGTCTCCCTTTCTGATATTTCTCACTTATTTTTCCTCCTTTCTCCTTTATTCCCTTTCACTATTATTTATATTCCCCAAATGAATGAGACCATATAATGTTTGGAAGGTATTATGCTGAGTGAAATAAGTCAATCGGAGAAGGCCAAGATTGTTTTCTTAAAGTACTATAAACAGAAAAGTGTCCATATCGGGTGTGTATTAAATACATTTTACAAGTAAGCACAGTTGTGGAACCAAGACCAGATTGCGAAGTGGAACACGGGTGCTCCTCCCAAGCCCCCGTGGTACCCCCTCATGATCACTAATCCCACTCCACCACCACCCCCCAGTGGTAACTGCTATGCGAATCCTACCAGCGTTTGCTTATTTTTGTACTTCACTTAAATGGAATCAGAAAGAACTTGCTTTTTTTGTGCCTGGTTTATTTGACTCAGCCTTATGTTTGTGAGATTTGTCCATGCATACCTCATGGATTACTTACCCATTCTGCACCTGATGAATATTTTGGTCATTCCCAGTTTGGGTGGTATGAACATTGTTTATGAACATTTGTGTCCATGTCTCCTGGTAAGCGCACATACGCATTACTGTTGGTGGAATTGGTGCACCGTGTATGTCCAGCTATAGCAGACATGGCTGTATCGCCATAGTGTTTTCCAAAGTGGTTCTACAATTTACATTTCCACCAGCAGAATATGAGTGGCCCGATTGGTCTACATATGTAGCCAGGATAACCCTTCAGAATTGTCCCAAATTGGGGCCAGGGGTGGAGTCTTGCAATTCATCACAACCAGTCATCTGATGCACACTTCTCCTGGGGAGATGAGGTGGCCTCAGGCCTGGTGGCTCTTTTCAGCTGAAAGCAATCACTGGGAGGGGGAACCTCATCTGAGAGCCGCCAACTGTCAACACTCTGATTGAGTGCTTCAGTCCTGAAGGGGAGTCTGGGAAGCACACTACAGAGTCTACTACTGGTATCCTACGGGAGCTGTAATTTGCATTTTCTGTTGGATCCAGAGGTTGCACATCCTTTGGTCATTTGGATTGGCTCTTTTGTGAAATGTTGATTCAGGTCCTTCGCCACATTTTCTATTGGGGTATCTGTGTTTTCTTATTACTTTGTAGGATCTCTTTATATATTTTAGAAAGTTGTTTGGATATATATTCTGGACATATAGCTCAGAGAACTCTCTAAAATGTATAATATAGGGGATCCCTGGGTGGATCAGTGGTTTAGCACCTGCCTTTGGGCTGGGGCGTGATCCTGGAGTCCCAAGATCGAGTCCCTCATCAGGCTCCCTGCATTGAGTCTGCTTCTCCCTCTGCCTGTGTCTCTGCCTCTCTCTCTCTCTCTCTCTCATTGATAAATAAAAAATGTATAATATATAAAGAATGCCTATAAATCAATATGAAAAAGATGGACACTTCTTTTTTTTAAATTTTGCTTTATTTTTTAAAAAAGATTTTATTTATTTATTTAACAGAGAAGGAGAGAGAGCTAGAGAGCACAAGTGGCAGGGGGATGGGTGGGAGGGATGAACAGCAGAGGGAGTGGGAGAAGCATACTCCCCGCTAAGCAGGGAGCCTGACAATGCAGGGCTACTGATCCCAGCACCCTGGGATCAGGACCTGAGCCTAAGGCAGATGCCTAACCTACTGAGCCACCCAGGCACCCCAAGACAGACACTTAAATAGAAAAATTGGCAAAGAACCTAAATATATATATTGCAAGTATCTTCTCACTGCTTTTCCACTCTAAATGTTTTGTTTTGAAACTCAAAGACAACCTACAGAATGGGAGAAGATATTTGCAAATGACATATCAGATAAAGGGCTAGTTTCCAAGATCTATAAAGAACTTATTAAACTCAACACCAAAGAAACAAACAATCCAATCATGAAATGGGCAAAAGACATGAACAGAAATCTCACAGAGGAAGACATAGACATGGCCAACATGCATATGAGAAAATGCTCTGCATCACTTGCCATCAGGGAAATACAAATCAAAACCACAATGAGATACCACCTCACACCAGTGAGAATGGGGAAAATTAACAAGGCAGGAAACAACAAATGTTGGAGAGGATGCGGAGAAAAGGGAACCCTCATACACTGTTGGTGGGAATGTGAACTGGTGCAGCCACTCTGAAAAACTGTGTGGAGGTTCCTCAAACAGTTAAAAATAGACCTGCCCTACGACCCAGCAATTGCACTGTTGGGGATTTACCCCAAAGATACAAATGCAATGAAACGCCGGGACACCTGCACCCCGATGTTTATAGCAGCAATGGCCACGATAGCCAAACTGTGGAAGGAGCCTCGGTGTCCAACGAAAGATGAATGGATAAAGAAGATGTGGTTTATGTATACAATGGAATATTACTCAGCTATTAGAAATGACAAATACCCACCATTTGCTTCAACGTGGATGGAACTGGAGGGTATTATGCTGAGTGAAGTAAGTCAGTCGGAGAAGGACAAACATTATATGTTCTCATTCATTTGGGGAATATAAATAATAGTGAAAGGGAATATAAGGGAAGGGAGAAGAAATGTGTGGGAAATACCAGAAAGGGAGACAGAACGTAAAGACTGCTAACTCTGGGAAACGAACTAGGGGTGGTAGAAGGGGAGGAGGGCGGGGGGTGGGAGTGAATGGGTGACGGGCACTGGGTGTTATTCTGTATGTTAGTAAATTGAACACCAATAAAAAATAAATTAAAAAAAATAAAAATAAATGTTTTGTTTTGATAAACAAAAGTTGATAATTTTAATGCAGTCTAATGTATTATATATTTAATATGGTTTGTGCATTCAGTGTCCCATGTGAGCTACTGTTTACACTTCACCTAGAATTGGTTTGGGTATGTAACATGAAGAACGAGTCACACTGTACTTTTTCCATATGACATTCAATTGGCCCATAATCATTTATTGAAGAGACGCTCTTCTTCGTAATCAACTAATGATCTATGTGTGGGTCTGTTTCTGGACTCCATTCTGTTCCATTTTCAAATTGACTTCTAACTGTCCTTGCATCAATGTCACATTGTCTTATTATTATAGAATTTTTGATATCTAGCAATGTTAAAAAGAACTTTTAAGCGGGCTTGGATCTTTATTAGGATTGAGTCAAATCTATGAGGTAATGTGAGGAAAGTGTATATATTTACGATATTTGGTGTTCCAGCCCCTTACTAATAGCATATCCCTCCTTTTATTTAGATTTTCTTAATGTCTTTCAATGATGTTTTCTTATTTTCTGGGTAGAAGTTTCAGACATCTTTCATTTATTTCTAGGGTTTAGTCTTAGGTATTTGATGCTTTTTGATATTGTAAGTGGCATCTTTTCTCAATTTTTTAGAAGATTTTATTTATTTATTCATGAGAGACACAGAGAGAGAGAGAGGCAGAGACACAGGCAGAGGGAGAAGCAGGCTCCATGCGGGGAGCCCAACGTGGGACTCAATCCCAGGTCTCCATGATCAGGCCCTGGATTGAAGGCGGCGCTAAACTGCTGAGCCACCCAGGCTGCCTTCTTTTCTCATTTTATCTGCTATTTACTTGTTGCTGATATATGAAAATGTAACTGATTCCTATCAAGGAAAGTCCTATATATAGACTTTGTATCCTGCTATTTTACAAATTCTAATAGTTTATAGATTTTATTGGATTTATTATGTATGCAATCATGTAGCTTGTCAATAGATTTATTTATTTTCTATTAAACAAGATTGGACCCCTGGTACAATGTAGAATGGAAGTGAGGATAGTGGACAACCTTTTCTCATTCCCAATCTATGGGTAAAGATTCTAACATTTCACTGTTGATTATGATGGTTGCTATAGCATTTGTAGCTTCCTTTTATCTGACTAGAAAGTTCTCTTCTATTCCTCATTTGTGAAGAGATTTTTGTTTGTTCATTTGCTTGACCATGGACACCTGTGAATGTTGTCAAATGCTTTTTCTGGGTATATTTAAATAATTCTATGATTTTCTCCCTTTTTCCTGTTAATATGATTAATCAGATGGATTGATTTTCTAATATTAAGCCACCCTTGCATACCTAGAATAAAACTCAATTGGTTGTTGAATTAAAATATTTTTCCCTAGAAGCAGACACGGGGTTAAGTATTGGAGTACAAGGAGGTGATTCCTGAAAACATCATGAATATGAAGTGCTCCCTCTTTTCCTTTTTTTCTGTCTACACAAACACACACACACACACATACACACACACAAATGGGACAATAAATATATATGAATACATATGCATGGACATATATATACACAAGTGTAATTTAAATGGGGATATATCTATATGTATATATTTATGTGTGTATATAAACACATATATAGATTCATATTATAGGTGTACATATATATATATTGGATTTGATGAGCTAACATTTTTTTCCTCTTCTTTTTTTTTTTTCCTCTTCTTTTTTTTTAAGTAGGCCCCACGCCCAACATGGGGCTTGAAATCATGACCCTGAAACTAAGACTTACATGCTCTAGTGACTGAACCAGCCAGGTGCCTCTGGCTGGGTGCCACTGTAACCTTGGAGTCAAGGTCACAGTGATTTCATCAGGAAAGGGGGTGCTCCCCCTTTTCTATACTCTGCAAGAGCTTATGTAAAACTAGAGTTATTTCTTCCTTAAGTGCTTAGAAGGATACACAAGTGGGGGTTCTTTGCAGGATGGTTTTTAACTAATTTGCAACTTCATTGATAGATACTGGACTACTCAAATTTTCTGTTTCTTCTTCTGTCAGCTTTGGAAGTTGTCACTTTTTTGTTTTTTGGGGGGGGGGTTTGAATATAAGCAAAAGAAACCTCTAAGCACAAGAGAGCACCTAACTTGAGACGTCATGTGAGACAAATGGCCCTTGAAGAGACACGGGCAGTTTCCCTGGCTGCTCCAGGGATGCAAAAGGTTAAATTCATTTATGAGAGGAATGAACTTGTCAAGCCAGAGCGTAAAATGATCTGGAGGCAAATGCTAATGCATTGACTCCGAAGCATTTCTATGTTATCAACAGCCCTCCGTGATTATGTAAATTGGAAATAAATGATTGGCATTCACAAATGTGCCTCAGAGCACATATGGATAATTAGCACAGCACCAAGGAAGCCAGTTGTAGAAGGCAATTGTGACAAATCCACAAAAATGATGGTTCTTGGTTAATAGTTAATGATACGTGTCGGGGAGAGGGTGAAGAGCAGAGTTGTGGGGCCCTCCTCCTCCAGAGCCTGCTCTCCTTCCTTCCTTGGCTAGCCCTCCCAGCAGTGCTGAGCCCTCTACCTGACCCACTGCCAGGACTGGGAAATTGGAGACTCCCCGAAAAGGATGCCGCAGAAGTCTATTGCAAAGCAAGATTCAACAGCTCCCTTCTCAGTTTGCAAATGGGTTGGAAGAGCACCAGCGAGCAATGTCAAGCTTGTTTGAAAGCCACTGTGTGTAACGAGTGCAGGGCTGGGGTTTCATTACTAACACCCGCCAACAGCACCCAAGTCACAGCCCCTCCCCTCTCACTTTCCAGTATCAATTCATAGAGAACGAATGTCAATTCCATAGCTCAGACAATCTGATGTCTGGAATAACACAAGGGCACCAGTGCTACTAAAATAAAAGAAATGGGGTTTGATTGAAGGGCCCATGGAGCATGAAGACAGCACTTTTTAATAGTCTGTGCACACGGGTTGCATCGCGGTGGCCTGGATGGTGATGAAAGAACAAGGGCGGTTAGGGGAACTACCTGGGTTTCAGGTACTCTGTGCAGGTGCAGGAGCAACTTGAAGATGGGAGGTAAGCTGGAACTGAAATCTCTTGTGGACAGGGTTGGGGAGCCGGCTGATGTCTGGGCACTCAACCTTTTCAAGAGTCTGCAAAGTTCAATGATGAGCCCTGACTAACTTTAATACTTTTTGTTGGCCTGGGGAGGCTCTCTTCTGCTTGGCCAGAGTCCCTGGTATAAGAGCAATTGAAGCCTCGATCGTGGTTCTACGAGGCCCCTGGCTCGTCGCATGGTCTAAGCGAGTTTCTCTCCTTACCTTAACTCTTCAAGGTGGTGTGTGAGGAGTAAAATCCTCTACCTTGTGGCTAGAGAGCTTAGACTCACTGGAGATTCAAATACCTGGAAACCTTGGTTTAGCTAGGCCTTTGCCGTCAAGCCAAGTTGCTGAAGCTTTTAAAAAAATGCCCTGGAAATCAAGGCTTGGGCACTCAAAAGACCTGGATTGAATCCTGTTTCTGTCAATAAGGCACCAGGAGGCCTTGGGATATTTCCTGCTCCACATAGTGTCCCCAAATGTCCAATGAGAGTGTCACTTGATTTCAAGGAGAGCAGTTCTCAAACTTATTGGCCTCAGGGTCCCTTTACATTCCAACAATTATCAAGGACTTCACAGGACTCTTGGTTATGACGATTCTTTCTCTCTCTCGATATTTACAAATTTCAGAATTTAGACTGAGCAAACTTTAAATTATCTATTAACTCATTTTAAAACAACAATAATGTACCCATTGAATGTTAACATAAATACTATATTATCCAAAAAGGAAAATGACCACTGAGGAAAGTGACATCGTTTTACATTTTTGCAAATCTCTTCAATGTCATGCTCAACAGAAGACGGCTGCATTCTTGTATCTGCTCGTGCATCCAGGCTGCTGTGATATTCCCTGTGCTGCCTCTAGAAAAAGCTCACCGTGCAGTTGTTGAAGGCGAATAGAAAAGGCAGCTGCCCTTAGGGGTCCCTGCCCACAGTGTGTAAACTGCTGCTCTGGAATTAACTAAATCAGGTCCCAGACCAGGTGTCCTGGCATCCCTCAAGGTGTGTCTGGACACTGATGCTTAAACTTGCTTTGGGAGGGGGCTGCTTTCTCACCCCCAAATCCTGATGGAAGTGAGTCATTTTATTTCTAGCATCCTTACCTGCCTTGGGGGTCAGGCCACCAACATGAGACATGACTGTGTCTATCTACAGCTCAGGTTCCGTAACTGGTGCAGATGGGCCTTATATAGTTCACAAAGAAAAAACAAAGCAAAGACCAATGGAAACAGGCAAATAGGTACGCAAAATGTGCATTCGGATTCCTGTTAGAGAAACAGAGTGACCAATTCCTACATCAAGGTCATTTGGCATGGCACGTGGAGTGGGCTTTCTAAGCAGCGGGGCCGCCATGGAGTGCCTAAGGGTCTGCCGTGGAACTGTGTTCAGAAGGACACAGGAGAATAATCTGATAATGCCTGGCCAACATTGCTGTGTAGCCTCCTGCATTCAGAGAGAGGGTAGAGGTACCTCGAGTGCAGAGCCTGCAATCCCAAGACTTGAGTTTGGGCAAGGGGGCTTCTGCTGCCAGTTCCCCATATGTGTGTGTGTGTGTGTGTGTGTGTGTGTGAGAGAGAGAGAGAGAGAGAGAGAGAGAGAGAGAGACCTGGGCAAGTTAGTTCCCCCTGGCTCCATCCTCTCATCTATAAAATAGAAAGAGTGTCACCATCCTACCCTTCCTTGGGGCTTTCAGGCGTCCCAGCCACGCAGATGGCTGGAGAAGGCCCTGGGAAATCGTGGGATGCTCCTAAGACATCACAGCCCTTCGGGAAGAGGCTGCAGACTTGAACCAGGCAGGGCAGCACACCAAGTGGAAGCCACCTCCTTGGAAGCCAGGCTGCCTTGGGGAATAGCGGCCACATTCCCCCCACCGATCCTGGGGCTGATGGTTGGGTCCCATCCACCAGAAACTGGCAGAGGCCCGGGATAGGACCAATGCCAAGGGGCACTTGTGCCTTGCTGCTGTGGCCGGGTCCCAAGGCAGCAAAGAGGGGACAAGCACGGACTCCTTTGAGTGCCACTCAGAGGACAAACAGGGCTTGGCACTCCTGATCCTATTTATATCCATGTGGATCTCCCTGGAACCACCCCACGGCACATTGGGAAGAGAAAGTTTGGACAACTGAGATGATCACTTGCCAGTGCCTGGGATCACAGCCAGAATGGCTGCCACCCACCCAAGGACCTTCCAGTCTGCACTGTCACTCGTTGGGACAGGGCAGAAGGAGTCAGTCGGCTGGGGGCCGAGTTCCACCTGGAGTGCACTCAAGGCAAACCTGGGGAGGCCGGGGATGGCCCAACTGAGTGGCCCTCAGCTTCATAGAAGAAGCAGCCCCCAGTTACAGGAGTCTTCACTAGAAGGTCTCTAAAGTGCCAACATCTGCCGTCTTCCCTGAACCAAGAGGTCCGCAAACAAGCCTGGGTCAGAGAGGCGAGCTGACTCAGTTGCCCAGAGACCCACACTTGGTGTGGCAGGCTGGCCTCCGCAAAGATCGGTGTCCTGGTCTCTGGAAACCACGAATACTATACAGCAAAGGGGACCCTGTGGATATGACGAAGGATCCCGAGAAGGAGAGATCCCCCTGGACTCTCTGGGTGGGCCCTAAATGCCATCACAAGCATCCTCATGGGGAGGGGCAGAGAGGACAGGGAAAGAGCCTGTGATGCCAAAAGCGGAGACAGCGGGGACGCACATCCATGAAGCCACAAAGGGCGAGGAGACTGATTCTCTCCTGATGGGCTTCAGAGGCAAGCAGCCCAGCTGACACCTGGACTTTAGCCAAGTGGGACCAACTGTGGCCTTCCACCCTCCAGGACTGTCCGCGAGTAAATCTGCCTTGTGGGAAGCCACCAGGCGGGTGGTAATTTGTTACAGCAGCCGAGGGAAACCGATAGGGCTGCCTAGTGGCAAAGCTGGCAGAGGCCAGGGCTCCCCCCACAGATGGAGGCAGAGCCTCCCCAAGGCCTGCGTGGGTCAGGGGCGAAGGATGGTGGGACTTCAGGGGGAGACGATGGTGGTTCAGGAGCAGGAAGCTGCTGGAAGCCACCAGCTGGAAGTCCCTTGCTTGAGGCTCTGCGTGTGACTTGCCGATCCTTCAAGGAAGGGACTAGAAGCCTGGAGGCCGTGGCATGTCCTTTGGCCCGAGGGTTTGGGAGAGTCAGGCCCTTGCTGACCCAGACAGGACCAGTGACTTCTGGACTCCGGCACTGCCTTCTTCCCTGAACCCTGCCTGGGTGTCCCCACCAACCCAAGGCAGCTTCCGTCTGACTCCGGGCCCTGTGGCACTGAGGTGAGCACGGTCCAGGAGGGCAGCTAGGGACAGTGTTCTCACTCTGGTGGCCGTGGAAATGAGCCACTGCCCTTGGAGAGAGGAGACCTTTGGCAACTCTTGGAGGCTCTTCCTTCCTCTGTGGCCTAACAGAGGCACATCGGCAGATCGGGCTGGGAGGGAAGAGTCTTCCCTTCCACACTCTTCCCTAACTCACTCTTCCCTCCCTCCCTGAGGTCCTTCCCAGGAGCCACAGTAAGTGGCACGGGAAAGTGTCATGGGAGACACCCGGGTGGCACTTGGCGATGTGAAAATTAAAATCACCAGGAACTGACAGCATTCCTTCTCCACTCTCACCTCCCGGTCTCCCCTCCTCTTAGCTTCTTTCTCTGTTCTTGTTTTTCCTCCTTGGCCTTTTTTTCCTGGCCCATTTTTTAGCCCTCACATTCCTAGCTCCGACAACCCCCTGGTTGACACCTGGATTTCAGAACTTGCCAGAACAACTTTGACAGGTGTCTGCATCTTTAGAGTGTCTACGAACTGCTCAGTCTCAGCAATGGTGAGGGGGAGCAGGGACAAAGAAAGCACTGCTACCACCGCCACCCCCAGTAACCCCAGCATCTTTACTTTGTGAGTCCCAGAACCTGGGCAAGTTTGAAAAATCCATTTTTTTAGAGAGAGAGAGAGAGAGCGCACATGCACAAGCAGGGGGGTGTGGGCAGCGGTGGAAGGAGAGTCCTAAGCAGCGTCCTAAGCAGCCTCCATGTGCTGCGTGGAGCCCCCAGCGCGGGGCTCAGTCCCACGAACCTGACATCCTGACCTGAGCGGAAATCAAGAGCTGGAAGCTTCACCGACTGAGCCACCCAGGCGCCCCCCAAAATTAACTCTTATTCGAAAATTCTATTTCTATTGGGCACTTCCAAGTCATTCTCTTAAGCCCCTACTACATTCTGATCTCCAGTCCATTCAAGCTCTGTGACACTCAAGCTTTGCATGTTGGGAATCTACTGCTTCCTGAATTTTACCCCGCAGGGCAAGGAGCTTTCTTCACAGAGCAGTGACTGGACTGGAAACATCTCGGAGCCCGCCAAGCTGATCGGTGAACCACCTCACCCACTGAGCTTTCAGACCGTCTTTTAGATTTCAGACCATCTGAGTGCTTAGATGGCGCGCAGGTAACTTTTAAGATGCCCTTTCTAGGAGGACACTGGCCACCACCCTCCCTCCATGTCTCCAGCGTCTGTAAACATCACAATTTCGAAACGACTTTCCAGATGCATTTCATGTTTCCCCGTCACTGTTAGTCTAGGCATGACCCAGGGCAATGTCCTTCTCCCACTTAGTAGGCCAAGGACATCCCCAGGGCCACCCCGCCAGCTCAGGGGTGGAGTTTCTGAAATGGAGAAGCTGCAAGTGCCCTCGTTCTACAGAGGTGGACACTAAGGCTTCAAAGAGGGAACATGCCCTGCCACTTGCAGGTGGCTCAGGGGCACAGAAATTCAGGTGTCCCATGCCCCACTCCTGCAGCCCCCCAGCCCCCTCCCTGCTCAGCCCCCTCCCCCCCACGCTTGGCCACTCTGTTCATCTGCAAAGCCAGGTGCCAGCCCAGGGAGGAACCACACTGTTTTGGAGAAACTGCCAGGGCCTGGCAAAGAAGGGGTGTGTGCATGCTGGCCAGTATGCTGGCCAGGGGGCTGGCGGGGCCCAGGCCGTGGGGCACATCTTGGACCCGGTAGGCTGGTCAGAAGTCATACAGAGGCGCGGGGTGGACACCACAGAGTGCGGAGCCAGCGGCCCAGTTGTGGGCAGAAACCCGGTACAGCAAATGGAATCTTCAAGCCCCCTGGGGCTCCGTCTACAGCAGCCCCTGGAGAACTCCTTTTCTGGAGCAAAGGGTCTCCTTGTAATGCAAATCACCAGCCCTTAATTGGTCTGCTTTGTAACTTGTGTGCCTTCAATTGCTTAAGGGGACCAGGTCCCTTTACCACTAATAGTACGTTTTTATGTTGTTTCCCACAAAGCTAGAAGGTGCCAACTTCAACTCGGACCTCGCTGCTGCTGCTGCTGCTGCTGCTGCTGCCACCGCTGCCTCCAGACCGGGAGGAGACCCGCTCGAGCCCCTGGGCAGACCCAGTCCCCGCCCGCCACCTCCCCTCCCCTGCCCAGGGCAGGTTTGTGCGGAGCACTTAATGGGGAAGCGGGGAGTGCAGGTGGCACTCGGTACCACCTGGAGCCGGCTCCGAGAGAGTGCCCGCATCCTCTGAGGCCTGCGAGGAATACCAATTGCATGGTTACCGGGCCCCCTCAGGAGCCCACAAGAGGAAATTAAAAGGCATACACACGCCTGGAATAAAGGGCCCTCTTCTTGCAGCTAATCACCGAAATTGGTCACTGGGTTGTCCCCTCCCCCCTCTGGTGAAAGACATGGTCTTTCTCATGTTCTGTTCCATCACTACTTCTCAGAAATGAGTTGAGGGGGCCAAGCTTCGCATGGGCTCCCCTCCCAGTGCCTTCCACCTCCAGCCCTCCCAGCAGGAGGGGCGGTGGTTAGCCCCATCCTAGGCCTGAGACAGATCAGTCCTGGCCCCTTGGCCACACAGGTGGGAGGAATGGCCCCGCATTTCAATGAATGCCTCCTGCAGGGCCCTTTGCAGGTCGCAAAACACCTCCACATCCCGCTCTGTGCCGCTTCGTACTGGCTCAGGCACACCTTGGCCCGCAGATCTCAGTAAAGTGGCCTGAAGTGACAGGGTAGTACTCCTCCGGGGTCTTTCGTCCTGGGGTCAGGGTGGGGACCCTCTGTGCTTTGGGGCCTGCTGCCTCTGGCTGGCATGTGCCTCTGGCCCCAATAGGACAATGAAAGAGTCCCCAAGGAGGAGTCTGGGCAGCCCCAAAGGCAGGAGCAGGAGCCCAAGACACCAGTGGCTCCCTGGAGGGGCCTTTCCTTCAGGGCCCCAGCAACACGCACTGGTACATGGCAGATGCCCTCTCAACACCTGCTGAAAACAGGGGAAGAGTCTCCCTCTCACCTGACTTCCAGGGCCGCTTTCCCGATGACTACTCGAGAGTCGAACAAGCTGTGGTCTTGCTTCCTGGCGTGGCTGTGGGCACTTGGCTCTGAGTGTCCTGTGGGGGACATGGCCTGTGACCTTGGGGTTGACAGGGAATCCTAATAGTCATACTATGGTGTGTAGAACGGTGGCCTCCAAAAGATACGCCTGCCTGGAACCTGTGAACATGAACTTATTTGAAAAAGGGTCTGTGTAGATGCAATGAAGTGAAGGATCTCCAGATGAGATGGTCTGGATTATCCAGGAGGCCCCTAAACCCAATGACAGGCGTTATAAGAGAGGGAAAGAAGGAGATTTAAAGCACACAGGGAAGAAGGGGCTGGAAAGCTGGGGGCAGAGATTGGGGGATGCAGCCACAAGCTAAGGGCCTTTGGGGGCCACCAGAAACCAAGAGGTGATGGGAGATTCTTCCTCGGAGCCTTCAGAGGGAGCAGGGCCCTGCAGACACCTTGATTTCTACTCCGGCCTCCAGAACTGGGAGAGAATCCATCCATGCATCCATCCACTCACTCATCCATCCATACATTTCTGCATAAATGAATACATTTCTGTTGTTTTGAGCCTCCAAGTTTGGGGTCATTTGTTAGGGCAGCCACAGGAAGCCAGTGTACGCTCCTCGGAGAGGCAGAGGGAAAGAGGAGGGAGAAGAAAGAACCGACCAGAAACCACCACCAGTCCCTAAGCTAACACTTCGGAGCATCAGCCGAGGGCAGATGGGACCCTTCCCTTGGCCCCGGGGTGCAGGGCCGGGGACCCTGGCGGGGGGGGGGGGGGGGGGCCCAGGCTATGGGACTGCACAGCCGCCTTAGGCCTGGAAGATCAGAGTGGCTCGGGGGCACTTGCTGGGCTGCTGATGGATTCAGGAAAGTGAAGAGGAATTTCCAACCCCAGAGGTGGCCCCGCGGAGATGTCCCCTGGCCAGCCCAGCCCAGCAACTCTGAGCCTCCGGGCTCCTCCCCAAACCCTGTGGAGCTGGATCCCAGGAAAGCAGGCGCCTCAGCACCCACTCCATGCACTGGTGGATCCGGCCCTGCAGTTATCTTACCTGGCACCTTTTTTTCCCTCTCTCCTGGGGTACATGTCTCAGCAATTGCCCGGAAACCTGGGCACTCCCAGATCTCTTTTCTCCCCACAGCCGGTCAACCACCAATCTTGTCAGCTCTCTGGCTAAATATTGTTCTTGCCCTGCTTGCTTCCCTGCCATGTGTCAGCTGCTCCAGCGGTCCAGGCCTCGGACCCCTCCCGGGGGTGGAGGATGAAACTGTTCCTGGCCCCGAGTCACCCCTGTGCACGTGAGCATGTCTCCTGTCATGACTCCCATGGGACGGAAAAGCCAAGCATGGCTAGGATGCAGAGTGGCATCACGCAGCTTGCGACCGGTTATGATAGCAGTTGGGAGGTGGAGGTGGGAGAGGGCGACAGTGTCTCCTGTGACTGGTAGATGAGGCCCTGGGCTAGTGGAGAGGCTGGTGGCACCTCAGGGCCCCGACCTTTGTGGGTGGGGGGTGCACCCCCAAGGGAATTTTCAGAGCCCGTGCCTTCTCACGCATAAATGCTGTGGCACTCGCCACTATCTGTGGCCACTTGGAATGTAGTTTTGCTGTCGCTTTATTTCTTCCTGAAAAACTCCAATCAGATTATTTGCATCTTAGCCGTCACAGCATCTTAAAATCCGGGACACAGACACACAATATTTTGGTGGTTCAGAGACTTGACTTTGGCTTTCTGTGCCGCGGGGGATGGGCTCTGCGATGTTCGTGTCTGTTCTGACCATTAGAACAGCCGATTATCTAAGCTTGCCATAGCCAAATACACCCACAGTTATTCTTCCAAAAAAAAAAAAATCCTTCTTATTGAAATCCTTGCAGGAAAAATGACTTTCTATTGCAACTGCAGAATTCTCTAGCCCCTAGCTCTTCACTGTGCTTCTATAATATCATGCTTGAGAGTGGGAAATTGGTAGCAGCTCTGCAGTCACATCAGAGCACAGTACGGGGGGGGGGGGCCCACATTATAGCCCCGGCCTCCTTTTATCATTATTATTTGCATGCCTCTTGCCTCACAAGACCAAGCTGTGAGTTTCTATTCTCGCCTCCCCCCTCGCACCCTGGATCCCTAGCCTGTAGTGTGCCTGGCACCCATAAAGGTTTTTGTATTGAGGGAGGGAATGAACGAGTTCATTGGGCACTGATGCTTAGAGCAGGGTAACGAGCAAGTAGAGGGCAGAGCCACGATGTGACCCCAGGGCTGATGTCGGAGTTCATGCTCTGTCCCCTCCCCACACTGTGGTGACAGTGAGATGGAGCCCTTGAGCTGATGCTCCCATGGGAGCAGGTGTGCAGAGGCTGGTGACAGGACCAGCAAGTCCCTGAGTGGGCGGGACACAAGGGGGCGGCTGATGACAGCTCCCTGAGGAGCTGTTCATCAGGAGAAGGAGGGCCTGTCAGGGGGGTTCTGGGCACAGAGTCTGGGGGTGCTGTTGAGTCAGGGTTTGGGTATGATGTCTAGCCAGGGCCTTGGAGTGGAGCTTACGTTCCAGCAGCCAGAGGAGCAGAGAGGAAGAGGATGGCTTTAGCTGAAACAAGGAGAAAGCAGGAGGGGAGCTTGGGGGAACTTCTGCACAGCCTTGGGCAGTCCGAGCAGTATCTACACTCGTCTCAGGTGTCAACAGATAGAACCCTAAGTCCCCGTGCCAAGACCACTTTGCCAAGACAAGGTGGGGGGTGCCTGAGAGATTCTGGACTGGGGGCATCCTGCAGAAAAGGGGCAGCAGGCGAGGCCAGGGCAGGAGTCAAGAGCTTTGGACTCCATCTGCTGTGCTTGATGACTCCGGACCCCTTCTATCCTACCTGGTTTTCCTACCTCTTCCCCTCCCTTGGAATTGGCTTACTTTCTTGCCGACTAAACAATGGAAGAAGCAACAAGATGCACCCATCCCCTTCAATTTTTTTCTGCAAAAATCCATTGCATATCTGACTGGGTGCGAGGTGTCAGGGACTGGAAGGCAAGGTCAGCCCCATCCCCCAGGGGTAGAGACTCCTAGTCAGGAGAACTGGCCACCCTGATATGGATCCTTGGACCCTTGGACCCTCAGGAAGGGACTAGGGCAGAGGGAATCCTTCTCAGCTCTGCAGGGCTAGGAAGGCTTCTAGAAAGTGCTGGGTTTGAGCTGAACCTGGACAGGTGGAACGAAAGCAAACAGGTGTGGAAAATATTTCAGGTGAGGAAGAAGTGAGCAGAGGTCTGGGGACAGAGGAGGCCGGGGTATGCTGGGGAAGAAGGGGACAGGTATGGTATGGATGTGCGTGAGGACGGGTGGGGGAGTGGGGAGAGGACAGCTAGAGAGGTAGGCTAGGTCCACCTGATGCTGAGGGCCAGACCGAGCAGCTCAGGAGTATCTCATGGGCACTAGGGAGCCATCAAAGGCTTATAAGGGCAAGAGGCAAGCTGGCCTTTGGGAAAACACCTGTGGTGGCTGAACGGAGGAATATATATATCCTTCATGAGACTCTTCTCTTCTCTTTTCTCTCTCTTTTGCTTTTCTTTATTTACTGACTTGACCAGGGAGGCTTTGTGGTTGGGAGAGAGAAATAAGCAACTCAGAGGAAATGCAGACTCCAATATCCACCACACTGGAATTCGTGTGTCCCATGTGGCAGGAGGACCTGCTCAAGCGTGACAGCAGTAGCAGCCAGCTCTGGGGAGCACTGGCCTCCAAGATGCTGTGTGCTCCCAAGACCCCTATGTTCATACTGTTGCGAATTGAGTGGTGGCACCCAAAAGATATATCCACCTGGAACCTGTGAGTGTGACCCGAAAAAGGTCTTTGCAGATGTAATCAAGGTAAGGACTTCAAGTTGAGCTCATCCTGGATTATCTGAGTGGGTCCTAAATCCAATGACAAGTGTCCTAAGAAGAGGAGCAATGCAGAGAAGAAGGAGATGGCCTGTGAAGATGGGGGGGAGGGGGGTTTCTGGGGAGCAGAGGCTGGAGGGACACAGCCATGAACCAAGGCACCACCAGAAGCTTGAGAACGACGTGCAGAAGGATCCTCTCCTTAGCACCTTCGCAGGGAGCACGAACCTGCTGCCACCCGGATTCCAGCCCAGGGGTACTTTCTCAAAGATTGCGTATGGTTCTCATCTGCCTCCCCCGGTAGACTGTGCACTCACCGAGGGCAGGGGCCATGTCTCTCTTGTGGCTTGGGGCCTAGCATTGGACACAGCCTGGGCACATCCTGGGCACTCAGGAAACGTTGGCCGGGCAAATGAACGGGGGCATTACGGCCGCGCGGTCACAGGGCCACGAGCACACGGAACACTGTCTGGCCAGGGCTGGACCCGCCTTGCATCTTTAGACGACGCCTGGCCCTTCTGTGTTCCTTGAGCGACAGATAATAAAAGCGTCGCTAGCTGTTACGTGGAGTCTGCAAAACGTTTTAATACTGGAGTTGAGGGAGGAATGGCAGACAAGGAAACGAGTCCCCGCCCTGGGATTCTTCCTTTCTACCCCAGCCTTTTCCAAGGCCACACTGGAAGACTCCCTTCAAGGCCAGCGCGGCTTCTAAGCCACCTGGCTCCTGACCAGCCACGCGTGGTCCAAGGCAGAGCACCGGGCCGGCAGCAGTGACCCTGGCCGCCCCTCAGGAAATGTCCAAGGAGTCGCCAGTCCCTTGTGGCCGCTTCCTCAGCCTCAGCGCCCCAGTGACGAGGCTGGTGTAGCATCTGTTGGCTGCGAAGAGCCTGGGCACACAGCTGCTCCCGGGAGGCAGGCACCTTTGCACGCTGCTTGGCCATTGCTCCTTTGCAGGTAACTGGTTCCAGGAGGGATTCTGGAGACAGGCTTTCGAGGGCTGCTCTGAGCCTTACAGGGCCCCTGGGGCCAGCATGCAGGCTAAAGAGAAATGGTTTAGACAACTTGCTTTCAATAATCTGGCAAGTGACTCTCCTTTCTTTATTCATTAGGGATGTTTGCACCTAAATAGCCTCTTTGTTTCCTGGGGATTTGGGTCCCCAGCCAAAGCAGGCATGGGGAAGTGACAGGGCCAGGGCTCAGAAGGGAGGGGAGATGCTTCTGCAAAGCCCCAAGATGCGCGGGGCTGGGCCCCAGAGCCTTCCTCTTCCGCCAGCGCCCTCTCTTACTTCCAAGGCACCTCCAAGAGCCTTAAGCTCTAGGCTGAGGTCCCAGAGGAGTTTCCTCGGGCCACCGAGGCCCAAAAGCAAGGATATGGAGTCGGGTGCTCTTAGATCACCTCCTGGCTTCTTGTCTGGCCAGCAGAGGGGCCTCAGAGATAGCCTGTCTGGACTCAGCAGCCTGCCAAGGAGGCCGGGATGCTCGGAAGAAAGGCAGCTCCCAGGGCAGGTGCACAAGGTTCCGCGGGGGAGAAGGCGGGCCTCGGGCTTGCGGGAGCTGGTTCTGCTCCGCCCCGTGGCTTTTATGGCCTGTGGCCTGTGGCCTCTGACCCCCTCGCCTGGCCCCTGGGTCCTCACCCAACTTGTTGGGGCCCAAAGGACCTCTCTTCAGGCAAACACTCTGTGAAACGAAGGCCAAAAGAAAAAAAGTGCCTCTCCTGGGCGTCGTGTTAAGGGAACCCTCGTGGAACCTCACGTCTTTGGGGCCAGTAAAACTCCCTGACCGGACCTCTGCAGGGAATTTAGTTCATTTTCTTATTTCAGCCTAACTCTCTCACCACGGATTTGCCAACTTGTCTGATGAGACCACAAAAGAAAAAAAAAGGGAGAAAACCTGCTCTACAGATTAGCTACATTTTCATTCAGTTTGTTTTATGAGCATGAAAGGTTGCAACATAAAGTATCTCGATTACCTGTATTAATGAGATGTTTTGGGTGGAAAGAAACACACCAGCAAATAAGCCACAGAGTATAATATAAAACTCAGCAGGCTTTGGTTTTCTGCCACCAAGCTATTCAAAAAAATAATAATAATTAAAACGCAAACAGTAAACTGATTCTATGCATAAATTAGAGCTATCACAGGCAAATGTTTGCTTTTAGATTATGATGTATGTAGATTTTGCCTTAAACTCTGGGCTCCACGTGTTAATTGAGCTACTCAGGCGCGGTGGCTGGGCCCGGGTGGGGGCTTCCTCCCTTCCAGCGCCAGTGTACGCCCCGGGGTGGGCAGGACTCAGGGTGCCAGGAATGCAAGGTGCTTGGCAAACGAGACCATCAGAGCTGTCAGACCCCCCAGAAAACCACTCCCTGGGCCAGGAATTGAAATGCACATCGCTGGGTGCCATGAGCCAGACAAAAAGACCTCGTGGGAGGGGGCTGCCGGGTTTCAGGAGCTTCTCTCCTGTTAAGTTCTGAGATGCCCACGAACTAGTCTTGCTCTAGGAAGAACTCAGTTATGTCTACACACTCCTTAAACTGTCTCCCGTTAGCAAGCCGCACAGACAGCAGCCAGTGCTCCCCAAACAACAAGTGGGTCACAGCAGATTGTTACAGTGCTTATGGATAAGCATCCCAAAACATCACCATTATAGCAGACCAAACACCGGGGCGTCTGAGACCCAAACAGCTCTGGGTGGAAAAGTCTTCGTATTATGCATTTTCTCAGCCTGCTTCAAAATCGAGGGTCTGAGGTGTGGCAGGGGCCCTGAGCCTGGGCTGTGCTGGAGGCAGGATTCTGACCCCTCAGTGGCCTCAGTGCCATCTGTCAGCCCCTCTGGGGAGGCAGTGGTAGGAGCAGGGCAGATTCAGCTGGCCCAGGGCACTTGGCACCTGCTCAGAGGCGGGGCACGGGGCTGGCCGCAGACACTTGCAGGGATGGGGCGAGGGGAGAGGGGGCTTCGAGGCCTGGGAATGCCACCTTCTTACACGGAAGGAAGGAACCCTGGCCTTGACTTTGGCTCCAGCTTATTCTACCCTTTGCTTATATCGATTGTCACTGTGACTGGCCAACCCCCTCCACCCCACCCCCCGCCAGCTGAGGGGGTGGGGGAGTGGTGCCACCCAGAGCCCCCAGCAGCTCCTCTCAGGGCACTCCACTCAGGGCCCCACTGTCCACAGCCTCCCACCCTGGCAGTCTTGGAGAGGTCTGTAACTACTGATTATTTCTTACTTTCAAGGCTGGAAATATACCAACTCTTTGTATCCAGAGATTCATGGCTGTCCCTGGAGGGTTAAAATATAAATAGCAGTTTCCAAGCACACTAATAAATAGATGAAGCTGGTCAAACAATTTCTCAGATGGCCTCCCAGGCCCTCAGCAGACCCTCTGCCTGCCTCCATGGTTAATGTGCTCACCAGTTTCTCTGGGCACGCTCCCATTTTGCCGAGGCCAGAGAGAGCCCGGTGAAGTGGGCTAAAAATAATATGAACAAGAGGCAGAAAACAAGCAAAGGACACTGCCCAGGAACCGACCCTCAGCCCCAGGAGCCCATGCTGGGTGGGCTAGAGGAGCTCTGAACTAGCACTGCCCTGGGTGGGGAGAGGATGAGCTGGGGATGACACTCTATCAGCCCCACAGTGGGAGGGAGCGCTCTGTCCCGGGAGTGGTGACAGGCCTGGAGGGGTGGCTCAGGGGGACTGGCATGCCTGGAGCCTGGAGCCCTGAGCCTGCCGGTCCCTCAGAGCCCGGGGGAGGGATAGGCAGGGCCCTTCAGGTCAGCCAGGTCCCCTGGCCAAGCCGCTGACAGGTGGGGAGACCAGGCCCCCAGGGGGCAGGGGCTGTGGCCAAGGCGACAGGCAAGTCGGGGCCAGCCCGGGTCCCTGTGTCCTTGGCCAGGGCTCTCTACAGGGTCTCCCCAGGCACCTGTGGTCCTAGAGTACCCAGAAGCCCCATCCGAGACCCCCAGGAGCAACCGTCCAAGGCTGGGGCCGCTGGGAGATTCTCTCATCAGGGACTCGGTTGGCCTGGTCTGCTGACCCGGGGCACCTGCTGAAGATGGCATGTGTCGAGCACATGGCCCTCCAGAGTGCAGGACACGTCTCCGAAGTAGCTACCCCCGTCCTGAGTTGGCCCTGGTGCTGGCTGAGGGGGCTTCTTCTAGTGGGTGCCCAGGAAAGCCGGGGTGCCCTCCCACCTCCCTTCTTTCCCTGCCCCTTGCCTCCCTCCCCCTTGCCCCTTTCCCTCCCAGGCTGTCGGGGGGGGGGTTTAGGGACAGGGCTTCAGCCCCCGGGCCCCATCCTTACCGAGCCCTCCCCTGGGCCTCCTCGGACGGCCAGCTGGTGCCACGGGGCAGAGGGCCGGCCCTGGAGAGTGAGACCTCCACAGGACAAGCCTGGGGATGAAGGCCCGGGGAAGGGGTGGGGGGCAGGGAGAGGCCAGCCCGGCACGGGGCCCCGGCCCTGGGTCCCACTTAGGGCAGGTAGCGAGGCCCCGCAGGACCCCAGCCCCAGGCCAGCGCGGGGGCCTGAAGGCCCAGACGGGGGCTGCGGGGCTCCACAGGGGTTTGCTTGAACCCCAAACCCCCTGAGGGACCTGGTGGCCGAGGCAACCAAGGAGGAGGTGGAGGGTGGGTGAGGGGTCTTCGCCCCTGGGCTCCCAGCAGGGCTCCCCACCCGCCTGTCCCTCAGCCCAGAGTTGCATGTCCAACAGTCTGCTGGACATGTCCACCTGGATATTCCTTAAACTTCTCCAACAGCCTATGACCAAACTTGAGCTTCCACACCTTTCCTCATACACATGCATGCACACACACACACACACAGATACGACTGAGGAAATGCCTGAAGGGAGTTCCTCGGTCTCTGGAGCCTTCCTAATTCCTCCCCTGGCCCGTCCTCCAGAACAACATATGGGCTCCTCGATCTTTGGTTCCATGGATAGATCTTACCCTGTTCCTTTGGGCCGGCCACACCTCTGCTTCCCACCTAGCAATGGTGCCACAGGTAGCAGGTGCCAAGGCTGAACTCCTCTCAGGGCTTGGCCTCCTCCATCCCCCATCCACGCACTCACCTCATATCCCCCTGTACTGATGGGAAGCCTTTACTTTCAACCTTAAACACATTGAGTGGCTTTGTTGGGCCTCCCCAGGATGGGTGTCCACCTTGGACCATGCAGTGCTCACACTTTTTAGGTACCGAACTTGAGTTAGACCACGGAAGTAAGCAACTAGAGCTTGTGTGAGGTGTGTACTGATTTTGTTTCTCATGACTAGTTCTGGAGATTTCCCAGTAAGCAGTTGTTTTACTGGTTGCAGCCCTTCTCTCTAAGCTGGTTTCTTTGTGCAGGCATAGCTTCCATGTCAGGAGTGACACATGTGCCTCTCACAGGCCCCAGCTGCACTGGCCCAGAGGGGACAGCCCAGCTGAGCCTTCTGGAATAGGGGCTTCCCTCTAAGCTGCCTGTGGGATCGACTTCCATGAGAACGGAGATGTCTTTATGACAACAGTGACCCTGTGTTCCACTGGACTACGGCTCTACCTTTCCTGTCTGATTTCTTGGAAGCTAGGTTTGGAAGGATCTGGATCTTTGATTTCCTCATGGCCTATGGGACCCATCCTCTTCATGATGTATAAAGAAATGATCAGAAACCAAACTGCAGCCCCTTGCCTGTGAAAAGGCTGCTGCTGTGCATTCCTAAAAGAGTTGCTGACATCTAGAAGCAAACAAGTCTGCTGAGAGACAATTAGGCTGATGCAGGCTCTCTGGATTTCCATTCCATTTCTTCTAACTGCCCCAGTGCCAGCTGAACTGCCAGCTCTGGGAGGTGAAATTGAGCCCTAGGATTTCCCCAGATATCTGGAATGAAGTTTTCCCTTCTTTAATTAGAGTCCCAGAATGTCAAGCCTGCAGGGGCCCTTGGGGATCAGCTGGCCTGTCCCCATCACGGGCCTGACAGCCAGACTGGGAGGCCCAGCTTGGGGCCCACCCCTGCCTCCTCGCCTGCCAGGGCCCTTCCTATTATGGCTTCTGCTACTAGTTGTTTCTTCTGTGTTGGTCTTTGCTTGCACACACAGTAGGTGCTCGGTAGGTACTTGGGAGAGGGAATCAGAGCTCTTCTGCGGTCTCCCAGGCTGCAAGTCTTGGGCCCACTGGGCATGCAGCTTCTTCAGTAAGTGGATATCAACTTTCTTTCTCTAGACCCCAACACATGCAGGAGAGCACCCGGCACGTCCTCCTGCTGCTTCGGCCCCAGCCGTATTTGGCACCATTCTCCTGGTGTGCCACATTCCTTTCTCTGTGTAGGACCACTCTGTTCCCTGAGTATGGCAGGCCATTTCCAGCTCCTGGGCCATCGCTCCTGCTAACCCCTCAGGCCAAGGTGCCTGTCAGTTCTGCTTGTCTGCCAAGACCCTTTTCATTTTTCATGGCCCATCTCCGGGATTCCCTTTTCTGTGAAGCATTTCCAAAGAGACCTCCATCACATTTCTCCCTCCTTCCCCCACAATATACTCATTCATTCAACATAAATCTTAATGGGCACCCACCGAGTGGCAGGCAGTGGGCTATAGCAGTGAACAAGGCCAATAAAGGTCTCTTCTCTCATGGAGCTGACGCTCTAGTGGCCAAGAGAGGCAATAAAAGAAAGAAGAACATGAGGTAGATTTGTAGAGGTGGAATTAACTTCTCCTGCACACCCTGGCTCTTCTGACCTCCACATTGCCCTTATTTTCTTCTGCCCTGTGTTGTGGTTACTTTGTTTATTCTTCTGTCTCTCATTAGGAATCAGCTCTTTGACAGTAGTGGCCAAGGCCTGGTATGTTCTGCAGCCCTCTTGGCATCAGGCATACAGCAAGCACTCAAGAAACACTTGTGAAATGAGCAAGTAAATGAATGCGTGAGCAAGTGAATGGATGAGAGTATGTGTGTGTGTGTGTGTGTGTGTGAGTAAACGGATGAGTGAACAAGTAGATGAGTGAATGGATGAGTGAGTGAGAGGATGAATGAGTGAATGTGTGAATGAATAGATGAGTGAGTGACTGGATGAATGAATGAATGAATGAATGGGTAAGTGAGTGGAGGAGTGAATGAGTGAATATGAATGAGTGAGAGGATGAATGAATGAGTGAATGTGTGAGTGAATATTAGTGAGTGATCAGATGAATGAATCAGTGAGTGAATGAATGGATAACTGTGTAGATGAGTGAGTGAGGGGATGAGTAAATATGTGTGTGGACGAATGGATGAGTGAGGGGACGAGTGAATGAATGACAGGGAGGGGTATCTAGGCTCAGGACACTTGCAGCTTTAGCTTTTCTGAAACAAGGCTTCTACCCTTGCAAGCTAGGTGGCTTGAGCGTAGGATTCCCAAGGCCCCGGAGAAGAGAATACCTCTCAGGCCAGGGAAGAAAGGAGAAATTCAGGATAACAACTTCGTGTCCCGTGCCACGGTTTGGCTTCATTGGGCTGGGGACTCTGGCTGGCTTTCAGGGGAAGACATTTCCAGGGGCTTAGCCTTACTGATCCGGCCCCTCACACCAAAGACTTGCTCCCCCGGCACCTCTGATTTCACCACAAGTATCAGCAGTATTTAGGATGAGAGGCTTTTACATTGTCATATAGAAAAAGAAAAAGTAAACACCAATTCCTCCCATAACCCAATTCTTTGTTAAATATATGCTGGAATTAGTTGGTTCTTATATTGCCAAATCCCTTTTAATTACTTGCCAACGCTTTTCATATCATTGTTAACCAAGTGGCTTTTATCTTAAATCTTAATTTTATTTGATGTTTAAGGGATTAAGGGAATGGTTTTATGACCTAAAATGTGAATGGTCTCTTTCTAAAAATCTAATCGGTGGTGTAATTGAGTTGCAAACAGTATTTTAGTCTTCTTACAGTATATATAATCTGCTGTGGGACTTTATTTTCTCAAGAGACTTGATTTATCTGCTCTTTATACACATCCAGTCTCTGTAAATATGCTTTTGGCTTTTCAGTAACACTATGAGACCTGAAAGCATTGGCACATATCAGCAGGGGTAGGAGATGGCAAGGAAGGTTGCCATGCATTTAAACAGACTAGGCCAACAGAAAAAAAGAACATTTCAGGCATTTACCAAGTATTCAATATACCTTTTATTTTTTTAAAGATATTTTTTAATTTTTGACATTTTTAATTTAAATTCAATTTAATTAACAGGTAGTGTATTATTAGTTTCAGAGGTAGTTTAGTGATTCATCAGTTGCAGATAACACCCAGTGCTCATCACATCCCGTGCCTTCCTTAGTGCCCATCACTCAGTTACCCAGTTAGAGGTGGAATTAACTCCCACCCACCTCCCACCCACCTCCCCTCCAGCCACCCTCAGTTTGTTCCCTAGAGTTAAGAGTCTCTTATGGTTTGCCTCCCTCCTTGTAGGTAATCTCTACCCCCAACGTGGGACTGGAACTCAGAACCCCGAGATCTAGAGTCACAGGCTCTACCGACTGAGCCAGCCCAAGTGCCCCTCAATATTAGATATGTTTTGTAGTGTTCCATGAATTAGCCTAGGGCTAACTGAGTGGTTGTTGTCGTTGTTTAAATTAGTTTCTCCTTCGAACTAGGGGTGGTGGAAGGGGAGGAAGGCGGGGGGTGGGGGTGACTGGGTGACGGGCACTGAGGGGGGCACTTGACGGGGTGAGCACTGGGTGTTATTCTGTATGTTGGCAAATTGAACACCAATAAAAAATAAATTTATTATTAAAAAATTAGTTTCTCCTTTAGTTTTGGTCACTATTTTTATTGTTACTCTTCTTTTAACCTGGGTGACCTTTGCCATCGGGAATGCAGTTGCTTACTTATCAAATGGTGTTTTAGGATGTCCTTATGTTCCAACTGAGTTCAGAATGCAAAGTGACTCGACCACCCAAGGGGGCCTGAATATGACTCAAAGTCTCCCTTCAACCTCCAAAGCCCAAAGCCACGAGTGACTGTGGTGAATTTGTCAGTGCTCAACAGTCTGGCTCATGAGGTCTGTGCACAGTCAGGACCACTAGGGCTCTCTGGAAAACCAACTGAACTTTCAGGAGTGAAGAGCAGAAAACAACCCCCCACCCCCCGACTACCTTATGGGCCTCTTTCACAAACCAGAATCAGCTCTCAGTTTCTAGGCTAGAAAGCTTAGCATCATCTTCTCAATGCCTCTTGAACACATCCTTCCCTTTCTGTTTCCACTCCTCCATCTAGGCCCCTGTGATCTCAGTCTTGAACATTCCAATAACCCCCGTGTTCTTTTCTCAGTCTCATGCCCCCATGCTGAGACCTGACTTGACTCTCCATCCTCCTAAGAATCTCTTCTGCTCCCTGACATGCTAAGGAACCCTTTGCCTCCTGTGCCAACTCCAGGCTTTTCCAATTGATTTTCTAGATCCTTACTAACGTGGCTACGCCCAACCTTTAGTCTTCGAATCCCTAATGAACGCAGCCTGGGTCCGTTGAGAAACATCTGTATTCTGTGGTTTTGGTACATAGACTGGTGGGATAGAAGAGTGAGCCAGAAGGCAGCCCCATGCACAGATAAAGTCTGATTTATGACAGAAGAGACAGTGCACAGGAGTGGGGAGGGAATCGTCTTCATGGTCAATTGTACAGAGACAACTGGGTGTCCATATGGATAAAAAATGAAATAGGGCCCCTACTTCCCATCACACACAAAAATCAAGACCAGGTGGATTGAGGACTTAAATGTGAAAGGCAAACCTGTAAAGCTTCCAGAAAATCATAAAGGAGAACATCTTCATGACCTAAGGGTAAGGAAAGATTTCTTAAACATGGTGTGAGAAACACGAAGCATAAGGGAATGGTGGACAAGCTAGACTACATGAAAATGAGAGGAGAAAAGTGAGAGTCATAGAAACAGAAATGGAGAGCACAAAAGTGGTTCCCAGGGGCTGGGGGTGGGGGAAAATGAAGAGAGGTTGGTAAAAGGGTACAAACTTCCAGTTTTAAGATGAATAAGGTCTGAGAATCTCATGTAAAACACGGTGACAGTAGTTGATAACACTGGATGGTATAACTGAATTTTGCCAGGTGAGGAGAAATCCAGTGTTTACATCCCCCCCCCAAAAAAAATAGGTCAATATGTAAGGTGATGCATGTGTTACTTAACTCAGTTGTGGGAATCCTTTGACAACGTCTAAGTATGTCACATCAACACACTGTACACTTCAAATACATTACAACTTTATTTGTTAACTATACCTCAATAAAATTGGGAGGAAAAAGTATCCCCATTAGACTGGCCGTTCCATGGGCAGTGGAGCCAAGTGGAACTCTGGGTGCTAGCTTAGGGCACATCTCAGGGCAAAGACACCCAGGGGAATCATAGTTGATGAAATTAGGAAGACTCTCTCAAGAAGTGCTTCCCTTCATCTGCTTGACAGGAGAGATCTGTTGACCCCAGAGCCACTGTGTCATCCAAAGCACAAGAGTTGTATCTGAAGGGGCAGCCATTCAAAGCTCAGGTTGGGGTGTGTGTAGTTCCCAAGACTTGGACACTACCTCTGGGAGCCCTGCCAGGAATATAGGTTGGCACTGACTGGCCACAGGGCAGTTGCCCCCCACAATTCTGGTTACCTACCACTTTGGGCCTCCTGTGGGCATTTTTTGCTGGCCTTCATCTTTGTCGTCAACACCATTTACCACTCAATCCACTCTCCTTTTAGGGTGTTGTCTTCTAGCTTATTTTACTTTAAATTTTTTTCTACCTTTTAATTTTTTCTCCTTTTATTTTATTTATTTATTTTAAACTCTATGCAGGGCTTGAACTCATGACCCCAAGATCAAGAGTTGCATGCTCTACCAACTGAGCTAGCCAGGAACACCTCTGCCTTTATATTTTTAACTTGTTTTGACAAAGGGTAGGAAATGTTAGCATGAAGGAAGCAACTTTGAAGGGACTTTCTTGTCCAGGGAGGCAGGAGGCCCTTGGTGGAATGTCCATTTTGATGTCAGAGCACCCCTTGACCACTAAGTCATTCTGCTGGTCTGTATTTTGAGCTGCATACATTGGACAATTGTCTGCTAGTAGCCCAAGGAAATTGCTAGATGGTGCTAACACCTAATGACTACAGTCATCTAGCAAGGGTTTTATTAGGGGGCACATTAATGACATCTGGCCACAGCAATGAGGGGAAAGCAGTGAGTTAGAAGGCCAGCTCCAAAGGGGCTTCCTAGGCTTGCCCCTCACCTGAAACCTTGGGAGAGTGACCCCTGATAGGGTTATAGGAATCCTTGGACAGAAACCAGGCCCCAGGAACACCCTTCACTATGCAGTCATGACCTGTTCAGGCAAGGATTCCCCCAAGAACTCCCACCTCTTCTGAGGCCATGTAAGAAGCTGTCTGCAGCTGGTATTCTTCAGATAGTGGTAACAAGCACCTTAGGAGTCACTGTAAGTGCCTTACCTCCAACACACACACACACACACACACACACACACACACACACACACACACAAGTGCTCCATGCAGTAGGAGCTGGCTGAGGAGAGGACCGCCTCCTACAGTCCCCCAGTTTCCTTACTCCATATGTCTGTCCAATTGCAACCTAGAAGGCTGACTTACTTACCTGGTATCCCACATGACCACACATCATGATCAGAAAGTAGAGAATGGAGACTTGAACTCAGATCCTATCTTTCGCGTAAGTGAGTGCCGCTGGCCTGTGCAACTACAGACATTCTGTTCTGGAACATATCTTGCTGTAATTTGAACTGAGGCCAAGTTTTAAAGAGATGAGCATGACAGCCGGTGGCAATGTGGAATGGGATGCAGAGGGCACAAGAGATGGGCTGTGCTAATAAGTATTGTTTCAGTAACATTGGTTTGTTATGGAAAGAAAGTTGCCATCATTTCTCTAGGAGACACTGTTTTAAGAAGGCCATTTTGTGAACTGCCTCACTCCCCTGTTGATGATCTCTTGTGAGGCCTCACTACCAGGGTCTGCAAGACACTCTTCTTATCAGGACAACCTTTATCTTCTGTAGCACAATATATGGAATGCTCATATTTGACCAATTAGTGGATACCACTCAACATAGTGTGCATCATTCTGGCAGGTTTTTCCCTTTCTAAATGAAGTTGTCAGAAGGTTATAAGAACAGCCAGGCCCATGGTTGGGGCATAAAGACTTAGAACTTTTATGTTCCCATCTGGAAAAGGATGAACAGTGTTGAGTGGGGGGATGTCCCTCCTGAGAACCTGGGATGAATTTCCATTCCAGTGGAGGGAAGGATGTGAGGAGGAAATCAGGACCACTTTCCTTGTGAGTGAGGGGCAGAGAGACATTCTTTCTATGGAGGGCTGAGATCAGGAAAGGGGATGAGTGGGTAGATTAACTCACAAAGCCCAAGACAGTTACCAAGAGGCTTAAAGTATTCAGAAATAGTCCCCAGATATGCAGAGGCAGAACATGGAGGCATTCCACAGGCCTGAGGCCTAGTGGGGTCACCAGGTGGTAGAAATAGGGTGGAGGAGTTAGCTGGCTGAGACTGTGAATCCCAGGAGCAAAGAGTTTGTCCAGAGCAGCATGAATTACAGCTCAGTAGAGAGACCTGTGGCCTCTGGGCCCAATGTACCTTGCATCTCGGAGCCAAGAGAACAAAATGTGCCCAAGATAGAGAGTCAGGGTTGTTCCACCTTTCCTGCTAGAACGCAAGTCTGCTGTGACATGAGGAGGTGTGAGCAGTTTGAGCAGCATCAGGATCAAACCCTTGGCATGGCCTCTGGCCGGGTACCAGTGTGGTTTCTCTACAGGACTCCCTGGGCAGCAGATATCAACAAATGGGAATGAATTCTGGAGAAAAAGAAGGTGGTGATAAGTAGACGTTTGTGAACACTTTAACAAAAGCTCTTTTGGGAATTTCCAGAAATACTCAAGGGTTGTATTAGTGAATTTAGGATACTGTAACAAATTTGCACAGACTAGGTGGCTTAAATAATAAATATTTCTCATAGTTCTAGAGATGGGAAATCCAAGATCAAGGTGTTGGCAGATTTGCTTCCTGTTGAGGGCCCTTTTCTTAGCTCGCAGATAGCTACCATCTTGCTGCGTCCTTACATGGTGAAGAGAGGGAAAAGGTTCTGGTCCCTCCCACTTCCTTTAAGGGTACTAGTTACATCACACAGCTCTACCCCCATGACCTCGTCTAAATCTAATTACTTCCCAACGGAGGCACCTCCAAATATCCTCATACTGGGAGGTAGGGCTTAAACATATGATTTTGGGGGACACAAATATTCAGTCCCTCACAGGGAGTGAGGCAGAAACCTAAGTGAACACATAGGAGCAAGAACTGTGTGTCTGGCTTATTAACATTCTTGGGACCCTGTATCTATAGGCAGATGAGGCCCTGAACCCACAGATTACAAGGTGATGTGAAGTCCCTGAGGGGGGAAACATTAAGAGTGCAAGGCTGTCATTGCCCCCCCCCCCCACATCAGGCCCTGGAACAAACACACAGCCAGTCTCAGGATGTTGGAGTTTCCTAGATTTCTAGCTCCTGCTGTTTCTTGCACTACATAGTTAAAAACAATGGCTTTGTTTCATGCCAGTCAAATGGAACCAGTGCTTCAGTGCCCAGAACCCCTTCCTGGTACAGGTCTTGGTCAGTGGGGACCACATGTGAATCGAATGACTTTTGGAAAACATAAGTGAAGTAGAAGCCAGTGCTGTGGCAGCTTGCACACAGAGTCCTGATCCGGTGGTTCCTCTTGTTGACAGGGGTGGGTCCTAATCCCATAGCTGTCTCAGCTCCTTCCAGCCTCCCTCCTATAGCAGGGTCAAGTGTGTGGCAGCTCTAGGTGAGGGGCACCAGTTTCCTTTGCCGGTCGCCCATGGTACCCAGGCTGGATGTGGTCAGAGAGATAGAAGTACCTGTTTGCTCTTGTTTTTGCCCTTGCCCCATTTTCCCTCCTGATTTTGGCCTGGGTGACTCCAAACTCAATACCTGATGCTTAGAGCCCTCCACCAGCCCCCCTCCTGGGCAGCAGATCCCATCCTCTGGTAAACCAGTCATTCTATATCCCCTTGGCCATGCTGCTTTAACTCAATCAACCTTGACTGGTGTGGAGACATCCCAAAAGAAAGAGAGTTTAGAGGCCAGGAGAGTGGATGATGGGCAGGAAGAAACATACAAAAATACAGCATCCTCTAAACAGTAAAATTACTTTGCATTTGTGACTGCTACCCAAAAGTGAATATAGTCTTTTTGGTGACTTAAAAATTTTTTTAAGTAATCCATACATCCAATGTGGGGCTTGAACTCAACCCTGAGATCAAGAGTTGCATGCTCCATTGAACCGAGCCAGTCAGGAGTGCTTGTTGACTTTTTTCTTCAGCTTTGTTGAGGTATAATTGGCAAATAATTGTTTATACTTAAGGTGCACAACTTGATGTTTTGATACATATATACATTGTAAAATGATTACTGATACTGTATTGTGTACTTGAAGGCCCTCTAAAAAGTCCAACCCACAGTAAAAACAACTTTTGTTCCTCTAAGATGTGCTTAGGATTTTTTTTAGGATATCTTGAGCTTCCTTGGTAGCGTCAGATCTTAGAGTCCTAGGTGGCTATTGCCACACAGCCCAACAGCCAGCTTGGAACACATGGGCTCAGGTCAGGACACCATTTGTTGATTCTCATGCTTTTCTGTTCTTCTTCATTATAAGACCTTAACCATGTCATGTCCCAAATTTTGGGCCTCAATTTCCCCATGTGCACAATGGCTTATTTGGATACACTGATAACTTCAAACATTTTTACTTTAAAATTTTTTTTTTATCTTAAAGATTTCTTAAGTAATCTGTACACCATGTAAGGCTGGAATTCATGACCCTGAGATCAAGAGTTGCATGCTCTACCAACTGAGCCAGCCAGGCGCTCCTCAAGCATTTTTATAGTAAGAAATATATTTTGCATCAACACCCAATACAAATACACATACAAATCAGTATAAAGTGTAACAAAAGTTTCATGAATCAATACTTATCATTACTATTTAAGATTTATGTCCTTCTAAAATTCATATGTTGAGGGGCACCTGGGTGGCTCAGTCAGTTAAACATCTACCTTCAGCTTAGATCATGATCCCGAGTCCTGGGATTGAGCCCCACATCAGGCTCCCTGATTAGCGGGGAACCTGCTTCGCTCTCCACTCTGCCCTTCTCTCTGCTTGTGCTTGCTCTCTCTCTGCCCAATAAATAACTAAATCTTAAAAAAAATAAAATTCAGGGGATCCCTGGGTGGCGCAGCGGTTTGGCGCCTGCCTTTGGCCCAGGGCGCGGTCCTGGAGACCCGGGATCGAATCCCACGTCGGGCTCCCGGTGCATGGAGCCTGCTTCTCCCTCTGCCTGTGTCTCTGCCTCTCTCTCTCTCTCACTGTGTGCCTATCATAAATAAATAAAAGTTTAAAAAAAAAAATTCATACGTTGAAACCTAACTAACTCCCAAGGTGATCGTATCAAAAGGTGGGGCCTTTGGGAGGTGATTAGGTTATGAAGGTGGAGCCCTCATGAATGGGACTGGTGTCCTTATCAAAGAGACCCCTGGGAGTTCCCTGGCCTCTCTGTCATATGAGGACACAGCGAAAAGATGGCCGTCTATGAATCAGGAAGTGGACTCTACCAGACACCAAATCTGTTGGGGCTTTGATCTTAGACTTCACAGCCTCCAGAACTGGAAGGAGGAAATGTTTGTTGTTTAAGCCTCTCGGTCTACCATATTGTTTTTTTTTTTTCTACCATATTGTTACAGCAGTCCGAACAGATCAAGAAATTGGTGCTGAGAAGTGAGGTGCTGCTGTAACAAAGGTCTAAACATGTGAGAGCAGCTCTGGGTAGAGACTGGAGCCTCCATTGCTGTGAGTGGGCCTTTAAAGAGAGCTCAAAAAGGAAAGACGGGTGCTAGACAGAATGCCTCAGTCTTCTGGATGGAAAAGGTCACTCTGATGAGCTCTCACATGGAAATGAGGACATGTTATTGGCAATTAAAGGAGAGACAATCCTTGTGATACAGTGGCAAAGAATGTGGCTGAACTGTGTTCACGTTCTAGTGTTTTCTGGAACACCAAACTTGCAAGTAATGAAATCGGATATTAACTGAAGAGATTTCTAGCAATGTGTTGAAGGTGAGGCATGGCTCCTCCTGATGGTTTATAGTGGAATGTGAGAAGAGAGAAGTGACTTAAATATGTGATTGTTCAGCCAAAAGGAAGCAGAACCCAGAGTGGACTGAGAAAAATCTCAGTCTCCTTATACTGGGAAAAATGAGAACCCTACGGGTATGGCCAAGCAACATTTTGGTATGGGGTTTAGCATGGATGTAATCAACAAAGGCCAGGCACAGAGGTGGGGTGACACCAGCAGAAACACTGCCAGCTGGGACTAAAGGGGACAGAGGAAGTGAGGTCAAAATGAAGGAAGAATGTTGGACTTCTTAGACCTCATAGGACTGGACCATAATACTATTCAGCTGCAAACACTCATTATTCTTCCCAAAGGCTCGAGGTGCCTGCACCAGGCCACAATTGCCACCCTCTAGGTCTCAAAGGACAGGGCGGCCACATGGAGCCATGGGCTTGGGAGTCGGGAGAGCCTCAGAGCACCAACAGAGAGCCACCATTGGCTATCCCAAGGAGCTGGAGAGTACTGTCACCAGCCCAGTGGGCCTGAAAGAGCATCAAGCCATAGGGGAACATTCTAGAGCCTTAAGATTTAATGTTGCCCTGTTGGTTTGACACTTACTGGGGACCCATTTACCCCTTCCTTCTTTCCTATTTCTTCCTTTCGGAAAGGGACCATCTATCCTATGCTTGTCCCACCACTGTAACTTGTTTGCTTTTGTGGGTTCACAGCTAGAGAGGAATCGGCCTCAGTATGAACCAGACCTTGGGTCTAGCTGATAGGTTATCTAGAGGAAGTGTAGATGAGCCTTTGGCCTCATACTTTGTAGCTGATGCCAGAACCAGTTAAAACTTCTGAGGGCTGTTGGGTGGGATGAGTGTATTTTGCATGTGAGAAGGACATGAATTTGGGGAGCCAGGGGCAGGATGCTTAGACTGAGTGTGCCCCCCATCCCCTGAATTCATATGTTGAAAAACTAACCCAGCCTTGGGGAGGCGATGAGGTCATGAGGGTAGAGCCCTCATGAACGGGATTGGTACCCTCATAAAAGACACCCAGAGAGCTGCCTCAACCTTTCTGCCATGTGAGGACACATCGAGAAGATGGCCATCTGCGAACCTTACCAGACACCAAATCCATGGGTGCCTTGATCTTAGAAGTCCCAGCTTCCAGAATTGTGAGACATAAATGTTTGTTGTTGAAGTCACCCAGTGTATAGTTCTTATCTGTTATAACAGCCCCAAAGGACAAAGACAACACACTTGAATCTTTTCTATTATTTTCTTTTCATTCTGTTTCATGTTTCCAAATATGCTGGTCGAGGCTTGCAAACTTGATTTTAAGACAACCACAGGGGATCCCTGGGTGGCGCAGCGGTTTGGCGCCTGCCTTTGGCCCAGGGCGCGATCCTGGAGACCCGGGATCGAATCCCACATCAGGCTCCCGGTGCATGGAGCCTGCTTCTCCCTCTGCCTGTGTCTCTGCCTCTCTCTCTCTCTCTCTGACTATCATAAATAAATAAATAAAAAAAAAATAAGACAACCACAGGTGGGTCACGAGTTGCAGCTTGAACAACGAACTCTAGAGGCTTCTAGTGCATTCAGCCAGCCCCCAAGCTCTAGGACACCTCGGTGGGTGGGGGTGGGGGGTGGTTTAGAGGCCCGTGCTGGTAACCTACCTCCAAGTGGCTTCCTCTGAGTGTAGATGCTTGGAGGGGGCTGTGTTTTCCCCTCCTCTGGAAAGGCAAAGATACTCACTCCCCGCTCCCCACCTCCACAGGAGGAAAGAGCCTGAGACCCTGAAGATAGGCCCCTGTGGCTGGTCCTATCTGCCACTGTACCTGGAGCTTCAGAGCCCAGGAAACCAAAACTACCCAGGGAGGGCACTGACAGTGCTCACTTTTGACCATTGCTCACAACTGCTGTGACAAGGCAGACACTGGCACCAATGGGGCATGAACTGGGCCAAGGGGCCCTGGGGACAGAGCATCACTCTGACCTAGTTGAAGGACCAGGCACTGGGTTGAGGAGTTCAAGGTACTTCTGGCTGAGAACCTGACTTGTGCCCTCCTGATTGGGGAGGCAGGCAGACAGTTACCGAGGATTCAAGTAATTAAATAAGCCAGTGAAGTCTGACCTCTCTATCAATGCAGCATGGGCAGCATGACAGCCAGTTGATGTGTCACCCTGGCCGGACCATGGTCCCCAGTTATTTCATCAAACGCCAATCTGAGTGTTGCTATGAAGGTATTTTGTAGTCGTGGGGAACATCTACAATCAGTTGATTTCAAGTAAAGAAGACTTCTAACCCTCGATAATGTGGGTGGGCCTCATACAATCCGTGAAAGGCCTTCTGAGGTTTCCGAAAGAAGAAATACTGCCTCCAGACCACATCATCAAGCCCTGACTGAGTTTCCAGCATGCTGGCCCACCCTATAGATTTAAGACTTGCCAGGTCTCACAATTTTGTGAACCAGCTTCTTAAAATCCATCCAACCATCCATCCACCCACTCACCTCTCCATCTATCTATGTGTATCTGTCTGTCTCATATCTTGGCTCTGCTTCTCTGGAAAACCTGACTGAGCACTGTGTGATGATTACTCTCTGGGCACTCTTGGAACACTGACCAACTACAGACTCACACAGCCTTATGGAGGTTTTGGCAACAACAGTTCTGATCAGAATTAGTGGTTAACATTTACCTGCACTGTTCCTTTTTTTTTTTTTTTTAAAGTAGATGGATTTTTTTTTTAATTTTTATTTATTTATGATAGGCACACAGTGAGAGAGAGAGAGGCAGAGACACAGGCAGAGGGAGAAGCAGGCTCCATGCACCGGAAGCCTGACGTGGGATTTGATCCTGGGTCTCCAGGATCGCGCCCTGGGCCAAAGGCAGGCGCTAAACCACTGCGCCACCCAGGGATTCCCTACCTGCACTGTTCCGATCATGCAGCCCTCTCTCCGGAAGCCCAGATGGAGCTGGAGAATGTGACAGATGAGGCTTGGGGACACAGTGAGGGGTTCTCCACCTGACGTCTCCCTGGCAGAAAAGGACCCTGAAATGGCAACAGGGGGCATCAGAAAGTTCAGGACTGGCCAGTGCCAACCAGCTCACCTACTCTTTCCAAACCTCAGCCTCTCTGTGTGGAAAGCAGGGGAAAACCTGCCATCCTGGCCACCTGTAGGGTTGCTGGTAGGGATCGGATTTGGAAATTAGATGACCAGAGGGCAAGGTGCCTCCCTGCTGGGGCCCAGGGTTGCATGACATGTGCAGCCCCAGACACTCTCGCCTTTGCAGACCCCTTCCTCAATAATGGGATAAATAATAATTATAGTTTATGACTGTGTTGCTATAAAAAGGACTATGTCAATTCATATTACTGTATATTACCCCACATTAATCGTACATATTAAAATATTTCCTTCTAAAAGTTCATTGTCTCCCTTCTGATTTGAAAAGAAATTGAAATATTTTCATGAGTCTCTAAAGGCATCATGGCCCTAGCCCATCCTATGCCTAATGGAGACATATGCCCCGAGACCCCTGCCAGCCCCGGGAGGCACTTGGAGAGTGTCCAGGCCACGGAGGAGCAATCTTCTCCCCTGGAAGAGCTGAATCGGCACAAAGAATCGGGCAGACAGCTGCTTTTTGTCTTTGTCATTAAAAAAGTCTATTCAGTCCTGTGGAAAAAGATACAGTTCTACAATTTAGATGACCAGTTATATGGGAAAAAGCCAGGTCCCTAAGAAAAATCAGCAGTGCTTTTTTATGATTTAAAGTCATCATAATTGTCACTGACCCTATCAAGCACTTATTATAGGCTGCACATGGGGCTAAGTGTCAGACTTTCATCTTCACAAGAAACACATCTTAGGGACCGGAAGGTTGGGGCACCAGGCTGGTGGGGGGGGGGTCAGAGGCAGCAAAGAGTATAAAGCAGAAGGGACCAGTCGGGCCAAAGGGACTGGGAAGACACCCTTAGGGATTCTCATGTATTCTCATGATTTGCTCTTCTAGAATCACCTTCCATGACAGCTTAATAAACTTGGAACAATAGCACAGAACCCAGTGCAAAAGTTAATATTTTCATGAATACTTCAGGAAAAGAGTCTGCACTCGCCTCTGATTTTCCTCTCAGTGACTTCCGAGGCCAACAACAGAGGCCGTTAAATAATAACACGTTTTATATGTTTCCTGCTCTTGAACTGAAAAAGGACGATGCATCTGGGAGTTTGGGGGAAGTCTTCGCAAACGGGGTGAGCCAGGGCAGGACTTGGTTCCCTGAGAGAGAACAGCTTCCTGGCTCCAGGGTGGAGAGGCCCCAGAGGCTGGCCACTCAGTCTGGTGGGCCCAGGGTACGGAGAGAGCAGAAAAAAGGCAGGACACGACACTATGTACAAGGACACTATGTACAAGGACACGGCAGCTCCAAGGGGCCAAGTCGAGATAAGGAGTCGGGCAGTGTGACTCCAGACTGTTCTGACTTGGTCACTTAGCTGGATGGCCATGAATGGGTTATTTCATCCCTCAGAGCTGCCTTTTCCTTGCACGGCACTGGTTGCACACCTACTGTGTACCAGAGGTCCCTACATACTCTTACTGAAACCCAGCAGCGAGGCAAAGCTTTGCCCCGGCCCCTGCATAGACGAGGAAGCAGGCTCTGAGAGCCTCCCAAGGGCCATTAGGTAGAGAGACGCAACATCCCAAGGGCTCAGAACTGGCAGGAAGCCTGCTGGTCCTCCAGTCCAGCCTTAGTCTGCTGCTCTGGACACTCCCCTTGCCCTCCCATCGATCCACCCCCACTTTTAGAAATTGCACTTAATTTGGGTGTGTGTGATGAAATCTGTCAATTAACATTTTTTAAAGATTTTATTTATTTATTCATGAGACACACACACACACAGAGAGAGATAGAGAGAGAGAGCAGAGATATAGGCAGAGGGAGAAGCAGGCTCCTTGCAGGGAGCCAGATGTGGGACTCGATTCCAGGACTCCAGGATCACACCCTGAGCTGAAGGCAGATGCTCAACTACTGAGCCACCCAGGTGTCACTGTCAATTAACATTTTCAAGTGTACAATTCAGTAGCATTAATTGTATTAGGGACATTATGCAATGATCCCCAGTTATTCTGGAACATTTTCATCCCCCCACCCCCAAAAAACCCATATTGTCAACCAGTCTCTCATTCTCACCCTTCCCCCAGCCACTGGCAACCAGTAATCTGTTTTCTGTCTATGGACTGGCTGATTCTGGACATTACAGGGGAATGGAATCATGCAGCATGTGGTTTGTGACTGGCTTCTTCAACTTAGCACCATGTTTTCACAGTTCATCCACGCGGCACTGTGGATCGGCACTTGATTCTCTTTTACGGCTGAGTAATATTCCATTATGGACGAACTGTGTTTTGTCTCTCCACTCACCAGGTGATGAACATTTGGGTTGTTTCCACTTTTTGGCAATTATGAATAATGCTATTGGGAGCATTCACTGCCCAAGCACCAGTTCTGGTGGGTACACGTACCCAGGAGTGGAAATGCCAGGTCACATGGTAAACTGCTGTTGCACTTTGTGAAGAACCACCCAAGTGTTTTCTGCAGAGGCTGCCCCATTTTCCATTCCCACCAGCAGGGCACAGGGCTTCCAACTTCTCCACAGCCTCGCCCACACTTGTTCTTTTCTGGGTTTCTTTTGTTGGCTTTTAAATCTTAGCGCTGTGAGGTAGAATCTCATTGTGGTTTTGATTTGCATTTCTCCAATTGCTAGTGATGTTGAACATCCTTTCATATGTTTGTTGGCCCTTCCAATTTTTTTTAAATATATAATTATCCCATTTCCTAATAATCTTTTTTTCTAAGATTTTACTTATTTACTTGACAGAGAGAGAGAGAAAGCGAGCACAAGCAGAGGGAGGGGAAGAGGGAGAAGGAGAAGCATACCCCCACTGAGCAGAGGGCCTGATGTGGGACTTGATCCCCGGACCCTGGGATCATGACCTGAGCTGAAGGCAGATGCCCAGCCTATTGAGCCACCCCAGTGCCCCCTCATTGTTCTCAATACAGACTAAAACAAGCCTACCAGAGCCTCAAAGGCCCTACCCCCTCCCCTCTCACAACCTCCCCATGGCCCAGTGTATGCCCCTCTGCTCACCCATTTTCACTCTGGGTGCCAGCCACACAGGCCTCTCTCTCCCACACGTGCCTTAGAGCCTATACACACGCGGTCCCCTCTGCCTGCAACTGCTCTCTTTCCCTGGTTCCTCATCCCCATGGGTTACCTCCTTACCCTCCATCTGCCCACCCTGCCCGCCAGCCTCGGCTGACCCCCGCCTGCATGCACAGAGCACTACTGTGCACTGCCCCTCACCACACCTCATCTGAGTGAAGAGGTCTCCTGCTCCTTGTATGGTTTCCTAGTGGCACATTTGCTGCTACGGCTCCAGCTCCTAGCCGAGGCCTGGACAAACACTACGTTTGGGTCCAAAGCAATGGACAGAAGGCTGAACTGAAGGATGGAAGGATGCATAGGTTTCCCGCCAAAGATGGGCACTCCTGCCCAAGGAGCACAGACAATTCCATCCTGGACTATTCGTGCCCTGAGCCCCCAGTACTAGGGCGGCAGCACCGTCGAGGCATCCCCAGTCATCTCCCATTGACATCTTTGGAGGTGCCCATCGTCAGCTGTGGTCTGTTATGACTCATGCCCTTGAGGCACATGTCTGTTGTCAGCAAGTGACTCATGGAAGTAGCTTTTTAGCCTTGGCAGCCGCTAGGCCTGATGACATCCGGGATAGAGTCCCACAGTGGGAGGCAAAAGCCAGAGTTCCAGTCCCAGTCTGTGATGACTCGCTGTGGGAGCTGGGGCCCTGGCCTCCCCAATCTGTAGCATACATCAGAACCACCTGTAGAGGCCTTTTACTTTATTTTTTTAAGATTTTATTTATTTATCCACGAGACACACACACACACACACACACACACACACACACACACAGAGGCAGAGACACAGGCAGAGGGAGAAGCAGGCTTCATGCAGGGAGCCCGACGGGGGACTCGATCCTGGGTCTCCAGGATCATGCCCTGGGTTGAAAGCAGGAGCTAAACTGCTGAGCCACCCAGGGATCCCCTAGAGCCCTATTCAAAAGGCAATTGGCTCTCCCCCCCTCCCTCCACCCAGAGATTCTGATTTAGTGGCTCTGGCAGAGGGCCCAGGAAATCTGCATTTTAATCAGCAGTCCGTGTCCCTGATGCTCCACCTGGCTTGGATACTCCGCACGAGCTGCTTGAGGGCCCTCTCCACTGCCCCAGACTTCAGCTCTGGGATTCTAGACTGTGTTGCCCTCACAGCCTTTGCTGGGTGAGGTCCAAGAGCTTCCATAAAGGGAGGGCCAGCTCCCTTTCTATTTCCGGAACACCAACGCAGGGCCAGGCCCGGGCTAGTTGATTGCTGGCCTCCAGTCCATGACGTGATTAACATCACATCTTCTAGGGTGGACGGATTCTGCCCCTCTAAGCCACAAACTCTCTGTGACAAGAGCTGGAATAGTGAGGTGCGAGCCAAGGGTGTTGGGCAGGCAGGGGGAAAGGTAAGCCCCCTCCTGACGGGCACCTCAGGAAAGCCAGAGGTAGGGGCAGGTACTGTCGGGCTTTGGGAAATACACTGGAAGCATACTGGGAAGGAGGTGGCAGCTTATGGCCACGTGTTGGGGAAGACAAGGACAGGAAGGACAGGGAAAACACCACGGAGGGAAAAGGAAGGTTCTAGATTATGAAGGGAGAGAAGTAGTCATGGCCATATCCTGGAGGACCTGAAATATCAGGGTGGTAGGGTGATAGGGGGTGGGGAGGGAGATAGTGGCAGGGGAGCTTAGGAGCCTGAGGATCCTGTTGTCCCTGGGGGGGTCATGACGGGCCCGGGAGCATAGGCTACTGGTAAAAGTCTCTTTGACAAATGGAGCTGGGGAAACTGGACAGCTACATGCCAAAGAATGAAATTGGCCCACTTTCTAACACCAGACACAAAAATAAACTGGAAATGGATTAAAGACCCAAATGTGAGATCTGAAACCATAAAAATCCTAAAAGAAAACATAAAGCATACGTAGTAATTTCTTGGACATTGGCCTTAATAACATTTTTCTGGAAATGTCTCCTAAGGCAAGAGAAACAAAAGCAAAAATAAACTCTTGGGACTATATCAAAATAAAACGCTTTTGCACAGTGAAGGAAATCATCAACAAAATGAAAAGGCAGAAGTTACTTGCAAATAATACATCCACTAAGAGGTTAATATTCAAAATATATAAAAGAACTTGTACTACTCATCATCGAAAAAACAAAAACCAAAAAACCAACAGATAATCTGATTAAAAAATGAGCAGAGGACCTGAAGAGACATTTTTCCAAAGAAGACATAATGGCCAACGAACACAAGAAAAGATGCTCAACATCACTTATCATCAGGGAAATGCCAATCAAAACCACAAGATACCACTTCACATTAGTCGAGGGTGGCTAGTATCAAAAAGCCAAGAAATACCAAGTATTGGCAAGGATGTAGAGAAAAGGGAACCCTTGTGCACTGTTGGTGGGAATGTAAATTAGTGCAGCCACTGTGGGAAATAGTATGGCGGTTCCTTAAAAAATTTAAGATAGATCTATGGTATGATCCAGTAATTTCACCACTGGGTATTTACACAAAGAAGAAAATGCCACTTCAAAATGATATCTATTTATTGACAATGGCCAAGATATGGCGGCGACCCAAGTGTCCACCCATAGATGAGTGGATAAGGAAGACATGGTATTTACATATAATGGAACATTACTCAGCCATAAAGAAGAATGAGATCTTGCCGTTGGCAACAACATGGATGGACCTAGAGGGTATAGTGCTAAGTGAAATAGAGAAAGATGAATTTCATATGATTTCACTTACATGTAGACAAAGCAAATCAGCAAATAAACAACAACAACAAAAAAACAGAAATAGACTCATAAATACAGAGAACAAACTGGTGGTCACCAGAGGGGTGGCAGTGGGGTCGGGGAATGGGCGAAATAGGTGAAGGGAATGATGAGGCCAGCCTCCGAGTATAAGATAAAGAAGTCAGGGAGATGAAAAGCACAGTACAGGGCATATAGTCAACAATACTGTGATAACCTTGCCTGGTGACAGATGGGGACTACACTTATTGTGATGAGCACTGAGTAACGTATAGAATTGTTGAATCACTATGTTGTGCACTTGAAACTAAAATAACATGTATGTCAGCTATACTTCAATAATAAGAATTTAAACTAAAAAATTAGCATCTATTTAAAAAAAAAACAGCTTTGGGAGCTCCAGACTGCAGCACTGAGGAGGGTCTGGGGGTAGAAGCCGTCCCTGCCCTGAACTTGACTCTCTCCTTAGGTTGCCCCTCATTGACCGGTGTGCCCTAGAAGACATCCCCTCCCATTCAGGATGGTCCTAAGGACTTCAGGCCTGAGCTGGGGCTTCCAGCAAGCCTGCTTCCTGACCTGTTGGCTTTCTGTTTAGAGTAGGGAAGGGGCCTTTGCTAGGCTGTGTGCCCAGAAGAGGAACTAGCACAACCACAAGATGGTTAGGAGTGGCAGGGCTCTGGATTCCCAGACCGTCTCTACCCCTTGCACTGCCTTGGGCAAGCCACCCACCCTCTCTAAGTCTCAGTCTGCTCCTCCACGAAATGAGAGTACAATTAGTACCCACCTTAGGATTTCACTGACTTGAAGCAAAAGGCTGCACAGAAAGCCTGGGCACTCTCCTGTTCTTCATGGCAGAAGAGAAACTCCCCTAGACCCACTAACTAACTAAGTCAGTGGCCAAAGCTGAAGCACTGAGCTTCAATCATGGCCCTGGGACAAAGAACTCCACCAAGATGAACCTCGAGGAAGGGCTGAAGAGAACACACCAGCAAGGCTGCCAGGGTGGTGGGAGGAGGAGAAGCAGCTTTCAGAGAGCCACTGTCAGCTGGTGCCAAAGGGCACCCAGAAGACCAGAAAGCACCAAAGAGAGCTTCATCATTTGAGACAGGAGACAGGCAAGAGACAGGAGAAGGGGACATGATGAAGCTGATAGTGGGGGGTGGGGAGTGGCATTTGCACAAATCTGGATTCCCTCTGATGAGTAACCTGCCCCTGCCTGGCCTTGGCCTGCTCTCAGGAGCCTTGAAGCTGCTAGACACTGCTCCTTCCTCTTGATGGAAGGTCAAACTGGGGGCTCAAACCCAAGGGTGTGGCCACTCTGGGTTAGAGGAAGTAGGGAAGGTAAAGAAGGGTATCCCCAGGGAGGAAGGCAGAGTTGGGCTAAATCCAACTCCAGGGATTTGGGGCCTCCAGGCCTGAGCTCCAACAGACATGTTGCCTCCACCTAGCTCACTTCATAGAGCGTGGATCTCTGGGAAGAAGCTGGAATGTCAGTCTAGGGGTAGCTGGGGGAGAGAGAGGGGTGGGGGAACAGCTGCCAGACTTGGGTTAAGGCTACCTCCCCTCCCCTCATAGGTAGACCACCACTCAGCAGCACATCCCGCCATTCTTGGTCTCTGATCTGTGACCCACGCTCAGGGCCACCAGCAGTTCCAGGCGCTCACCTGCAGGTCCACTGGACACTGCCCCCGCTCTGTGAATGCCTCCAAACTACATGTGAACCAAGTCACGTCCTATCAGGATCCTCCACTGCTGCCATGACCCTAGGAAGAATCTTGGTTCCAGCTTCCAAATCCAGCCTTGGGGCCCTTCCCCTACAGCAGGCCACTTCCCACAGGCCCTGTCTCCCAGACACAGGGGCCCCTGTTCTCCCTCCTATTCCTGCGGGGACACCCTCTTCTTGCTGAGTCCCAGAGTCTCCCTGGCTGTGCCCTCCAGCAGCTGCCCTTCTGCTCCTTCCCTGCTGTGTCACCCTCATCTCCTCTCCCAGGTCTGTCTTACAACCTGCTGGGCCCAAAGCCAACAGCTGCTTCCCTGGGCTGGTGCAGAGGAGCTGTGGATATGCCCGGTAATGTTTCGTGTCAAGCTGGCTAGGCCGTGGTGCCCCGTTGTTTGGTCAAATGCCAGTCTTGATGTTGCCGTGAAGGTGTTTTTCAGATGTGATTAACATTTAGATCAGTAGGCTCCGAGTAAAGCAGATGACCCTCCGTATGTGAGTGGACCTCATCCAATCAGTTGATGGCCTTGCGAGCAAAGACAGGTTCTCCAAAGAAAAGATGCTGAGCCCAGAGATCCTGCCTGAGAGTCCAGCCTTCAACTCAAGAGTGCGGGCCTGCCCTGCTGACTTGACACCTACCAGCCCCCATCATTGTGCAAGCTAACTTCCAAGAAATCAGTCTCCCACTGTGTGTGTGTGTGTGTGTGTGTGTGTGTGTCTCCCCTGACTCATACAGCAGACCAATGAGTGAAGTGTGTTGGCTGGGCAGGCATGTGGCAGCCACCACCATGCATGGGAAGTGTGAACACTCTGGGGGAACCCGCGCCTGTGTAGAATGGTCCCAGTCTGGCCCAGGGCCCTCCCCGCCTGACATGGACTCAAACCTGTGGCTGGTGCAGGCCACATGTCCATGTTCTACAGAGGCCACTGGCCAGAGAGGAGGAGGGCTGGGTTCTAGCCCAGCTCACCCACCAGCTGGGTGACCTTGGGTAAGGTCCTTCCTCTCCCTAGGCCAAAGTGTCCCTATTCTCAGCAGCAGCAGTAGCGCCAGACAGCAGTAATTGTAAATGTTTTACAGTAGCAGATTGCTCTGTGCCAAAGAGAATCTTATACAGTAGATCGACTTTTAAAGCTGTCACGTAGGGCCTTTCTGGCTTCCGTGGAGGATAGGGAGCAGCAGAGAGCTCCTTCCACCTGCCCCTGAGTCCTGCCTGAAGCTTGGACCTTGACCCCCAGAGTGTTCACGCTCTGGCCTGCTCCAACATGTGTAGACTTTCCGGTGGAATCCATTTCCTTGGCCTGCTTCGCTCCATGTGCCTCTGGGCTGGTGGAGGAGAATCTCATTACCGCTCGTGACTCAAAAGTCTAAAAGCAGCAGACAACAGCTCCTTTCAGAGCTCCCTCTGAACCCCAGGGTCTCATTATGTGACGCTGATTTTTAGAGAATCGAGACAAGAGCAATCACATATAAGGCAGAAAAATGTGGCCTTGTGTCCCAAAGCAGTGGCAGCTGGAGCCCCTGTCCGAGTTTTCACACTCCAGCCCCGCTCTATGCTGAGTCCTCTGAGAAAGGTGGCCCTGGCTAAGGCAGGCCCATGCCACTGACGGGCCCAATCGAAAGGCCAGCAGCTTTATGAGACGCCTTCCTGCCCCCAGGACGGGTGTGGCCTGGAAGATTGGCCTTGTTCCTTTTACTAGCTGGCCTTTCAGCTCTCCTGGGGACTGGCACATAATAAGTCTCGAGTATCCCAAAAGGCCAAGGGCAGCTGACCTGGGAGTTCAGAAGGATGGCTGGCCTCCTTCTCCCTCCACCCCTGGGTAAAGGAAAGCACTTCCCAGAATGTGTCTGGACAATGGAACAGGAAAGGGGAAACAATCAAAGCAGGATTTTTACCTGGGACTAGCTCAGGGTGGTACTGTGCTGGGTATTATTCCTCTAACACAAGGAATAACCTCCCTCTATGTACTCTTGGGCCATTTCTGCCTCTACAGGAGCCTCTGAAGATTCAGGAATAAAAAGAAATTGAAGAGCTGCAAATAATGTAATCAGAATTTCAAAAGAGTGTGAAAAGAGGTGGTTAAGAGCCCACTTGGAAGGTCAAGGAAATCTGTAGTTTTGCCTTCCCTGACCACCCTGGATACACCACCAAATGCCAGTGGTTTTTATTAGGGGTAGGCTCCAAAATGGAAGCCTGGGCACCCGTGTGATTGAACCAACAGGAATCGGAGGTGTGGTTTTCAAACCCCAGGGGGTACAAAGGCAGCCCGGCTCTTTGGCAGCTCTGGCTTGCCACCTGCTACTTGTTTCTTGACTCCCCCAGGCTCTCCTCCCCTCCACAGGAGACACCCAGGATATCGGCTGCCTATGGACACTATTGCTCCATTTGTGACTCTCATAGGCAGGGCCTGGTCCCACCTGCTGGGTACTTCCTGCCACACGCAGGGCAGCTGGTCTAGGGCAAAGAGGACACCAGTGGGAGCGGGCAAGTGTCCCTGGAGAGTATCTCTCTACTACCACTACCACTTAGGCTGGGACCATGGTAAAGCAAAACAGGAGAGTCAGGAGCTGGCAGGAGGTGTGAGCACTGGCTGCTGCCATCTATCACCAATGAGCTGGTGTGACACCTGGCCTGTCCCTTGTCTTACTGGGAACTGCCCTTGCCATTGCTAGTTTCCTGGGAGGTAGCCTGGGATCAGGGACTCTGCACCCTAATCAAACCTTCCTGGACTGCTGGAATTTCCTCTTGGACATTCACTTTGCTCCCAAAGGGCCAGGAGGGGCTCTTCCTTCTTTGGTCTCCTCCTCCTCAGCCCCTCCCTCTCCAGGTCAAGAGCACCACTCTGCCCAAAGTGTTCTGGCTTGTTGAGTGCTTACCCAGCATGCACGATTGAACTCTGATCCTCACAACTGTCCTGGAGAAGGTGTATAATCCCATCAGAAGAGGAGGAAGCTGAGGCCAGAGAGAAGGACCAGAAGTGAAGACTGCACACAACCCCCCTTTGTCTGTGACAAAGCTTGTCACCCACCCCACCTCACCAGCCCAGGCCTGGCAGAGGATTTGAAGCCAAGCAGCCCCAGCTAGGACCAGTCCCAGGCCAGGCTGCTTTCCACTCCTGGGGACACTATATGGCTACATGGTGACTGCAATGCCTCCTTTTCAGACTTGCTGAGTCACCTCACAGCAACCACCAGGCCAGTGTCTTCATCTGCTTGGGCTGCCACGGTGTCTTAAACAACAGACGTTTATTTACCACAGTTTTGGGGACTGGAAGTCCAAGAGCAAGGTGCCAGAAGATTTGGTTCCTGGTGAGGGCCCACTTCCTGGTTTGTAATAGCCACCTTCTTGCCGGGCGCTCACATGGCCTTTCCTTGGTGCATGTGCAGGGGGAGAATGGAAGCTGTGGGATCTCCTCTTATAAGGGCAGTAATCTCATCCTGGGGATCCCACCCTCGTGACTTCCAAATACCATCACATTGGGAGGTAGGGCTTCAAAGTATAAATGTGGGGGGACACAAATATCCAGGCCATATCAGCCAGGGAGAGTGGGGACAAAGGTAAGTTGCTACTCCTCTCCCCAGCACATTTCTGCTCCTCAGACAGGAATTACCCAAGGCCTCTGTCAGACAGAGGGAGATGGAGCAGCTCAGCCAGGAGGACCCTCTGAGAGCTCCACACCTGATGTGCCTTTCTGCGCCTGTTCTGGTGCTGGATAGGTTTGCTTCTATTAATCTAATTACTGTCGATTTACAGGCTTCCAATGCCGACCTCACCTTCCAAAGCGGTTAAGTACCAGCTGGGAGCTGGCAGTGAGAGGGCCTTACACAGGCTGGAGCCCGTCATGCTGCCTCAGCCTTGAGTGAAAGGCAAAGGGGCTCCACCCAAGCAAGGCACTGGTCAGCCAGTAGGAATTCCTTGGGTGCCAGCTGGCAGGGCCCGGACCCTTGGATGGTCCATAGGCTCAAGGTCTCAGGGGCAGCATGGCCCACTGTATGAGTTTCCCGGGGCTGCCGCAACAAGTTACCACAGACTGTGTGACTTCAAAGAACAGAAGTCTTGGCCTCACAGTTTTGCAGGCCAGAAGGCTGAAACCCAGGTGTTAGCATAGCTGTACTCTCTCCAAAGGCTCCAAAGGAGGGTCATGTGTCTCCGGTGTCTGGCAGTGGCCAGCTTCCTTGGTGTTCCTTGGTTTGTTGGCAGCATCACCCCAATCTCTCTTCACGTGGCCTTCTTTTCTGCTCTGTGTCTTCCTCTCCATCTGTCTTTTGTAAGGACACTTGTCATTGGATTTGGGCTCCACCAGGATAATCCAGGATGATCTCATCTTGAGAGCCTTAACTTGATTTTATCCAAAGACCCCCCCCCCTTTTTTTTTCCAAATCAAGGTACATCCACAGGATCTGGAGGTTAGGGCTTGGACATATCTTTTCGGGGGCCACCATTCACCTCACTACATCCATCCTAAGCAATGGATCACAGGTCACCAACCTCTTAGAAGTCTGGCTATCAGAGCACAGATGCCATTGACAAGACCAAAAGCCACTTTCGCCTTTCAGAGTTGGAATAGCCTCACAGGAGGAAGCTGCCCTGCCTCACGGTCCCCCGGCAAATGAGGGACAGAGCAGGACTTGTCGCCCAGCCTCTAGGCTTTCCTGGCCTGGATATGCCTGCTGCACTCAGGGCTAGGTCAGGACCCCCAGCCCAGCTCATTTACACATCTGTAAGGGGAACAAGGCTTCAGGGTCCCTGAGCACACAGCATGAAAACGCTTTGGGGGCGGTGACTCTGTTCCTACATCTCAGCATGGCATTGGGAGGCCTTGCTTCCCACAGGCCTTAGGTTCCTCACCTGGAAAAGGAGAAGGCTAGAGTAAGGAACACAGGAGATTCTCCTGGCTCAGGTGCCCACAGCTGCCCAGGAAGCCATGGTGGCCCATTGCTCTCTGTACAGCTGTTGCCGGCCAAGAGAGGGGCAGTGCTGGAATGCAGGGTTGTCCTTGGCTGGCGTGCAGCTCGTGGGTCCCTAGGAATGGCACCCTTCCCAGTAAGCCAAGCCAGAGCAGAATGCCTCTGCAGGTCACAGCCTGGGGTAGAGACGGAACAAAGTTGCACTGCAGACACCGTGGAGGCCTGGGCCGGGCTGCCATTCCATGCTCTCCCCCCTCCTGAAACATTTCTGCTCTGTGGCTACCTAGTCCCTCTGGGTATGCCTTCACCAAAGGGAGCCTCAGCCTCAACCTCCCTCCATCCTAAAGCAGCCAATACCAGCATGACTCTGACTTCTTGAGGGGGTCTTCTTCCCTCTACTGCACCAGACCCTGCATATCAGCCTTTCTGTCACCCATCTCACTCCTCAAGGAACCTGCTAACCACAGCAGTAGATGCCCTCTCTCACACTGGGTACATGGTAGTTCTTCAGCCCCTTAGCCTTTCCTTCTTCAGATATACTCTAGTTTGACAGGGTCCTTCTGAGTGTGGGGCCCAGAACTAGCCAGAATGTCTGGTTGGTGTGTGGCCAAAGCAGAGCAGTGGGGAGCTGTACAGACCAGACACTGCCAAACACTTGGCATCTAGTATCTCAATGAATCCTCCTGCCAGCACTTTGAGGTAGATTCTATTATTGTACTCACTGAAAAGATGAAACTAACCATCTGAGTTTCAGAGGTGTTAGGTAGCTTGCCCAAAGACACAGGGGTAAGTGGTAGTCAAAAGTCTAATCAGGCATTCTGGTTCCAGGGTCCATGCCTTATACACTAAACTGCAAAAGAGAGCAGCACACTCACCACCCTTGTTCTGAATACATTGCCTCTGTTGATGCAGCCCAAGGCCATCATTGCTTATCTGAGCCTGCCACGGTGGCACCAGTTGATACTGACCAGTTGACTATTCTCCTCACCCATCTCCATGTGTTGCCCTGTATGTTCTCTGGGCCCTGGTACAGGGTCCCTCAGTCTCCACTGCTCAGGTTGCTTCCTCCAACTGAGCCATGCTCCAGCCTGTGCAGGTGTCTCCTTCTCCTCTCCACGCCTCTGCCAGCCAATGTGATCAATGAGGAGAGAGAAGTGAGAGTACAAGAGGCAGGCCAAAGGCTGGTGCACAAAGCGGGAAGCTGGCAACTGGTAAATTGAGAGCAATTCCTGGAAATCAGGAAACAACTATTAAGGCCAAAGGCATCAAAATTAAATTGGCCTTTGAAAGAAAAAAGTGCATCTCCGCAGGCATCAACTGTGATTCTGCAAGGTTCTAAGATGAGCTCTAAATGAGATAACGTCTTCCAGTCCAGGCTGGGCTGGGCACATGGGGGCGGAATGTTGGGTGATCTTTGGGAGCCATTAGCACAATCTTGTTTGAATTGCAAGCCACTGAGGAAAGCTGGGAGGGGGCATCTGGGCCTGCAGTCTGACCTATGGCATAGCACAGGGCCACAGACTGTGTCATGTGAGAAACAGGAGGTAAGAGACATAGCACTTTTAGTAGAGCCTGGGGCCAAGGGGCTTTTTCCCTTTTGAGGATTCTTTCCGCTTTAGGAGCTGAGAATCCTGGGGTTGGAGTAGCCCAGAAGTAGGATGTATTCATGTAATAAGATCATTTTTTAAAAAAAGATTTATTGGGCAGCCCGGGTGGCTCAGTGGTTTAGCACTGCCTTCAGTCCAGGGCGTGATCCGGGAGACCCAGTCCCGTGTCGGGCTCCCTGCATGGAGCCTGCTTCTCCCTCTACCTGTGCCTCTGCCTTTCTCTCTCTCTCTGTGTGTATCTCATGAATAAATAAATAAATCTTTTAAAAAGAGAGAGAGAAAGAGAGAGAGCACAAGCAGTAAGAGGGGCAGAGGGAGAGGGAGAGAGAATCCTCAAGCAGACTCCTCACTGAGCACAGAGCCTGACTTGGGGTTGGATCCCAGGACCCTGAAGTCATGACCTGAGCTGAAATCAAGAGTTGGCTGCTTAACTGACTAAGCCACCCAGGCGCTCCTCCAACTCCAATAAGATCATCTTTAAGAAGCATGAACCAGTGGCAATACCAATGGTGACATTCCTTGGAGACTCACATCAGAATGTGCTCCATGAGCTTTGAGCATTCACAGCTACAGTCACATGGCATTTACATTCTTGGCACTGGAGTCCAGGTGAGCAAACATCCCCCACCCCAGTGATAAGCAAGGCTGTCCTGTGGGGAAATAGAGGAAAGACTCACTGCCTATCTTTGGGGAGCTCAGAAACAAGGATACACCTCTTTCTAATATAACATCCATCCTGAGAGTGGGATCAGGAAGTTCAGAGGAAAACATGATTGTTTTCACCTAAAAACCTTGGAAGGCGGGAACCTGGGTGGCTAAGCAGTTTAGCGTCTGCTTTTGGCTCAGGGTGTGATCAAGTCCAACATTGGGCTCCCTGCATGGAGCCTGCTTCTCTCTCAGCCTGTGTCTCTGCCTCTGTGTGTGTGTGTATGTGTGTGTGTCATGAATAAGTAAATTAAATCTTTTAAAAAATGAAAAACAAAAAACAAAAAACCTTGGAAGGCTTCCCGGAAGAGGCAATAGTTGACCTGGACCTTGGAAGGTAAGTAGTATTTCAAGAGACAGAGACAGAGATGGTGATGAGGGTGTTTTTGGTGGAGGAGAAAGCATGGGTAAGGGCATGGAAGGACATGCTTGGAAAATGGTGAGGGGCTTATCTGGCTAAACCCTGTGTCCTGGGCTAACAGTGTAGACTGAGATCGGGCCTGATTCTGCAGATGATAGGAAGCCATCAAAAGTCCCGATTAAGAGAAGTAGCAGGAGCAGATGTATGCATAGCTTCAGGTAGCTGTTCTCAGAGTGAGATCGGTGGAGGATTGGAGGACCCTAAGACTCTTTAAAGGGATCTGCAAGCTCAAAACTATTTTCTTTTCTTTTTTTTTAAAGATTTTATTATTTATTTATTCATGAGAGACACACAGAGAGGGGCAGAGACACAGGCAGAGGGAGAAGCAGGCTCCATGCAGGGAACCCGATGTGGGATTCGATCCTGGGATTCCAGGATCATGCCTTGGGCCGAAGGCAGGCGCTAGACCGCTGAGCCACCTTGGTGTCCCAAATCTATTTTCATGATAACACTCAAACATTCTTTGACTTTTCCACTTAGTGGACATTGGCACTGGTAGCACAAAAGCAGTGGTGAATTATATTGTGATATATATATATATATATATATATATATATATATATATATATCTCCATTCATCTACTGATGGGCATCTATGAAGGTTGCTTCCATATCTTGGTTATAGTAAATAATGCTGCAATAAACATAGGGGTGCATATATCTTTTTGAATTAATGTTTTTGTTTTCTTTAGGTAAATACTCAGCAGTGAGATTACTGAGAACTTGCCACTTGTGACAAAGTGGATGGACCTAGAGGGTATTACACCAAGTGAAGTAAGTCAGATAGGGAAAGACAAATACAGTATGATTTCACTTACACGTGGAAATCTAAAAAGCAAAACAAATGAACAAACAAATAAGAAAACACACCAAAAAACAGACTCTTAAATACAGAGAACAAACTGGTGGTTGCCAGAGGGCAGGTGGGTGGGGGTGGGTAAAATAGGTGAAGGGGATTAAGAGGTACAAACATCCAGTTATAAAATAGATATGACACGGACATGAAAGGTACAGCATAGGGCATATAATCAATAATACTGCAATTACTCTGTATGGTAACAGGTGGGGACTACATTTATTGTGATGAGCACTGAGTAATACATAGAATTGTTGAATCAATATGTTGTACACCTGAAACTCATATAACATTGCATGTTAATTATACTTAAAAAAACAGTGGTGGGTAAAACAGCAGATGCCTGAGCATGAATCAGGGCAGTGGCATCAAATTGTACTAGCTGTCATTGGACTCTTCACTGCCAAGTGCTTGTAGTTTAAAAAAAAAAAATAAAAAGCCAGCTTCACTTAAGGATGTTGTCAGCTAAGCAGTAATAATTAGCTTAATTAAATTTTGACCCTTGAGTACCCATATTTTTAAAAATTCTGTGTGACAAAATGGGAAATGTGTTTAAAGCACTTCTGCTGGAAACCGAAGCACAACAGTTGACTCAAGGCAAAGCACTCATGTGATTTTTCTGAATTGTGAGCTGAATTGGCCGATTTTTTTTTATAGAACATTATATTTACTTGAAAGAATGACTAACTGATGTTATTCAGATTTGGGTATTGGGCAGACATTTTCTTGTAAATGAACGGAGTGAGCTCCTCACTTCAAGGAAAACAACTGACAGTATTTTTTTTTTTTTTTGCCAATGACAAAATTTCAGCTTTAATGCCAAAACTAAAAATTTGAAATGCTTGTATCCAACACTGTGAGCTTGACAGTTTTCCAGGAGTTAAAGATTTTTTCCAGTGAGGTGGATGGTTATGGTAACAAATGTAAGTTTTTTTGGATGTTGGAGAGAAATGTGCCAACATATGGAAGTTCCGCATAAGTCCAGGACACCAATATTTTTCACGTGACCAAAGTCACTACCAAAGTAGGATGTCACCAACCCACAGCTGGATAAAAGATCCATTCAAAGTGTGAGAGACTCTTTTGGGGGCTCAATGGAGTCAAGTACAGGAATTTCATAATATGATTTCACATTCCACACTGTACTCAACCTATAAGAAACTACTGGTCGAGTTTTGGTGTCATATCAAAGATGAATGTCTGCAATCATATGAAAAGTCAGTTAAAATATTCTTCCCTTCTCTAGTTGCATATCTATGTGAGGCTGGATTTCCTTCACATACTTCAACCGTAAGAATATATCACAATGGAATTGAGTAGATGTGAGAATCTAGTTGTCTTCTCTCAAGCCAGATATTAGAGAAATTTGAAAAGAATGTAAAATAATGCAACTCTTTTCAATATGAGATTTTGTTTTGGAAAATACAGTTATTTTCACTAAAATATTTATAGTCACAGGAAATGAGTTTGTTATTTTAATAAATAAATAAATATTTTAATTATTTTGTTTCTAATACAGCTAGCACAAAGAGCTATAATCCACAAAAACAAAAGGTCCTCTACAAATTTTATTGTTGTTGTTGATTTACCTCATTGTATTCTGCTTTTCTTTTTTTATTTAAGTGAAATTCACATGACATAAAATTAACCATTTTATTTTTTTAACCATTTTAAATTTTACAATTCAGTGGCATTTAGTACATTCACAGTACTGTGCAACCATCATCCCTCTGTAGTTCCAGAACATTTTCTCACCCCAAAAGGAAACTCCATACCAACTGAGCAGTCACTCCCCTTTTCATTCTCCACCCAGCCCCTGGCAACCACTGATCTTGCATTCTATCTCTGTGGATTTATCCTCAATGAGTTTTAAGAGTACAAAAAGAGGGGTGCCTCAGTGGCTCAGTCAATTAAGTGTCCAACTCTAGGTTTTAGCTCAGGTGTTGATCTCCAGGTTGTGAGATCAAGCTCCGTGTTGGGCTCCATGCTGGGTGTGGAGCTTACTTAAAAAAAAAAAAAAGAGTGCAAAAGGGAACCAAATTGTTTGAGAACCACTGACTCTGTAGTTCAAATCCCAGCTCTGCTTTTATTAGCTGTGACACCTTGTTGAAGCTGCTTAACTTACTGGAGTTGCATTTTCCCAAGGATGCCCAATAAAAGGGAGTTCTTATCCATTTACTGTCTTTAGATATCTTGAGAAGAAGAGCCAGGTCCTGTTCACCTCATGGCCACTTGCTTACCAGCTGAGGGACCAGTGAATAACTTCACCTCTCTGAGCCTTGCTTTCTTTATCTGTAAAAAGGAGCTAACTGCAATATCCACTTCACAGGGTTGCTGTGAGAATCAGGGTAGGAGTGAACGCTCACCACATGCTTGGCACACAGGAGGCACTCAATGGCAGGCAGTCATTTGTGTCACAATGATAACAAGGACAAGGACAAGGATGCCGACACCATACCTCTTAGCTCTCACACCCTGTGTGTAGCTCAAAAGCCACCACAGCAGCTTGGCCCTTCCTCTGGGCTATTTGCATAGTGGGCCCATAATCCATGACAAAAGTCTGCCAAGTGCTTTAAAGGGTCTTCATCTTTGCTTAGCCACTCTCTGTGCCCAGGCTGCCTGGGCTTTAGATGAGCAAATAAGCTTACACTAAGCATTCCTGCTAGAGGCACAGTGTTGACTCCGACCCCAGAGAACACTTCAGTTCCCTAGTTCTGCACTCAGCTGGATTAAAGGCCACTTTGACAGCTGGCTGGTGAAAGTTTCCAAGGTACCTTGGAAAGGCCCTAGGGGCTCAAACTTGAGAGATGCTCTTATACCTACCTGGTAGTTCCCCATAGCCACTCTCCCAACCCATTCAGTTAATAAAGGAAAGAAGCCTGATCTGTTACTACAGTCCATTCTGATGTTACCAGGCTCCCTGAGGTCAATCTGTCTCCACTGCCAATGGGCATGTAGATCCAGGCCTGTCAGGCCTGCAGCTGTTGGCTCTGAGCCCCGCTGCTATAGGCTGACCCCCATGCAGTCAGAGATGCCACTGTTCAGCCACCCTTCACGCCCACATTGACATGGCTGTGAAATCGGAGTTCTTGTCAAAGTTATTTTGAGAGTGGTAAGTTGAGGAAGGCTGGCCCTCTCAGCCACGTGCACAAAAGGCAAGTAGAGTGGTGGAGTGGAGAGAGAACAGGACTGGAAATCAAGAGACTTGGATTCAATCCTGCTGAGGATTGGAGATCTGACCTCCCTGTGCCTCAGTCTCCCCATTTAAGGAACGAGAAGATTGGACAAACTATGGATTCTTGGATTTTCGTCAGCAGTAGTCAGGGGAACAACAATATCTTTGAGGACATTCTACTTGATTCACTTTGCTCTTCTGGGCCAGGGATCTGAACAAAATAGGCAAGGGACAAGTCTACCCTAGGTGGGTGACATAAATCATCACATAACACAGAGAAAGCTGGCTGATGCCAAGGTTCACTCAAATGGGAAGAAAGTAACTTCATGCTCTGCACAGACAGAGCACCCATGGGGGCAGTGGGCTGAAGGCACATTGGTATGTGTGTGGATGGAGGATGGCAGTAAGTGAGGGTGAGGTAGGCAACCAGGAATACATCTGCCTTGGGCAGCTTACTGGGTGATCTTAGAGACCTCTGGAAACTCAGCCTGGGGATGATATGGATCATATCCCTGGCATAATGCATGCTCTGTGGGCAATGGGTCCTGAGTGTGTGTGATTTTCAGCACCCCAGTACTTCTGTTCTCCTCACTACCATTCTCCACAGATGTTGAAGCCATGTGCTATTAAGGGCACTGTGGTGATTTCTCAGTGAGTGCAGAGGCCAGGCCAGGACAAGGGAAGGATGCAGGTAGGGGTCAAGGTAGGAAGAAGAACATTAGGGGCACTGGGCTTGGGGTGGGGGAGGCAGCCCTTATATGCGCTCATGGGAGCATCAGGGCAAAACTCTAGAGAAATTTGGGACTGAGGTCCCAGATGTCCTATCTCAGTGGGGCAGAGGAATTCAAGACAGGACACAGTATGTGATTTTTCTTTCTACTTTCTCCTCGATACCACATTAACAATATGTTCATTCAGGACTCAGATTTATTCCAAAAAACCCAAACTGACTAATTTTCCCAAGGAATGTAGACTTTCCGTAATTTCCATCTACCACTCCCACCTCTCTGGGGAGGTAGAGAAAGATGGGAAAGAATATAGAAATTGTCTGAGATCTTGAAGTTGGCTACAAGAAAACCCTAGGCAACAAAGCAAACATGAGCAAAATCTCTCCCACAGTTGTCATATCAATATGAATTTATCTATTTTATATTCACTTATAAGGCTCAACATGGCAGTTCTCTCAGCTACCAGGCCCCAGGTGGCTAAGAGGTGGGGTGGTAAGTGAACACACGTATTTGAACACATGCCTGCCTTGATGTCTCCCTGGGACCTGATTCCTCCTACAGGGCCTGCTCAGATTTCGGGCCCATCCACTATGTGCCACCCTGGAGTACACAGTCCGATGGCCATCAGTGTTCATCCTGCACAAGCCATACTCTTGCAGGTAGGTAAAGGGCATGCATGCTTGGCCTCTTGCCCTGTGAGGAGGGCAACACATATATCAATATCCTCATTCAAAGAGTGAGGCCCAGAGAGGCTAAGTGATTGGTCACATCCAGCTGGCAGGAATAGAGCTAGGTCAAAATTCAGCTTTCTTAACTTTAAGCTCAGTCACCTTGCCATGCTGCCTGCTGCCTCCCAAGCTGGCAATGAATACTGTTTTAAGGGGTCATCCTAGAGTAAGGGCACAAGTTGGGGAATCTTTTTGCACAATTCCCTGTTTACTCAACATATGCAAACATGAATATGTGTTCAATGAATTCAAGTTAAGGTATCACTTTCAGAGGCAATTGAGAAAATGACTCTCAAAACTAGAGCAGAGGATGAGACCTCTAGGCTTATGAATTCAGGAGTCAAGGAGTCAGATCTTTAGGTCGAGTCCTGACAAAGTGTTAACTGTCCTCTGCTCCACAGTACCTTCCTTCAAGACCTTCTCCTTGCTCACATTGCTAGCTCAAGTAGAAATCAATCAAATAATTAATTTTATTTATTTCATTAATAAAAGGTAGATTAGTAGATGTAGAAAGAAGAGTTACAGCCACGAGAATACACTGCTTCACAACCTAAGTGGTAAGGAAAAGTAGTGTTATGGGCTGAAAAATGGTCCCCAATCTGGAACCTAAGTGTAACCTTATATGGAAAGAGCATCTTTGCAAATGTGATTAAGTTCAGGATCTTGAGATGGGAGATTATCCTAGATTATCTGGGTGGGACAAAATGCAATCACATGTATCGCTTTAAGAGGGAGGCAGAAAGAGAATGACACAGTCATACAGAGGAGAAGGCAATGTGACCATGGAGGCAGACACCTGTGTGAGGTAGCCCTAAGCCAAGGACTGCTGGAAGCTTTAGATTAGAAGCTGTGAGAGACAAAGAACAGATTCTCCCCTGGAGCCTCTGGAAGGACTGTAGCGCTGCTGACACCTTGATTTTGACCTGGAGATATGAATTTTGGACTTTTGGTCTCCAGAACTGTGATGGAATAAATCTGGGTTGTTTTAAACCACTCAGGTCATGACAATTTGTCACAGCAATCGTAGGAAATACAACTACAAAGCTCTACAAAGGGGCATTAAGGAAGACCTGGGTAAATGGAAAAACCTGCCTTGTTCCTAGATAGGAAAATCCAATATTGAAAATACACCAATTACCCATAAATTGATCTATAAATTCAATAAAATCTCAATAAAAATTCTAAAAGGATTTTCAGAACTGGATAAAACTATTCAAAAGGTCATCTAGAAGAATAAGCACATGGCAAGAATATTCAGAAAAAAGAGCCATGAGGACAAACTCTTCCTACCAGCTAGGGAAGCATATTATAAAGTTCCTGTACAGGGGAAAAACAGATCAATTGATTAGAGGAGAAAGTCCAAAAATACACCCACGTATATAAGCAAGTTTAGTATATGATATAGGTGCTATTTCAAATCAGTGTTGAAAGGATGGTGATAGCTATTTAGAAAAGTATAGAGTCACATGTCTACCTCACTCCTTACACTAAAATAAACTCCAGGTGTGTCAAAGACTTAAATGTTAAATATGAAGCCATAAAAGTACAAGAAGAACACATGGAGCTCTTCTCATTATAGAAATTATCATCTTGGGTTAGGAAAGGTTTTTCTAAACATGACAGAAAACCTTGAAGTCATAGAGAAAAAGGTTATGAATTTGATTGTATATCAATGGAAACCTTCTACGTGGAATAGTGCCATAAACAAAATCATATATATATCAATGTGAGACAAATATTTGCAACAGATCTGACACAGGCTTTACAGCCCTCTCTACAATGAGCTCTTACAAATCCATAATGAAAAGAGCAAACATCCCAATAGAAAAATAGGCAAAGGCCCTGAGTAGACTGTTCCCCAACAGAATAAATATAGATGGCCAATAAATACGTGGAAAGATGCTATCAATCATAGTCAAAGCAATGCCAAGAAAGGATGTTGTTTTTCACCAAATTGCCAAAGATTTAAAAGATTGACTAAACTGGTGAAGGTCTTGCACTTCTGGTAAAGAGTGTAAAATAATATATTTTGTGAGCTGTTTGGCAATGTGTATTAACATGTACAATGTGCACAGCCTTTGACTCAGCAAGCCTGTTTTGAGGAGTTGACAAGTAGTGACATGGAAAGATATGCATGATGCAGAGTGGAGATAAAGTGCTTTATAGAATGGCTTATTTATGATGTGTAGACAGCAGCTTGGAGAATGTTCACCAAATGTTAACAATAGTTATCCTTGGGAAAAGAGATTTGGGTGTGATTTTAATTTTTCTTTGTACTTTCAGTATTGTTTGCAGTTTCAAAATGGGCATGTGTCATTTTTTTCTGCAAAAACACTACAGCTATTTTCAAAAAAAGAAATGCAGAAGATGAAACATTAACATAGATCCCTGTAACAAAAGCAGTCATTTGTTTACGAACCAACATGGAAGGAGAAGGTATAACACTGAGAATAGAAGCTTCTCTCACGTCCCCCACTTCCTCGCTGGGTTGTTTTGGCAACTGAAAGGATAGGGATGGAACATACCCTCTTAGAGTCCCTGCAAGAGTTAAAGGTGAAAATACATGGCAAATAGCAAGACTCAAGAGAAAATGGCCTTATCATCATCATTTACTCATGAAAACATAAGAACCCTTCTCACCGTGGCTGAACAATGGCCCCCCAATGCTGTCCATGTTCTAATCCTTAGAACCTGGAAAGATGTTACCTGACATGGCAAAAGGGACTTTGCAAATGTGATTGACTTGAGGATCTTGATATGGAGAAATCATCCTGGATTTTCTGGATTGGCCTTAAATGTAATCATGTGGTCCTCGTAAGAGGGATGCAGGAAGGTCGGCATCAGAGAAGGAGATATGATGAAAGAAGCAGAAGTGGAGTGATGTGGGGCCACGAGCCAAGGAATGTGGGCACCTCTAGGAGCTAGAAAAGGCAAAGAAATGGATTCTTCCCTAGAGCCTCCAGAAGGAACGCAATCCTGCCAAACCCTTTCTGCCTTCTGACCTCTAGAAATGTAAGATGATAAGTTTGTGTTGCTTTAAACCACTAAGTTTGTGGTCACTTGTTTCAGAAACTATAGGAAGCTAGTACACCGTTTAAAGTGAAAGAAGTCACTTTCCCTTGTCTCATGTACTTGTCTTAGGCTTCCTTCCACATGCCAAGCTCTTGAGGGAAGGGGCTGTTGGGTTCATCTTATACTCCCCAAAGCCCAGCAGAGAACCTGGTCCTGAGAGGAACTTTCCATCCATTCTCTTCATTCTGTGCTGGGGCCAATGACCCATACCAACTTTTCCCAGTTCTGTTCACACAGCCTCCTGATGGGCCTCCTGGACTCACTGCCTCCTTTTCAGCACCATCGTTCACACAGTCCCCAACGTGACTTAACATGCCAAGTCTGCCAAGGTCACCCTTCTGCTTTGAAATATCAATGACTCCCCATCACCTATAGGATGAAATCCAGAGCCATAATCTGTTCCATCCCCACCTACTTCGGTCCTCTGCAATTTGCTGCCACCTACTTTACTACCGTGGCCATCCCAAACTTTCTGCTCTTCCCCTCTGCTTGGTAAATTCTCACATCCTTTCTGTCTGGCATTCCCAGCCATCCTCCAAATGTCATCTCCTCTGGAAAAGCTTTCCCCAATCCCTTCCAGCAGAAACTGAGGGTCCCTACAACCCTCTCTTGGAGTATGTTTCCTGACTCTATCACAGGCAATGGTTCTGTGTCTTCCCCCATGTTACCATGAGCCACTGGTGGGAAAGGACCATGGTTGATCTCATTTCTGCATCCCCAGAACAGCAACTCGGCAAATGCCCTCTATTTGGCCAACTGCTAAATCAGTGTTGGTCAAGAGGGATTATTTAATTTTTTTTATTTATTTATGAAAGTCACAGAGAGAGAGAGAGAGAGAGAGGCAGAGACATAGGCAGAGGGAGAAGCAGGCTCCATGCACCGGGAGCCCGATGTGGGATTCGATCCGGGGTCTCCAGGATTGCGCCCTGGGCCAAAGGCAGGCGCCAAACCGCTGTGCCACCCAGGGATCCCAAGAGGGGTTATTTAGCACGTATGGATCCCTGACACATTTTAACTTCACTTGGCATCAGGAAACGTATCACATTCTTTTTCATTGCCTCTCCAGAACCAGGCTTTAGGGGCTCGTGGATTTATTTGACAGGATGCCCAGCTCCTGCATGATTCTGTTTATTGATCTTAGGCTACAATCATTACATCTGTTACCCAGCTTTGGACAAGTGCCTTTAATAGTCCTTCTCTTTCCTCTCAGATCTGTCAGCCACAGAAATGTTGTTCTTTCCTTCTCTTTGCTTAGTCCAGGCCATACTGATCATTTGCCCACCGCTTTGCAAGTCCCCAAATCTCCTATGTGATTCCATGGAGGGCTTCGGAAAAAGAGCTATAACACCAAGAAAGATGGCATGCCCAGCACCTAGCACAGTACCTGGCACACCGTGAGCACCTTTACACAAATGTCTATAGCAGCAATTCTCAAATGTAAGCATGCATCAGAATCATCCAAGGGTTTGTTACAACAGAAACTGCTGGGTGCCACCCCCAGAGATTCTGATTCAGTAAGTCTAGGGTTGGGGATGAGAATTTGCATTTCTAACAAGTTTCCAGGTGATGGTCATGCTGCTGGTTTAGGTACCACATTTTGAGAACCACAGGTCTTTGGAAAGTGTGTAAATGAGTAAATGAAAGGGAACTTGTGAAATTAGTCACTATACCCTGGGGACTGTAGAACTCCTATTAGTGGGCAAGGAATGCACATGGATCCTTCAGGTGAGAGGTAGTTCACATGTTAGAGAATGGGATCTTGAGGAATGCACATGGGACAGGGAGCGTGGGGGGGATGCATAAAGAATGAAGGGCAGGCTAAGGGACAATATAAAGACACTGAGTGACTGTGTGTGAGTAAATTGGCATCCTATATCCAATGCATCTGGCGATGTTTCACCAACTCTTATAGATTAGCTACTTGGTTACCTGTTCCTTAATCAGCTCTAGCCACAAATTAAGGAGTCTGCAGAGCAAAAGAGGATCTAGGCAAGAAAAAGATAAATAAAGATAAATGCTAGTAAGAAGGTGACATACGGGGGCTGCTGGATTAGGTGAGCTAGATCTAGCATCTTAGAGATCTTTTAATGCAGGAAGAGCATAATAGATGCAGAAACTTGCATAATTTCTAATGGGTTCTTTTTCATATCTAGTCGTTCTTATTTCATTTATGCCTTGTTTGGTATATGGGTTTTTTTGTTTTTGTTGTTTTTTTTTTTAATGGGTGTTATTTCTTCATCTCTTTGAGCATCCTAAGCATATCTTTTATTGAGTCATTTTCAGGCTGTACTATTATTCTCATTTTGTCAGGAGCAAATTCATCTCCTGAGGGTTGGTTCATTTTTTATTTATTTTTTGTATATTATTTTATTAGAGTTCGATTTGCCAACATATAGTATAATACTCAGTGCTTATCCCGTCAAGTGCCCCCTCAGTGCCCGTCACCCAGTCACCCCAGCCCCCCACCCGCCTCCCCTTCGACTACCCCTTGTTCGTTTCCCAGAGTTAGGAGTCTCTCATTTTCTGTCACCATCTCTGATATTTCCCACTCATTTTTCTCTCCTTTCCCTTATAATCCCTTTCACTATTTTTTTTATATTCCCCGTATGAGTGAAACCATATAATGTTTGTCCTTCTCTGATTGACTTACTTCACTCAGCGTAATACCCTTCAGTTCCATCCACGTCAAAGCAAATGATGGGTATTCGTCATTTCTAATGGCTGAATAATGTTGTTTTTGTTTTTTTAGTTAACACTTATAGTATAGGTTTCCTCATGTGTTTTGAAATTTTGGCTTATCTCATGTAGTTGTGCATTTCCTTCTTTCTCTGTCCACATCGTTTCCTGCTTAGCAGTCTCGCTAATACCTCCATCTAGCACCCTAGGGCCCCAGTCGAGAATTGGGTCTTAAGTTTGTGGGTCAAGGCCTCCATGCTTCTGTGATTTGGGGAATGCCACCAGGTTTACATGCAGCTTGAACCAAGTCCTGTGTTTGTTTCATCCTACATCCTTAGGTTTGCAGCTGGATGTGAACCATAGCTCCAGTCAGAGTGTGGTTGTAACATTTATAAACCCTTCTATGAATGGGGAAGCACCACACCAAGATCTGATTTCAAGCAGTAAAACCCAGTCTCCTCATTACCCTGTAAGAGCAGAATATTTGATTGTCTCCATGTCTAGATCCAGACCTCAGCTGCCTGTGGCTTCATTCCCATCTAATAGATACGTTTATGTTCCATTTTTGGTCCATTGAGATATTTATTTTACTTTTTTAGTGCACCTGTGCCTTTTAAATTGTCTCTTTATAGTATATACTTGCCATGTTTTGGTGGAGGTGTCTCAAAGTTGTAAACTTAAAAGCCATCCTAACTAGTGGTCCAATTTGGTTTAACTCTCAGGAATCCTTTGCTAGTATTGTTTGGACTCAGCACTGATTTGCAAAAGGCTGTATTAGTTTCCTAGACACAATGTCACAAGCTGGGCAGCATAAAACAACAGAAATTTATTCTTTTACATTTCTGGAAACTAGAAATCTTAAATCAGGGCATCAGCAGGATCATGGTCTCTTTGAAGGCTGTAGAAGAGGATCATTCCTTGACTCTTCCTAGCTTTTGGTGGCTGCTGGCAATCCTATATCTGGGTGTCTGTTTTCTCTCTCTCTCTTTTTTAAAAAAGATTCTATTTATTTATTCATGAGAGAAAGAGAGAGAAAGAGGCAGAGACACAGGCAGAGGAAGAAACAGGCTCTCCACAGGAGCCCAATGTGGGACTCGATCCTGGATGCCGGGATCATGCCCTGAGTCAAAGGCAGATGCTCTACCGCTGAGCCACCTGGGTGTCCCTCTGTTTTCTCTTCTTAGAAGGGCACCAGTTATTGGAGTAGGGTCTACCCTAATCTAGTACGATCTCATCTTAACTGATTACATTTGCAAAGACCCTATTTCCAAATAAGACCACATTCACACATTTAGGCAGACATGAATTTTGAGAGGACACTATTGAATCCACTACATTAAGCTATTGGCCTAGTGGCCAGTCCTGCTCCTGACTGAGGCAAGAAGGTACTTAGTTTACCTCCCTATTCTCATATCTAGCTAAGGCAATTTTGACTTCCTCATTAAGTGCTATATTCAAATATTGGATTGAGGGACACCTGGGTGGCTCAGTGGTTGAGTGTCTTCCTTCGGCTCAGGTTGTGATACCAGGGTCTTGGGATCGAGTCCCGCAGCGGGCTCCCTGCAGGGAGCCTGCTTCTCCCTCTGCCTATGTCTCTGCCTCTCTCTGTGTGTCTCTCATGAATAAATAAATAAGATCTTTAAAAAAAACAAATATTGGATTGAATTAAGGAATGAGAAGTCATCACTCAACCTTGCTTCAGTCAGCATTGCAGTACACTGTCCTCTTAACAGTGGATCAGTAGTAAATCCCCATGAAAGAAAGATGGCAAAGGATTTCTTCCCCTTGTACCCTAACACTCTCAAGTCTTGAGCAAAGTGCTCAGGTCCAAAAGGATAGGCCCAGCTCTTTCTAGAGGTAATCTGGAAATTCAGTTGGCAAAGGAAGTCCAGGAATATCTCATGTATCTAGCATCGTTATACTTTTCATTCCTGCAATAAACAATCCAAATGGCTAAACTTCTTGCATTTGAACCTGCTTTGCACTGTATTGCTGCTTCCATCCTCACTGTCAGTGGCCATTTCTAATGTCTGTCAGCCTCATCTCTAGTAGCTCTGGTCCTCTCTTTCTAATGTGCTGCTTCTATGTGCTATAGGCAGAAAGACTTGGCAGCAGAGCTTGTTAGACATGTGAGTGTAAGAGAGACAGACTGTGTGCAGAGCCTGCAGGGCTCTCTGGCAAAGAAAGGGCAGGAGACGTAGGATTATTTCAGCTCTTCAGAGGCCTTTCTGAGGTTGATAACTTTGATTCTCTTAGGTGACCTTGGAATAACAGAAGTGTCACTGCATGATGTAGACCCTACTCTTTGCAATCTACAGGATTCACAGGTTTTAAGTTTGGACCTAGGCTCCTATTTGTGCCATTGGAGGTTTAGAAAGGGCAGAGTGGTGAGGCTGAGGTCAGCTCACAGCTTAGGCTCTTCCTACTTCCTGCCTTACCCAGTGGTTTCCTCTCAGTTACCTAGAGCAGAGCAAGGCTCCAGGTACTGGACCCCAAGCATCACAGCAAGAAAGTTCTAGGGGATACCACAGGCAGGACGGCAAGGGCCTTCGAACCAGTCAGACCTAGGTTCTAATCCCCACTCTGACCACTTATTAGCCTTATGACTTGGGAAAGTAACTTAATCTCTCTGGTCTTTTTTTTTAAGATTTTATTTATTTATTCATGATAGACAGAGAGAGAGAGAGAGAGAGAGAGAGAGAGAGAGAGAGAGAGAGAGAGAAGCAGGCTCCATGCAGGGAATCTGACGTGGGACTTGATCCTGGGATTCCAGGATCACACCCTGGGCCAAAGGCAGGCGCTAAACCGCTGAGCCACCCAGGGATCCCCAATCTCTCTGGTCTTGATTTAAATATCTGCAAAATGAGAATAATAAATCTGTACCTTGCATGGATGCTTTTTGGATATAATTAAGACAAAGCGATAAAAGCATTTAGCATATTATAGACACTCAATGCTAGCCTAGTATTCATATTATTGGATGTCAGTCTTTTAAATAAAAACATTTTATTGTGATAAGAACACTTATAATGAGATCTATCTTCTCAACAAAGTTTTAAGTGTATAATGTATTATTGTTGACTACAGGTACAATGTTGTACAGTAGATTTCTAAAGCTTAATCGTCTTGCTTAACTGAAACTTTAAGCCCCTTGATCGGTAGCTCCCTATTTATTCCTCTCTTCAGTCCTGGCAATCACTATTCAATCCTTTGATTCTATGAATTTAACTATTTCAGATACTTCACATAATTGGAATCATGCAGTATTTTTTTTCTTTTTTTTTTAAGATTTTATTTATTTATTCATGAGAGACACAGAGAGAGGCAGAGACATAGGCAAAGGGAGAAGTAGGCTACATGCAGGGAGCCCGATGTGAGACTCGATCCCGCAACTCCGGGATCACACCTTGAGCAGAAGGCAGACGCTCAATCACTGAGCCACCCAGGCGTCCCAGTATTTGTTTTTTTTGTTTTTTTTTTTTCTGTTACTGCTTTATTTCACTTTTAGCATAATGCCTTCAAGGTTCATCTATGTAGTTGCATATTGGAGAATTTCCTTCTTTTTAAAGGCTGAATAGTATTCTGCTGTATGCATATGCATTTTCATTATCCATTCGTCAGTGGACATTTAGGTTGTTCCCACCTCTTAGCGATTATGAATATTGCTGCAATGAACAAGGCAGTGCTAATATCTTCTTGAGATCTTGGTTTCAATTTTTTGGATAAATGCCCAGAAGTGGGATTGCTAAATCATATGATAGTTCTTTTTTAAATTTCTTGAGAAACCTATACTGTTTTCCATAGCAGCTGTACCATTTTGCATTCCCACCAACAGTATGCAAGACTTCCAATTTCTCCACCTCCTTGCCAACATTCACTGTCTTTAGCTTTCTTGATAAAAGCCATCCTAACAGGTGCAAAGTGATATCTCATTGTGATTTTGATTTGCATTTTCATGATGATTAGTGATGTTGAGCATTTTTCATATACCTGTTGGCCATTTGTATGTCTTCCTTTGAAAAATGTCCTTTCAAGTCCTTAGCCCATTTTTAAATAGTTATTAGGGTGTTTGTTGTTGTCTGTTTTGTTTTATTTTGTTTTGCTATTGAGTTGTGGAGGTTTTTTACATATTTTGGAGACTAATCTGTCAGAGGTACAGTTTGCAAATGCTTTCTTCTATTTTGTTGCTTGTCTTTTCACTCTGTTGATTGTTTCATCTGATGCACAGAAGCTTTCTTGTTTGATGTAGTCTCATTTGTTTATTTTTGGCATTGTTGCCTGTGCTTTTGGTGTCATATTCATGAAATCACTGTCAAGACCAATGAAGCTTTCCCCCTATGTTATCTTATAAAAGTTTTACAGTTTCAAGTTAAGTCTGTAACCCATTTTGAGTTGATTTTCATGTATGTGTAATACCGGGGTCAGTTTCTTTTCTTTTTTTTTTTTTTAATTGGTGCTCAATTTGCCAACATATAGAATAACACCCAGTGTTCATCCCGTCAAGTGCCCACCTCAGTGCCCGTCACCGAGTCACCCCCACCCCCCGCCCGCCTCCCCTTCCACCAACCCTAGTTCATTTCCCAGAGTTAGGAGTCTTTCATGTTCTGTCTCCCTCTCTGATATTTCCCACTCATTTTTTCTCCTTTCCTCTTTATTCCATTTCACTAATTTTTATATTCCCCAAATGAATGAGACCATATAATGTTTGTCCTTCTCCGATTGACTCATTTCACTCAGCATAATACCCTCCAGTTCCATCCACGTTGAAGCAAATGGTGGGTATTTGTCGTTTCTAATGGCTGAGTAATATTTCATTGTATACATAAACCACATCTTCTTTATCCATTCATCTTTCGATGGACACCGAGGCTCCTTCCACAGTTTGGCTATTGTGGACATTGCTGCTAGAAACATCGGGGTGCAGGTGTCTTGGCGTTTCATTGCATCTGTATCTTTGGGGTAAATCCCCAGCAGTGCAATTGCTGGGTCATAGGGCAGGTCTATTTTTAACTCTTTAAGGAACCTGCACACAGTTTTCCAGAGTGGCTGCGCCAGTTCACATTCCCACCAACAGTGCAGGAGGGTTCCCCTTTCTCCAAATCCTCTCCAACATTTGTGGTTTCCTTCTTTGTTAATTTTCCCCATTCTCACTGGTGTGAGGTGGGATCTCATTGTGGTTTTGATTTGTCTTCCCTGATGGCAAGTGATGCGGGGCATTTTCTCATGTGCTTGTTGACCATGTCTATGCCTTCCTCTGTGATATTTCTGTTTATTTCTTTTTAAAAAAGTAATCTCAATGCCCAACAAGGGGTTTAAACTAACAACCCCAAGATTGAGTCACATGCTCTACCAACTGAGTCAGCCTGCTACCCCTAATTTTTTTCAATGCATTGTAGTTTTCAGTATACAAGTCTTTTACTTCCTTAGTTAAGTTTATTCCTAAGTATTTTATTATTTGTGATGCTATTGGAAATGGAATGTTTTACTAGTTTTCTTTTCAGATAGTTCAGTGTTGGTATATATAAATTCAACTAATTCTTGTATGTTGATTTTGTGTCCTGCAACTTTATTGAATTTGCTCATTAGTTTATAACAGTTTTTTTTATTTTATGGAGTCATCAGGGTTTTCTGTATATGAGATCAAACATCTGAGAATAAGGACACTTTTACTTCTTCCTTTCTATTTGGATGCCTTTTTGTTGTTGTTGCCTAATTAAATGGCTGGGACTTCCAGTACTACACTAAATAGAAAGGCAAGAGTGGACACCTTTGTCTTGTTCCTGGTCTTAGAGGAAATCTTTCCATTTTTCACCATTGAGTATGATGTTTTAGCTGTGGGTTTTTCATATATAGTCTTTATTATATTGAAGTACTTTTCTTCTATTCCAGTTTATTGAGAGCTTTTCTCATGAAAGGGGGTTGAATTTTCTCAAATGTTTTTCCTGCCTGTGTTGAGATGATCATGTGATTTTTATACTTTATTCTGCTACTGTGTTGTACTACAATATTTGATTTGCATATGTTGAACCATCCTTATATCCTAGGGATAAATCCCACTTGATCATGGTGTATGATCCTTTTAACGTGCTGCTGAATTTGAGTTGCTAGTATTTTGCTGAAGATTTTTGCATTTATATCCATCAGGCATATTGGCCTGTTATTTTCTTAAGATGTGTTTGTCTGGCTTTGGTATCATGATAATTATGCCTCATAAAATGGGTTTGGAAATGTTCTCACCTCTTCCATTTCTCAGAAGAGTTTAAGAAGAATTGGCATTAATTCTTCAAATATTTGGTAGAATCCACCAGTAAAACAATCTGCTCCTGACCTTGTCTTTGTTGGGAGGTTTTAAATTACCAGTTCAATCTCCATACTAGTTACAAATCTGTTCAGACTTTCTGTTTCTTCATGATAGAGTCTTGATAGGTTGTGTGTTTCTAGGAATTTATTCATTTCTTCCAGGTTATCCAGTTTGTTGACATTTAACTGTTCATAGTAGTTTCTTATGATCTTTTGTATTTCTGTGACATCAGTTGTAATATCTCTTCTTATATTTCTAATTGTTTTTATTTACTTCTTTCCTTTTTTCTTAGTCTGGCTAAGGGTTTGTTAGTTTCATTTATCTTTTCAAAAAAACTCAACTCAGTTTTGTTGATGTTTGCTTTTTTTTCTATTTTCTATTTCATTGATTTCTGCTATAATCTGTATTATTTCATTCCTTACGCTAACTTTAGGCTTAGTTTGTTTTTCCTTTTATAGATCCTTGAGGTATAAAGTTGTTTACCTGATACCTTGCACTTTTTAAAATGTAAGCATTTATTGCTATGAACTTCTCTCTTAGTACTGCTTTTGTTGCATCCCATAAGTTTTGGTATATTGTGGTTCTGTTTTCATTTGCCTTGAGATATTTTCTAATTTACTTTTGACTTGTTTCTTTCACGCAATGCTTTTTCAGAAGCATACTGTTTAACTTCCACATATTTGTGAATTTTCCAGTTTTCTTTCTGCTATTGATTTCTAGTTTCATTCCATTGTGGTCAGAAGAGATATTTGGTATGACTTCACTCTTTTTAAATTTGTTAAGACTTGCTTTGTGATCTAACATGTGATCTATCCTAGAGAAAGATCTGCATGTGTTTGAGAAAAATGTTTATTCTGCTGCTTTTGGGTGAAATGTTCTGTATATATCTGTTAGGTCCATTTGATCTATAGCGTTGCTCAAAGTCTCTGTTAACTTATTTGTCTTCTATCTGGATGGTCTATTATTGAAGGTGAGGTACTGAAGTCTTTTACTATTATTGTATTGTTGTTTATTTCTCCCTTTAGTTATATCAATGTCTGCTATCCATATTTAGGTGCTTTGATGTGGGTACATATAATTTATAATTATATCTTCTTGGCAGTTAAATCCTTTTGTCACTATATAATATCTTTCTTTATCTCTTATAACAGATTTACTTTAAAGTCTATTTTGCCTTATGTAAGTATAGACACTCCTGCTCTCTTTTGGTTACCATTTGCATGGAATACCTTTTCCCATACCTTCACTTTCAGCTTATGTGTGTCTTTAAATATAAAGTGAGTTTCTCGTTGAATGCATATAGTTGGGTCTTATTTTTCTTATCCATTTTAGCCACTCTATGTCTTTTTTTTCCACTCTGTCTTTTAATTGCAGTTTAATCCTCTTACATTTAATGTAATTATTGATAGGGAAGATTCATTGTTGCCATTCTGCTCATTGTTTTCTGTTAGTCTTGGAGTTCATCTATCCTTTCCTCTCTTGCTGTCTTCCTTTGTGCTTTATTGATTTTTTTGCATTGATATGCTTTGATTCCTTTCTTTCTTTTTTTTTTAATTTTTTTTTAATTTTTTTTATTTATTTATGATAGTCACAGAGAGAGAGAGAGGCGCAGAGACACAGGCAGAGGGAGAAGCAGGCTCCATGCACAGGGAGCCCGATGTGGGATTTGATCCCGGGTCTCCAGGATCGCGCCCTGGGCCAAAGGCAGGCGCCAAACCGCTGCACCACCCAGGGATCCCCCTTTTCTTTCTTTTTTTGTATAACATCTATAAGTATTTGTGTGTATGTGGTTACCTTGGAGCTTACATAAAATATCTTATAACAGTCTATTTTAAGTGATAACAAGTTCAATTCAATCATATACACTCTACACTTTAATTTCTCACAGTAACACTTTATGTTATTGTTGTCATAATTGAAATCTATTTATATTATGTATTTTAAACATATTTTAGTTATAACTATTTTTAATGCTTTTGTAGTAACCTTTATAATAAAATTAAAAGTGATTTATCTACCACTATTAGAATAATACAGTATTCTGTATCCATCTATATATTTAACGTTACCAATGAGTCTCATACATTCTTATGCTATTATGTTGTTGGTTAGCATCCTTTCATTTCAACTTGAAAAATTCTCTTTAGCATTTCTTGTAAGGCAGGTCTTGTGGTGATGAAGTTTCTCAGCTTTTGCTTATTTGAAAAAATCTTTATCTCTTTTTCATTTTTGAAAGACAGTTTTATGTGGGATAGTTTTGTGTTTCTTAGCAGCTTTTTCCTTCAGGGTTTTGCATAATCATTCCACTCTTTTTTGGGGGCTGCAAGGTTTCTGCTGAAAAATATGTTCATAGCCTAAGGAGTTTCCTTGTATATGACAAGTCACTTTTCTTTGCCTGCTTTCAAAATACTCTCTGTCTTTGTTTTTTGACAATTTGATTATAAAGTGTCTCAGTGTGGATGTTTTGGGGTTCATCTTATTTGTTGTCTTTTGGGCATTTTGGATCTGGATGTCCATTTCCTTCTGCAGAACTGGGATATTTTCAGCTATCTTTAGAATGAACTTTCTCGTCCTTTTTCTCTTCTCTCTCTTCTTCTCTTCTCCTCTTCTTTCTCTTCTCTTCTCTTCTCTTCTCTTCTCTTCTCTTCTCTTCTCTTCTCTTCTTCTCTTCTCTTCTCTTTCTCTTCTCTTTCCTTTCTGGAACTCCCATAATGTATATATTGCTCTTCTTTATGGTTTCTCATAAGTTCCTTAAGCTTTCATCGTTATTTTTCATTTTTAAAAATCTTATTGCTCCTCTGACTTAATTATTTTCAGTGACTTTTGCTTGAGTTTTCTGTTTCTTCTGCTTGATATAGTCTGCTGTTGAGCCCTGCTAGCAAAATTTTCAGTGCAGTTGTTTTGGGGCTCCATGATTTCATTTAGTACTTTTTTTTATATTTGTTGAAATTCTCACTCTGTTCATGTATTGTTTTCTTGACCTCAGTGCACAGCTTTATGATAATTATTTTGAATTCTTTAAGGTAAATCATATAACTCCATTAGGGTCAGCTTTATCATGTTCCTTTGTTTAAAACATCTTCGCTCAGGGCAGCCCAGGTGGCTCAGCGCTGCCTTTGGCCCAGGGCATGATCTGGAGACGTGAGATTGAGTCCCATGTGAGGCTCCCTGCATGGAGCCTGCTTCTCCCTCTGCCTGCGTCTCTGCCTCTCTCTCTCTTTCTCTCTCTCTCTCTCTCTGTCTCTCATGAGTAAATAATGAAAATCTTTTAAAAAAATAAAAAAATAAAACATCTTTGCTCAATTCTTTATTTTCTTTCACTCTCTGTTGGTGTCTGCACAATAGACAAAGCAAGTACCTCTGCTAGTCTTCACAAACTGGCCTCATACAGAAGACTCTCACCAATCAACCTGGCCAGAGATTCTGGGAACTTCTACTAACTTTTTCCTTCCCCAGGGAGAAGAAAACTATGTTTTTTAACACTCATTCTGCTGAGCCAGGGACTTTGGAACTATGGCATCTACCAGTCTAAACTATCTTCTCCATCTCCCCTAGATGGATAAACTGCACTGGACCTATCAGAGCTCCACATCTGGCAAGACAGAAGTAAGACTCCTAGAGAGTTTCTTTAGAAAATTTGGGGTACTGGATGCAGAAACCTACCTCCTCCTTCCCTTGGAAGAATCTGGATCTTAGGGAGTCTCTTCTTGATCACATGGCAACTGTGCTAGATGCAGGGACTTTGGTAAGAGGGTATCCCATGTCTTCCTACTGGCCTTAGTGAATGTGGTTTTATGTTCACCTAGGGATACAGGAGCTCTTCAGTTAGTTTTTGGATTTCTAACAAAAAAGAATTTATTCATAAATTGTGTTAAACTGGTGTGTTTGTGAGGAGAAGGAGAGCACAGGACTTCCTATTCCATCATCTTACTTACGATACTCTGGATGTTAGTCTTCTGTTCATCCATTTACTCAGCATCAGAAAATGCTTATAGTTTCCTGTCTTTCCCCATCTTTTTAGACACAGTAGCACAAGAGACAAACAGTCTTCTGTTCCTGCTGAGAGATTGCTAATAAGCACTAGTCCTCAGCTCCATGGGATGCAGAATGAGTCAGTCATACAGCTGCAAGCTTTAGGACAGTAGGCAGATGTGACCAGCTTTCCCTCACTTTGCCTCTGGACTCTTTTCTCCAAATACTAAGTTTCTTAGGGCTGTAGGCTAGCAATTCCAAATTGGCAGCTCATCCCTCCAGTGGGCCCAGGGAGCAAGAAACCTCCAAGTTCAACATCTCACAAGTACTGAGACGAAGTGGGCACAATTCTGTATTCTCCACCCTTTGAAAAACTTATTTAAGGTCTTCAGAAGCAGAAGGTAGGTCTTATTTGCTTTTCTTCCTTCTACCCACGTCTTCCTCCTACGTCTTTACCGCCTCAGTCAGGATCTGAGGAAACAGATGGATACGCAGCTACTGCTGCAGAAAGGCCAATGTGAGGGTTCCAATATTGGGTCCATATTGCTATTCAGAATCCAATAGCCATTTACAATAGCATTTTTGATGTTTTCAAAGTAATTTCCTGACTATTTTTTAAATCAAATACCCATTTTAGAGATGAGGAAACTAAGGCATAGAAAGAAGAGCATCCTCGAGTGAGTCAGCAGCTAAAGTGGGGCCAGAGCCCTTGTTTCTTGTCTCTTTGAGCTCTTTGCACACTATTTGGAATGAAAGAGTCAGAAGATGGGGACAAGTATTCCACCACCCCCTAAGTAGTCAACTTGATCTGCCTTGGAGACCCTAGGAACTTAGGACTTCATTCTAAGCAAAGGACTAGCCAGGATGCTGAAGGGGAAAGGCAATGTCTTCATCCTGGTTTTGTCACTCAAGCTCTAGACTCCTGGATAGCATATTTCCTGGGCCCAGCCCACTGCCATGTGTGAAAAGTGATCCTGGAGAGGAGTGTATCCAGGGGGTCAGGAGCAGAGCTAGGGTGAGAAACCAGACCCTTTCCTTCTCTGGGTCACTCACACGGCACTTATACCTTCTACCCTGCTTGGTTACCTTTCTGAGATTCACTTTCCCCATCTGTAAAGTAAATATAACACTTTCATCAATTGTCTTATAGAGACTGTTAGAAGGCTCAGAGGTGATAAGGATAAGTGAGTCATCTTTAATCTATGAAGCAGTATTTGCATCTGACTTTGCTACTCGATCCCATTCATGGAGCAGCTACTTACTGGGAGATAGGTGCCAAGTTAAGTACTGTATGTGAATCATCTCCAACTAGGCCTCAGATGACAAGTGACTTATCCAGTGACATTCAGCTGTTCAGTGGCAGAAATGAGATGAGAGCCTTTTCTCATCAGTCCCAGAGGCCTGAGACTGAGCTGGAGGTCATACTGCTGTGTACATAATGTTGTTAAATTTAACAAATAAAAAAAGGACTCCAGTTGAATTTGAATTTCAAATAAATCATAAACAAATTTTAATGTAAGTATATACATTGAGATATTTAGAACACAGTTATACCAAAAAATTATTTATCTAAAATTCAAATTTAACTGGGCATCGTATATTTTATTCAGCAACCATATGTGTATATGGAATTGGCATTGCAGGAGCAGCAGGTAGGCAGGCTGTCTGTATATTCATTTTGAAGCAAGGGAGTCAGTAGGCCATATGTCAGGGAGACAAGTGATCTTCCCACTAAAGCAAGTCTCTACTGCTGTTCTCAGCTTGGGGGCTACCATAAAACATATACAAACATGATACTTTGGCCTGATAAAAAACCCTCACCTAGACTTAGGGCCCTTCATTTTCCCTTCCTAATTGTTGTTCCCAAGACCCTATTTTCCCTATTCATTAGGACACCTTTGGGGGGTATTTAAAAATATTTTATCGAGGATAAAAAGGATAATTTTAAAATAGGTAAAAGTTTAAATTTTAAGTTGGTAAATTGAACACCAATAAAAAATAAATTTAAAAAAAGTCCATCTAAAGATGAACTAGGAATTTTAAAAAGGGTTGTAACCTGTTTCTGGCCAAGATGAAGTAACAGGGATTGAATTTGCTCTCCTTCCTAAATAATCAACAGATAATATATTTTTGAAAAACCAGTATTTTTCAAGATGCTGGACATCAGGTAATGAAAGACAAAGATAGGAAACGAATGAAGTGAGTGCTACAATTGTCCCAGGTTATTGCCTAGAGAGAGAAATGCCTGGCTGTGGAGCAGGGAGGAAAAAATCCAGTAAAGAGCATGGTGTTTTCTCGGAGGTGAGGAAACAGCTAGGAATCCAGGGAGGCCAATGAAGCTAAATTTCACAGGGAAGAATATTTGGTAGATCTCCAGAGATCTACCAAAGGTCTCCTTTGGGTATTCAGTAGAGTATTGATCAGTGCATGCATGTGAGGGGCTACCTGAGGCCTAGGAAAGAACCATCCAAAAAATTAGAATATACAGTGTCTGGCACTTACACAGCTCTGGGGATTATGCGTGCCTCCACCTGCCAATCTGGAAAATTCAATCACAGGGCATTGGGTAGAGAGCATACATGTGATTCTTTTATCAGTATTGGGAATTAGCCCTAGGCTGATAACTGTTCCAGCCCTGCCTAACAAATTATAAAAGCAAATCAGAAAAGTTCAAACTATTTCCAAGTTACCTTAACTGTGTCCCAGATCAAAGTTCAAGAATATTTATAATAATACAAAAATATCCAGCACCTAATAAGGTAAAATTCATAATATTTGCCATCCAATAGAAAATTCCCTAGCTTACAAAAAAATTCAGGAAAATATGACTCATATTGAGGAGATAATTCAATCATTTAAAACCAATCCAGAATTGAAACAGATGTTAGAATGAGTAGACTAGAAATGTAAAACAATTACTATAACTGTATTCCATATGTCCAAAAAATTAAGTAAAGACATATGAGATATAAAAAAGGCCTATATTGAACTTCTAGAGATAAAAAGTACAATGTCTGAGATGAAAAATATACTAGATGAAAATAATGGAAGATTAGACATTGTAGGAAAAAAATTAGTGAACTTGAAGACATAGTAATAGAAACTGTCCAAGTGAAATACAAAGAGAAATAAGGATATAAATAAAGAACAGAGCATTACTGAGCTGTAGGACAACTTCAAAAGCTTAATATATGTGTAATTAGAGTCCCTGAAAAATAGTAAGGAGCAGAAAACATATTTGAAGAAATAAAGACAAAAAAAATGTCTAGATATAATGAATATTATAAACCCATAGATTCAAAAATTTCAGTGAACTCCAAACACAACAGACATGAAGAAACTATACCAAGGTATTTTATAATCAAATTGATCCAAACTAGTGGTAAAGACCAAAACAATCTTAAAAGCAACAAGAGGAAAAAGTTACATTATGTATAGAGGAACAAAAATAAAGATTATAGCAGATATCTTGTGAGAAACAACACAAATAAGAAGGTGATGGATTAATATCTTTAAAGTACTGAATAAAACAAACAAAAAACTTGTTGACCTCACCTTTTGTACCCAGTGCAATTATATTTCAAAAATAAAAGTGAAGTAAATACTTTGTCAGACATACAAAAGCTACAAGAATTCATCAGCAGCAGACCTGCAATACAAGAAATATTAAAGGAAGTCCTTTGGACAGAAAAAAATGATACCAGATGGAAATATGGATCTACACAGAGGAATTAAGAGCACTGGAAATGGTAACTACATGGGTAAATATATTAGATTTTTCTTATTATTTAAATTTCTTTAAAAGATAATTAATAAAAATGATAACAATTGAGTGTGGAGTTTATAACATAAGTAAAAGTAAGTCATATGATAATAGCACAAAAGAGAAGAGAAATGGAGGTATACTGTTATGACATTTTTATAATATGTGAAGTGGTATAGTTTTACTTAATATTATTAATTAATAATATTATTTAAGGGAACATCATGATAAGTTAATAATGTACACTGAAAATATTGAATCAACCACTAAAATAATGAAACAAAGAGTGATCTCTTAAAAATGAACAAAGGAAATAAAATGGGATCTATGAAATGCTCCACTAATCCCAAAGAAGTTTTTTTTTTAAAGAAAGTAAAGAGAAAACACAGAATATATGGCACAAATTAAAAGCAAATGACAAGAAAATAAACTTATATCTAATAATATCAATAACCATATGAAACATAAATAATCTAAAACCACAATAAAAAGGCAGAGATTATCAGATTGGATTTAAAAACAAAACCCAACTGTATATTCCATATAAGAAATTCATTTTAAATATAAAGACAAACAGATTCAAAGTAAAAGGATGAAAAATACAATGCCAACACCAATAAAAAAATATCTGGAGTGGCCATGGCCATATTAGAATCAGACAAATTAAATTTCAGAATAAATTTTAGAAAAAAGAATGTTGGGGTGCCCAAATGGCTCAGTTGGTTAAGCGTCCAACTCTTTTTTTTTAAGGGTTTATTTATTTATTCATGAGAGACACACAGAGAGAGGCAGAGACATAGGTAGAGGGAGAAGCAGGCTCCCCTCAGGGAGCCCGATGCGAGACTCAATCCCCAGATCAGGGATCATGTCCTGAGCCAAAGGCAGATGCTCAACCAGTGAGCCACCGAGGTATCCCAAGCATCCAACTCTTGATTTCAGCACAGGTCTTGATTTCTGCATCATGAGTTCAAGCCCCACATTGGGCTCCATGTTGGGCATGGAGCCTACTTTTAAAAAAAATTAGAATAAAGGATGTCAACAAGGAATAAAGAAGTCATTCCATAATGATAAAAGGGTTAATTCACCAAGAATATATGAGCTTATGAACTTCACATAAGGCAAAAACTGACACAACACAAAGATTAGTAGAAATAACTAAAACAAGAGATTTCAATCCCCTCTCTCAATAATTGATAGAACAAGTATACATAAATTCATTAAAGATATAGAAGATCTAAAGAACATTATAAACAAACTCGATCTATTTGACACTTATAGAATAGTCCTCCCAACCACATTAGAGTATACATTCTTTTAAAATATGCAAGGAATATTTACCAAGATAGATAATATTTTGGGTCATAAAACAAGTTTCAGTAAAATTGAAAGAATTCAAGCTATACAAAGTCTGTTCTCTGATCATAATGAAATTAAGTTAGAAACCCATAACAGAAATATCTCTGAAAAATTCCCAGTTATTTGGAAAGTAAGTAAATAAGACAGTTCTAAATAATCTATACATAAAGGTGGAAATAAATAAATTAAGAAACATTTTTAACTGAATGAAAATGAAAACACATCTAAAAATTTGGTGAAAGTTGTTAAAATAGTACTTAAGGGAAATTTTATAGTACTAAATGCTTACACTAGAAAAGAAAAAAATATCTCATATCATTCATCTCAGCTTCTACTTCAAGAAATTAGAAAAAGGAAGTGAATTAAATCCAAAGTAAGTGGAATAGTAGAAAAATAAAGATTAGAGTAGAAATCAATGAAATAGAAAACAAGAACAATAGAAAAAATCATTGTAAACAACACTGGTCCTTTCAAAAGATCAATAAAATTGATAAACCTCTAGCCATGGTGAACAGGGAAAAAAGAGATAAGGCACAAATTACTAATACTGGGAATTGAGAAGTGATGTCACTATGGATTCTACAGAGATTAAAAGGATAAGATAATATCATAACTTTATGACAATACATTTAGTGACTTGGATGAAATAGATCCATTCCTTGAAAGACACAAACTACCAAAGCTGACTCCTGAAGAAATACAATATCTCTATATCTATTAAAGAAATTGAATTTATAGTTAGAAACTTTCCTATACATAAAACTCCAGAAACAGATGGCTTCATGGGTGAATTCTATCAAATATGTAAGGATGAATTAAAAGAAAATATAAGGGGCATCCCGGGTGGCTCAGCCGTTTAGTGCTGCCTTTAGCCCAGGGTGTGATCCTGGAGACCCAGGATCGAGTCCCATGTCAGGCTCCCTGCATGGAGCCTGCTTCTGCCTGTGTCTGTGCCTCTCTCTCCCTCTCCCTCTCTCTCTGTGTGTCTCCCATGAATAAATACATAAATCTTTAAAAAAAATAAAAAGAAAAGAAGATATAAAAACCTCTCCTAGAGGATAGAAGAGAAGGAAATACTTTCCAACTCATTTTATGAGGCCAGCATTATTTTGATACCAAAGCCAGACAAAACATTGTAAGAAAATTACAGATCAATATTCATTATGAATATAAATGTAAAAATTCTGAGCAAAATTTTAGCAAATAAAATTCGAGCAGAACTCAACGAAATCGAGACCAGAAGAACTGTGGAACAGATCAACAGAACCAGGAGTTGGTTCTTTGAAAGAATTAATAAGATAGATAAACCATTAGCCAGCCTTATTAAAAAGAAGAGAGAGAAGACTCAAATTAATAAAATCATGAATGAGAAAGGAGAGATCACTACCAACACCAAGGAAATACAAACGATTTTAAAAACATATTATGAACAGCTATACGCCAATAAATTAGGCAATCTAGAAGAAATGGACGCATTCCTGGAAAGCCACAAACTACCAAAACTGGAACAGGAAGAAATAGAAAACCTGAACAGGCCAATAACCAGGGAGGAAATTGAAGCAGTCATCAAAAACCTCCCAAGACACAAGAGTCCAGGGCCAGATGGCTTCCCAGGGGAATTTTATCAAACGTTTTAAAGAAGAAATCATACCTATTCTCCTAAAGCTGTTTGGAAAGATAGAAAGAGATGGAGTACTTCCAAATTCGTTCTATGAAGCCAGCATCACCTTAATTCCAAAGCCAGACAAAGACCCCACCAAAAAGGAGAATTACAGACCAATATCCCTGATGAACATGGATGCAAAAATTCTCAACAAGATACTGGCCAATAGGATCCAACAGTACATTAAGAAAATTATTCACCATGACCAAGTAGGATTTATCCCTGGGACACAAGGCTGGTTCAACACCCGTAAAACAATCAATGTGATTCATCATATCAGCAAGAGAAAAACCAAGAACCATATGATCCTCTCATTGGATGCAGAGAAAGCATTTGACAAAATACAGCATCCATTCCTGATCAAAACTCTTCAGAGTGTAGGAATAGAGGGAACATTCCTCAACATCTTAAAAGCCATCTATGAAAAGCCCACAGTAAAATTCAACATTTATAAAATGGATAATACATTGCTGCCAAGTAGAATTTATCTCAGGAATTCAAGGTTGGTCTAATGTTTGAAAAACAATCCATTTAATTTGCCATATTAACAAATTAATAGAGAAAATCATATTATTGAAATGAAGATCAAAAAGCATTTGATAATATCCAAGACCTACTGGTAATAATTCTCAACTAACTCTGAATAGATGGAACTTCCTCAATATGATGAAGGGCAACTATAAACAGTCTACAGCTAATATAAAACTTAATGGTAAAAAATAAATAAATAAAAGCTTTCTTTCCAAAATTGGGAATACTGCAAGAATGTCCACTCTTGCCATTTCTATACAACATTATAGACATTATAGACATTACATTACATTACATTACATTACATTACATTACATTATTCTAGCTAGGGCAATAAAAAGGTGGGGGGAATGGAAAGAAGAAAGGAAGGAGGGGAAGAAGAGAGAAAGAAAGGAAGGAAAAAAGGAAGGTAGGAAGAAAAGGCAATTAAGAATGGAAAGGAAGAAGTAAAACTAGCTCTATTCACAACCAATGATTGTCTGTTCACAACTACTATAATTGTCTATGTGGCAAACCTGATGAAATGCACAAAAAATATCTAGTAAGTAAGTTTAGTAAGGTAACAGGATACAAGATTGATATACAAAAATCAGCTGTTTTCCTATTTACTACTGATGAACAATCAAAAATTAAAAAGTCTTTTAAAAATAGCATCAAAGATATGAAATACTTAGGGATGAACCTGCGAAAAGGTGTGAGAGACCTGTACAGTAAAAACTATGAAACACTGCTAAAAGAAAATAAAAAAGACCTAAATAAACCGAGAGATTATACCATGTTCACAGGGCAGAAAATGAATTTCATATCGTTAAAATGTCAATGCTCCTCAAATTGATCTATGGATTCAATACAATACCAATCAAAATTCTAGGGAGTATTTGTGTAGAAATTAGCAAACTGATTCTAAAATTCATATGGAAATGCAAAGAATCTAACAGAGTTAAAACAACTTGGAAAAAGAAGAACAGAGTTGGGGGCACCTGGGTGGCTCAATGGTGAGCATCTGCCTTTGGCTCAGGGCATAATCTTGAGGTCATCGGATCTAGTCTCGCATCAGGCTCCTTGCAGGGAGCCTGCTTCTCCCTCTGTCTGTGTCTCTGCCTCTTTCTCTGTGTCTCTTATGAATAAATAAGTAAAGTCTTGAAGAAGAAGAAGAAGAAGAAGAAGAAGAAGAAGAAGAAGAAGAAGAAGAAGAAAGAAGAAGAAGAAGAAGAAGAAGAAGAAGAAGAAGAAGAAGAAGAAAGAAGAAGAAGAAGAAGAAGAAGAAGAAGAAGAAGAAGAAGAAGAAGAAGAAGAAGAAGAAGAAGAAGAGAGTTGGAGAACTTCCACTATTTGTTTTCAAGACTGATTATAAAGTTGCAGTATTCTAGACAGAGTGGTGTTGGTGTCAAGACAGACAAATACAAAAATGGAACAGAATAGAGAGTCTAGAAATAAGCCCACACATTTATGGAAAACTGATTTTTGACAAAGCTACAAAGGCAATTCCGTAGAAAAATGATAGTTCATATATATATATATATATATATATATATATATATATATATATACATATATGTTCTGACTCTTCTTTCATTTTATTAAAATTACACATCAATATTTAAAAGCAAACTGATCACTTCAAAATCACTTCAAACAGCTGTGAGCTTCCAGGTGTGTTTCTGAGAACATCCATGTGTAAAAAAATAATAATAAAATAATAATAATAAATTCTGATCCATACTACATGATATATACATAAAAGTTAATTCAAAATGTATCACAAGCCTAAATGTAAAACCTAGAACTATAAAACTAGAAGAAAACATTGGAGAAGACCTTTGCAACCTTGGTTAGTAAAGATTTCCTGGATATCAAAAGCACAGTCTCAAAAAAAATTTGATAAATGAGACTTCATCAAATTTTAAAATGTCTGCTTTTTAAAAGGTACTGTTAGGAAAATGAAAAACAAGACCATGAGAAGACATTTGCAAATCATACCTCTTATAAAAGACTTGTAACTGGAATATATAAAGAAGTCATACAGCTCACTAATAAAAAGACAACACAAATTTTAAAAGGGCAACAGATTTGAATAGACACTTCTTCAAAGAGGGTATATGAAAAGATGCTCAACATCTTTATCCATCAGGGAAATGCAAATCAAAGCCCCTCTAAGACACTAATTTATACACATTACAGTGGTTACAATCAAAATGATGGACAATAACAAGCCTTGGCAAGAATGTGGAGAAATCGGAACCCTCATACGTTGCTGATGGGAATGTAAAACGGTGCAGCCACTGTGGAACAGTCAGGCAGTTCCTCAAAAGGTTAAAATGGAGTTCCCATATGACCCAGTACTTCCTCTTCTAGATATAGACCCAAGAAAAATAAAAGCATGTTCACACAAAACTTGTGCATGAATGTTCGTAAGAGCCCAAAGATGGAAACAACCCAAAATTCCATCAACTGATGAATGAATAAACAAAATATGGTCTAGCCATGCATTGCAATATTATTCAGCCATCAAAATGAATGAAGTACTGGTAGGTCATACAACATGGATGAACCCTGAAAACATTACACTAGGTGGAAGAAGCCAGTCACAGAAGGCTATATATCGCATGAGTCCACTTAGATAAAATGTCCAGAATGGGCAAATCCACAGAAACAGAAAGTAGGTTAGTGGTTGCCAGGGGCTGGGAACATGGGGAATAGGAAGTGACTGCTTAATGAAAATATTGTAGAATTAGGGGCACCTGGGTGGCTCAGTCAGTTAAGTGGTTGACTCTCGCTTTCAGTTCAGGTCATGATCTCAGGATTGTGAGATCAAGCTCTGCATGGGGCTTTGGGCTCAGCATGGAGTAAGCTTGTCCCTCCCCTGGTGAACTCTCTCTCTCTCTCTCACTCTCTGTCTTTTAAATAAATAAATAAAATCATCAAAAAAAGAAAGAAAATATTGTGGAACTGGTGGTGACAGTTGCACAACTTTGTGAATACACTAAAATTGCTGAACTGTATACTTTTAAAGGGTGAATTTTACGGAATGTGAATTATATCTCACTAGAGCCATTATTTAAAAAAGAAAAAAAGTGAATCTGGGTTATCCTGGGTTATTTCCATTTTTGTTTAGCCTTTTGTTATCTTTGTTATTTTGTATTACATAGACTCTTTGGACAATAAGAGTGAGAGGGAAGAGGGACAGTGCCATCCCAATATTACTGTACAGAGTGACCTTGTGGAGCTGAAGTGCAGTGTTCTGTTATTTTTTAAAAATCTCTAAAAGAGACCTTTTATTAAAACAAGGAGCCTGAGGCAGACCTCATTGGAATGGGTTCAGAAAAGTCATGGTAAAATGTCTGAGCACTGTGGGAGATGCAAATGCATTGGCAATACATGGGTCCAGTTCCCACTACACCCACAGGACGGGGTTTTCAGCCATCTTCCCCCTGCTTTTGCTTAGCTTGACCATCATGCAGGGGAAATACCAGAGTCTATCAGAAAAGCTGAGAGCTTGTTAAGGACAGGGGTGGCCCACTTTTATAGTAGAGAGTGGGTATTGGACTTGGGTTAGAGTTCCAGTTCCGCCACTTTCTAGCCGGCTGACCTTGGGAAACTCACACAGCCTCACCAAGCCTCAGTTTTCTCTTCTGCAAAATAGGAGTAATAACATTAATAAGGCTGTCTGTGGATTGCCATAGAAGATGTATGTGATCTGTGAAAGTGCTTGACAATGCTTCTTTGGTTGCATTTGTATCTATAGAGTCATTACTATGACGTCCCTCAAATAGCAAGTTGTAAAGCGTATAAACCACTCCTGTGCCTCCAAATCTCACACATGCCAGAACAGGATTTAAATACTGCCAGTTACTTCATTGACAACAGTAAGAACATGTGGAGCGCGCAGTGTATAACAGGGTCTTCTCACATTTTCTCACTTAATTCCTGCAACTACCCTATTAGGTAGGGCCTTTGGGCTTCCCATTTCATGGGTAAAGAAATTAAGAATCAAAGATACTTTTAATCTTTCATGCTTCAACATAGTGGGGAAAAGAGAAACTGGCAAGTGTTTGAATAAGAGGCAGAAGAGAGCAGTGATTAAGTGCACGGCCTGTCTGAATCTCAGCCCCACCACTCACAAAGCACTTGTCTTGGAGTCAGTTGTCTCATCTGTAAAAGGGGATGATTATAACACCTACCTCAGCTGGTGTCATAAGGATGAAATGAGTCAACATACATAAGACACAGAGGACAGTGTCCAGCACAGATGATTAGCTATGTAACTATTAGCACATAACTATTAGCTATGATTAGCTAATAGTTCATCACAAAATAATTTAATAATTCACAAAACATCAATTAAAATGTTAGGTTGATGATAATTGAGATAGCCTGTCTCATGGACTTCTGTGTTTGCAGTTGTATCACACTGGGATGTCTTTTGGATACTGGCATGTTTTATGACAACTTCCCAGGCCACCAAAGATGCCTTTGTCCTCCGAGTACAGGCCAGTCCCCCTTACCTAGGACAGACTGCCTTTATGCCCCCTCTCTGGAACCTGGGGCCCAGAGAGTGCAAAGAACCTGTATAATGTGACAGACCAAATGTATGACAAAGCTCAGACTGGAAACCAGGTCTCCATTCCTCTAAGTTCACTTAAAAGCCAGTGACCAGGTATAGGACTGGGAAGGGCTTGAGGATTGTGAGAATACAGTGAGCAGCTTCTGAGAGCTGGTGAAGGCTGTCAAGACGTTTTTCTAAGAGAGGTGTGTGATGTTCGCCTTGGTTCTTTGGCAATATGCTGACAGGGAAATCCCTGTGTGGTACTTCTGAGAACATTTTCAGACAGAGACAGAGGTACTAAATATCTAGTTGATAGAACAGAGGGGGCAAAAAAATGCCTTTCAGCACATGTTCATGGAGGTGTTAGGTGCTCAATCACTATTGCAATTGCCCAGGTGTGCCATGGCCTGCTAGGGTCCAGGGAACGTGAACAGAGTGCTGCTTGGGTCTGGGTAGTGGGAGTCCTAGGACCTACTTCCAAAAGGGCTGGGGCGCTGCCACTGCTCCTCAAGGGGTCTGGGCCAGGGAGGTGGGAAGCTGTTTGTTGGTTTCTCTCCCCAAGGAATTGTGCCTCAACACATAAGGCGCCCACCAGCCTGCATGCCTTCACTCCTTTCCCTCTTCGGGCCTTAGTTCCTCAGCTTGGACTTGGGTCCAATGTCCTGCGCCCTGCCTCCTCCTCAAGCTGGCTAGCTGGGCACCAGGGAGCCAGAAGGGAATGTTTTTGGGTCCTGAGCATAGGATGGGGATGATCACTGTAACTGGGAAGCTCCGAGCTCGCCATCTACTTGATCTGCCAGAAGGCTGGCATCTTTTTGGCATGACAGGGTGAGGATTCACAGTGAGAGAATCACCAGTCCACACTGGTTAGGCTCCCTGGGCCTCTCTCCATATTCCCACACTCTGCCCTGCTCTAGGAAAGGACCAGGAGAAGAAAAGGGCCCAGTCTCAGAGCCAGAGCATTGGGGTTTCACGTCTAGTAGCACCAACTCACTGGGACCCTGGGCAAGTTTTAGCCTGCCCCTCCCAGGGGCTCAGAGGCCCATATACAGAGCAAGGGGGTGAATGAAGCGGCCTCAATGATCTAGAAAGTGAGACCAGGGAGGGATCTTTGCGGCCATGGAACCTGTCACTGACAGATGAGGAAACAGAGGCTCAGAGAGGTTGAGGGACCAACCAAAGTGACTCAGGGCACAGGAGTGGGACCTGGGCTCTGGGCTCTGTCTTGACTCCTATGGCAGGCTGCACTTTCCACTGGAAACCTCGTGTGCATGTGTGGCACTGCCTGTTATGATCTCTGTGAGGGTCCTGCCTTTGGAGTCAGTGGCCCCAGCTGGCCTGGAGAGAACCTCGGCTTAGATGGGGGCTACTCCTCAGGAACCACTCTCCAGGGTTGCCTTAAATCCATTCTGGAAGTAGGCAGGCTGGGCTCACCCACAGCCCTCCAGGCTTCATTCTCACCAGGGCTGGAGCCAATCAGGGAATCACAGAGGATTCTCTCCACCTCCTTTGTCATTGTATCAATACTCTTCAGCCAAGGCGCCCACTCACCACCTTCCCAGCTGGCTGGCTCTTCCTCTCAGCTCTCCCTCTCCCTCTCCCCTCTCTGGCTCCCGCTCACCCACTCTGGCTCCTCCTCAACTGCTTCTAGCCCCTCTTAGCAGCCCTGCTCCTCTCAGCTGCCCACCCGGCACTTTATCTCATTCTTGGCAAGCCTTCGAGTCTCTACAGATCCCAGCATCTCTGGCCTCGTCAGACAGAGCAGAGACATAGGCAGGCTGCGCTGGCGGCAGCCCAGACCTGAAGGGTGTGGAGGCCTTGGGACTTGGGACCCATTGTTGAGCTGAGCCCACAGCTGCCTCAGAAGATGTCACAGCAAAGAGAGCAGCCTGGCAGGGTGAGACCTAAGCTCCAGGGACCAGGCTACCTGAGGGACTTGGGGGGAAGCAGGCAGGCAGTAGATCAGAAACAGCCCAGATCCACAGGTGACCCCACCCCACAAGGCCATGTCTACACAGACTGAGCCTTTGTGCAGAGATGAAGGTTGCATGTACATAATAGGAGGCTCTGCTAGGAGATGCAGGCTGCATCCATGTGGAGCTGGGCCTTCTAAGGAGGTGTTAGTGGTGTCCATGCAGGAAGAGACCCCCCCCCAAGAAAAGGAGCTTTATGTCCCCAGAGGACAAGACTCTGCAAAGAGTTGTAGACAGCATGTACATGGAGCCCAGCCCAGAAGGCATCTACACAGGGCTGAGATTTGCCCAAAGAGGCAGGCAGAATGAGCAGAAGTGCGTGCACCTTGGAGACACATACAGGCAGCGCCAACCCCGGGTACTTTGGCTCTTCCGGACAGTGCAAGCTGCCACTGCCTGGAGGCCGGCCCTGCAGAGAACTGATGGCTGGTCGTCGGGGCATGAGGCCGGTACCTGACAGTAGAGGCAGCATCACCTGCAAATGTGGCTCTGGGGTCCTTCCGGGGCTCTCCGTGGCACACAGCTTTGCATGGTGGTGCCTGGCTGGGTCACCACTCAGGGGAGCTGCACGCGGAGGTGCAGGCGTGTACGTGCAAGGAGGCCCGGTGGGGAGGTTCACACAACACCTGCCCAAGATGAGCCTCAGCAGGCTGAGGCAGGCCAGGGCCAAGAGAAAGGTGGCTCAGTCACCAGGCACAAACTGTGTCTACAAGGGACTCGAGCTCCGTCTGCACAGGGCAAGACTCCACAAGAGGATGTCAGCCGTGTGGATGGCTGCTCTGCGAGTGGACAGACGTTGGGTCTACATAAACCAAAGTTCTGTGTGGGGAAGGGGCTAAGCGTGCACAGAACCCCAGGTGAGGCTGCATCCACCCAAGACAAGACTCTGTCTGCTTCGGATGATGTTGGATCTGTCCTAAATAGGGTGGTATCCACAGAGAATGAGTGGGGTTTCATCTGCAGAGAACCAGGCAGTGTCTACGCACAACCACCCAGCTTCCACCAAAAGAACGAGGGTTCTCAAGCAACTGCAACCTGTACCAGCACAGGCCAAGCCCCTGCCTGCATAAACACACCAAACTACCCTATGGCGATGCAGCCTTCATCAACAGTGTGCACGGTTCCGCTGCCCCCCGACCCGGATCAGCACTGAAAACCCCCGCGCAGTGAATTACAGCCAGTATACAGATGAGCCAGGGCTGCTGGTGGGCGTGCAGCCTGGGTCTACATGGAGCACGGCTCTAAGCCGGATCATGATGGAGCAACGCTTCGCTAGTACGCTCCAACCGTTCATTGAAAAAGTCAGGCTCTACCTGCCAGCGTCGCCTGCTGTCACGGCACCTGGATAAGCTCAGAAGTAGCCACTACAAGGGAAACCTGCTTGCATTGAACTCAACCAGGGGTCTGCGTGGAGACTCGCCCTATGTCCACACCAAGTAGAGCTCCTTGAGGAACTGCACCCCGGGGGAAGGAAGCAGAAAGAGCTGCTGCAAGGGGTCGCTGGCTGCATCCCCCTGCCCCAAAGAGTGCCCCTCTTCAGGGAAGCACAGCCCGGGTTGGCAGAGCAGAAGCTGCTGCGAGGGGGCTGCTGGCTGGTTCCACCCAAACCAGGGCTCCAGCTGGAGGCTTGGCCCATGTCTCTATGGAGCGCCCATCGACAAAGAGCTGAACGCGGGCTCACGGAGACCTCTTCCCAGGGGCACGGGCTGCATCTTAACAGAGCACAGGGTGCTGCTAAGAACCACAGCCTGGGTCAGTGCAGCCAACCAAGCCCCCGTGTGGGGCCACTGGCAGCATCTCAGTAGAGCGGAGCTCCAAGTGCAAGCGCAGTAGCCGGGCCAACCTGTGGTCCCAGCCCCTTCTGTCCCTAACCACGAGCAGCTGGAAGTGCACTGCCCCCGTGCACAGCCTTGCACAGCGCTGGACCCAGCGCTCCCCGTCACTGGGTTTGCCGTGTTCCATTCTCCTCTTCCATTGCCTGTCCCCCTTGAGACCCCATTTTATTCCTGGCCCCTCTCTGAGTTTCATGCCTGTCCCCAAGGCCACTATGCAGTTCCTCTCTTCCGGGTTCCAGAAGCCTGGCACTCCCAGATTTGGACAGAGTACCATATATACACTAGGGTACAGAGCATACCCTCGGGCAAACCCTTCTGCAGGTCTTAATCTGTAAAAAGTCTTCCTAATCTGAAACACCACCAGCACCTGATTCTGTTTCTCTCTGGTTAGGAGATTCTGGATTCATAGCCAGATGAGAAGAGGCTGCGTGGGTCCAGAGACCCTGGGCAGCATTTGGACAAGAGTATTCCCAGCAGAGAGCCCCCCCATGGAGAAAGGCCCAGGGGTAGGAAAAGCATGGACTATTTTGAGGCAACAGCAAGCCACGTGTATTTTCTGGAATGTGCTTGGTTGCTGCTCCTGGGCTCCCTCGCGGTGCTGCCCAATAGAAATTTCTGCAGTGGTAGAAACGCTCCCTGTCTTCATTGTCCAATACAGTAGCCACGAATCACATGCAGCTGTCGAGCTACCGGAGGTACAGCTAGTGTGAGCGAGGACCTGAATTTTTAATTGTAATCAATCTCATTTCTTTTCTATTTTAAAGTTGTGGTAAAACACATGTGACATAAAATGTGCCATTTTAGCCATTTTTGCTGCACAATTCAACGATCTTAGCTGCATTCGCACTGTTGTGCACCTAGCAACCCATCTATGTCCAAAACTTTTTCATCGTCCCGCACAGAAACTCTGTGCTCAGCCTTTTTAAATTAAAATTAGTTAACATTTAAATGGCCACATGTGGCTAGTAGCCACCACATTGGCCGAAACAAGTCTAGAAGCCAGTGACCACCAAATCAACATCCCCAGCCTAGACCTACCCTCTACCCTGAGCTCCAGTCCTGGACACCCAATCACCTAATGGGCACCCCCCTCTGAGTGCCTTACGAGCATCTCACAACTCTATGAACTTTCCACAGTCGAGCTCAGCATCTCCACCCCCACCGCCTAGTACGGTTCCCTCTGGGCTCCCTTTCTTACGAAACGGCACCCCCAACCACCCAACAGCCTGAGTCAGAAGCCCGTGAGTCACCTCGGATATCTCCCATTTACTTTGCTTCCACAGCCAATTCTTTCTGAGCTCTGCAGATTCTGTTTCCTCAAAGTATCTCATCTGGGCTCCATCTTCTCCTCTTCGTTGCCATTTCTCAGGGCTGGCTCCCTCCTCCACACTGTCTGACCCTGACTCTGCTCCTCCCAGCCCTTGCCGCCACACCCCTGCCCCACCCAGCTTCCCGAGCCCTGCTGCCAGAGGCTGGCTGGGCTCCCAGACCCTGCCTCCAGCACTAGAGGCTCCCCAGAGCAGCAGGGCCTCACTATTCAGAGGCTGCTGAGCACCACCCACCCCACCCCCTGTGTGCAGAGCCCAGAGGGATGCTCTCTGTGAAAACCAAGACTTTGGCAAGCTTGAGAAGATCAGGCTTCTGGGACAGACTCCCGGGCTAGCCGAGAGGTGGTGGGAGAAGGCTTTCACGGGGGACCCCCCCACACACAAATTGGGACTCAAAGCTTGGAGCTGGAGTTGCCACTGAATGGCTGTCTCGGTCTCTCATCCATAGGACCCAGATGATTATCTTCCATCCTTCACTGTGCTGTGAAGCTGAAATGCAGGGGAAGGGGTGTGCCATGTTGTCGCAGTGGAGGTGTGGGTCCCAGCTCACAGGAGTCACGAGTGGCGGGAAAGTGCTGCGGCTGCATCTTGGCAATTTTTTCTTTTTTTTTTTTTTTTGGCAATTTTTTCAAGAGGCTACAGACTTGTCAAGTGGAGTTCAGAAAGGGGCAAATGGCCTCCAGAAAAAAGGGCCAAATAAGGTCACCTACAGCTCCATTTCCAGAAATGCCTTGCCAAGTGTCAGGTGTTCCCTGGGGGATGTCGGCTTGGCTAATGGGCAAAGCCATCTACCCCTGCAGGGAGGGTTCTGTTTGTGGCCCTTTATCTCTCTGGATCCTGGAGAGTTGAAAGGGGAACTTTGTGCCTGCTGCCTGCGCACTGCCTGCTGGGCCCTAGGTGGTGGCGACTGAGGGGCTTCTTTCTCCCACAGTCTGGCTGGTGGTCCTAAAGTCATTAAAGTCATTTACTTAGAACGGAATAAAGAAATTCCACATTTGAGAAAGTGAGTCGTTAGCATAAAATGTCTAGCTGAACTTTCTGGTAGCAAAGACAGCTTTTTTCCTGTAGGTTCATTCTGCAGACAGCCAGCATAGAATTGCTTGTGCCACGTTTCATAAAAAACGCACATATTCCACAAACCAGCTCCCCAGGGGGACTGCCCTCCGCTTTGGTGATTCTGCACAGGACATACAACAGGATTCCAGAGGGCGGTCGGGCCCTCCTTCCGGGAGATGGGGAAGTGGCCCAGGCTACAAAGACCTCTGTCTCAAAGATACTGTTTTCAACCCTGGGCTAAAGTGAGCAGTGGTCAAAAGCCATGCCTTTGGCTCAGGCTCCTGTTTTGCTCCTACTTCCCTAGACCACAGGCTGGGACTCTCCCCTAGAGAAGGCCTGGGGCCTGACAAAGTATTTCTGCACATGGACTTTTATGTGGCCGCACTGGGCCACTTCCACAGGGGGCAGACAGCAGGGGCAGGGGGCAGGGAACAGATGACTAATAAGTCCTAAATCTGAACTCCCACATTGGCTTGGCTGTAGGGCCTTAAACATCACTTGTCCTCCTTTCTGTCATGGCTGGGAAAACTGAGGCTTTAGCAGAAGCCATTTGCCGAGTGTCCCCGCACACTATGGTAGCCATCACATTTCGCACACTGAACAGGGCTCCTTTCCTTGAGAGCTGAAGAGTGCCGTCCCCAAGCCAGGATCTAATTCCCACACAAAAACCCACTTTCAACAGAACTTCATAATCTGTACAGTTTGAGCCTCTCTATTCTATAGGGGCAGTGATCCTGACCCCGCAGGGATGGGGCGTGCATGCGTGTACACACACACACACACACACACACATGCACACACACACACATCTGTGCACACACTTTTAAGCAGAATGCCTAACCCTGAAATAAGCTCTGGGTCTTTCCACCCACCCACTCATTCCTTCTGAAGGGGTTATGAGGCCCACAGGGCTGTCCTGTGACTTTCCACAGAAATCTTCACAGACTTAAAACTAGACTGCTTGAGCATCTAGATGGAGAGTTCTCACTCTCCTTCTAAATGGAGGAAATCTGGGGTGCCTGGGTGGCTTAGCAGTTGAGTGTCTGCCTTTGGCTCGGCATGATCCTGGGGTCCTGGGATCGAGTCCCACGTCGGGCTCCCTGCTTCTCCCTCTGCCTGTGTCTCTGCCTCTCTCTGTGTGTCTCTCATGAATAAATAAATAAAATCTTTAAAAATAAATAAATAAATGGAGCCCCACGGTTGTGAAAAGAGGATGTGAGGGGACAGAAGGCCTGGCTCCTTTGTCAACAGTGACTCCGAGGCCTGGGCTCAGGGCTTGTGACCTGGCAGCTGGACTCTTTCTTACCTGACCAGTTAAAAGATCCTCCCGGGTGAGGGCGCGGCCTAGGGAAACACAGCTGTAGTGACGGACCATCGGAGGTTTGGAGGCCACCAAACCCTGCCATCCCACTGCTCCTGTTCTACCAATGGGCCTACTGAGGCTGAGTCAGAGCAGTTTGACAGACATTTTCTGACTACCTCCAGAGGCTGACAGCCCTAACTGTGTGTTCCTTCTCCAATAGAAACATGAAATGGCCCCTTGCTGCCTTCCTGTCTAGTCAAGCCACAGCCCCTACCTGGAGCTTTCTGCTCCCCTCTAACTTAACTGCATGCATGCCTGAGTCCAAGCACGTGGGACTTGTTCCCAAGGTCACGTTGCTCTAGTTGCTCTGCCTTCATTGCACCCATGAAGCTGAGGGGAGTCAGCTCGCCAGATCCCAAGCTCATTCCAAAGACCAAAGGCCCTGCCTCACCCTTTGGAAAACAGGCACTTGGCACAGACTGGGAGTGCCACATCCAAAGGCCCCAGGAAACATCAGGTTGTTGGGCAAATGAGGCAGACTGTGTCCAGCCGGCAGAGGCCAGATTGTACCCCTCAGGACCACCAGCCTAGCAGGGATAAGAAAGTACTGGTGACATGATACTCACCCTAAATGCACCTGCAATCATGTTGCACGTTCTGGCGATCCACTTGCCTTGAGTGTTGGAAAAGATGGCGCTTGAGCCAGGGCTGGCAATTTCTTCTTCTTAATTGGCAGTTCTACTATAGTCAGTGGATTCTAATCACATATGTACATCTGGAAAGGTAAGGAAACATGAAGGAGAGAGGAGGCAAGAGAAAGAAACTCGTCATTCCCCTGGATGCCAGTCAAGGCAGAGCCTGTAACCTTGACTTCAAGGTATGACTGAAGAAGCCCCCAGTCACCTGCCTGACCGCCCACCTGTCCCAAGGCCCTGAGGCCTCCTCTGGATTGGCCCCTTCCCTGGTGGCCCCACTGCTTAGCTGGGGAAAAGTGTGCGTGTTTGGCAGGGTGTGGAGGGGCAGAGAGTAGGCTTTGGATGGCCAAAGACCTTTCATGCAAAAGAAGAGGGAGTAGGTTTCCCCTGGGTGATGCTGAGGCCCCTTGCTGGGTGATGGATATTGGAACCAGAAAGGCCTGTTTCTCATCACACATCCAGAGAGGAGAATTTCTTTTCTTCTTTTTTATTTCAAAGATTTTATTTACTTATTTGAGAGAGAGAGACAGAAACAGAGATTGCGAGAGAGTGCATGAGCAGGGAGGAAAGGGAGAAGCAGACTTGCCGCTGAGTGGGAAGCCCAATTTGGGAACTTGATCCTGGAATCCCGGGATCATGACCTGAGCTGAAGGCAGATGCTTAACCAACTGAGCCCCCCAGGTGCCCCTAGCGAGGAGAATTTCTTGTCACGGGGGAGGGTTCAAGCAAAGCCTGGACCGCCATGTGTCAGGGAATGCCTGCCCCAGCTGGGAGGCTGAGAGCACGATGCTGCAGGACCACATTCCCTGGGATGCTGGGATCACTCAGCTCCCTGGGCCAGAGTCAGCCCTGTGGCCAATTGCCATCTTTTGGCTCTACAGCCCCCAGTATGAGGCTGGGTTTCCAGGGAGCTCTACAAGTCATCTTGCCCCAGGGCTTATCCTGAGGCCTACCAGGGCTCTCTGTGCAGGTATAGCTCTACCTGGTCCAGTCCAGGGACAGGGGTGGCAGGCTCTAGTCTAGGCCCCTAGGCAAGGTGGTCTGGGCCTACCTGCAACATGTAATAAGAACCAGGGCAGGCTCCAAAGGACTCCACAAGCTGGGGGAAGCCCTGGGGTTCCCAACAACGGTGGAAGCTCCGGACACCATGGCCTTGCAGGTGTCAGGCTGGTCCAGAGGGGATTTTCTAAACCTTGGCCCTCCACTCTTCTCTGTGTCTTGTCTTTCTAGCTGTGGCTCCCATCACTCTCTACACTGGGGGCTATTGACTGCATGGTGGGAACCTACTTCTTTTGCTTGCTTTCTCACCTTCTTTTCAGTTAACACATTTTGGCTTCAGTACTCTCTTCACAAAGAACTTCTGTCATTGGCAGCCACAAGACACATTGCTTCTTCTCTTGCCAGCCTGAACCATATATGAGATGCCTTGTTTCTCTGACATGTTCCTTCCTGGCCTTGACTTCATGTACAACTTGGGTAGGGCGGGTGATGCCTCTGCCCCCAAGATGTCAGAGACATTCCAGAAAAACCCCCAAAGACACACTTTCTTCATGGGTGACCCCATCAGAAACATTGAATGCATGAGAAGGAAAGGACACAATACTGCTCAAGATCCTTGCCAGGTTTGGGTGGTATGGAAATTATTTAGTGTCAGACACAGCCCATGTGAAGAGAGATGGGTGCTCATAGGGGTTAACCTTCTTCTGGGGGAGCCTCCCTGGGAGTCGTCTGCATTCAGCAGCCTCTCAGGCAGTTTGAGACTTGCTGACATAGCAATATCCATACAGTATCCATGGCCCTTGGATACCAGGGGCTCCCAAGCCTGCAGAATTGAGAGACCAGAGGGGTAAGGGAGTCTTTCCCACATGTGCCTTCACTGCTGTCATTATGCTGCCCTAGAGATACTCCTATGAGGGGAGCTCCAGGAGGTGGGCCCTGTCACCCCACCAAGCCTCAGCTCCAGACACACTAACCATGCTGTTCTCCACCCTCCCGGTCACATTTGACCCTCACCAACCCCCACCACATCCTTCCCAAATGTAAGTACACAGGGCCTCTTCCTCTGGCAAAATCTCACTCCTTCCAGCCACTCTCCTAAGTCATCTTCCTCAAGCTGAGTGAGCCAGCCCTCCTTGGGGCCCCCTGTCCCGGGCACTCAGCATGATAGACCATCGATGGTGGGCTCCTCAAGGACAGAGCTCAAAGCCTTGGCCACCCCTTGCCCAGCTCCTGAGCCAGGGACTAAGGGACTGTTGAGGCCGGGCCACTGCAGAAGCCTAGTTCAGGAGCTCTCCTCAGGGCCACTTTCCTTCTTTAAAAATATATTTATATTTATAAATATTTATTTATTTATTTATTTATTTATTTATTTATTTATTTGTTTGTTTGTTTATTGTTCAATTTGCCAACATATAGCATAACACCCAGTGCTCATCCCGTCAAGTGCCCTCCCTCAGTGCCCGTCACCCAGTTACTCCAACCCCTGCCCGCCTCCCCTTCCACTACCCCTTGTTTGTTTCCCAGAGTTAGGAGCCTCTCATGGTTTGTCTCCCTCTCTAATTTTTCCCACTCAGTTATCCTCCTTTCCCTTATAATCCCTTTCACTATTTCTTATCTTCCATGTATGAGTGAGACCATATGATGATTGTCCTCCAATTGACTTACTTCACTCAGCATAATACCCTCCAGTTCCATCCACGTTGAAGCAAATGGTGGGTAGTTGTCCTTTCTGATGGCTGAGGAATATTCCATTGTATACACAGACCACAGCTTCTTTATCTTTCGATAGACACTGAGGCTCCTTCCACAGTTTGGCTATTGTGGACATTGCTGTGGACATTGCATTGGGGTTCAGGTGTCTCAGCATTTCACTGCATCTGTATCTTTGGGGTAAATCCCCAGCAGTGCAATTGCTGGGTCGTAGGGTAGCCCTATTTTTAACCCTTTGAGGAACCTCCACACTGTTTTTCAGAGTGGCTGTACCTTTTATGAGGCTAGCATTACTGATTCCAAAAGCAAAGACCCCACCAAAAAGGAGAATTATAGACCAATATCCTTGATGAACACGTATGCAAAAATTCTCAACAGGATACTAGGTAATGGGATCCAACAGTACTTTAAGAAGATTATTCACCTTGATCAAGTGGGATTTATACCCGGGATGCAAGGGTATTTTTTTAATGTTTAATCGAAGTTCAATTTGCCAACACAGGGCCACCTTCCGTTGGTTGCATTAATAGGTGAGGATACAGGAGTGAAATGAGACATATTTCTATGTATGGCATGACTAATTCAGGGGCTTTTTATTACTGATTACAAAAATAGCCCAAATGTGTGAAAGCCCCCTGGGGATGGATGACGTCATGGTGGCCTCTGTGGAGTCTGCTGAATTTGGGGGAGAAGTCACATTGTTACTAGCTATTTTGACTATGCAGAGCAGAGTCCTTGGTGAATGGGAGGCCTATATCTTTCTGCCCTTCCCAGGTCCCAGAGGCTTCAGGATCCACTGGCAAAGGGCGAGCACCCAGTTATCTGCCATCTACTCCAGTCCTGGGGCCTCCGAGAGCAGTAGGATGGCCTCTGCTTCCTAGGAGCCATGCCATGGCCATCGTCATCCTGACAGGGTTCCCCATCCATCTACTCTCAGGGCAGAAAGGAAGATGCTCTCCTCGGGGGCCCTGTGAGCAGCCTGGCACTCAAGCACCTTCCCATAATGCATCTCCTAGCCACCGTGGCTGCCACCGCAAAGGTGAAGCAGGTGAAGCCCATTTCAGAGAGCCTTGCCAAATGGCAGCTCCAGCTCCACCGCAGAATGGGTAGTCACATGGTGGGGTCCCTGCTCTAAAAGAAACTTGGTCATGATGGGGGGGGTGCGTGGGGCTGCTCTATCATCCTCCCTCAACAGAGGGCTTAAAATGCATGTGCTCTGCTACTTCCAGTAGACCTGGCCAGGTTGAACACATTCTCCCAGATAAATCAATCCCCGGCAGCCAGCCCCCAAGATGAAAGGAAGACACCAGACCAAACAATGTTTGTCTGTCACAAAGAGCAGCTCTTAACTGTCAGGCCCAGATACTCAAGGCTAATCTTTATTTTCTCTCAAATTCCTGTGCCAGCAAGTAATCTGAGTTCACCTTGACGAGCGACAGCACTTAAGAAACATTTTGGCAAAAAAGACAACAAAAGGACCCCATTGTGGTCCTCTTTTCCTTGAGGTGAATAGGTGCGGTCCCTTCAATGGCCTCTTGACTGAGTGTATCTCTGGTTCTCAGAGCTATGCGTAGTTTGCTTCACCCAACTTCTGTATAATCACTGCCATAAGCCAGCTCCTAAAAGAGCCTTCAAATAGTGCACCTAATTCTGTTAAGTGCTCCTCCGGTAAAGCTTTTTCCTTCCCAGTTCCACTGAAAGCTGAAAGTACACTCCAGGGTAAAACAAGAGAAGCAAGATAACCAGACCACTGGAGTGGGTGGCTGTGGGGTGCCGTCACTCACACACAGAAGCAGCACCTGAGAGAAAAGAGTAATGTGTGCGTGTGTGCATGTGTGTACGTGTGCATGCGCGCGCGCGCGTGTGTGTGTGTGTGTGTTGTGTGGCCTCATTCTCAGATTCAATCTCCTAGGACCCTTAGCTCCTTAGCTGGAATCAGTAGGACTTTGCCCAGTGTGGCTGGGGGCGCCTTGCTCATGACCTAGGAAAGGGGGAGTGTGCATGGGGTTGAGGGGAGTGGGGAGAAGATTGGGGGAGGCATTAGGCTCCCTGGAAACCCGGCCCTGGGTCCTGAGGAGGAGGCTGAGAACTCCAATTGCCTTGAACTAAGCTGAATGGAGCAATGGGACAATATGGTCGCAGAAAAGTCCCCTGGATCTGTAGAACTGCAGCAGCTCCTGCTGGTGCCTTAGCTCACAGGATTTACTACACACTGCACACAGAAGGTGCGAGACGGCAGGAAGGCAAGGGAGGTTGACCAAGGCAGAGCCTGCATGCTTCTACCCCACGGCTTCCCAGAGCCTGGGCCTGCCCAGGCAGACCCCTAACTCCCACCAGGGTGTTCAAGCTCTGGCCTGGGCCCTGCAGAGCCTGGGCTAGGTGCTGGGGGAACATGTGAGGGTGGGAGGCCAGGAACGGGGGCGTCCAAGGACTCTGACCCAGCAGTGCGGGCAGGAAGGTGGGTATGGAGGGGGGACGGTGGTTCCAGAAGAAAGGTTGGAGGTGGACCTTAAGGAGTGGAAGAGGAACAGATGAGAAGGAAGAGGGATTCGGGAGTCAGGTCTAAGCAAGGATTCCAGTCTGGTCATGTGTTAGTGGTGGGTGTGCAGATAACCTGTCTGTGCCTGGTACCTTATCCATAAAACAGACGTGTAACAACTACACCTATGTTGTCAGGCTGACATGGGCAACCAATTAAATGAAAAGTTATGTCAAAGGCACTTACTCCATACAAAGCAAAGCTCCATATAAGCATAAAAGAAGGGTTAGGCTGCCTCGGACCTGGGAAGAGAAGGGCAGGCCAGGCTAGGCCAGGGCAGAGAGAAGTAGAGGCTGCTGTTGGGCAGCATCTCAGGTAGGCCAGAGGGAGTAGCTTAGGGCCTGAGAAAAGAGGCCGGGCACACAGGCTGCACACAGGCTGCACACGAGTCACAGAGGCCTCCGCAGGTGGCACCTGGCTTTGCACTGGGTCTCCAGGACACGGAGGGGCCAAACAGAGCTTTGCACAGGCAGCAACATGGTCTGAGCTGTGCTGGAGCAGTAGGGACAGTGGGAAATTGGGAAGAGGCTTGAATGGCTCAATCTGCCAGGCTGCTTAGGGAGAAGCCCTGGGAATCCATGGCCCTGCAAAACCCCCAGGGAAGCTGAGCCAAACGGAGCCCACTTTGGTGGCTGTGTGGTCAGCAGAGGGGGATGCTGGCACAGCCCAGCAGCTGCTGGCAGAGAAGTAACACCAGGGAGCTGCTGGCCCCCCTCTGCCCAGACCTCCTGTTCACGAAGCAAAGGACACCATGGCTCCCATTTCTACTGCAGGCCTTCCCTTGTGGAATTCAGGACACAGCAAAGTCTTTGCAAGCACCCCAAGCTGGAGGGGACTACAGGCATCTGGCTCTTGCACCGGCCCTGGGCCGCTCTACCAGGGACACACTGAATGCCCTCCGTAGTGCTATCTCTCGCAGGGGCTCTTTAGGGAATCCCTCAAGGGAGGAGATAACTGCAAGGCAGGGATAAGTGGAGGCAGAGGCAGGGATCCCAGCAGACTGGGTCCCGGCACTGGAAAGAGGCACAGACGAACTGGCGGGAGCCCCATGTCAGGCCGTCAAGGGAACAAGAACTAAGTTCAAGGATTGGGTCCCAGACTTGGACTCTGGCTCCCTTCCTGCCCCATCTCCCATCAGAGGCCCTCTGCTACGGCTCAGCACCCAGACATCTGCCTGCTGTGTCCCACCTGCCCAGCTGCAGGCTGCTAGTCTGCCTCAGAGCCTCGTAACTGGGAGCTCCTGCTGACAACATGCCCAGGCCCGTGTGCAAGTGACTCAAGGCTCCGAGAGCCCGGGCAGACCCGCAGGGAGCAGCCAGTAGGAGGGGCTGAAACGGCCTCAGTTTACATGGCCCAAAGGGCGGGGGGCCAGGACGCCTGGCAGTGCTGGAGACTCTAGAAGATACTGAGGATGAAACCAAAGGAACTTGAACTTCATCCGTTCCCTAAAAGGGGGCAACTTTTGAGAAACCAGCACTCCTCCCAGGCACACCCATTGGACGGCTAAAGACTGGTGCTTCTGGGTGAACTGTCTTCCTCTGCACACCCTGTGTCTGGGCGGAGGGTCTGCAGGCAAGCCTGCAGGAGCCGGGAGCCCCAGTAGGCTCGGCATGATGCCGAGATGGCACAAGCTCTGATTCTCCGGTAGTGACGCGTGCTTTTGTGGGTGGGGAAAGCCAAGACTTTTGGTAGGTCGCTGGGAAATGGGCCTCACACACATCTAGAACATTCTGGTTGGTGCCAGGCTATTTTGTGATTTTTGTCTCATAATCAAACCACGCAGCCAAAACCATAAGCAGCATGCCAACTTCTAACATGAGTATCACTTTACCCTGGTAATGAATATGATCACTTAAAAAGTACAATAAACAACACCTTTGTGTACCTGGGTTTTTTTTGTTTGTTTGTTTGTTTGCATATTCCACAAGACATACACAGACCAAGAGCTTGTCAGAGAGGGAGGAGACCTAAGGGAACTTAAGGCCAACCTCTACACTTCCGGGATGGGGGAGCCAAGTCCTAGAATAAATGAAAATATAGGCACTTCCTCTGGATTTGGATCGTAGCTTATCATCTACAAAACCATCACACCATCTCTTGAGCTTTATTTGTGCTGTGCCAGGCAAGATATGCAGCGGATTAGAGCAGGTAATCAGGACTCAGACCCCATGAGTCAGAAACTTACTGTGTTTTTCATCTCTCTGGGCCTCAGTTACCTCTTCCGCTAAGTGGGAACAATAATAGAACCTCTCTTCAGGCGGTTGTGAGCATTCAATGAAATAATACAGAGAATGTGTTTAGCACAGTATCTGGCACACAATATGGACTTAAAAAGTGTTGGTGATTATTTTTTTGATCTTATCAGTACCCACAAGAGCCTCCTAAAGTAAGAAGAAAAAGATCATGAGCCCATTTGGCAGAGAATGTGTCAGGGGAGGACATAACTGCAAGGTCCCATGTCTCCGAGGCATAGGGATAGGTGGAGGCCCCCTCCTTCCAGAAAGTTGAGGCTTGGGGAGATACAGTGGTTTGCTTGATTTTACATAGCTTGTCAGTGGTAGAGCGGGGAATCAACCCCAGATCTTTACACTATACTCAGAGCCCTTTTTATCAGACTGGCCACATCCTGTGAAGACTCCTCCTACTAGCTCACCACCTTGTTTATAAATAAAGTCAAGGAGACACCTCTCTTTTTCCACTGCATTGCAGTAAGAAAAACAACATTAATATTTATACTTTTCTAAAGATCTGAAGTGGCTTCCAATGCAAACACAGATTAAAGAGAGTGCTGGAATCTAACTTTTGAGTGGCAAGTCAGCAGCATGCAGAGAAGGGAGAGGTCATTTCACTGAGCCCCTGGGTGAGACCACTGACACCAAAATCTGCTTGGCTCTGAGCTTCCTGGCAGCCACAGCACAGGAACGATGGGGCCAGATTCTGTTCAGCATTGTCAGTAGGAAAGTCTCTGGATCAAGAAGTGACCAGGGTGGTGCCTTGGTGGCTCAGTGGTTGAGCGGCTGCCTTCAGCTCAAGGCGTAATCCTGGGGTCCTGGGATCGAGTCCCATATTGGGCTCCCCACAGGGAGCCTGCTTCTCCCTCTGCCTGTGTCTCTGCCTCTCTTTGTGTGTCTCTCATGAATAAATAAATAAAATCTTAAAAAAATAAAAAAAGAAGTGAGCAGGGATGGCAGGGGGTGGCAAGACAGTGCTATGTCATTCCTAGGCCTGATCTACTGCTGGGTTGCACAAGCAGAGGAAGGGGAAGCCTGTACCTGCCCAAAGCTTCCGCCCTTGAGATGCCATGGTCATGCAGACCCAGGCCTGCCCTGGAGACACCCGTGCCGAGATCTCAGAGGCAGCTGGGTCACACCAGCTGTCCCCAGCTGAAATCCCTTTTAAGGGAGGCATGTGACAGGCCAGGCCCAGCAGGGCCGCAGAGGTCAAGGAGCTAGAAAGTGCTCCTTGGGAAGATGGTCAGGCCAGAGCAGCACAGAGAAGGGGGCTGTTGGCATCAGTGGGGAACAGAATGGAGTTAGTTCAAAGAGTAGCAGGAGCTTTGTCCCAGTCTGAGCAGGCAGGAGTGCAGGGTTCCATGGCTCGGCAGCTCTTCCTTCAGCTACCGGGTCCCTGGGGACCCAAGCATCATTTCACCCATGTCATCACTGCTGGGGGGGTGAGGGGACACATGGAAGAGCAGAGAGAGTGGAGGGGCCCCAATGGCTCAGAAAGCCGAGACTCAGGTGCCTTTCAAAGGCACTGCTTCATAGGGACACTCAGTGGTTGAGTAGGGAGCCTGCTTCTCCCTCTGCCTGTGTCTCTGCCTTTCTCTGTGTGTCTCTCGTGGATAAATAAATAAAATCTTTAAAATAAAATAAAATAAAATAAAATAAAATAAAATAAAATAAAATAAAGCCACTGCTTCATTGAAACACACACATACTGTTCTGGGTTGACTCACGGCCCTCCCTAAACTCAGATGGTGACATTCTGGACTCTAGTACCTCTGAAGGTGACTGCATGTAGAAACAGGGTTGTTGCAGATATAATTAGCTAAGTTAAGATGAGGTCAGGCTGGAGTAAGGTGGACTTCCCATCCGATGTGATGTGTCCTTACATGAGGAGGAGAGAGACACACAGTGAGAATGTGGCGTGAACATGAAGGTAGAGACAGGGGTGGGGGTGGGGGTGGGGATGAAGTCAAGGAGCAGCAACGACTGCAAGGAAAGCACCAGAAGCTAGGAGAGAAGCAAGAAGCAGAATCTCCTGACAGCTCTCAGAGGTAGCCAGCCCTGCTGGCCCCAGATCTCAGACTCGGGCCTCGAGAAGCGGGAGACGGTACATCTCTGTGGTCGAAGCCCCTTAGTTCATGGTATTTTGTTACAGCAGGCCTAGAAAGCTAATACACACTTGCATGCACACACCCACGTGCACACACACATACACATGCACACACTCACACCCTCCCTATAGGTACAAATTCCCTTTTCCAGCCCTGCAACCCAACACGCCCCCCGAAGAAGCCAGGCACAGCAGGGGTTGAGCACGTGCAAAACATTAGCTGGGTTTAAATCAGCTTTCCATTAAAAAAAACAATCAACTTCCCAAAAACAGAGCTCCACTTCTCTACCAATGCTCTATAGTCTCAAAGGCGCCTTCACAATCACCATCCGCGGGTGGCGGGGACTGCTGTCTGCTTGCAGGGGAAGAGAGGACAACCCAGAGGAGAGGTGGGAGGCTGCACGACTGGGAAGCCAGGGGAGGAGGGCAGCCTCCCCTCTTCCAGGCCCGCGCGTGAGGATTTCTGGGCTTGGGCTCGGGGGCCAGGCCGGGGCCAGGAGAGGGCAGGCCTCAGTGGGTAAAAAAAATCCACTTGACTTCTCAGCACTTCTCCCTGAGTGTCCTCTCAGCCAGCTTGATAGCATTCTGTCTACTTCAGTTCTGATGATCTTCACCACCTTGGCTAATTAGGACTCTGTCTTCCTTTCCATTGTTTTCGATTGTCTTCCTAATTCTATCCTGTTCTATTCTTTCTTACTGAGGCCACACTTGGCTGGAGTCAGAGCCCTTTAGTGTTCTTTCTCTCATTTTCCACTCGCCTAGCAAGCTCTGAGGAGGCAGGCAGGGCATGTGCTATTTCTCCATACCCCTGGGGCAAAGAAAGGGGAACGTGGTTTCCCATCAGAACTGGAGTAGTTTGGGCTCAAATTCCAGTCTTCATGTTCAGTATTGTTTTCATGACAATGAGTTTTGATTATTGAGCACCTACTGTGGGTCAGGCACTACCCTACCCGCCTGGTGGACATTCTCATTGATCCCTTCCATCTACCAGGTGAGGAGATAAGAGTGACATAAGAGAGGCCACCCAGGGTACCTGGTTGGTTCAGTGGTTGAGTGTCTGCCTTCGGCCCAGGGCATGATCCTGGGGTCCTGGGATCAAGTCCCACATCGGGCTCCCTACATGGAGCCTGCTTCTCCCTCTGCCTGTGTCTCTGCCTCTCTCTCTGTGTCTCTCATGAATGAATGAATGAATGAATGGGAGGCCACCCGCCCGAAGTCAGAAGGTGAGTACATGGCAAAGCCAGGATGCAACTGTAGGTTTGGCTCCTCTGTAGCCTGGCCGGACACAACCGCCTAATAATGCTATCTCCTCTGGGTCACCTCCAGAGATGAAGACTTGAACAAGTGGCCAGTTTGACAACTTGTTCCCAGCCCTACAGCAGATTCTTGTAAGGACTGGCCCCAAGTGCCCACTACCCAGCTGGGAGGCCAGTAATCCATGCGGGAAGTCCCCTGGCCCAGGGCCCAGCTCCTGAGGGTTACTTTCAGTCTCGGTCCCTCCTTGTTAACTCCTGGAACCCGATGGCCAGCTCTCTTGGGGCCTGGTGAGTGGCAAATACCTGGGAATGCTCCAGTGACACCTTTCCTCTCGTCCACAGCTGGCCTGGGGCATAGCTGGCATAAACTATTTGCCCTGTGCAGGTGACAGGAACCCTCACAAGTGAGTCATCCTTAGAACTTTTCTGGGCTTGACCTGAAAGGGTCCAGAGAACCAGCAGTCATTCTGGCCTGGGACACCTCTCTCTGCTAAGAGGGGCTAACAGAGCTGGTAACTAGGGTTGGTTGGAGTGGGTGGGGGTTGCCCTCAGTGGCCCTACCTGCTAAAGTCGGTGGCATATCTCACCCACCTGTGATGTAAGAGCTCAGCCTTAGAGAATAGTCTAGGGGAAAGAGAGAAATCTTCCTAGAGAAAAAGAAACCATTTTCTCTAAGAATTGTAAGCTCTGGAGATTTGCAAGGGAACAGCACAGATGCTAAACTAACATGCTGGGGAAGAAGGCAGGTGCCAGGCTAAATAAAGAAATGTGAGTACATACACAGAGAACACGCTCCTTTATTTCCACAGGGAGGCACAAATGTATATTAATGAGGATTTTGAATGCCAAGAAATCAAATAACGACATAAACATCACAGTAAACACCAAAGCCCCAGAGTTGGCTGCCATCATTTACTATGCGAGGGGCAGAGGACTTCGACTGTCCCCTGCTCTGCACCCCACCCCTCCAAAGTTTCAACAAAGACAATTGCTCTGCTTGTGGGATTAGAACTTTAAGCTCCATAAGTAAGAGAAGCTCTTGATTTTGAGCCTTGATACTGTAGAGAAGCCCTAGGAAACCACTGCATGTGCTAAAAAGGCATAACAGCAAGGATGTGGGCTGGGATTCATGTTCTGGGCAAGGAGCTCTGTATTAAGTCTTGAGGCACATTGGCTTCCTACTCCCAAGGGGAGCACACACCTTTGGATGTGATAGGAAATGTGGCAGAGAAAAGGAACCTAGAAAGGCCAGCTTCCTCACATGATCCACACACACAAGAGAAGGGCTCCTTAGCACATGACTTGGGAGAGTGTGGGTGTGAGTGGCCAGATTGCCACAGATAGGTCAACTGCATCAATGCCATGCAATCCAATTTGGGCCTGTGGTGGATATCTATCTCCTTCTGGCTGCCCAGCATCCTAACTCCCTTTCCTGGGGACTTTGAGGAAGCTGAAAGTACCAGTTACTTTGCTAGCTTCCTTTTGAAGTGGGGGCACAATATATCAATTCGATATTTTTTAAGATTTTATTTATTTATTCATGGGAGACACACAAAGAGAGGCAGAGACACAGGCAGAGGGAGATGCAGGCTCCTGGCCGCAGGGAGCCTGATGCGGGACTCGATCACAGGACCCCAGGATCATGACCCGAGCCAAAGGCAGACACTCAACCACTGAGCCACCCAGGTGTCCCTATCAATTAGATTTTGAGTCAGTATCAATGAAGACAAGCAGGGCCAGCAGAGAATCTGCCATGGTATCCCATTATCTGGAGCAACTATATCCGTGGTGCCATCATTGATGATGATGTTAGTGGACAAACTACAAAGTCTATCACTCAGTGTTGCCAACAGAGATGTTTTCACCAGGCTGGTTCTGTACCATGATTTTGTCTGTGGATTCGGCTATCTAGCCAACAAGCCTGACTCTCTAATCCTCCCAGCAATTCTGTGAGCTACCCAATATCCTTCCTATCAATTTCCTTATATAAAGGCCCCAAAGGTTGCATTCTTCTTTCTGATTCTGTGTCATTTCAGATCTTGCCCCCATAATCCTTATTATCTTATTAGACCTTTCATATTTTAGAAGAACTATTCTTTAATGTTTTAACTAGAAGTGTTAGCTCTCTTTAGTGGGAAGGCTCATCCCCTATTATATAAAATGGAAGTCCCAACTTTTCAACTCTGATTTCTTCATCATGGACAGGCAGCCACGAGCCAGGGATTCACCTAGGCTCTAGTACAGCTCTTATCGATTTTTTTCATTGTCCATTTTATCATTGTAATGATAACTTTTTGAGTAAATGAACAGGGTCTAATTTATCTCTACACCTTCAGCACTGAGCACAGTGCCTGGCTCACAACAAATACTTAGGAAATACTGTGTGAATGAGTGGAATATTTAGGATGTGGTTCTTAGAAGACAGGAGATTTGTGGTGGACCCCAAAGGACGGTTGGGTTGTAGAGAAGATAAGGAAGGATATATTCCAGGTTCTCTACAAGGACTTATTGGTCCTTTATTATTCAGAGTTCTTAGTTGTAAGCAATAGAAACTAGCTCTAGATGATTTTCCGAAGAAAGAATTAGGTAACTGGAAAATAAGTTAGAAGAAAATAAAATATGCACAAAGAAGCAAATGAACAGAAAGGGACACAGAGGATGGAATGAGAAGATCTAACCTATGTGTAATTTGCATCCAGGGAGGAAACAGGAAAGGAAAGGGAAAATGGGAGTAGAAGAAATATTCAAAGAGCTAGTGGCTAAAGACATTCCAAAACTGATAAAAGGCATCAAACTGCAGATTCAAGAGGCTTACAAACCTCAACAAGGATAAATGCAGCCTGGGAAGAGGGAATGAAGTGCCACCTCTTTACTGCCATAAGGTACTTAAAAGTATCGGTTCCCTAGTCAATCTCTGTGCTTGTCATTGCTGGGCAGGGGTGGGAGTTCCAGCTCCCAACCAGGCTTCCACCAATCCCTACGTGGCTGGAAGGTGCTTTGTTACTGCTCTCCGTGTTTTCCACCAACACTACAGAGTAGGGTAGTGACCTTGTTACCACGGGGTGGTGATGAATGTCTTGAATCTCCACTAGACCTCCTGGGCCACAGCAGGCCCTTCGGGGGGCCTCATTACTTCCTCATGGGGCTGGAAGTTCAGGCTCCCCAGATGGTCTTCACTGACACTACAGTGGGATAAATTATGTTGCTACTGGCTAAAGTGAATGTAAATCCTAGCTCCCCACTCAGCCTTCTCTGAGCCTCATTAGAGACTGGAAAGGGTGGAAATCTAGGTTCCCCATTCAGTCTATGATGGTGTGGGTGTTGGTGGGGCCACAGCTTTTTCCTGTGATATTTGGCTAGAGTAGAATAGTCATGATCTAAAAGTTTTCTGTCTTGCTAGGCTGCCCCTAGGTTGGACTATTCTGAATTTGCTTATGGGGTAGATACACCAATCTATATTTGTGTCAAAATTGATAGAACTATGTACAAAAATGTTAATTTATAAATAAAATGCTTAAAAATTAAGAGAAAAATTGAAGGACTTATGCCAACAGACTTAAAGGCTCACTATAAAGATGGAATAATTGTGTAAGTATGGTATTGTCGTAAGGGTAGCCAAACAGATCAATGGAAAAGCATAGAAAGTCCAGAAATAGCTTCAGACACATTGGACAATTGAGTTTCAACAAAGGAGCCAATGTAATTCAATAGGTGATGGCAGAGACTTTTTAAAAAATGGTGTGATTACAACTGAATATTCATATAGGGAAAAATGAACTTCAATCTTTATCATACACCATCTACAAAAATTTATATGAATGGACCATAAATCTAAATATAAAAGCAAAACTATAACAATTTTAAGGGAAAAACAGGAGAAATATTTGCAAGTTTGGAATAGGCTAACATTTTCTGTATAGGACACAAAAAGGATGAACCATATAAGAAAAAAATGATACACTGGGTTTCATCAAATTTTGCTCTGTAAGAGAATGAACAAGAAAATTAAATGATAAATTTGCAAACCATATATTTGAAAAAGGATTTATATCCAGAATCTATGAATTACACTTATAATTTAATAACAAGACAAGCAACCTAATTTAAAAGTGGGCAATTTAAATAGACACTGCACAAAAGAAGACATATGAATGCCAAACAAGCACATGAAAATATACTCTCCATCGTTTGTCATCAGGGAGATACAAATTAAAGCACAAAGAGATACCACTTCACACCTACTTGAATGGTAAAAATTGAAAATCTAGACAATAAAAATCATTAGCAAGGACGTAGAGTAACTGGATCTCTTAAACTTTCCATTGTGGGGATGCAAAATGGCATAATCACATGGAATACTCTGGCAGTTTCTTAAAAGTTTAAAATATACTAACCATATAGCCCAGCAACTCCATTACTAAGTATTAGCCAAGAGAAATGAAAATGTATGTTCACACAGATATTTGTACACAAACGTTCATAGCAGCTTCAATTCTAATAATTAAAAACTGGAAATAACCCAAATGTCATCAATAGTTCCAGGAAATAGAATACTACACAGCACTGGGGGGGGGGGGAACCTTGTTGATTCATTGTTGATTCATGCAACAACATGAATGGGCTCAAAAAGTTGTAGTAAGCAAAAAAAAAAAAGAAAGAATAAAGAAAGAAAGAAGAAAGAGAGAAAGAAAGAAAGAAAGAGAAAAAGAAAGAGAAAGAAAGAAAAGAAAGAAAGAAAGAAAGAAAGAAAAAGAAAGAGAAAAAGAAGAAAGAAAGAAAGAAAGAAAGAAAGAAAGAAAGAAAGAAAAGAAAGAAAGAAAGAAAGAAAGAAGAAAGAAAGAAAGAAAGAAGAAAGAAAGAAAGAAAGAAAGAAAGAAAGAAAGAAAGAAAGAAAGAAAGAAAGAAAGAAGAAAGAAAGAAAGAAAGAAAGAAAGAAAGAAAAAGCAAGCGAGCTTGGGACAAAATACTCTAGGTAGAGTATTATTCCATTTATATGAAATTCTACAAAAGGCAAGACTTATTTATAGTGATGGAAAAGAGATCAGTACTTGCCTGGGGCTGGGGTGGAGGGGTTTGAGTGCAAAAGGGCATGAGGGAGCTTTTTGAGGTAATGGAAATGTACTATATCAATAACATGGATCAATCTTGCAAACAATAGAAGGAAGCCATATACAAAAGAATACATATTGCGTGATTTCATTTATATTTGTTTCAAAATAAAAGAAGCAAAGCTAAAGCACTGTGCTTAGGGGTCTGCATGTAAGTGGGGGTATGGTGCTTGGGAAGGACATGTGCGAGGTGTCTAGGGTGCCAGCAACATTATTGATCTGCATGGTGGTTACATGAGTGTTGGCTTTATGGCAATGCGTTCATCTGTAATGTTTTGGCTATGTACATTTTTGTTTGTTTATTTATTTAAAGATTTTATTTATTTATTCATTAGAGACTCACAGAGACAGAGGCAGAGACACAGGCAGAGGGAGGAGCAGGCTCCATGCAGGAAGCCCGATGCGGGACTTGATCCCAGGACCCTGGGATCATGCTCTGAGCTGAAGGCATGCGCTAAGCCACTGAGCCACCCAGGTACTCCTGTTTATTTGTTATATTTACAACTAAAGACATTCAAATAAAAAGAAGAGCAAAAATAGTAACTGAAGGGCAAGCAGGGACTGGTATGAGGGAATGAGGCCAGAAGAGGTGAGAGCTGAACAGAGCAACGGCAAGGGCTGTGGGACTGGGCTTGTGAAGGATTTTTAGGGCAACACTTGAACTTGGTGAGGACAGGTGCATGCCAGGCTGGACAATGCATCTCCTTAAGCAGATGGACATACACTATACTTACCCAAGACTTGCAGATACACCAGTGGCATTAGGATATGTCATTACAACATGCCCACATCAGAACGTATTCTCCAGAGGCCACCTACTAAAAAGCATCAGCCTTGAAGGCAAGAGTACTGGGGTAAGGCACCAGCAATGTCACTTCTAGCTACATGTCCTTGGACAGGTCATTTCACCTCTCAGCATTAGTTTCCTTATACTGGCCCTGGCTGTGAGGAGCAATAAGAGACAGAATGGACCGATCTATCTATCTATCTATCATCTATCTATCTATCTATCATCTATCTATCATCTATCTCCTTCTACATCCCAACCCAGCCTTTAAAAAGGGCCAGTGCAGGGGATCTCTGGGTGGCTCAGCAGTTTAGCGCATGCCTTCGGCCCAGGTTGTGATCCTGGAGTCCCGGGATGGAGTCCCACATCGGGCTCCCTGCATGGAGCCTGCTTCTCCCTCTGCCTGTGTCTCTGCCTCTCTCTCTCTGTGTCTCTCATGAACAAATAAATAAAATCTTTAAAAAAAAAAGGGTCAGTGGACTGATGGTTTGAAATGGGAATACCAAAGGCCTCAACTTAAAGCAGCCAGTTGGTTTCTACCCCACCCCCCACCAATCTGCTCATCCCTGGGTTTACCTGCCCCTGGGTGTGAATTAGCATGGTGATGTGAGGGGCTACTGTCACCTCTTCCAAGCTGAATATCTGAAAAGGTGCCAATTATGAAGAGGGTAGCAGGGATGCGGGTGGTGGGGAGATATGAAAGCCAAATGCTTTGAACCTCTGCTAACTTCACTGCACACAGTTCACAGGTGTAATTACCCATGTGTCAGGCTTGGAGGTGGGACGAAGTGGCACAAGGGTGATATTTGCCAGGCCAAGCAAAACTTCCATACTAAGAGTGCTGCATGAGATGGGGGTCACCCCTGCTGCCTCTCCAAAATTGTTCTGTTCCAGATTCTGCTACCTCTGGACTAAAGGGGACCCTTCTGATGGCGGGGGTTGGGGAGCTCTCTGTCTATGGGAACCCTGACAATACCAAGGGGCATTTAAGCTTGGAACTTGGGACAAGCTTTTTTCTCCTGTTTGGGGAATTTTTGTTCATCTGAGAGAAAGGTTCTGGATTCATCCTTGTTCACTGATAGGCAGGAACCACTTGCAAATTAAAGACTTAAGATGATGGCTGGCTGGCAATATAGGAATGGCAACAATGGACCAGATGCCACAGCCTTATCCATTTCAAAGGTTCCTGAATAGGCAGCTGTATCATGGAAGGATCCAGGCTTCTTTTTAATAACATGTCATGGTCCTGCTCATGCATCAAGTGGCACCAGCACCTGTCTTCTTCTTGTCCCTGTTGCTCATATATATACAATTTTACTCTCAAGTAGATATAGAAATCCACTGCAAATAGAATTAGTTTTGGGAAGAAATTATGTGCTGATTCCTCTAACACACACACACACACACACGCTATTCCATTTGGAAATGTGAAAACAATATAACAAAGATCAAGACATTTTTAAAATAGAAATCACCCAAATCCCATCGCTGTAACATGGCTCTTTATATTTGGGCATTTAAGCAGGAAGGTGTTTTAAGTTGCAAGATCGCAATGTAAATACATGGACACCTCTTCCTTTACAAAACCTTCTGTTCCATGTATTCCTCAGGCTGCTGCAGGTTTCAGAAAGAACATATTAAATGGCCTCATAATATGCAATGGAATGGATATGCCATAATTTAATTAACCACCCCTTATTGCTGGGCAATTCATTTGTTCTCAGTGTTATATTACTACAGCCAATCTCATAATGAACATCTCCATGCATGTATCTTCTCAATTCTTTTGAAATGCTTCCTGAGGAATAAAGTCTCAGGAGAGAGAATTATTGGGTTAAAGGGTAGGCATAACCCCAGGGCTCCTGCTTCAATTGACTGCGTTGTGCTGTCTCACTGTCTCCTGCAGGGGTGGGCTCCTGTCTGAAATGCGCATGCCCTCAGCACTAGCCAGCTTCTCCTTCAGCCCCCCAGAGCTGTCCCACGCACTCTTGGTGCCTTAGTTACTGCCTGTTGTGTGAGGATCAACTTCTATTTGCTCTCTGGGCGTCCTGCACCATGGTTTCAAAACAATGCAAACTTGTTTTGGGAAACAGCCCGAGCTGATGTGGAGTAGTCTCTGAGCTCCAACAGCTGAGAGTCCACAGTAATTATCTTTGGGAGATGCCACTCTTGGGAAGTAAGGAGCAGATGCACTTGTTTCTCTGAGGCTTCATGGCAGAGAACTTTCCCCCATACCCTTGACAAGTGAACCTAATGTTCTGACACACGCAGCCTTGTACTGACTACCAGGCTCCCCTCAGCACTCACTAGATGCCAGGTCCAGCGATGAACCAGACATGGTCCTTGCCTTCAAAGAGCCCACTACCTCTGGTAGAGTCAAATGGGTAAACAACTAACAGAGATGCTATGTGGTGTCATGGTCAAGAGCAGGCACTTTGCAAACCAGGCTGACTTGGGTCAAGTCCCAGCTTTGCTATCTCCTTGCTGCATGGCCTTGAGCAAGTTAACTTATAATATTTTTGCCTCGGTTTCACCATCTGCAAATTAGGGGTAATATTAATACTAACCCCTGTTGGATCATTATAAGGAGTTAATGAGCCAGTGCACGGAAAGCATGCAGCACAGTGACTGCCATGTAGTAGAGTGAGTGTTCAATACATCCCAACTCCTAGTAATGGCATTATAGAGTAGAAAGGTAGAAAGTGAAATATTTCCTAAAAGGGGCTCTGATAAAGTACATAAAACCCCAGTCTTCCTGCTTGGGGGATCAGGAATTGCTTTTTGCTTCCCTTTTCCCCTGATAGAGGCGCTGGAAGATGCCAGTAGGCAAGGGGATCCAGTCTCTCCCATCAGACCCAGGATAGGAAGAAGGTGTGTTGGTGAACTCCAGTGAGCAGCCTTGAGGGCCTGGGAAGGAGAGGGCATCAGTGAGTTGGTGCTTCCTAAAAAACCATTCACAGAAGCTTCCACTGTTTCTGCCTGTGTTATTTCTACCAGGAGGGGAAAGTAATGTGGCCCAGCTGACTAGTCTTTCCCAAGCGCTAAATTGATCTTCTTGATTAGAAAAACATAGCCCTGGGCCGAAGGCCTTGCCAGCAATCAGTACTAATGCAAGACCCAGCTGAGGAATATAGCAGGCCAGGCCTTACACCCAGTGCCACGAAGCCTTCTGCCTTGTCCAGGACATGGTCCAGAGATATAAAAGAACTGATTTAATGGCAGAACTACTTAGATCCAACATTTATAAGTGCCAGTGATGCCTTATATGCAATGAAAGGAACATGAGTGGGGCAGCTTCTCCTCCTGCCCCCCCTAGAGTCTAGAGTCCCTGAGGTAAACTTTCCCAAAGGAAAATCAATTGAGAATGGTCTTGAACTACCATGACCAGTAGCACAGACATATAGGTCACAGAAGTATCTATCACTACTGTGGTTAACATGCTCTCCCCATCAAAGCCTGGCACTCATTTCTTTCTGGGAACAATCTGGATTCCTCTCATGGCTGGTAATTATTACCTGCATCTAAACTAGCTATATTTTCTATATAATTTACCCATTTCTTATTGAACCCCCTGTTTAATGCCCTTTGTCTGGGCACCTATCATGGCAGATGCAGACCTGAGACAAATGTCATCCTCTTCCCTCAGAAGTAACTTCAGCAAAATCACCATTTATTAGAGCAACGCAGTCCTTGGATAATCATCCACTTCAGTGTTACCCAAAGGATATTCCACAAATGTTGCTTCCAGAAGATTCTAATAATGCTCCAGCTCTAGAAAGGTGGTGTGGCGACAAAAGCTTGAGGAAAGCTGAGTAAAGGAAAGTTAGCAGGTTTTCTTGATTGCCAGACTTCCCAGAGCCTGTGATATGCCAATGTGTATCATGGCTCTATAGGATGGGCTAGCAAATGCAACACTCCCCAAACACAGTGAACTGTAGACCCATGTGGAAAAAGCACTTCATGAGACTAGCAGTCTAGATACCTGTTGGGAAACACAGAACTATTTCAACCCCCTAATTTTTTTAGATGAAGAGACTGAGGCTCAGAGAAGGAAAGGGACTTTCCTGAGCTCACCTCTGGGAGTCTATGGCAGGGCCACACTAATTCAGCTTGTAGCACCTCCAAAAAGGCCATCTCTAAAGCCCTCAGTTTTTCAGCTTGGGGAGCCATTAGAGGGTTTTAAGCATGAGAGTGATGTGGCTGAATTAGCATTTTAGGTAAATCATTCCGGTTGATGTGTAGAGGAGGATCTAGGTGAGCCAGTGAAGGGACAATCAGAGTAATAGAGGTGGAAGACCTAAATTAGAGCAGTTATGGGAGTGGTTTTTTTTTGGGGGGGGAGATAGGTTCTAGAAATAATAAGGAGATAAACTGTCAGAATTTGGTGGCTGGTTAGGTGGGGAAAGGGAGACATTAAGGGTGACGCTGAGAAATGTGGCCTGGGTGACCAAGTAGATGTTGCTGCCTCGTGCTGCAGAAAGAGCTAGTTGGATGGGGTTAGAGGGTGTTGAAGATTTCTATTCCAGTGGTTGTGAGATGTTCAGTGTAGATATCCAATAAGCATTTGGCTTCATGGGCAGAGGTGCAGGCTAGAGACCAAAATCAGGAAGATAACTGCATATAGATGGAAATTAAAGCACAAGAATGGAATAAATGGCCCAGAGATAACCTGTAGAGGGAATAAAAGTGATGGGCCAAGGAATCCAACTCTGGTATCCCAAGAGCTAACCACCTAAAACTTACCTTTCCTTTGAGGTTCCCCTCAAATAGCACCTACTTCAGTTAGACTCACCAATAAGAAAAAGAGAGAGAGGAATCAGAATAAATAAAATCAGAAATGAAAGAGAACTTGTAACTGATACAATAGAAATACAAAGGTTCATAATAAGAAACAACTACAAATATATGCCAACAAATTGGACAAATTAGGAAAAAAATGTGTGAATTTCAAGAAACGCACAATCTTCTAAGACTAAATCATGATGAAATAGAAAATCTGAATAGGGGGTACTTGGGTGGCTCAGTTGGTTGAGTGTCCGACTCTTGATTTCAGCTCATATCATGATCTCAGGGTTGTGGGATTGAGCCCTACATCAGGCTCCACACACAGCTGGGAGTCTGCTCAAGATTCTTTCTCTCCCACTCCCTCTGCTCTTCCCCACCACTCTCTCTCTCTCTCTCTCTCTCTCTCAAATAAATAAATACTTCTTTAAAAAAAAGGAAAGAAAATCTGAACAGACTGTTTCCTAGTAAGGAGGTTGAATCTGTAGTCAAAAACCTTCCAACAAACAAAAGCCCAGGACCAGATGGTTTCACTGGTGAATTCTACCAAACATTTAAATAAGATTTAATGCCTAACCTTTTCAAATTCTTCCAAAAAATTGAAGAGGAAGGAATGCTTCCAAACTCATTTATGAGGCCAGCATTACCCTGATACCAAAACCAGACAAGGACACTACAAAAAAAGAAAATTACAGGCAAATATCCTTGATGAACATAGATGCAAAAATCCTCAACAAAATCTTAGAAAACTGAATTCAACAATGCATTAAAAGGATCACACACTATAATTAAGTGGGACTTATTCCAGGGATACAAGGATGGTTCAACATCTGTGAATCAATTAACAGGACAAAGGACAAAGGAGCCAAGAACATACAGTAATGAAAGGATTGTCTCTTCAATAAATGGTGCTGGGAAAGCTGGACAGCTACATGCAAAAAATGAAACTAGACCACTATCTTACACCATACACAAAAATTAACTCAAAATGGGTTAAAGACTTGAATATAAGACCTAAAATTATAAAATTTCTAGAAGAAAACATAGGCAATAAGCTCCTTGACATTGGTCTTAGCAATATCTTTGTGGATCTGACTCCAAAGGCAAGGGAAACAAAAGCAAAAATAATCAAACGAGACTATAACAATCTAAAAAGCTTCTACACAGCAAAGGAAACCATCATCAAAATGAAAAAGCAACCTACAGAATGGAAGCAGATATTTGCAAATCATATCTGATAAGGGGCTAATATCCAAAATATATATAAAAAGCTCAGCTCATACAACAAAAAAAACAACTCCACAATAAAAAACAAAACAAAGAACCCAATTAAAAAATGGGTAGAAGATCTGGATAGACAACTTCCAAAGACATACAGATGGCCAAAATGCATATGAAAAGATGTTCAACATCACTTACCATCAGGAAATGCAAATCAAAACCTCACACCAGTCAAAATGGCTAAAATCAACAATACAAGAAACAATATAGGGACACCTCAGTGGCTCAGTGGTTAAGCGCATCTGCCTTCAGCTCAGGGTGCGGACCTGGAGTACTGGGATCAAGTCCTACATCGGGTTCCCTGCATGAAGCCTGGCTTTTCCCTCTGCCTATGTCTCCACCTCTCTCTTTCTGTGTCTCTCACGAATAAATAAATAAAATATTTTTTTAAAAAAGAAACAATAATGTGTTGGCAAGGATGTGGAGAAAAAGGAGTTCTGGTGCACTGTTGGTGAGAATGCAAACTGGTGCAGCCACTGTGGAAAGCAGTATGGAGGTTCCTCAAAAAGTTAAAAATAGAACTCTCATATGATCCAATCACAATACTGGGTATTTGCCCCAAAAATACAAAACACTAATTCAAAGGAATACATGCACCCTTTGTTTATAGCATTATTTACAATAGCCAAGATATGGAAGCAGCCCAAGTATCCATTGACTGATGAATAAAGAAGATGTGGTAAAATATTATTCAGCCATGAAAAAGAATGAAATCTTGCCATTTGTAGTGACATGGGTGGAACCAGAGAGTATAATAAGAAAAATAAGTCAGAGAAAGACAAATACTGTATTATTTCACTCATATGTGGAATTTAAGAAACAAGACAAATGAGCAAAGGGGAAAAGAGAGAAAGAAACCAAGAAACTGACTCTTAATTATAGAGAACAAACTGATAGTTATCAGAGGGGAGGGGGACAGGATGGGTTAAATAGGTGTTGGGATTAAGGAGAACACTTATCATGATAAGCACCAGGTGATATATGGAACTGTTGGAGCACTACACATCTGAAACTAATTTAACACTATGTAAACTAAATGGGATTTTTAAGAATGTAAAAAAGAAAAAAAGAAATAATTAGTGTTGGAGAGAATGTGGAGAAAAGGAAACCCTTGTATACTGTTGATGGAAAATGTAAATTGGTGCAGCCACTATGGGAAAAACAGTATGGAGAGTCCTCCAAAAACTAAGAATAGATCTATCATATGATCTAGCTCTTCCACTTCTGGATATTTACCCAAGGAATATGAAAACACTCATTTGAAGAGATATATGAACCCCTATGTTCACTGCTAAGATAAACAACCTAAGTGTCCATCAATGGATAAATGGATAAAGAGGATGTGGTGTGTGTGTGCTTTCTTCTTTATGACTGAATACTAATATTATATATATATAATATATATATATAATGGAATACTATTCAAAGTATATATATAAATACTAATATTATATATATATATATATTTATATATATTCAAAGAAGAAATCTTGCCATTTGTGCCAACATGGATGGACCTTGAGAGTATCATGTAAAGTAAAATAAGTCAGATGGAGAAAGACAAATACCATATGATTTCACTCCTACGTGGAATCTAAAATGAAACAAATGAACAAACCAAACAATACAAAAATAAATGCATAGATATGGAGAACGGACTGATGGTTACCAGAGGAGAAGGGAGTTGGGAGGTTGTCAAATGGGTAAAGGGGGTCAACTGTATGGTGATGGGTGGTAATTAGAGTTGTCATGGTGACCACTTTGTAGTGTATACATATTTTGAATTATGCTGTACACTTGAAACTAACATAATGTTATATACCAATTTTACCTCAATACAAAAGTCTACATATAGAAAAAGAACCAGAAAAATGTGAGAAAAACTCATGAGAAAAGGCAATCAACTGAGCTGGCCCCAGATGTTGAGATTAGCAAAGGTTTTAAAGCAGCTATTATAGCTATGCTGAAGGTCATAAAAAGAAGTATGCTTATATTAAATGAGAAGACAGAAAATGTCAGAAGATAAATACTATAATGAAGAACAAAATGGAAATTTTAATTTTAGAACTGAAGCATATGATATCCAAAATAAAAATTTACAGTAGGTTTAACAACAGAATCGACATGACAGAAGAGTCAGAAAAAAATGAAGATAGATGAATAAAAGTTATGCATTCTGAAGAACAGAGAGAGAAAAAAATTTAAAGAAAAAAACAGAGCCAATGGGACATTGTGAAAGCATACAAAATATATATAGCTAGAGTCCTGGAAGGAAAGTAGAGGGGATGAACCAGAAAAAAAAAATTTATTTGAAAAAAAAAAAGAATGGAAGTAAATTTCCCAAATTTTATGAAGGACATAAAATCACAGATTCAAGAATCCCAGTAAACCCCAAGCAAGATGAACACAAAGAAAATGATACCTACCACATTACAGCCAAACTGCTAAAAATCAAAGGTCAAGATAAATTCTGAAAGCAGCTAGAGGGAAATGACATTCAGAAGTACCACAACTCAATACACATAAAATATAATAAAGTCTTGGGATGCCTGGGTAGTGCAGTGGTTGAGCGTCTGCCTTTGGCTCAGGGCATGATCCCGGGGTCTGGGATCGAGTCCCACATCAGGCTCCTTGTGGGTAGCCTGCTTCTCCCTCTGCCTGTGTCTCTGTCAATCTCTCTCTCTCTCTCTCCCTCTCTCTCTCTCTCTGTCTCTCATAAATAAATAAATAAATAAATAAATAAATAAATAAATAAATAAATCTCTTTTAAAAAATAAAGTCTCAAAGACAGGGAGCAAGATCTTCACAGCAATGAAAGAACACAACCAAGAATTCTATATGCAGCAAAAGTCAAGAATTAAGATGAAATAAAGGCTAAGGCTTTTATTTTAGATAAAAGATAACAAACAGAACTAATCACCAGCAAATCTGCATTACAAGAAATGCTGAAAGACATTCTTCAGGCTGCAGGGAAATTATACCAGATGACAACTGGATTAATAGAAGAAATGAAGAGCATTGGAAATCGTAAACGTAGAAAAATGATTTTCCCTCTTAATTTCTTTAAAACACATATGATTGTTTAAAGCAAGAATTGTAACATTGTATTATGGAGTGTATAATGTCAGTAAGAGGTAATATATATGACAATTATAAAAATTGCAAGAGGGTAGACATATACAGCAGCGAGTTTTCCATGTTTGACATCATGTGGTACAATATTATCTAAGTACATTTTGAAAACTTATGAAGGTAAAGAGGTATAGCTAAAGTAAATAAATAAATAAAAGTCTATAATATATCCAAATAATCCAAGAGAAGGCAGAAAAGGAAGAACACGGCAGCAAACAGAAGGGGGGAAATAGAAAACAAATAGTAAAAAAAAAAACCCTTAATCTAAACTTATTAATAATTCTGTTTAATGCTGTTATGAGCTCAGTTGGGTCCCAGCCACCTCCAGACTCATATGATGAAATCCTAACCCCTGTACCTCAAAAATGTGACTGTATTTGGTGAAAGGGCCTTTGAAGAGATCCTTAATTTAAAATGAGGGTGGGAAGGTAAGCTCTAATCCAATCTAACTGTTGACCTTTGAGGAGTGGAAATTTGGACACTCAGAAATACCAGGGACGTGTGCACAAAGAGGAAAGACCCTGTGAGGAGGCAGCAATATGATGACCATATATAAGCCAAGGAGAGAGTCCTCAGGAGAAACCAAAACTGCCAACATCTTGGTCTTGGACTTCCGGACTTCAGAACAGTGAAGAAATAAATTTCTGTTGTTTAAGCCACCCAATCTCTGATATTTTGTTATGACAGCCCAGGCACACTAGTAACAAGGGCTAACGGTCTAAACACTTGAATTAAAAGGCAGATATGTACAGTTGAATGTCAGAATGGATTAAAAGAGCAAGACACTACTTTATGCTTGCTGGGAAAGATGTATTTTAACTATAAAGATAGAGACAGACTGTAAGTAAATAGGTGGAAAAGGACATATACTCTGAAAACAGTAAGTTTAAGAAGGTTGCAATGGCTATATTAGTATCAAATAAAATAGCCTTCGAGTCATCAGAGATGAGGAGAGACATTTCATAATAAAGAGAGGATTAATTTATCAGGAAGACATGACATTCATAAATGTCTATGTGCCTAATAACAGAATTTCAAAATAAGCATGGTGAAAATTGGCAGAATTAAAGAGACAAACTATAGCTGGAAATTTTAACAAACTGTACTCAGCAGAAGATAAAATAGCTAAACAAAACTTAGTAAAGCCAAATAATGTTATCAACCACCTTAACATAAATAATATTTCCCCAAAAGAAGAATGCACATTTTTTTCAAGTATATATGGTACATTCAGCAAGATAAATTGTATGCTGAGCCATAAGCCATGTCTAAATAAATCTTACAGAAATGAAATCATACAGTGGATGGATTTTCTTAGACCACAATGTAATTAAATAAGAAGTCAATAACAATAAGATAGCCAAAGAACCACAAAATATTTGGAAATTAAGCAACACATAGCTAAATAACATAAGGGTCAAAGAAGAAATCATAAAGGAAATTAAAAGATATTTTGAAGTGCATGACAAAATAGAATATATTAAAATTTGTGGGAAGCAGGTAAAGCAGTATTTAAAGAAAAGGTATAATCGTAAATGTTTATACTAGAGAAGGAAAATGGTTGGGGTACTTGGATGGTTAAGTAGATTAAGCAAGCCTCTGACTCTTGGTTTCAGCTCAGTCATGATCTAGAGGTCCTGAGATCCAGCCCCACATCAGGTTCCATGCTCAGCACAGAGTCTGCTTCAGATTCTCTCTCCCACTCCCTCCCCCTCTGTCCCTCTCCCCACTCACTCATGTGCACATGTGTGTTCTCTCTCTCTCTCAAAATAAATAAATAAAATCTTTTTTAAAAAAGAAAAGAAAAATGGTTTAAAATTAATGACCAAGTTTCCACATTAAGAAGGTAGAAAAAGGTGGGCAAAGTAAACCCCAAATAAGTATAAGTTAAAAAATAATAAAGAGAAGATAAGGGTCAATGAAAGAGAATAATAAAACAATGGAGAAAATTAGCAAAGCAAAAAGAACAACAAAAATTTAAAATGCCCTGGCTAGATTAATCATGAAAATAAAGACAGCACAAATTAGCAGTACCAAGAATAAAAGAGGGGATTATCACTACAGATCCTATAGCATTAAAAGGACAATAATGAAATACTATGGACATTTTTTGTATATTTTTTTATTGGTGTTCGATTTGCCAACATACAGTATAATGCCCAGTGCTCATCCTGTCAAATGACATTTTTATGCAATCAAAATTGACAACTTGGATAAAACAAACAAATATTTTGAAGATAACCTACTGAAATGCACACGAAGCAGAAATTACACATTTCATATCTATTAAAGAAATTGAATTTGTCATCAAACACATTCCCACGAAGAAAACTCCAGGGTCAAGTGGTTTCACTGGTGTATTCTAGCAGACATTTAGGAAAGAAATAACAATCTAACACAAATATTTTCAGAAAAGAGAGGAGGAGAGGACTTGTCTTGACTTGTTTGATGAGGCCAGCATAACCCTAATACCTATGTTTCCTTCTAAAAGCTTTGTGGTTTTAGCTTGTATGTTTAGTTCTGTGAAACATCTCAAATTAAATTTTTGTGTGTGATATAGGTATAAGTTGGGAATATCTTCATGACTTATAGGTAAGCAAAGATTTCTTAGCTCACAGAAGTAATAACCATACTATCTATTTTTTACATCAAAATTAAATACTTCTGCTCATCAAATGACATCATTAAGATCTGTACAGTTGAATTCCAAACAATGTATGTAGATACTCTAACCCAAAGGAGAGAGAAAATAACTCCGCACTTCTTAAGTGTGGGCTAATCATAGTGACTTCCTTCCAAAGAGGACAGTATGGAAACAGGGAAAGAAAGAACAACTTTATAGTGGAGAAACCTAGCAAACACTACCTGATCCAGGGATCAAGGTCAACATCGATAGTAATAAGTCATGTTGACAAAACAAAACAAAACAAAACAAAACAAAACGTGAGACAAATCCCAATAGGGGTCATCCTACAAAATACCTGACCAGTACTTCTTAAAACTATTGAGAATAAGAAAAGCAAGAAACTGTCATATCCAAGAGGAGTCTAAAGAGACAGGATAATTAAATGTCATATGATTCATAACAGAAAAAGGACATTAGGAAAAGGACAAAAGGAAATATTAATGAAGTATAGATTTTAGTTAATAATAATGTATCAATCTAGGTGTATTAATTGGTACAAATGTACCAACTAATGTAAGGTATTAATAGAGGAAACTGGGTAAGAGGATATAAGAATTCTCTACACTATCTTCTCAATTTTTCTATAAATCTAAAACTGTCTAAATAATAAAGTCTTTTTTTACAAAAAAAGACATCATTAAGAAAATGTAAAAATGAATCATTGATTAGGAGAAGTACTTGCAAAATATATAACTGACAAAAGACTGGTATCCAGGATATTTAAAAGAACAACTCCTAAAAGTCAGTAGTAAAAAGACAACTCAATAAAAATAGACACAATATTTATACAGATACTTCATTAAAGAAGTGACCAATAGGCCTGAGAAAAGATGTTCATCATCATTAGTCACTAGGGAAATGCAAATCTAAACCACAACAAGATATCATTACACCCACTTGAATGGCTATAATTAAAAAGAATAAAAACACCAAACGTGGCAAGGATATGGAGCAAGTAGAATTCTTAAACATTGTTGATGCGAATATTAAATAGTGCAACCATTTTGGAAAATGGTCTAGTCCACAGTTTCTTATAAACCTAAACATACATCTACCCTATGATCAGGCAATTACATGCGTAGGTATTCACCAAAGAGAAATGAAAATATATGACCACAAAAAGTTTTATGAGAGAATATTCACAAACAGCTTCATCCGCAAAAGCCAAGACCTATTAACAGCCCAGGTGTCCATCAGTAGGAGAATGGACAAATTGCGGTAAAGTCATACAATGGAAAAAAAAAACAACAACAACTCTGCAATAAAAAAATAAATAACTGACACAGCAACATGGCTGAATTTCAAAATCATGTTGAAGGAAAGAAGATATTTTAAGAAGTACATACTATATGAATCCATTTATATGAAATTCTAGGACAGGCCAATCTAATCTAGCCACTGATGGGAAAGAATCAGAGCATTGGTTGTCTATGGAAAGTGGGAGCAGGGATCAACTGGGAAAGAGCACGAGGGAACTTGCCAGAATGATGGTGATGTTCTAATTCTTGATAGAGGGTTGGTTACACGGTTGTATGTATTTTTCTAAACTTGTCAGATGAAACACTTCTGATTTATGCATTTCATTATATGCAAATTTCATCTCAGAATAGCAAAAAGAATTCTAAACACTTATTAATGGTATTCACACGGAATATGACTTTGAAATGCATCAACAATAAGATGGATTGATAGACTAATAGAATAAAATGTTTGTAGAATCTAGGAGGTATAGATGAGTGCTGACTGCAAAAGTCTTTCAGCTTTTCTGTATGTTGGTAAATTTTCATGACACATTTTTCAAAAATAAAAGCCAACCCACAGTTTGGAAGAACATATCGAAGGAATGAAGGAGTAGCATCCCAGAATATGTGAAGGCAATGAGAAAAAGATCAATGAGAAAAAGGCGAATGACTCACTATATATATATTAAAAAAAGGTAGCAAAGCAGTTTAACAGGAATATTACAATAGAGGATGCTCAAATGACCAATAAACACATGAAAGATGCTATGGTGGGTGCTGTGATGTCCCAGCAGACTTCATGAGTGACTCCCGCGACTCTGTGGGGGCTGCTAGCAGACAGGCCTCTGTTTTAAGTCCAGTATGGGGTTCTCAGCCCCATTCAAATGCTGCGAAGGGTTCCAGAGAAGTGCTTCAAAAACCACTCCCTCACCTCCCCACCAACCAAGCGCAGGTCCTTGGATAAGTCACTTAAACTCCCTACAGCTCTGCTTCCTCATCTGGAAAACAGCGAGTATCCTTCCTGCCTCCCTAAAGTGGTGGGAGGGTAAACACCACATTGAAAGCTCTATTTGCCCTGGAGAGTGCTATCTATACTGAAGTCAGGCTCAGTCAAGAACAGCAAATGGCAGAACAGGGACACCAGCCCAGGACCCTGCCATCCTCCCCAGTGCCGTTGTCTTCAGAGCAGAGCTCAGATGGAATGCCAGCTACTTAGAGAAGCTGTTGTGATGATCAAACCTAAAGTAGATCACTCTGCTTTCTTACTGATGGAGATTATATCATCAACAAAAACTGTCACCAGCTCCTCACAACCCCCGGGAATCACTGTGAGGGACAACAAGTGAAAAGTTGTAGCTAATGAGGGAACTATAACTCAGACAGTTTTATTGATGGGTGATTCTAGAATGGTTCAATATGCACATATGCAAGTGACTTGATATACACAAAGCTCCTGACCATATGAAGGCACCTCTATTACCCTACCAGTTAGGGTATGAGCTCCTCATATTGGGCAATTCTGTTCTGACCAGGGTTGGGAGAGTCCACTCCAGGAACAGCCCACTGTGCTTATGACACTCTTTAACCCTGAGAGTAACAACAATCAGCACAGCCGCATTGGTGCCATCTCTGAGTGTGGGACATGGTGCCATGATCACACTGACCCAACACTTCATCTCTGGCCTAGTCCAGGACTGTGCAGGGTTATGTACATGTACTGTGTAGGAAGCAATCCTCAAAAAATATCCCTGAGAGAAGGTCTTACCATTCTCACTCAATGAGCGAGGAAATGGAAGCTTGGGGAAGGTGAAGGGAGTTGTTCAAGGTCACAGAGTCAGCCAGTGGTAGAGCCAGGACTTGCATTTGCATGCCCTTCATGGTTCTTTCTCGAGAGTATGAGCCAGGGCTCCTTCTACCCTGTGCAGCATACATGAACACATTCTAGGGAAGGCCAAACAACACGAACTTGGTCTCAGAGCTTATGACGAAAAGGGCCCAACTCATCAACCCATCTCATCAACCCATCTTTAGGTAAACTCGATACACAGTGTTCTCCTGCTCTTTCCAGGGCCGCCAGCAGGAAGCATGGAAAAGAAGCCTGTCGAAGCCTTCCTTAGGACCATGCACATGTCTAGCAGTTTGATTAGCTATTTGTGGAGCCTGTTCTAGTCTGAACAGAGAGCAGCAGGAAGCATTTACTCATTAACAGGATCTCCACTCAGGAGTGATCGCCTAATGCCAGCCAGCCCAGTCCAAGGAAAGCTATTCTGAAGCCAGGAAGGCCACCTGCCTGGGACAATGGCCTGGGAGCTGGTGCCCCGACATGCTGGGTCTGAAGCAGAATATCAGATGAATCTTTCTTTTGTTACAAACCCCATTTCCACTCCACACAAGCTGAAGCCACAAAGACCCTCAAATTGATCAGAGCTTTTGAGAATGGCTAGTGCATGGCACAGACGAAAGGTCCAACAGAGGACTCTCCCAGCGAAGTAAAGGAGGGAGAGCCAGTGGGCAAAGTTTAACTCCTTTACCTTCTTCCTCTGCCTTCCTGATTCCCACTTCTCCCTGTTGCTCTCCCAGCTAGTGGAATCTTCTCCTGAGGGACCAGGCAACAGTCCATACTGGGGATTGGCACACGCAGGGGAAGTCCATATTACCCAGAAGCCTGGCACCAGCTTCGAGGTGGGCAGAGGCCGATGGTTTTTGGAGGCAAGGGCTGACAATGACAAGCTTCTCATGGGGAACTGCCCTCAGGACAGTTAACTTCCATGGTGGCTCAAGAACGTTAGGATAGTCCCAGGTCCCTGACGGAGGCAGGGAGAGAGATCCTAGAATTAAAGATGTCACAACTAGGGAGAAGCCCCTGGAGATGGTCTAGTTTTTGGCTAGATAGAGGCCTACAGCTCAGTCACAGAAATAGATAGTCAAAAGTCACCCAACAGAGTTAGGAGTCTCTCATGGTTTGTCTCTCTAATTTTTCACCACTCAGTTGCCCTCCTTTCCCTAATAATCCCTCTCACTATTTTTTAAATGCCACATATGAGTGAAACCATATGATGATTGTCCTTCTCCGACTGATTTACTTCACTCAGCATAATACCCTCCAGTTCCATCCACATCAAAGCAAATGGTGGGTATTTGTCCTTACTGATGGCTGAGGAATATTCATTCCATTGTATACATAGACCACATCTTCTTTATCCATTCATCTGTTGATGGACACCGAGGCTCCTTCCACAGTTTGGCTATTGTGGACATTGCTGCTATGAACCTTGGGGTGCAGGTGTCCCAGTGTTTCACTACATCAGTATCTTTAGGGTAAAGGGTTGCAGAAGTGGAGAAGGGTGAGGGGATGGGGTGACTGGGTGATGGGTGCTAAGGAGGGCACTTGATGGGATGAGCACTGGGTGTTATACTATATGTTAGCAAACTGAATTTAAATAAACATTTTTTTTAAGTCACCCAAGAATCTAGGGACCGAGCCTGACTCAGACCTCACGCCTCTTGATCTTGGGTAATCCTACACCCTGTCCAGTCCTCTGACCTTCTTCAATCTGGCCAAGCTGACTCCAGCAATGCCAGAGCTGACAAGAGCCCCAATGAGCAGCACTGACACCCTCCCCTGGAAGCTGCGGGCTGGGTGTGGGGCTGGAAGACGAGCAGAGCTGTTTCCCAGCGAGGCCTCAGGTTCCACTCGGGCTTCAGGCCCTCCCCCTGACCTTGCAGGCACCTCAGGAAATCCCATTCTGGCCACTATCTGCTTCCTCCCAGCATCCGGGCCCCTCAGCTCTGACAGGCTTTCCACCAGCCCATCCCCCAGTTGCTGTATGCTTGGGCCAAAGCTGGTTCTGGGTCCCCAGCGCCCTGGCTAGCAACCAGAGTTGCTTCCCAGATTCTTCCCTGGGGTTCTGAGGAGAGAGCTGGGTCACTGCCATCCTGCTGTAGCCAATTCCTCCTCTGTAGGGCCCACGCCTACAGCTTCTCAGCTTGTGAGATGAGCACTGAGGAAAGCAAGAATTTTAGAGACTAGAGGGCCAGGATGCCAGTGCCCACCACCCCCTTACCCACTGTGTGACCTGCAAAAGGTCTGCTTCCTGTGGGGCTGAGACAACTCAATGAGACAATGCACATAAATGCCCTTGCACTATGACTGGTACCCACAAGGGACCTATAGATGCCAGTGTTCCTCCCATGGAGAGGGCTTCTTAACTAGGGGTCCCAGGTGGGCTTCAAAGTGCCAGGAAGCCTCCCAGATTGTCTACATCATGTGGACATGAATGTTGTTCTGGATTGAATCTCCTCTTTCAAAGAGGTTCCATGACCCACCAAAGGTTAAGAACCTCTGATTTAGAGGGTTCCCTCCCAACAGGGAAGTGTGTAGAACCTAGTCAAGAATCAGCAACTCCAGGGATCCCTGGGTGGTTCAGCAGTTTAGTGCCTGCCTTTGGCCCAGGGTGTGATCCTGGAGTCCCAGGATTGAGTCCCACATCGGGCTCCCTGCATGGAGCCTGCTTCTCCCTCTGCCTGTGTCTCTGCCTCTCTCTGTGTGTGTCTCTCATGAATAAATAAATACAATCTTTAAAAAAAAGAATCAGCAACTCCTTTCATGGGGTACCCTGCATTGAGCCAGCCCAATAGGACATGGGGCTCTGAGATATAAGAACCCAGCTATTCAGGGCGCTCCTGGGCTGGACCCCAGAGACCCGGACATGGCAACACCTGACACTGCAGTGCAGACTGACCCATAGGTCCACTGACTGTGGAGACTAGAGGAAGGAACAGTTGGGGTGGGGAGGGGGTGCAGCAAGGGCAAGAGAGGGTCGAGGCATAGCAGACTGTACCCTGAAAGAGAAGCTGGCTCCCCAAAGGTCAGAGCAGCAAGGGCAGAGGTGCAGAGGACATCGGCCAGAGCAGCATAGGATGTTTTGAGAGGTGGTCTAATACAATGGTTAAAGCCATGGGCTCTGAAGCTAACCGCCTACATTTGAATCCCGGCTCTGCTCACCACCAACTCAACAGTGGCCTGGGTAAGGTACTGCATTGCTCCAAGCCTGCTTTCTTACTTCTGAAACAGAGGTAATTATGGTGCCTATCTAGAGGTTTGCTGTGAGGATTAAATAAGTGAATACAGGTTAAGGCCCTCAGAACAGGACCTGAGACTTGGCAAGTGCTCTGGAGGTGCTTGCTGCTAGTACTCCTACCCAGTCCAGCGAGGCTAGGGAGGAGCAGGGCTCGTGGGGGAATGCAGAGAGGGAGTGAAGCTGCACCAGCAAGCTGGGCCAGATCAGCCAGGCTGCATCTGGGGTCAAATCTGTTCATCCGAGGGTGCCACTGACTGTCTCTGAAGAGACAGTTGACGTGAGCTGATGGGTGTTGTATGAAGGTTATATGAATAAGATGGTTGGCGCAGGCCAGTCAGCCAGCCAGCGAGCCAGTCTTTCATTCACTACATTCTTACTCCGGCCCGGCCCATAATAACTTGAAAAGAAGAGTTTCGGGGAACTAGATGCCTCAAATACCACATGTGGGGTGGATTCTGTGCCCTGGAGCTACTTGCACTTTAACCACTTCCCCTAGTAATGCAGCACCCCTCTGTATTGGGAGGCTGGGGCCTGGGTAGGCACAGGTGCGTGGAACCCCACATGAATCCAGCCACGGTCAACAAAGCTCATCCTATGAACACCATGGTCTCATAGGCAGAAGGAGTCTGTGGGAGGCAGATAATAGCCACCAAAGATGTCCACATCAGCATCCCCAGAACCTGTGCAACTGTTACCTTATACAGAAAAAGGAACTTTGCAGATGTGATTAAGTTAAAGATCTGGGGTTGGGGAGATTATTCTGGATTATCTGGGTGAAGACAATATAATCACAAGGGTCCTAGTAAATGAAAGAGGGAGGCAGATGAGTGGTTCAGGTCATGATGGAAGCAGAGTCAGAGAGAGAGGAGTGGGGGCTTTGAAATTGAACAGTCTACATCACTGGCCTTGAGGATGGAGGAAGGGGCCATGAGCTGAGGAATGCAGGTGCTTCTAGAAGCTGGAGAAGGCAAGGAAGTACTCTCCCAGAGCTTTCTGAAGGAATGCAGCCCTGCCACACCTTGATTTTAGCCCAGCAAGACTCCTTTTGGACTTCTGGCCTCTGAAACTATCAGATCGTAAATGTGTGTTGTTTTAAGCCACTAAACTGGTGGTACTTTGTTATGGTAGCAGTAGGAAACAAATACAGAGTCTGAGGTTAAAAAAAAAAGGAAAAGGAAAGCCATGTATAAAAATGTATTTTAGAAGCAGCACCAAACCAGGTGAAAGAGAACCTTGGGGAAGTTAAAACTTATTTAGCAAGTGCTTTGGGGGAACCTGGATATGAACACAAAGGGAAATCCACCGAAATCTTTACCTCTCCTTGAATCATCCAATTTGTTCCAGATGGGTTACAGAATAAGATATTTGGGGAGAAACTAGATGGGAGAACAGGATGGTGAAGAGTCTTAAAATCATGCCATAAAAAGAATGAGTGGTAAGCCTGGGAAAAAGAAGATTGTACGTGGGGAGGTCCATGGCTGCTGCCTCCACCCACATCCAGAGCCGTCATGGGAAGAGCGCATGGAAGACAGGAAGGCCCAAGCTTGGTGAGTAGACATTTCAGAGAGAAATTCCAGCTCAGAGTAAGGAAAACATTACAAACAATTGGCATTGTCTGAGCCTGGAACAGGCTGCCTTAGGAAGCAGGGGGAAGCACGTTCTTAGAGGTGTTCCAGTAGAGACCTAATTCTGGAGTGGGGGCTCCCGCACCTGGGGAGAGGTTTAGAACTGAGAGGCCCCTTCCAGATTCTGGGTCGTGTCAGACACCTTTTGGGCTTTGTGAGGACTGAGTCCATCAGTGCTCACCTCTATCTGGACTTGACATAAAGAAAGTGGGACTGATTCCTGGTCTGGGGACCAATTCCTCTCAGCTTCCTGGTGCAGGCATCACCAGAGAACACTCAGAAGCCATGAAGCCTGAAGTAAGTCCATGGATCTCACCCCTCAAACAATTCCTCAGCACCCCTGGGAATTAAGAGTAAAGGTTCCCAGATGTGCCCAGATGGGCTGTGGCACCATGATAAATGGGTTAGTGTCTGCCCCCGCTGCATATGAGGAAACTGAGGCGGGAGGTTCGAGAACATTCCAGAGTCAAGAGGAGGACATGAAGTTGCTCAGACTATGACTTACCCCAGCTTGCCAAACAGCCCACAAAATCATGCCACACGAGAGTAAAAAGGGCCTGGGGGGGAGCCACCCCTTCCCCTCTCTTTGTGTAGGAGGAGGCTAAGGCTCTCTCACTGGGCTCACAGCATGGCCTCTCTCCTGCTAGGCCTTCCTCCCCAACTTTCAACCCGCCCTGATTTATCTCCTCAAAAGAACCCCACCTTAAATACCAGACAAACCCTGGCTCCCTTCTGAAAGATGCATGCATAACCTAATTGAGATCTGGAACTCATGGAAATCTGATTCCCCTTACCCATTGGCTGCATACCTTCCCACCCTTCTCTAGACGCCCTCCCCCCGCCCTCCTGGTTTCTTCTGGCCTGGAAATTGCTTCCAAACCCCATTACCCTGGAAGGCCAGTAGGGAAGAACACGGTAAGCCAGCTGCTTGGTGGATTTAAGGCCGTCTGACATTGAAGATCTGTGAGGTATAATTTTTCCCTTCTTCGAGCAAACACAATTTACAGTCCCAGCAATGACACCTTGCTGGCTGACAGTCCACATAGTTCATTGACAGTTTGTGGAGCATCCCTTCTTAGAAAAACCTTCCCTCCAGCCCCTGTGAGATTCAAGATCAAGTGAATAGCAGGCTGGAGGTGAGGCCTGGCTTCATTTCTGTTCTCCTAAATGGCCTGGAAGAGGCAGGAGCAAGTAAAGTGTTGGAGACCTGGCTTTTGTGGCCTTTTCTAGGTCAATGAGCCCTGGGAGGTCACTCAGGATGACCAATGGCAGGACGCTACTGCATCCAATTCACAGAAGGGGGCACTGAAGCTCAGAGACATTGAGTAATTTGCCTGGGATCTCTCAACTAGGAAATGTGGTAGTCTGGGGCCCAGCCTCCCAACAGCTTCTGCTCTTGAAGGACCAACTTGGCTGTTGCAAACTACTTTACCAAAGACTGTGGTGATGCAGGAAGCCCAGGTAAGAGTCCCAGGGCTGCCAGGCCCCAGATCCCAGATCCACTCTGGGCCCTGCTCACCTGGGAGTCAGCAGAGCTGGCCACACACACGCACACACACACATCCACGAGGCTGGCTAGGTAGCCATAGGGGGGGCTTATACCATTTCATAAATTTTGCTTTTTAAATATGGTAAAAGGATGTAGTAAGCACACAATACCAGAGCAAAGAAGAAAAAGAAGGTTGGGAGTTAATTTTATGGATTAGTATAAGAGGTTTGAAATGATAGAAAATGCCTTTCAAAGCACGCACAGTATCACAGCAACAAAAGATGAAGGAGAGCAAAACAGAAGGACAACAGTGGGTTATGGTTTCTCCTTTACATCTTTGGGGGCGAGCCATCGCTGAGAAGAGAGAACACATGATTTGTCATTTCTTCTCTGCTAACACTCGAAATGCCAACATAATTTAATATCGAAATGAGCCTATTCTAACTCACTCATAGTGTGTGCCTTAACAGAAAAGACTTTCTTTACTGTTACCATAAACATTTGCTTTCTTTTATTCATTCACCTATTCATAAGTCATCCAATAAACATGTGCCAAGCTCCTACTGCCCTCCAGGCCCTGGCTGGGCCCTGGAAGGAGGAGGGACAAATACCGATGTGCATCAGACTTAGGACCTGACCTTAAGCCTTGTGGTCTAGTGAAGGAGACAAGGCAGGGACCTAAATAATCGAGTGGATTGTGGTCATGATGCCCCCACAAACCATGGGGCAGTAGGCTGGAGGTTCTGAGGAGGGACAGAGGACTTGCAGCTAGAAAAGGAATTTAGGAGGCCTGCCCAGACCCTGGCTTCTCACGATGACCAGGAAAAGGATCTAAGCCTGCCTGGCAACACGGGCCGGAAAGAGTCCTGCTTGCCAGGCCCAGCTTGGCAGCCAGCAAAGTGTGCAGCCTGGGGCAAGTCCCTGCTTCCCTCTGGGCCTGTTTTCTCAAGTGTGAGCTAAGAACTTTGGACCTCACAAACCCGACAGGCACTTTCAGAGTGAGGAGCCTGAGCTGAGGCCCAGACGTCTGCACTTCCAATCCCTCAGCCTCTCAGCCATCCTTTTATTTCCAACCGCACAGCAGCCCCCATTAGCTCAATGTCTGAGTGGGAGCTATGGAGGCTGGGAAAGGGTTGAAATTAGTAGGTGGCTGAACTATCTTCGGCTGCCCTCAAGTCTTGAGAACATCAATCGAAGACCCTCATTCCCCATATGTCCCCATGTAAGAGCGACACCAATGCCAGCAATGTCAAAAATGTCCATCAAACAAGCAAATATCCCTCTCTCCCGCCACTGCCCCATACCCTTTATCTAGTAGATACACAACAAAGTGCAGCAGAAGGGAAAAAATACAGCTAAGCAAACTGAGAGGTAGATTTACTGGAATGCACGAGCCCTCTTGAGCAGCTTAGCAGGCAGATGGTTGTGCCCCTCACGATGGCCTCTGAGCATGGGGCTAGAGGCCTCTGAGCGCAGAGGGCTGCGGGCCCAGAAAGAGCTGATTTCACCATCTACCACTCTCATGGACACTTCCGAAAGGTTGGTGGTATCGACACCCATCTCCACACTGAGCTCGACCCTCAAATGCCTCTGAGGAGCCCTGGTACATCAAGACTCCTGAAGGCTCACTCCCTGCATTCATTTCCTAGGGCTGCCCTACAAACTGCCACAAACTGGATGGCTTATGGCAACAGAAATGTAATTCTTCTCTCACACTGTGGATGCCAAAAGTTCAAAATCAAGGTGTCAGCAGGCCCCACTCCTTCCAAAGGCTCTGGGTTCGCTCCTAGTTTCTGGTGACTGTTGACAATCCATAGCGTTCCCTGGCTTGTAGGCACATTGCTCCAATTTTTGCTTCTGTTTTCACATGGCCTTCTCCTGTGTGTGTCTTCTCCTCTTCTGTCTCTCATGACACTTGCTATTGGATGTAGGGCCCATTCCAAATCCAGGATGATCTCACCTCGAGATCCTTAATGACACCTGCAACGACCCTTTTCCCAAATAAGATCACAGTCACAGGTTCTGAGTGGACATATCTCTGGGGGGCGGCTCACTCAGTGCACGATACCTCCTTCAAAGCCAGTTTGTTAGCCAGTTTGGCAGCACTCAGGCAAACAGAGATTCTGGCCTGGGCAGTCAGTGTTCTTATCTGTTGGACAAAAGCTTTCTGAAAGACTCAGCTCCCAAGACTTCTTCTAATTAAGCATGAATTCTGGAACCAGGTTCCCTGGGTTTGCATCCTGGCTCTGTCATTTCCTAGCTGCTGTATGACCATAGGCAAATCGCTTCAGCTCTCTGTGACTCAGTTTCCTCATCTGCAAAATAGGGATGACAGCAGCTCCTACCTCGCTCCTAATGCTCTGAAAGTGTTTGCTCTTGCTCTCAGTACCCTGTCATGATTGCGACTGAGGCAACCTCGTATCATCCAGAGGCAGTATCAGAACTAGAACACATCAGAGCTGGAAGCAACCCTAGAAGCTACTGATTCCCCAAAAGCCTCAGTCAACAGAAGAATGGAGGCTGCCAGGGTGCGTTAGGCATTTGCATGGATGCCTCTGATGCAGATGTCAAGAGAATGAGACTGCTTTCAGGCAAAGGAACCAGAATTTACACCATCAAGGAAATGTCTCCCTCAGTCATCCCCTCGAGAGGCTTTCCACGTTTTCTCATACTGTTGCTTAAACCTCGGGGGGGCTGTGGAGGCGGCCCTTAAGAGACGGTTTATGAATCACATCAGCCGTTGTAGCCAGATCCAGTCTTTCCTGGTTTAACCATCCACCATCTCTCCACATTCTCTAAGAAAGCCTTTCGGGTGGCTGACAGTCCAACTCACCCTCAAATGGGAAGGAGCTACTCCAGAGATGGCTGGCCAGCTCTGAAGGCTGACCCCCAAAGGCAAGGTCCACAAACACTACAGATACTGAGCGCTCACTTAAAACCCCACATGGGGGTGGGGGGCTGATGACAGTGAGCCTGCTGTCACTTCCCAGTACTGTCACATCTCTTACTTCATCGTGCCCTCCGTAACCCTGTGGCTAGATGCTCAACCGTCCCTCTGCTAATGAAGTAAACTGAGGATCAGAGAGGTTGACCAGCTTTCTCAGGGTCACACAACTAGTCCATGGCAAGGGGGAGAGGTGAACTTACACTTCTTGTCTCCAAATTCATCAATCTTTCTGCATCCCTGCATGAGCACAAATGAGTCCCGTTACCTTAGAGGCCTCCCTTACACATTTAAAATAATTTTCTGGTTGTCTACTTTGTCCTCATTCCCAGTCTGAACTGGGGGGAAATCGGGATCGGTCTGCTATGTGCTCCCGGCTGAGCCTGATGCTTTGCTTTGCACCCAGCAACTGTGCGTGCAAATACGAAGAGATGCCAGCCCAGTCTGGCACCACTGGCCTTTCAGGTTTCCTAGCTTTTATGGTCCTAGGCTTCCCTCTGCCCATCTGTAAAACGGGCGGATTGATAACAGAAGAGACAGGGTTGGCCTCAGAGGGATATTCTGAACCCTGGACTTTCCTAAGATTAGCAATCAGAGGGGTGCTCCAGTGGGGGTAACAGGGGCAGCTTTGAGCCGTCCGACCAGTAACGGCTGGGGCCCAGGAAGGAGGCGGCACTCAGTCCTGGCAACTCCGTGAACCGGGCTTGGATGGGTCACCAGCAGGAGATGCTAGAGAGCAGCCAGCCACAGAGCCAGGCAGGCCACGCGGTTCCCAAGGAGGAACCCAGGCTGCTCCTCGAGATGGCTTTTATGAAACTGGAGCGAAGTGAGAGAGGGAAGGAAACAAGGGGGCGGGGCACAAGTGCATCTCCTCATTCTATGTAGAAAAATAGAACATTTTAGGATGGAAAGAGGCCAGAGAGCCCACAGAGAGCTGCCTCCTCTTTTCCAAGCCCTGGGTTCTGGCACAGTATAATTTCCCTCCTAATACTTGTCGAAGCATTTTTCAAAGCAAGAACAACCATTCTCACTAGTGGCTTCTCTCATCGCCTTTGGTGAATTTGCCTGCGCGGTGACTATCGTCTCTGGGAGGAGGCAGCAGTGCCTTTCCTCGGGGCCGTAGGGGGGCGGGTGGTGTTGCTGAGCTGAGGATATGATTCCTCCACCGGGGCCTGAGCAGCAGGGCATTACTGTCCTTTCCTGAATCTCCTGGGGCCTGTGGTTCTCAATCCCCAGCAAGCCACACCTGCCATTCTCCATTCCATTTCAGAATGAAATCCTAGTCCCTGGATCATTAGGAGGGAAATCTTTTCTCCCAGGAGGACCTAGGGCCTTCACGTGTCCCTCTGCACAGGAAAACTCACCCCAGAGGGAAAAGGCTGTCTAGGCCTTCCTGGGAGTTTCATTTTCCCAGGGGGCTTTGCAGCCAACTTGGAGCCAACTTGGAGCCAACTTGGAGAAAATCCCTGGGCCCCAAGTGAAGTTGTCTATTCCTGCTGCCCACCGCCCCCTGCAAGGCTCCCATCCTGTGCTTAGTCCTTGGTCCCAGCTGCGAGAATGAAATTAAACTAGTCCTGGTGAGAAGCCTAGAATTTCCTATGCTTTGCCTTGACATGTCCTCCAGCCCCCAAAGAAAAGTTCTGTGTGTGAGAAGATGATGCTTCTCAAAGTAGGTAAAGAGAAGAAGTAGGCATCGACTTTCCTAGGCATCAGGGCCAGAAGTGCTAGGGGGCTTCCCCTCCCTGCAGGAACAAGCCTCGGCCAAGCGAGGTGCCCTCCTCTGGGCTCCAGCACTGCCCTGCGCAGACTGGATCACGGCCCTTGCTATGCTGGGCTCTACTGGAAAACTCCTTTCCCCTGGGCCTACACTGTGGGGCCACTGTCTTTCCCCACCCCAGCCACATTGGCCAAGACCACATAGATGGGCTCTGCTTCAGTGTCTCTGCTGAGCACTCCAGCTTCTTGCTGGACCTGGAGCCCTGCCCTAAGCCTCAGTGTGTTTGCACTGGGTCCCGTCTCCCTTCCCAGCTTTGGTCTGGCCCCTCCACCAGAGGCGACAGACAGTCCCCCTCTCCCCAGCAGCTGCTTGGCAGGCTTTTGCTGCAAACAGTTCAGCGTCTGGCAATGTACCACCAAGCCCCAGACTTCCAGTGTCCCCAAGATCCCATTGCCATGGTGACCCACAAATGAGCCCCACCTCAGACACTCATACCTGCACAAACCACAACCACATTTGCTCACCACTTCTGACAATGCCTGGGCCTTCTCAGAAGCTTTCAAAGGGACCTATCTCTACAGCCTTGGAGGCCTCATTGTCTCCATCAGTCCAACTTGCTAAAGATGCAGCCCAACCCACAAACGAGCCCATCTAGGATACTGCCAAGGGACTGGAAACTAGTCCCCAAAACCCACAGATGCCAAAGCCCTAAGTGTTAAACAGAAGGGCTGCCAAGTTCATTCCTGTGTCAGATTTAATGGGGCACCTGTCACCATACCCTCCCCATTGCCTCCCACCACCACTCGAATCACACTGGCCTAAAAGCAGCTCTTTCTGGAAGATAGACACTCTTTCTTACACGCCAATGAGATCCAAATGGACAGCTTTCAGCAGAGTACTGAATGAGATCATTGCAGGCTGACCTCATCAACACATCCTCAGTAATAGCTACTGTTTTCCAGCAACTGGGGCCTCTGTGAACTACTCTCCTCAGGACCCATGTCTTGGAGTAGCCTCACAGGCAAGGCTCCATTGTGAAAAACTCCTTTGGCACTTCAGCAGATAAGCTCCCTTGAACGGGGCCCGAGAATAGCCCATGTGGGCTACAGCATCCTCTATGTCGGTAGAACAAATACCACTAGCCCAATAATGACCCTTTGCCGAGTACCACTAGTGCCCCCTGTGCCTGGCCCTTCCCCTTTCCTCCTCAGAAACACCTTACAGAAGGGGGAAGTAAGTCCCCCAAGGGCATACAGCTGGCAAGAGGGGAAGGTGGGGAGGCATTAAGATTCTGACCCCCAAATCTGAGCTCTTCTTGCCACACTGATCATCTCCATGTCCTTGGGCTAGCTCGAGCTGTCTGAATCAGAAGCTTCCAAGCAACACAGAGAGGTGGAGTCCTTGGTGACTCAAGATGTTGGAACATGGGGAGAGGGAACCCCTAATAGCTACTGGCTCCCCCAAACACAGCAACCTGTGCGCCTGTTGGTGGGTAAGCAAGCATGCGGCAGCTACTTAGGATCCAAACAGATATGCTGCTAGCAGTGGCCCCAATTTCTCTGGTTGCTCAACAGATTAATTTTCTTGAAGGTAGACACTGGGTGTGATTTACTTCAGGAGACACTGTAGCACTGAGTACAAGGCTTGAGACAGAGTAGTGGTTCTGGCAGGATCCATGGTGAGCACGAGGGAGGGTGGAAGGGCTACGGAGACTCAGGAGAAATGATCACATCAGGCCAGGGATTCAGATGGACACTCTTGGATCAGGTCTGATGGTAGACAAGTAACATAATGAGGAAAGATGTTCTAGGGAAAGGGATGAGCAGGAGCAAAGGTTTAGAGGTGGAGGGTAATGGCAAGACTATAACTGGCTGGAGCACAGGGTGTTTGGAGGAGGAGGAGGAAATGAAAGGCTGGAGGGAAGGTGGAGTCAGACTGTGCAGATAGAATGGAGGTGTTCATAGCCACTGACAACTGAGCAGCCATGATGGGTCAAGCACTAGGCCAGATGTTCTGCATTTATTATCCTCTCTTCAACCCTCACAACAGCTCCATGAGGCATTATTATCTCCCTTTGACAGATGATAAAACAGGCTCGGAAAGAAAAGTCTAGTAATTGTCCAATGTCACATATGACATAGAGTCAGCATCTGAACTCAGATCTGCTTGGGTCTAAAACCAGCCATTTTCCCCACTGTTCCAAACTGAATGGATGAAGCAGGGAAGGCCTTGAATGTCTGGTGAAGGAGGGCCTGCTCCTGGGGGGGCAGGAGGGTCCAAGTACAAAACCTGAGAGCAGGATGGCCCCAGCTGCACATTCAAAATGTCTGCGACATGGGTTCTCTCAGGACCCGGGGGTGTGAGAGGCAGAAGCCTTCTAGGAAGCCAAACCCCAAAGCAAGGTTAAGAGGAATCCCAGGGTATAGTTTCTGCAAAACTGTTTCTAGCATGGTCTAGGAGCTACCAAATGGAGGAAAAACACAAGCCCTTTGGATAGTATTCACAATGATCACCGATAAGTTTCCTGTGTCTTTAAACCAGGCCTGTCAGGAATATGCCAGCTGAACACCTTGGTTCTTCTGATTGGAAGGCTCTTTGGGAAACTGTCCCGAGTCCGTGACCTCATGTCTATTTTATCTCAGGGCGAGTTGGGCCTGGGAGATGGCTTCTAGAATTGTTCCAGGCACAGGTCTGATGTGATGGCACTTGTTTGTGCCTTTTGGGGTCAGGATGGCTGATCTCATGCTATTTGCCCACAACATTAGCCTGCTCTGTGGCAAATGCCAGGCCTGAACAATCAGAACTACAAATAAGCCCCCTGGTCAAAAGACTGAGCCGATCTAAACCCAAAGTTTCTGCCTGCAAAGGCCTAGTGAAATGTGAAGTCTCTAGAAAGTGTGATCAATGTGTAGCATAGAGCAGGCTGCCTTAGACTAGAAAGGGCTGGACAAAGGGTCTAGGCCAACCCCACACAGGAAAGAAGGGTAAAGGAGTGGATCCGGGGAGGCAGCAGGATCCCCCCAGGTCAGAGGATGTGAAGCTGCTCTCTGGCCTAAAGCTCAGGCCTCAAGTTCTTAAGCACAATTCTACATGTTCTAAATGACTTCCTTTGGATGAGGTTTCTTTTTTTTTAAGATTTTATCTATTCATGAGAGACACAGAGAGAGAGAGGCAGAGACACAGGCAGAGGGAGAAGCAGGCTCCTCGTGAGAAGCCTGATGAGGGACTCGATCCCAGGACCCCAGGATCATGCCCTGGGCCAAAGGCAGATGCTCAACCACAGAGCCACCCAGGTGCCCCTTTTTTTCTTTTCTTTTCTTTTCTTTTCTTTTCTTTTCTTTTCTTTTCTTTTCTTTTCTTTTCTTTTCTTTTCTTTTTTCTTTTCTTTTTTTTTTCTTTCTTTTCTTTTCTTTTTTCTTTTTTCTTTTCTTTTTTTTTCCTTTCTTTCTTTCTTTCTTTCTCTCTCTCTCTCTCTCTCTCTCTCTCTCTGTCTCTTTTTTTGTTAGTTACTTTTTAGTCCAAATCACCTAAAAACAGAACTGTTGCCTGGTCTTGCTCTGTAGACATTTTCTAGCTTCCTCACATTAACAATGACAACAATGACAGTAATAGATCATGTTCTGAAAACCAGTTGCCAACAGCATACACATGCAGGTTTCCCTGGGCTTTTCACAACATCCCTTTGGGGTCGGCAGAGCTGGGAGTTCTAAGCCCATTTTTGCCAAGGAGAAAACAGAGGTTCCAAGGAGCTAAGGAACTCACCCAAGGTCAAGTAGTAGAACTCAAAGTTGAACTGAGTGATTCTATCCCAGGCCCAGGGCTCTTTCTATTCCCCACAGTCTTCTCTGTGAGAGATACCAGTATTTGCATGCACCAGTATTTGCCTCACCTGGAGGCCTGGTACAACTGCTCTAAGTCCCAACTAATGCTGTACGCTATGCTAAGATCACTTTGGGACTTGAACTGGCTCTTCCACCCCACCCGCCGTGGATGAAAAGAGTCACATGCAAATAAGTGGGACATTTGTATTTGCATTTGGGGCAATGTAGCCAAATCAAATATGATGACCACATCAACTAAATACTATAGGCATTTCCTTTCCAGTTTTCCTGCCTGTCACCCACTCAATTTGGTGTAGAATGGCCATGCAAGAATGTGATAAATAGCTTTTCCTTCCTAAACTGGGATTTAGCATGAATAGAGAAGGATCAGAGAGAGAGAATTAACTGTTGAAATATCTGTGGGAAGGAGTTAGGTCATTCAGGACCGAGCTATCACTGGGGAGAAATCTAGGCGTGATGTAGATTTGTAAGGCAGGTTTAGTCCGAAATCCAGGGCCAAGACATATACTATCTCTGCTGTGCTTCAGGTTACACAGAAGCAGATGAGCCAAGAAGGTGGAAATTCTTTGTAAAGAAACAGGTTTGCACCTAGCCACTGCTTGGCTTCCTAAAAGCATGATAGTTTTCCCACCTGGCATTCGTCTTCAAGGACAATGAATGGGTGTCTTCTCTGGGTTCATACAGTGGTTGATCGGCAGTAGCCACAAGGCAGGCATGGACAGGACCCACATGAAACCCTCAGTGGGGTGGACAGGAGAATAATTTTTACCCTAACCAGGAGGCCTTTCCCGCTCCCTGGTCACAGATCTCAAATTATAGGCCTGGATGCAGGGAGGCTGGAACGAGAAGGGAGCTCAGAGAGGTCAGCTCCCTCAATCTGAAGCTAGAGAAGCCAAGACCCAGAGATGAACAAGGACCTCTGCCAAGTTGAGAGCCAGGAAAGGCAAAGCTGGGGCCAGAGCTCAGGTTTTCAGACACTGGGGTCATGTTGCTTCTCCCTGCTTCAGGCTGCCTCCTACCACTTGGCCACAGAGCCTCAGGTGGATGAGCTCCCTCCCTTATCTCTTATGGCTTGCCCTGAGGGGAGCCCCTTCCCAGGCCTTAGGAAGAAGAACCTGATGGCACTGATGACAATGGCCCCAGCAAAGAGGCACTAGGAGAGGATCTAGGACCGTTTTGCAATAACAATAAAAGAAGGACCACGCCATGAGAAGCCCTTTCCCACTGGACTGGCCTTTCCTTCTAGGGTATGCTGTGCTCAAAGCCCACCAACTCTGCACTTCACTCCTGGGGTCTGGCTCAACCAGGCCTTACTGTGGATCTGATGGGTCCACATTTCATTCCAAGTAGCAGCCTTCTAGAGGACGGGGTGAACAAGTGGCACTCGGAATGTGGTTTTTGAGTGACTGACAGACTGGGTCTATTCTCCTGGGTGTGTGTGAGAGATAGAGAGAGAGACAGACAGACACAGAGATAGAGACAGAGAAGGAGGGAGGGAGAATATGAACGAAGTGGAAGTAGCTGCTGCTAAGCCAAAGGGAGTTTTGAAGGGAGAACCTGATGGAATTTCTGAGAGGGCAGGTGTTCTTAGGATCTGCAGCATGAAGTCACTTAAAGTGAGGGTGGGACTCTGATAAAGTGAGGGGACACCTTAAGGTTGGCCCAGGTAACAGGTTGGACCCCAGGGCTGTGGATTAACTTAGGGAATGTACACTTTACAAAGCACTTCTTGACATGCCCCCTTGTTTAGCTTTCCCATTCCTAGTGATGCTGAATGGAGGTGTGTGTGTGTGTGTGTGTGTGTGTGTGTGTGTGTTGGGGTGGGAGGTGCATATTACTCCCACTTAACTGATGATGAAACCAAGGCTCAAAGAATTTAAGTAACTCCTCCCTAGTTGTACAGGCAGCATATGGCAGAGCCAGGAGTCAAACCCAGATCTTCATCATCCCTTATCCCATTCTCTTTTCATTACACAATATAGCATAGAGAGTAGGAGGCAGACTTTAGAATCAGAAAGGGAGAAAGAGACTTGGGTTCAAATCCTAGCTTCACTACTTCCTGGAATATTTACCTGATATGGTGTCTGTGACCATTAAATGAAACAGTATAGGATGACAGTATATACTTTTAAAAAATATATTATTTATTTATTCTTGAGAGACAGTGAGAGAGGCATAGACACAGGCAGAGGGAGAAGCAGGTTCCCTGTGGGGAGCCCGATGCAGGACTCGATCCCAGGACCCCAGGATCACGGCCTGAGCCGAAGGCAGACGCTGAGCCACTCAGGTGCCTGACAGTATATACTTAACAGAAGACCCAAACACCCTTCCTGCCCTTCAGAAGGCAAGTCAGGGGGAAGCATGACTTCCAACATTACCTTCAGCCTCCAGCATTGGCACTCTGGCCACTCCACTCAAGGTGGGAGGGATGTGGAAAGGAGAGACAGCTCTTGTCTTTCTCCCTACATATCCATCCCTGCTGCTCACCTTTCCCCCACACAGTGCTCTGGACTTCAGGCTCTTGGCCCCATTCCTCTGTTCCCACACTTGCCAGCCCTGGCCCGGCACTCAGCTCTGCAGCCTGACCCTGCTTGGGGCACTCCACACGGACACTGATGAGAAGCAGGTCAATGATGTTTCCTGAGCCTCTACTTACCTTCCACACCTGACCTTTCACTTTCCTTTTCTGTACTTTTCATAAGGGAAGGAAATCGCTTTCCCCTCAGCCTGGGATGTGGAAGGAATTCCCAGACCCTCCCTCTGAACTCACAGGCACAGCTGACAGAAGGACTTGCCATAGAAGAACACTGCTTCTCTTGCTATTGATTCAGTCACTAGTGTGTCAATCAGTGGACCCTAACTGAGGGAGTGCAGGTCCAGACCAGTTTCCATGCCAGGCTCTTCCGGGACAGAGATCAAGACACTCCAGGCTTGGCTGGCTCCACAGCTTTCCCCTGGATATTCTCATTTTAGCTCCATAGTGATGCCTGCAAGAGTTTCCATCCCATATTATGAAATAAGGAACTAAGGCTCAAGGAGGGTGGTCCTTGTCTGCCCATAATCACAAAACCAGTAAGTAGCTCAGCTGGGGTTTGAATTCAGATCTCTCTGTGTCCTAAACCTACCTTCCTTTGGCTCATCAGACTGGACAGAGGAGAGAGACAGGAAAATGTTTATGGAGATCTCTCTCTCTTCCAAAGGGGATCTGGGCCAGACTGGAGGAAGCAAAGGGCATGGGCTTTTCAACTAGAAGATGCCATGGCTGAGCTAACAAAGAATCACATGGGACTACATGGCTGTGGGTTTAAATCTATGTTTGCCTCTTACTAGTGGCCCGTTCAATTAAAGGCAGGCCTTGGTCTCGCTAGTCCTGAGTGGCAATGTGCAGTGTGGTCAAGAGAGCATGGGCCAGAATGGGTACCTATGTACTGTGTCCCAATAGTATCCTGTGCGAAATTTCCTTCCCCTTGGGGTCTTTACCCTAAACTGCCATTACCCATTGTTATGGGCTGAACTGTATACCCCCAAAATTCATATGTTGAAGTTCAGTGCCTCAGAATCTGGCTGTATTTGGAGACAGAGTCTTTAAAAAGGTAATTAAGTGAAGTCATTTGGACTGGTGTCATTTTAAGAAGAAAAGATTAAGACATAGACATGCACAGACAGAAGGCCATGTGAAGATGTGGGGAGCCACTGAGAGAGCACTGGAGCGGATCTTCCCTTCCACCCTTCAGAAGGAACCAACTTTGCCAACACCTTGATTTTGGACTTCCTTTTTGCCTCCAGAACTGGGAGGAATATATTTCTATTTTTTAAGCCACCTACCCTATGGTACTTTATTATAGGAAGCCTAGCAAATAAATATACCGATCTAGAGAGATCTATCTTCCCTGCTGGACTATGAACTCCTTGAGGGCAGAAGCCCAGCAACAGTTCAGTGTCTGGTGCCCAGTGAATGGTCAATCAAGGGTTGCTGAAGGTGACCTTGCCTGGGGTGAGCAGAGAGAGTATTAGCCTGGGAGGCTCACTGCTCCATTCCTCTCAGGACAGGTCTGGGGGACCTGCCTGCTGGCTCCCTCCCTAGATCTTCTGCCAACGTTCCTGAAGACTCTAGGTCATTCTAGAAAATACTCGATGGCAATTCTCTTCACCAAACAGCATGGAGTAAGGGCCTTGAGGATCAGGTTCTGGTCTCATTCTTCCCTGACCTGAGAAGAAATAAATTCTCTGGGGATTGAAGAAAACTTCTCAAAGTTGGTGATGTCAGAGCTGCAGCTTGAAGAATTCATAGGAAAGAACTGTAGAGAAGAGGAGAATTCCAGACAATAGGAATTGCATGAACAAGGTAAAGCAATGTGCAAGTATATGGGATTCTCAGGGAACAGAAGCAAGTCTGGGATGGCTGAAGCATGAAGACTGTGGAAAGAGGGTGGCCAAAATCTTGGAGGGTTAAGTGGGAAGTAGAATGTTGGGGCAGAGAGGGCCTGAATACCCTCTTCATCCTGAACCCAGTGGAGACCCAGGCTTTCTGAGTGGGTGGCATGAACTTGCAACGAGAAAGAAGTCTTTCACACTGGAGGCAGCATAGGGGATAGTTTGGAGCAATAGAGACGAGTGAGGGGGCTTCTACCAACATCCTTATGAGACATAAGTAGTCTGAATCCCAGAAGTCACATGGTGAGTGACAGCTGAAGGAGAATGGGTTGTTTCTAACTGGGCAGCTGGGGACATGGTGGGCCTCTTGGCCAAGACCTAAAGCTGTCTAGCCCTGCTTGCATGCTTCCCAAGGTCAGAAGAACTTCCATTCATTCTCTCCACAGAGATTACTACTAAGCTCAAGGGCCTAGCTGAGAGTGAAGAGTCTCTCAGAAAAAGTTTGTGGAGCAAATTCACATGTGGAAGAAGGAACAAATAAATGCTCAGCTTCTGTTTTAACACCATAGAAAAACCACTCTGCCCCACAAAAGACACAGGGGATGAAAAAAGTAGGAAGACTTCATTGTGAAAAGCAGCCAATATTTAAATCCAAAACCTCAGAAGCATTCATGGAAGTCAGTTCCTGATAGCAAGGGGGAGTTTAAACTTAGGAAATTCAATAGCTCATTGTGATTTACATAGTCACGCAGAAAGGGAGGAGAGTTCATCTAAAGTGAACCAGCTCCATCTAGCAACATTAATCATCAATGGCTTGGCATCTATTTTGGCCTAATAATACAGGAAGAAAAGGCCTTCTCAGGGCCAAGGAAAATTCTGCTTTCAAAAAAAGTCCTTTACTTCTCTCTTCAACAAGCCCCTAGGATGAGTGTGTCCCAGAAGCCCCTTTCTGTGAAATTCTACATAGCCCTGAGGGGCATGCATCACAAACCCCATATCCTGGAAAGACGTTAAGTCTCCGCAAGATGCCCATAAGACCAAGGGTGTGTATGAGTCCTTGGTCCTGTGCCCTAGTATATATGCTCTGGCATATAAATGACATCCTGTGCTACAGATGAGAGGGCTGATCAGTGAGAGAAAACTTGTAGTTCTTTAGGAATTTCTGTTCAGTGGAGTGGGTAAGGCCTTCAAAGGTGGGTCCACAGAGGCAAGGTTAGTAGTAGAGCTGCTGTGAATACAACCCAGAGCTCTGGACTCCTGGGCCCAAGCTCCTTCCACTGGACCATACTGCCTGTCTCTCAGGCTAGACCTACACCTCCAACCAGTTTGGCTATCCTGATAGAATAATTTGGCCAAGTCAGTGACCATTAATTTGGCTAACTTCTTTTCTCACCCAAATGATCAGTTGTTTGCATTGACCAGGAAATGAGTCTAAATGGACTGTCTGTTCAACTAGGTCCTTGACTATGGTTGTGCATAGAAGGCTTTGTGATTTAGAACTGGGGATTGTCTGTCATAGTTTAAATGGTCCATAAAGGAGCAATAGATTAAGAATAAGCCTAAATGGTATACCCAGCCAGTAGAGTACTATTCAGCAATAAAAAGAAATGAGCTATTAAGCTATGAAGACATGGACAAACCTTAAATGTATATTGCTAAGTGAAAGAAGTCAGTCTAAAAGGCTATATATTGTATGGTTCAATATATATGACATTCTGGAAAAGGCAAAACTCTGGAGATAATAAAAGGTCAATGATTGAAGGGAGAAAGGGAGTGATGACGGAGTGGAACACAAGGGATATTTAGGGCAGTGAAACTATTCTGTATGCTACTGTGATGGTGGACACATGAACTTATGCATTTGTCAAAAACCACAGAATTGTACAACACAAAGGGTGAGCCCTAATGTAAACTATGGATTTGAGTTAATGATAATGTATCAACATTGGTTCATCAATTGTAACAAATAAGGGCACCTGGATGGCTCAGTGGTTGAGCATCTGCCTTTGGCTCAGGGCGTGACCCCGGGGTCCTGGGATGTTGTCCCACATCAGGCTCCCTGCGGGGAGCCTGCTTCTCCCTCTGCCTATGTCTCTGCCTCTCTCTATGTGTCTTTCATGAATAAACAAAATATTTTTAAAAATTTGTAACAAATATACATCAATACGAGATATTAATATTAAGGGAAACTTGTACATGAATGATTATAACAGCATTACTCATGATAGCCAAAAAGTGGAAACAATTTACATAACCATCAATGGATGAATGGATAAATAAAATGTGGCATATCTATATAATGAATATTTAGCCATAAAAGTGAATACAATATTGATACACGCTGCAATACAGATGAACCTTGAAAACATTAATCTAAGTGAAAGAAATCAGTCACAAAAGACTACAAACTATGTGATTCCATTCACATGAAAGTTCAGAATAGTGAAATCTACAGAGACAAAAAATAGATCAGTGGTTGCTTAGGTCTGGGTGGGGTGGAAAGAGAGAAGAGTTGATAGCTAAAGCAAACAAAGTTTCTTCTTGAGGGGATGATGTTCTAAAATGTTCTAAACTTCACTGCAGTGATGGTTGCATGTACCTGTGAATATACTAACAGCTATCAAATTGTATACTTTGAATTATATGGTATGTGAATTATATCCCTAAAAAGCAGTTAAAAACCCATATATTACAAATTTTTCAGATGATTTCTTGTTTGATTGCTTGGCAGTCAGAGAATATCTTTTGTATGATTTAACTTCTCTTAAATTTATGAAGACTTTTTATGGCCCAGAATATGGTCTTTCTTTGTGAACATTCAGTGTGCACTTGAAAATGATGTACATTCTGCTCTCATTGGATAGAATGTTGTATAAAAGTCAATTAGGTCAATTTAGCTGATACCGTAATTCAAGTTTTCTATAACCTTACTAATATTCTTTCTATTTGTTCTATTAGTGACTGAGAGACGAATATTGAAATCCCCAACTATAATTGTAGACTTGACTATTTTCTCCTTACACTTCTTCCAGCTTTTACTTCACATATTTGAAGCTCCTCTATTGGATGCATACATATCTTGGACTGTTATGCCTCTTGATGCATTGATATCTTTAGTATTATGAACTATTTCTCTTTATCCCTGGTAATATTCCTTTGCCTAATGTTAGTACAGCTACTCCAACTTTCTTTTCATTAGGGTTTGTTTGTTATATATTTTTCTTTCAAGCCATATGTGTCTTTATATTTAAAGTGGGATTCTTACAGACAGTATATAGTTAGGTTTTACTTTTTTTACCCAAATTGACAATTTTTGTCTTTAGATTAGAGTGTCTAGAACATTTATATTTAAGGAAGTTATTGATTTTGTTGGGTTTAAATCTACAACCTTGCTATCTAATTTTTATTTGTCTTATCTGGTCTTGTTCCATGTCTTCTTTTATTCTTGCCTTATTTTTGATTAATTATTTTTATGATTCCTTTTTATCTACAGTATTGGATTTACTGGCTAACTCTCTTTGTTTAGTTTTTAATTGATTATTGTAGGGTTTACAATATAATCTTTAACTGAACACAATCTACCTTCAAGCAATATTATACCACTTTACATTTACATCCCTTTTTCCCTTGTCCTTTGTGCTATTGTTGTCACTTAGTTTCTATTATAAACACAACACACTATTACTATTTTTCATTTAAACAGTTAATTTTCATTTAAGGAGAATATTAAAATGATTTTTAAGTCTTTCATATATACTCACATGTTTACATATTCCAGTGCTCTTCAAATTTTTGATCCAAATTTTCACTTGATATAATTTTCCTTTCATCTGAAAAACTACCTTTAACATTTGTTTTAAAATATTTATTTATTTATTTATTTGAGAGAGAGAAAAAGAGAGAGCAGGGGGAGGGGCATAGGGAGGGAGAGAAGCAGACTCCTTGCTGAGCACAGAACCCACCACCACAGGGCCCTATCCTATGAGCTAGAGGTCACTACCCGAGCCAAAATCAAGAGTCAGACACTTAACTGACTGAGTCACCCAGGTGCCCCCTCTTCATTTCTTGTGGCACATGTCTGTTGGCTATCACTTCTCTCAGCTTTTGTCTAAAAAGTTTTTATCAGAAAATCACAAAAGAAGACAGAGGAAGAAAGAAACAAAGGAACTACAAAATAATTAGAAAACAACTAACAAATGGCAATAGTAAGTCCTTACCTGTCAATAATTACTTTAAATGGAAATGAATTAGGGATGCCTGGGTGGCTCAGTAGTTGAGCGTCTGCCTTCTGCTCAGGTCATGATCTTGGGGTCCTGGGATCAAGTCCCACACCAGGCTCCCTGTAGGGAGCTTGCTTCTCCCTTTGCCTAGGTCTCTGCCTCTCTCTCTGTCTCTCATGAATAAATAAATAATCTTTAAAAAATAAATGGAAATTAATTCAATTCTCTAGTCAAAAGACAGTGTGACTGAGTGTATTAAAAACAAGACACAACTATATACTGCCTCCAAGAGACTCACTTTATCTTTAGAGACACACAGGATGAAAGTGAAGAGATGGAAAAAGACATTCCATGCATATGGTAGCCAAAAGACAGAAGAAGTGGCTGTAGTTTATCTCAGAAAAAAAAACAGGTTTTAAGTAAAAAATTGTCACAAGAGACAAAGAAGGTCATTACATAATGACTAAGGAGTCAATTCATCAAAAGTACATAACAATTATAAATATACATGCACCCAACATTGGGTGGGTGTAACATTGGGGGACTTAATTATGTTAAGCAAATACTAACAGATATGAAGGGAGAAAAAGACAGAATAACAAGAATAGTCGGGGACTTCAATACTCCACTTTTAACAATTGGTAGATCAACCAGACAGAAAATCAATAAAGAGTGGACTTGATGAATACGAGAGACCAAATGAACTTAACAGACACATGCAGATTATTCTATCCAACAGTAGCAGAATAAACATTCTTCTCAAGCACATACAGAACATTTTCCAAGATAGATCGTGTTGGGCCACAAAACAAGTTGTAACAAATTTAAGAAGACTAAAATCATATCAAGTGTCTTTTCTGATGGCAATAGTATGAAATTAGACATAACAAGAGGAAAATTGGAAAATTCACCAATATGTAGAAATTAAGCAACACAATCCTAAACAGCCAGTGGGTCAAAGAAGAGATCAAAGGAGAAATAAAAAACATATTTTTGAGACAAAGGAAAATGGCAACAAAATATACCAAAACTTATAGAACACAGCAAAGGCAGCTCTAACAGGGAAGTTCATAGCAATAAGTGCCTACATTAAGAAAAAAGAATGATCTCAATAACCTAATTTTACATCTTAAGGAGCTAGAAAAAGAGCAAACTAAGCCCAAAATTATCAGAAGGGAGGAAATAATAGAGATAAAATAAATAATACAGATTAGAGCAGAAATAGATGAAATAGAAGACTAGAAAAAAACAATAGTTAAGTTCATCTTTATTCCCAAAATATATTTATTTGCACCAGGTTTGGATATATAGGATTTTTTTTTCCTTCGGTACATTTAAGATGCCACTCCACTGTCTTCTAGCTTGCATGGTTTCTGACAAGAAGTCTGATGTAATTCCTATCTTTGTTTCTCATGGAATATGTCTCTTCTCCTTTGGTTGCTTTTAATATTTCTCTTTTTAAGTGTTTTTCAGCAATTTGATTTTGATGTGTAATGGTGTAGTTTTCTTTACATTTATTTTGTTGGAGTTTGTGCATATTCCTTGATCACTGAATATTTAATTGTCATAAAGTTTAAAAATTATCCAGCCTCAAAAAAAAATTATCCAGCCTCATTTTTAAAAATATTTTTCTGCCCTCCTACTCTCCTGACACTCCAATTGTGCATATGTTTGATCACCTTACATTATCTACAGGTCACTGATGATACTATGTTCCTTTTTCGCCCCAATCTTTTCTTTCTGCACTTGTTTTGAATAGTTTCTTTAGCTATTACTTCAAGTTATCTAATTTACTGCAGCTTCTATTCTGTTAATTCCATCCAGTACATTTCTTATTTCATAAATTTTTCATCTTTACCAGTTTGATTTGAGCCTTTTCATATCTCCCATTTCTCTCTTATGTCCATGTTCCCTGCACCTTTATATTCATATAGAGTGTATTGATAATAACTATTTTAACATTTTTATGCTAATTCCTTTATCTCTGTCATTTCCTTTATCTCTGTCATTTCTTTTTTTAAAGATTTTATTTATTTATTCATGAAACACCGGGTGGGGGGAGGGCAGAGACATAGGCAGAGGGAGAAGCAGGCTCCATGCAGGAAGCCTGATGTGGGACTCGATCCATGCAGGATCACACCCTGAGCCAAAGGCAGACGTTCAACCACTGAGCCACCCAGGCGTCCCTATCTCTGTCATTTCTAAGAGTCTATATCTTTTGATTGGTATTTCTCCTGGCTATGAATCACATTTTCATGCTTCTCTGTATGGTTAATACCATTTGATTGGATACTCAACATTCTGTGTTTTACATTGTTGGGTGTTGGATTTTGTTATATTCCTTTAAATTTTCTTGGGTTTTATTGTGGAAAGCAGTCAAGTTACTTAAAATCAGTTTGGGGATCCCTGGGTGGCTCAGTGGTTTAGTGCCTGCCTTTGGCCTGGGGCATGATCCTGGAGTCCTGGGATCGAGTCCTACATCAGGCTACCTGCATGGAGCCTGCTTATCCCTCTGCCTGTGCCTCTGCCTCTCTCTCTCTCATGAATAAATAAAATCTTTTAAAAAATCAGTTTGGTTCTTTCAAGCCTTGCTTATAAGCTTTGTTAGAGCATGTTCATAGCAGCCTTTAGTCTAGGGATAATTTAGGCCTACTTCTAAGACAATATCTCTTTGAGGACTCTACTTGATATCTTGATTAAGTATGAAGGATCTTTCCACACTGGTTGGTGGGAACATGAACTATTCCTACCTAGCCTTATGTGAACGCTGATAATTGCTCAGTCTACTGCTTTCTGATGTCCTTTCATTGATCAAGGGTAGTTTTTTTTCCTCATGCATGTGCAGATCAGAATTCAGTCAAAGACTCAAGGAGACCTTCTTCATATCTCTGAAGCTCTTTATATATAGATTCTAGTTCTTTAGTATTGTTCCTTGCAATTTCCAGCCTTCTTGGCTTCCATCAACTCTTATCTTTATCTCTCCTACTGAGCAAGCTCTCTAGAATTGTTTTGGGTTTCTCCTTTCTCTGCTGAAGCCTAGCCAGGCAATAAGCTATGGCACTTGTGGGGCTCACCTTACTTATTTTCCCCCTGCTAGGAATCACCATTTTGCACTTTTGTATTGCCTGTTTTCCAAAGTCTGAAAGCTATTGTATCATGAATTCTGTTTGGTTTCCTAGCTAAGATGGAAAGTAATCGGTCCCTCTGTTTCCATCATGACTATAAGAGGAAATTGCACTTTATAATTTTTAGAAGCACAAAAATGTGTAATCATTTTTAAAAATATATTTTAATAAAACAATTCTTTTGTTCCTGACAGTATTGTGTGTGTGTGTCTGTCTGTGTCTGTGTGTGTGCCATACATCTGGCCATCAAGAAAATAATGATGTAGGGGCACTTGGTTGCCTCAGTTGGTAGAGCATGTAGCTATCACCTCAGGCTCAGGAGTTTGAGCCTCACGGTGGTCATGGATCCTACTTAAAAACAAAAAGTAAAGGAAAGAAAGAAGAAGGAAAGAAAAAGAAAGAAAGAAAGAAAGAAAGAAAGAAAGAAAGAAAGAGAAGAAAGAAAGAAAGAAAGAAAGAAAGAAAGAAAGAAAGAAAGAAGAAAGAAAGAAAGAAAGAAAGAAAAGAAAGAAAGAAAATAATGATCTTAACCAGTTTCTCAACCTCATACTGACATTTTGGACTGGAAAATTCTTGAACATGAGGAGCTGCACCATTCACTGTAGGATGTTTGGGAGTTATAACAATCAAAACGTCTCCAGTCATTGCTAAATGTTCCTAGGGGTAGGGGTGGGGGGAAGCAAAATTGCCCCCGATTGAGAACCAAACTTTCAATATCATAGTAACTCAGAGACCATCCATTTTTATATAAAAGTTGGGAAGCCTAAAAATCTTAACAGGGGCATACTGAACATGTACAAAAGCCAACCCAAAAGAGTTCCCAATGTTCGAGGTTGAAAAAATCTGAGAAATGAGCAAAAAATAACCAAAACATAAAATAAAATCCCTGAATTTATACTGACACAAATAAAGGTAGGAGAAATTACACACTTCCTAATAGAAAAACTCCAATCAATAAACATAGAAAGAATGAGGGAAGTAGAAAATCACCATTAGAGCCCAAGAGTGATAAATCCTGCAGGAAGGATCTTCCAATGGTGCTATAACAAGTCTTATGGGCAAAAGTTTAAGCAGAAACAGTATGTCTGAGGTACTTGGGTGGCAGCCAGTTTAGTGTCCAACTCCTGGCTTTGACTCAGGTCATGGTCTCATGGTAGTGGGATTGAGCCCCACGTTGGGCTCCATGCTCAATGCAGAGTCGGCTTCAGATTCTCCTTCCCTCTCCCTCCACCTCTCCCCATTCTCTCTCTCTCTCATAAATAAACAAAATCTTTAAAAAAACTAGTATGTCTGCATAATTTCAAAGTACTTCCCCTAAAATATTTAGTAATTACAGAGGCAGGGAAGGAAATGATAACTTTATGGTAGAGAATCCTGGCAGAAACCACTTTAGCCAGGGACCAAAATTACTAATACATATCCCCAGTAATCCCCAGTACTCTATATTGATACTATGCATCCCCTGATATTATGGACTGGTAAAAACATATCAACTCAGTGGTAGCCTTCTCCAAAAGGCACAATTTCAATCTAAGCATGAAAAAAATTCAGATGAAATTAAATCAAGGGGTATTCTACAAAATAATGATTTAATGATCTTGAAAGTGTCAAGGACATGAAAGACTGATGAACTGTCATAGATTGGAGGAGACTAAAGAGATATGATGACTAAATGCAATGTGGCAGCCATAATTGGATCCTGGAGCAGAAAAAAACATCAGTGGAAAAACTGGTAAGATCCAAATAAAGTTTGTAGTTTAAATAATAGTTTTGTACCAAGGTTAATTTCTTAGTTTTGAGGAGTGTATAATGGTTATAAACATGTTAACATGGAGGAAGCTGGTTGGAGGGTGTGCAGCAGTTCTCTGTGGCATTTTTGTAAATTTTTCATAAATCTAAAATTAACTCAAAATAAAAAGGTTTTAAAAATTGCAGTATCTGATGGCCTCTGGGTGGCTCAGTGGTTGAGTATCTGCCTTTGGCTCAGGTCGTGATCCTAGGGTCCTGAGATCGAGTTCTGCATCAGGCGCCCCACAGGGAGCCTGCTTCTCTCTCTGCCTATGTCTCTGCCTTCCTCTCTGTGTCTCTAATGAATAAATAAATGCATAAATAAATAAATATTTAAAAATTGGCATATCGGGCGCCTGGGTGGCTCTGTTGGTTTAGCATCTGCCTTCGGCTCAGGTCATGATCTCCAGGTCCTAGGATCAAGCCCACATCAGGCTCCCTGCTCAGTGGGGAGTCTGCTTCTCCCTCTCCCTCTGCCTGCTGCTTCCCCTGCTTGTGCACACGTGCTCTCTCTCTATATATCAAATAAATAAATAAATAAAATATTTAAAAATAATTGGGGTATCCTGTAGTCTCGAAGTATATATGCATCTGTGTATTGCAAAAGATCTTATTAAACTAAAGATTGGAACCACGGAATCTCAAAGTTGGAAAGGCCCCTGTACATCACCCGTTTGAATTCTTTCATTTTACCTTTGGGGCAAATTTGGGACAGGAAAGAAATGGGATCTGCCTAAACTGATTCAAATAGTGACAAAACAGGGACTAGAACCCCTTTTTCTGCTCCCAGGTAAGAGATTTTGGTATATTTTCCTCATAGTCGTTTGCTCTCACCTCTAAAATACATGCAGACATACCCCAAGATGTTTTGGATACATGTTATGGTGGACATCTGTTTTACAGAACAGGGGTTGGCAAACATTTTCTGAAGGGCTATACAGTAAATATTTCAGTTTTGGGGAGATATTCGGTCTGTGGCAACCACTCAGCTCTGGTCTATCATGAAAGCAGTTGTGGGCAATATGTAAACAAATGAGTGTGGCCGTGTGCCAAGAAAACTTTACAAAAGCAGGAAGTGGACTGGATTTGACCTGTGGGCCATAGTTTGCAAACCCCTGCTCTAGATCTTTGCTGAAAGACCTTTGTTAGCTCAGGGACATGCACCTAAGATGCATCTCAAGTAGTATGGTGAGTGGAAGATATGTGCATGTATTGTAGAGGAGGCCATGAAGGTGAGATCTTCTAAAATGATTAAAGAATGGCAATAAGGTCTCTTTTTCCTTTGAGTGGAAGATATGTGCATGTATTGTAGAGGAGGCCATGAAGGTGAGATCTTCTAAAATGATTAAAGAATGGCAATAAGGTCTCTTTTTCCTTTGATTTGGTTGGCCCAAGCAGAGGATGATCAAGTAGTATAAAGGATGACAAAGATAATAAGCCCATAAATGGAAAGATGAACAGCCATCCCTCTGACATTTCATTATGTGCTTCTGGCAAGGTGGGGGACTTTCTACAGAAACACCCAGAGCTGTGGAGCTTTCAGGTTTCAAAGATAATGAATTAAATCTAATTTCAAAATAGTTGGTCTTTAAGCTAAAACGTGCGTGTGCACACACAGATACACAGAGGAGCAAAGTATTGTGCTCTAAAGTGGCTAGAAAAAAATGACAGAGTAAAAAGAATAATTCTGTTAAGAAAGCAAGATTTATGACAAGTCTATTTGGTATCGACAGAAAGCAGGCATGAGTGAGCAGCCTGGAAATAGGATAAAGAGTATTTTTAAAATACAATGTTTGGGATCCCTGGGTGGTGCAGCGGTTTGGTGCCTGCCTTTGGCCCAGGGCGCGATCCTGGAGACCCGGGATCGAATCCCACATCGGGCTCCCGGTGCATGGAGCCTGCTTCTCCCTCTGCCTGTGTCTCTGCCTCTCTCTCTCTCTCTGTCTATCATGAATAAATAAATAAAATCTTTAAAAAAAATAAAAAATAAAAAAAATAAAAATAAAATAAAATACAATGTTTAATGTTATTTCCAGAGAAAATGTTTCCTAAGTTGACTCTTCTTTCAAAAATGTTTTTTCTATTTCACAATAGTTATTACCTATTTTACAGAAGTCCAGTGATGAAAATAATCTTTTGAGATGAGGTAAAATCTCAGTGGGATCTTTCCTTCTCATTTTTTCCCTCATCTATCTGCAATCCTTAACCACAAAGTAAAACAAGCAAGAAAAATACTAAATATACAGAGCGTGTTGAAATAATTTCTACTCCTGACAATTACTTGACATTGGCATAACGCTTTCATGAGTCTGATTAGCTTGTTGCTTCTCAGGTTAAATATTTCATACCCAGATTTTGTTTCCTTCTCTATTGGACTACAGCCTTACATGGAGACACACCTTTTTGTTCCATTGTCAAACCCTGAAGTACTGTGGCTCAATTAGTTTGAACCATGCAGACTGCAGGTTCAGTCTGTCTATGGTTCAGCTAGCAGTCCAACCATACTGTACCAGGAGTCCCAGGGGTCACTCACAGTTTCTGGGAGGCCACTGGAGTAAATGACAAGAGGGCAGGAAGAGTCAGTGAGGACTCAAAACTATGTTAACCAAGAATACCAGATTTCCTGGGACAGACTCACTTCTAATAGTAGGTCTCATTGATCCAGCCCTAAATACATTTGTTGTTGTCAGATCATGGGTTTAAAATTTTAACTTCAGGCCTACAAGACTCCAGATCCACAAGAAGAAATAGAACAGGGATTAAATGAGACAAAAACTATGTGAGGCTTCCAAAACCTTGGTCACCTTTCCCATTTGGTATCCTTGCTTTCCCCTTTCTTCTTCCCTTTAGGGGCTGAATGGCAGTAAGTACCTAAAATAAAATAAGTGTTAGCCTGGAAGTGGGACCTGGGATAAAAAGCCAGGGCAAATCAGCGAAGACAAGTACCTGTGACATGTCACTGAGTCTCTCTGAACATTCAATCCTTCATCTATCAAATTTGTATCTAACACCCACGCTGCCATACTGGCTATGAAGATTCAATGTCAGAATTCATGGGAAGAGCCTCTAAAATCATTGGCACAAAGAAAGCCCTTATGTTTATAAGCAGTCCACCCCTGGGGCTTATGAGAAAAGGGATCCTGGGTAGCCAGCCCAAGACAAGACATAGTCCCAGAGCTTATCTCTCAGGAAACACAAGTGGGCTTTCCAGACACCTCAGCCAGCTGCCTCTCCCCACCAAGAGACAAAGAGCTTGGAGAATGAGACCTATGCATAGGTGGTCAAACAGCTTTCCCTACTCGAAAACTAGTACCTTCTGAGTGAATAGTACCACGTATTGACCTGCTCATTGGGTACTTTGGGGGAAGCAGCCACCAGGCAAAAGAATTCTCCAGCAAGCTCTCTCAAAATCTGAATCACCCTAGACTAGATTCTGAACTGACAACCAGTGCAGGATACTACTTAATTGATGAAGCTCTTCCTCGCCACTCTTTCCACCTTTACTCACTATCTTTTAGTTAATTGTCAAAAGGTTGTGTGCTCTTTGCAGCCACTACTGCTCCCCTGGTTGCCAGGGCTGGAACGTTGAGACTGCCTGACAATTTCCTAATTCTGATCCTAAATAGAGGACAGCACCACAGCAACACATATCAGGGCAAAATATCTAGGATAAACACCTCATCCCAAGTTGACCTCTGTGGCTTGTTCAGTACATTTTGGACCTATTACCCTCTCTAGCTACTGTGACCTTAAGGAATGAAACACTGTTTTAATAGTAGTGTAAGTAAAGCTAATTTAAGAAGGGAAATCTGCTATATATATATCAGATAATGTCTTTCAAACTGAAATGAGTAACTTTGGAGTGACGCATGAACTTGGATTATCCTTTTGAATTATCCATGCTGAACTTGGATTATCCTTTTGAATTATCCATGCTTCTCTTCTTTCTTTAACACAAGTGAAAGCTGGCACCACCATCACACCTCAGTTCTGGGGAGTAGGGCAGAGATGGTGAGAAGGGATCTATTTATTAATATCTGTGAATGGGTACTCTGAAAAATAAAGGAAAAATGCTTTTTAAAAACAGTGTCATTGAGACTGTCTACTTTTACAGAGCTTAACATGTGTTGACATCAACATTTTTTAAAAGATTTTATTTATTTATTTATTTATTTATTTATTTATTTATTTATTTATGAGAAATACAGAGAGAGGCAGAGATATAGGCAGAGGGAGAAGCCCCCGATGTGGGACTCGATCCCAGGACCCGGGATCATGCCCTGAGCTGAAGGCGGACACTCAACCACTGAGCCATCCAGGCATTCCTGGCATCAACTATTTGATGACCTCTATCCTCAAAGTCAGTTTGCAAGTATGTATTGAATATCTACCACATGTGAAAGAAAACATTCCATGCTGTAAACCCAGAAGCTTAAGTAATCCTAGAGGATGTGATGTTGTCACCTGAATAAGGAGAGAACAAGAAATGGAGAAGGAACATGAATTTCTGAGTACCTACTACATGTTTGTGTGTGTGTTTATATATATAACTTTAACTCTCCTAAAAACTATGGAAGATAGATGCCATTAGTTTATTTTAAAAATGAAGAAACTTAAGCTGGTAGGTATTAAGTAGCTTGTCGTGGCCATACAGGCAGTATGAGGTAGGACCAGGATTCAATGCCAGTCCCTCTGTGTGCTCTTTTCACTATACTATGTTGACATCTATAAATATGGTTCTTTAGAGATGCCTGGTGGCTCAGTGATTGAGCATCTGCCTTTGGCTCAGGACGTGATTCCGGGGTCCTGGGATCAAGTCCCATATCCGGCTCCCCACAGGGAGCCTGCTTCTCTCTGTGCCTGTGTCTCTGCCTCTCTGTGTGTCTCTCATGAATAAATAAAAATCTTTTTAAAAATGTAAAAGTATATGGCTCTTCATATCTGGAGCATGAAATGTACATGATGATCCCAGACTATCTTACACCTAGCAAGAAAATTTTCAAAGACAGAGTCATGTAAAAAAGACTCAATGAACCAACTTAAAGAGTTCCCCAATGGCCAATGCAAGCCTCAATATGAATAACAATGTATTAAAACACATCAAATATGTCTAAGTCCATTAATTCATTATTATACTTTAAAAAATAATCACTCACTGACTTTATTAGTGGATGCTGGCAAACTAGCTCATTATTTCGAATCAGGCATTTATCTTGCCTTCTTAAGCAAACTGTACCCTGGATAACCAAGTAGTGTATGTACAGACATATTCTAGCTAATAAATAAAGGAATAATAAAAGAAACACATCACCATCTTGTAACCCTTGATGAATAAATGAATCTAGACTTCATCATCAATGGCCACTAACATAAAAGTAGAGAAAACCAGGGTGCCTGGGTGGTTCAGTTGGTTAAGCATCCAACTCTGGATTTCAACTCAGGTCATGATCTCAGGATCGAGCCCCATATCAGGCTCTGTGCTCAGGATGGAGTTTACTTGTCCCTCTCCCTCTGCTCATCCCCCCACTCTCTCTTTCACTCTCTCTCTCTCTCTCTCAAATAAATAAATAAAATATTTATTTTATTTTTTATTTAAAAAAGTAGAAAAAAGCAGGTAGTATGTGTCACTTAATGGAGAGCACAAAACCATGTATGAAGTAGTCTCATCAAGAACAAAATGCTAAAAAAACCTTAAACCTGAATCTAATTAAGCCTCCAAAATCAACTAGTAGTTTATAGAAAATACAGAAGTCTCAGGATACTTAGATTATATACATGTTTAAACTTAATGGGCAGCAATCAGCAAAATCCAGAGTGTGGGAAATGTTACAGGGAAAAATAACCCATTTTCTTCCAAAAATCAATTGCAAGAAGAAAAAAGATTGAAGAGTAACCTATAGATTAAAAGAAACTAAAAGGCTATTAACAATCAATTATAGTATCTAGCCCTTACTTTTAGTCAAACAAATAAGAACCCACTTATCCCAACTGTAAGATAATTGGAAACTAGAATATTGACTGGATATTTGTTGATTTTAGTGAAGTTAAGTTCATTTTGAGATATGATAATTGCATTGTGGATTTTTTTAAGAGTCCCAATCTTTTAGAAATACATACTGAACCATTTACAGACAAAATGTTATGATATCTGTGACTTTTATCAAGATATCACAAAAAGATTGAACTCCAACAAAAAAATTACAAATGAAAAAATCGTAACTAATCTAAAAAAAAGATTAGTAAAGGCTCTATTTGGAAGATAAATTAAAAAAAAACAAAAAAAGATATCACAAAAAGAGGAAAAGTGTGTGGTATAGATGACAGTGGCCATGGGCTGATCATTTTTGAGGCTGGGTGATGGGTACAGGAGTCTTTGTAGAATTATTTTTTAAAAATATTTACTAGCGAGAGAGAGAGAGAGCATACATGGGTGGGGGACAGAGGGAGAAGGAGAAAGAGAATCTCAAGCAGACTCCCAACTAAGCAGGGAGCCTGACTTGGGGCTCAATCTCACAACCCTGAGATGATGACCTGGGCTGAAATCAGGAGTTGGAAGCTTAACCGACCAAGCCACTCAGGTGCCCTTTGTTATAGAATTCTATCTGCTTTTGTATATGTTCAAATTTTTCTTTTTTTTTTTAATATTTTTTTCTTTATTTATTTATGATAGTCACAGAGAGAGAGAGAGAGAGAGGCAGAGACACAGGCAGAGGGAGAAGCAGGCTCCATGCACCAGGAGCCCGACGTGGGATTCGATCCCGGGTCTCCAGGATCGCGCCCTGGGCCAAAGGCAGGCGCCAAACCGCTGCGCCGCCCAGGGATCCCCTGTATATGTTCAAATTTTTCATAATAAAAAGATGTATCTATATAAAACACACACATATATGATTTGAAAAAATATATATATATACCCAAATTCCACTTCTGGGAATTGATCTTATGGATACACAGCAGAAGCACAGCATATGCACACATGAGTTACACCAATTCAAACATAGGCATTCAGCATGCAGAGAAGGAGGGGAGAAAAGGGGAGACACAGAGACAGAGAGACAAGGACATAAATAGAAAATCAGAAGACAGAGTTGAGAGAGACAGAAGACAACTGAAATGGTGTAGCAGGTTCTATCCACCATTCTGCTCAAGGACTCTGCTATGCCTCAGAGACAATGTAAGGTGGAAGCTATCGTTCTGTCACTCCCTCATGAATCTTGGTCCTCACTTGCTTCTCACAAAGTGAGCATCTCACTGTGATTCTGGTGTTTAAAGATGCATATATGTCACTCAGTTTAGCTCATTCCTACAAGCTCATCTCTTCATCAGGTGCTGCACCAGACTCAACAATCTACTTCAATACTGGAGGACAAACAGACACACAGGAATGATGAAGATATGGGATACCAGCCTCCCTAAGGGAATTTTAAGGATTGTTTTGAAACTATGGAATTTTCACCTACAATTAGACAATTTAATGAAAGGATGCAAAAGTCACCTATAGCCCATACATGTGTGCAAAGACATGTGTAAAAAGATGTTTAATGTATCATTTTAATATTTAAAAAACTGGAAAATCTTAAATGTCCACTAATAGAGGATTGGTTAGAGACAACATATCTTCATAATAGAATACTTTATGGAGCCACTACAAAGAAGAAGGTAGATATTTTTTATGCACTGATAGAAAAAGATGTCTAAGACACAGTGTTACATGAAAAAAGCATGTGTCAGAATAATGTACACAGTGTGCTTCCATTTTTGTAAATAACAAAAAGGAATAGAGATATACCCATAGATACATATATACTACTGTATTTTTATTACAGGACATTTCTAGGAGAATAATGAGGTGTTACAAGAAACAGGCAATAGTTACTGACTATTGAAAGGGAATGGGAATTTAGAGTAGAAGAGTGACTTCATTTTCATTATATACTTTCCTATATAGTTTGAAATCTTATTATGTGCATGTGTTCACACTTAAACTTTTGCTGAAGTATAACACACATGTAGAAAAGTGCATAGCTCATACCTGTAGAGCTCAATAAATTAGCATAACATGAACACACTCTAGTAACCACTACCAGGGCACCAAAATAGCATATCACCAATCTCTAGAAGCCTCATCATGCCCCCATCATTTTCCTCTCCTCCTTCTTGAAAGTTAATTCTCATCCTGACTTGTATTTTTATTAAAAATTTTTTAAAAGATTTTATTTGTTTGACAGAGAAAGAGAGAGAGTGAGAAAGCACAAGCAAGGGGAGCGGCAGGCAGAGGGAGAGGGGGAAGCAGGTTCTCGCGGAGCAGAGAGCCCAACTCAGACCAATCCCAGGTCCTGGGATCATGACCAGAGCCAAAGGCATGTGCTCAACCAACTGAGACACTCAGGCACCCCTTATCCTGGTTTTTAATATCACAGTTAGTTCTGTTTTTGAACTTTATAGAAATTGAATCAGACAGCGTGTATTATTTAGGGTCTGACTTATTTCAATAAATATAATGTTTATAAGAGTCTTCCAGGGGCACCTGAGTGGCTGAGTCAGTTAAGCATCTAGCTTCGGCCCAGGTCATGATCCCAGGGTCCTGGGATGGAGCCCCACATCAGGCTCCTTGCTCAGCGGGGAGTCTTCCTCTCCCTTTCCCTCTGCCCCTCCCCCCACTGCTTTTGTTCTCTCTCTCTCTGCTCTCTCTCTCAAACAAATAAATAAAATCTTTAAAAAAGAGTCTTCCATGTTCTTGCATGTAGCTCTAACTTGTTCATTTTCATTACTATAGAGTATTCCATTGTATAAATGCACCACAATTTATTCATATATTTACTATTGATGGATATATGAGTTGTTTCCATTATTTGACTGATACAAAATAATACTCTAATGGACATTCAGTGGACACATGTAGTGGAATTGCTGGGCCATTGGGTAGGCATTTGTTTAGCTTTAGTAGATGCTGCCAAACAGCTTCCCCAAGTGGTGGTCTGCTAGCAGTGTAGGAAACTTGAATTGATTTTTAAAATAAATAACAACAAAAACAAAATCCTACTTAATTAATATAAACAGTGATGATTTGATGGGTATTTCTGTGTTATATTCTGTGTTTAATTTGTAATAATTAAAGTTAAAAACATGAGTCACTGTTACCTAATGTGCTTATACAAGGCTCCTGTGACAAATCCCAATCTGAGTTTCATGTCAGGGAAAAGCTGATCTTTAAAGAGGAATATATCTGCTTTCTAGTTTTCTGTAAATATATACCAGTGTAACCCTTACATTTGACTGCCAAAAAATTCAGAGTCTTAGTCAGTGCTCAAGAACCATAGCATTCCACTCATCCAAGCTATCTGGTAATACCTACTCCTTCTTAAAATAGACAATTCTGTTCTATGTCTTACTTTGCATTATGTTTAAACTTGTAAGCTTCTTCAAATCCTTTTGGAATTAAAGAGGATAAATTGTAAATAAATAAACCAAAGATAGTTTTAGCTCCAGATGGTGAGTTTTAAAAGGAACTTTAAGAAATTGAGGTTAATGCAACCCAAACAACAAAAGTACAGGAAGCAGTATTCTATAATGTAAGATTGGCCAACCAGCCTGTCACATGGTTAGTGGCCAAGATAATGTCAGTCTTATATGAGTTCTAGATCCTCAAGATACAAAATGCCATGTTTTATCCTAATGGGGCAAGAGGGAAAAAGCAGTACCCTCCAAGGATTTGAGACCTTTTGGCTCAATACCTACTGAACAAGTCCTTTCTCCGAGAATCAAGTCCAATTTCTTCTCCTTGAAGTGGAATTAAATCCACCTTCGGAAGTGACACACAGTCTACACAGTCTATGACTATATCTCTCAGTCATGTATTGCCACCCTGGAACATTCCTAGCTGTGCCTCCAGATGGATAGAATCCCACATGCTTCTTGGTCACTCTCAGAAAGAACCCTAACCAATCCAAAGGTCTCTCACCTTTGGATGCTGTTCTGATATTCAGTTAATGCTTGATGAATGTATCAATCAATTTCTTGGATCTCATGGTAGTTACCAGATGGACTCAACAAGATCTTTTCATTTGGTGAGCAGACTAAGTCTGCTCAGTTTCAAATGGATACCACAAAGAGTAGGAGCTCAAGTGATAGAGAGAGAGAGCCTGGGTTGGGGTTTCCAGTAGGGTTTCCAAAGATCTGGAATTTAAGTGTAACTTTGAAGACTAGGTAAGGTATAAGGGCAATAATTAATATGATATTTGGGAAATCAAATATGCAGAGCAATGTATCCATAGACCAAAGTGGAGGGAATGAATATCAAGAAAGGATATTTGGCTCAGTTCATGGAGGCCCTTAAATGCCAAACTAGATAATTTGAATTTTATGCTACTATTGAAGATTTTTGAGTAGAGAGAGAAAAGATTATGATGAAAGCAATAGTTCAGGAAATGAAACTGGCCATGGTGTGCAGCACAGACTGTGTGAGGAGAAAAATAAGTAGGGATTCCACTGCTATTGCTATGATCCAGGTAAAGACAACTAGTGTCTAAAACTGGGTAGCAGCATAAGGGACAGAAAGGCAGAAACAGAGAAGAGTGCAAAGGTAAGAATCACCAGGGTTCAGGAGTGATTAGGTGTACAGAAGGAGGCAGAAGGAGAATTAAGAATGCCACTGAGGCTTGCAGTGAGGAGAATCATGAGACAATTACCTCCATTCCTTATGGTAGCATTCTTTGTAACTGAAAAAGACTAGAATCAATACAAATATCTGTCAACAGGGACTGACCAGTTGAACAAAGTACAGCTCCTCTTCAAGATCATATACCATACAGTCATAAAACAGCAGCAAGGAAGATCTCTAGACATAGAATGATCTCTAGAATATAATGTTAAGTGAAAAAAGGGAGCAGAAGAGTTCTTAAAGTACTTGCTACATTTGTGTGAGATATGGGGGTGAAATATAATTACTTATTCTCTTTTGTCTAATATTCAAATACATAATGGATGGATAAGCCAAAATGTAATTATGTGGCCAAACTGTGGAAGGAGCCTCGGTGTCCAACGAAAGATGAATGGATAAAGAAGATGTGGTTTATGTATACAATGGAATATTACTCAGCTATTAGAAATGACAAATACCCACCATTTGCTTCAACGTGGATGGAACTGGAGGGTATTATGCTGAGTGAAGTAAGTCAGTCGGAGAAGGACAAACATTATATGTTCTCATTCATTTGGGGAATATAAATAATAGTGAAAGGGAAAATAAGGGAAGGGAGAAGAAATGTGTGGGAAATATCAGAAAGGGAGACAGAACGTAAAGACTGCTAACTCTGGGAAACGAACTAGGGGTGGTAGAAGGGGAGGAGGGCAGGGGGTGGGAGTGAATGGGTGACGGGCACTGGGTGTTATTCTGTATGTTAGTAAATTGAACACCAATAAAAAAAAAAAAAAAAAAAAACCATGGTTACTATAGAGGGAAGGAGAAAAAAGAATGGGGGCAGGATGGAAGCAAGACATTTAGAATATCTCCAGTTATATAGTTTTGACTTTGGAACTCTGTAAATGTTTTACATAAATTAAATGCAAAATTAAATTTCAAAAAAGAAAACAATCCATAAAACTGAGGGAAAAAAAGAGGCAAGTGAATCAAACTGTGTATCAAGTTGGTAACATAACCACACAGAGAAAGAAATTACTTTTCAAGTGACTAAAACACAATAGTTTGACAATCTCCCTAGTAGGATTTATTCTTAGGGCAAAAGAAAAAGCAAATAAGTCTTGAACTGCATTCTGTGATCTCAGTAGTACCATTGGAATCACTCCTTTGAAATTGTTACAGATACAATATAGGGTAATGCAAGTAATTACATAATATTATTAAGAATCAAGAGTTTCAGAGTGAGAGCAATGAGGTACAGTTACAAAATCAAAAATGTTAAGGAAAGGGCCTATACTCTTAAATTCAGCTTTGAAATATCAGTAGGAATTTATCATGTTTCCTTTTGAAAAAAAAAATAGGTAGTTTCCGGCTCTTTCACTAAAAAGACTTAATAGCCTAGTTACTGTGACAAAACCCAGCCCTCAGACTGGGCTCTCTAAATACCATTTCCTAGCAGAAGGAATGAGAACCCCTTGGCAAAATGGTTGACTCCAGGTCTGGATTTGGAATTGTACAAGATGAACCTGAAACCAAATCAAAAATCCTCGAACCAAAAAAATCAAGAAATCTATCACGAGAAAAGGAACAGAAGCCAACTTGAAAGGACCCCCACTGGCATAAGATGAAATCATTTTAGCAACAAATTGAATAATGACTACAATAGATTGAAACATACTAAATATATAAAAATCTATGAGTTCATAGAAATACTTGATGGGTCACCATTGGAGGTTGCTAGGATACCAACTCATTCTGAAAATTGATGTTTTTATAAGGGAAAGTATCAAGCATTTATCCTGCCTTTTTTCGGGGGGGGCATACACTAATTCAAGGTAACTAAATGGTTGAAGAATAAAATTTTTCTTTATACAAAAATTCCAAGTAATAAATGCGGAAGGCATAACAGAATTAGAAAAATGCCATTTTGCAACTCTAAATGATATAATGGACCCAAACAGTAATCATCAATGGTTGTTAAAACCATCAGGTGAAGGGTTGACGGGGACCTTGATAATGGAGGGCTCTAGGTGATACCATTTAAACCCACTGATCAATCTGAGTAAAACTAAAAGTGGGGCAACCACATATGATTTGCCTTGTGAGGTGATGATAGAAAGTACACAGTACTGGCTGTGAAGTATTCTTGCCCAAAAACTTCTACCTGAATCTAATAAAAGCCTCTAGACATAACTACAGTTTACAGGAAATATAGGGGATAGAGAAACAAGTTCAATGACAACATGGGAAAACAAGTAAATTGAGAATGTGAGACATCCTTCAGGACAATTGACCTGGTTTCTCCAATGACTTAAAAGCAATAAAAGGCTGATGAGACAGAGCCGAATGCAAGGTGTGGGCCCTATTTGGATTCTAATTTTAAAAACCTAATTATAAAATGACATCTCTGAGAAAAAAATCAGGGAAATCTGAATATGGATTGGGTATGGAATGATATTAATAATGATTGTTAATTTTGTTAAACGTGATAATAGCATAGTAGTTAAAAAGTATATACTCATACCTATTCCTTAGGCACCAAAAGAAAAGATTGAAAGGCACCACTGCTGATTAGAGAAGAGAAGATGGGGAGAGAGGTCAGTTTGGGGGGAAAGGATGAGAATTTTTAGACATGATGTTCAGAAAGACCACCAAAGAACCAGGTATAGATGTGCAGCAGGAGCTTGCGAATCAGACTTGGAGCTCAGAAGAAATGTCAGAGCTGGAGAGAGATCTGGAAGTTGTTCATATAGATGACTCGCAAGAGCAAAACCTCGGGATCAGATTAATTTTTACTAGGAAAGGAGAGGACAGGACCAGGTTCAAAGCCTGGAGGTGTCAGGAGTGGAAGTGGAAGAGCCCCTAGTGAGGAAGCAGAGGAAGAAGGTACAACAACAAGGAAACAAAATAAGGAACAAGGCCCCGGGGCAGAAAGGCATGGCGAAACCTTATCCCACATTCCTACTGTATTTCCACATTAATTCCAAGCTGAGCATGACCTCAGTAATAGCGGCAGGCCTGTAAGAAAGCGTCTCAGTCTTGGTTGTCAGGCTCCCTCTGTCCCTCATTCCTCCCCTCCCTCCCTCACTCACTGGGCCTGCACCCCCCTCCCCAGTACCTACTGTAAGCCCCACCTACTACGTCCTGCCCGCCCTGCTCTGTTCTGCACAGACTGAGACAAAATCTCTGCCCTCCTGAAAAATCACAGCTTAACGAGGAAGACAGACCTAGAAAAAGAATGACCACACAGTGTTAACATCTCAGCAACAGCTTATGTATCATGGGCCCCACACTACGGGAGGCACTAGAAATGCAAACATAAACAAGTGGCTCCTGCCCACCAGAGCTCAGACTATAGCTTGGAAACCAGACGGAATCAGAATGTATCCAGAGATGAATTAACAATAAATGTACACATTGTATGAAAGCGCCGAGCAGGAAGCGAAGCTAGTAAGGAAGCCCTGTGAGATGGGGACTGTTCCTGTGCCCGTTTTACATACGAGGAAATGGAGTACAGGGAGGTGAGTTGACTGGCCCAAGGCCCTATGGCTGTGAGTGGCAGAGCTAGTTTAGTGGCCGGTATGTGAGACTCAGGAGTTCTGGTTTTATCCCCTCAGTCACATTACCTGAAGGCCTCTTCCAAGACTCCCTATTCTCATTCCACTGTGCCACCCCGGTTGAACCCCTAGAGGCCCAGCGCAGGGGCTCAGTGAGCACTTGCCAAATGAATAAATGAGCTATGCCACTTCAGAGGGCTGTTGGAAAGGTTCGCTGAGGGAAGTAAGTATTAGGCTCATTAAAAGTCACTGTGTATGTAGGGTGGCAGGTAGGGATCGCTGCTGTGTGAGCCACTATTACCCAAAAGAGAAGACACATCCAACAAGTGTGTTGGCTAGTGACTGGCATCAAGGAGCTCTGAAGTCAGGGGGCTGGGCCTCAGGCACCGGGGCTGGGAGGACAAGTGGCAAGAACCAGGCAAAGTCCCAACCCTACAGGGCTTGTGCTCTGAATACAGGGGTTCAGGGACTCAGATCTAGTCACTTAAACTGTTAGCACTGACAGCGGCCACCCCAATCAAGCTGCCAGCTTGAGGTTCTAGAAAGCTCTCTGAAGATGAAGGTGGAGGAAAAACAGGAGGAGAAAGCAGAGAGGGTGAGGAGGAGGGTTGGGGAGGAGAAGGAAGGCAGGAGGGGAAAGGAGAAGGGTGGCAGCTAACACTTACCAAGTGCTGTCTGTGGGCCAGGTGCTGGGCTGAGTGCATTCCAGGCAGTCAGGTACCCCTCACAACCATCCTGTGAGGCCGAGATGCTAATATGAGCTTCCTCACTTTGTAGAGGTTCCCCCGAGACAGTAAGTACCTTACTTGCCATCACAGAGCCGGGCTGTGAACTCAGGCAGCCTGGCCCCCCGACCCCCACCCCGGCATGGCTCTAATGCCCTATATACATCACTGGGGCCCAGGGTCTTACACTGACACAGGCTGAGCTTGCTAGGGACAGGGGGCTCTACACTCCTATTCCCGCATCTGCCCGGGCCCTGCCTGCAGGTAGCAGTGGCCCCAGCTGATGGCAGTACAGGAGACCAGTAAACACAGAGAGAACTAAGAATCTGTTCCAGATGACTCTCTTGGGGTTGCTGAAAGAAGGAGCTGGTGTGGGGAGGGGCGACAATTCTGTCTCCTCTTGTGAATCACTGAGTTTGCCTACCTCCCCCCGCCCCCGATCTGTAACAATGAAGATGTTACCAAGGCCTTACACAGCGCTCCTGCTGTACAGTTTACAAAGCCTTTTATATGCATTACTTGATTAATATGTCACTTTGGAAAAAACAATTTTTAAAAATCTGGTTCTTGATATTGGAGATTTTTCCCCAGAAGACTAAGTATTTCTCTCCACTTCAATCCACATATATTTCCCAGATGTCCTCTGGTCTTCCTGGAATTTCTACTAAGAATTTCAGCTATCCCAACAAGAATGTTCAGACATCACAGTTTCTACCAACATATGGAGCCCAGATCCCCTGGCTCCAAACTCATTTCCCTTTCAACCACAGCTGGGCCCAATACTTCCAGAGGCATGGTAGAAGGAAAACAGGCTCCCCTAGTTCAATTCCTCTACCCTACTCAGACCCCTACAGCTGGACCCACCCACTGATCCTTTCACCTAGAGGGTCAGGCCCAACTCAGTTCCCAGACCAACCCATCCATAGGCACAGGTTTCATGCTCAGCCTCAGCCCCAGGCTGGGGGATTAAGAACAGGTTGCCCTCCCAGACCTGGTACCCCCAGAACAGCTGCCTGAGAGGGTGTGGTGCTCCCAGACCAGAACTCTTCCCAAGCCCACCTCTCAGAATGACCCAGTCTTAACAGCTGACCTTCTGCCTTGATTCTCACCCCTAAGTCCTATGTGTTATCCCACCTACAACCTCAGCCTCCTTTCAAACTGAGCCCTGGCCCAAATGAGATACTATCTTACATGTGTCTTCCCCCAACATCTGGCACAGAAGATGGTCCTGACTGTTGGGTGGATGAGCCCCTCTGCCCTGCCTTGTTCTTATCCAACCTTCTCTCTGGAATGGCACTCTAGCCCAGTGACTGGGGTTTGGACACTATGGACAGGTCTTCTAGATGATGACTGCCAACTGGCTGACTATCCAAGCAGTAGCCACATACCTACTCCTTAGCTATGTTATCTTGAGCAGGTTGCTTAGCTCCTTCATCTCTTAATTTCCTCATATGTAAAGTGAGAAATAGCATTGTGACCTCGCAGGATTGCTGTGAAGATTAAAAGAGTGAATCTATTTTAAGGGCTTAGCACACTGTCTATGTAAGTATCTGCTCTTGCCATTGCTATTGATCTATGGACTCAACACTGGACTCAGTGTTGGCTATTTCCCAGAATGTCATTGTGCACCAATCTCCTCACCCACTAGCCTGTCTCTGCCTGTAACAAGGCCATTAACCCAAGCATGTGTCCTGGTCAGTGGCCATATCTAGTACCAGGGCTCCATTTCTGCCCCACCCCCCCAACCACACACCTGGCTGGCTCCTGCCATTGAGCCCATCATTCCAGGTGTACAAGTGCCACATTAGAAGGGACATCCACTTCTAACAAACAACCTAAGTTTGAGTAATCAGGCTGTTCTCTCTTGGGCTGGGCAGTCTCTGGAGGGAGCAGAGGTGAGAGAAAGAACCAGTATGGTTCAGGGAATCCGCAGACTTGGAGGGGAAAAGCAGAGGCAGAAAGAGCTGGGTCATGTCTCTGGGAACTAGGTGTGGTTAGCCAACCTTCCAAAGGCCGGAAAGACAACTTCCCCTGATGGTAGAGCCACCCTGGGAAGAGTTTGCAAAGAGAACAGGAAGGCAGCTGAGCTGTATGCTTCGTAGGGGGCAGGGGTTCTACCAAAGCAGCTCCTGACACAATCAAAACAAAATCCCAGCATCTGAGAGACTTGGGGGTACAGTATAAGAACACCACCCTAGCTAGCAAAAGCACTGTTTGCTGCTCAGATCCCCAGAGGAGCTGGTACTGCAGGCTGCTAACCCCAGGGGATATCTGACACAAGGGCACCCACAGAGCTCATTTAGCCCAATGCCCTTCTTCTATAGGTAAGCAAACTGAAGGCTTGTTCTGCCCTCTGCCTGGCTCTTTCAATGGAATTGGCCCATTTGCACCCCAGGGCATGAGCAGGACATCACAACTAGCCTCAAAGAATACCTGAACTCAGCAGCAGGCCCCAAGCATTTCTCTGGTCTGTCTCACAACTACACCCCCCACCTGCAGTTACCACCTGAATGCCTGCTGCGTTTAATCCCTCAGTTGGGGCAGTGCACTTGAACTTCTTGGTTTGTGCACTTGGGCTGCTCCTCAGGTCCTTTCACTGACTGTGCTGCCTCAGGCAGTGTCTGTAAAGAGAACCTTTCCTTCAGCCCCAGCCCAGCCAGCCTCCTCCCCTGCCTCCCCCACCAGGCACACAGCTTCCAGGTCATGGGATTTAGGCACTGCGGCCCAGAAAAGGAATAATAATAGTAACACAAGCTCCTTGGCAGAAGGTGAGATGTTTTTAACTTTCAAAATAAAGAACAGAACCCTGGTACAAATTTCAGTTTCAGCTCTGCCTAGCTACATGATCCTGAGGAAATGATTCAACCTCCATGAACTTCAGTTTCCTCATCCATAAAATGTAGACTAAATGGGATATTGTACCTCGGTGCCTGGTGATTAGGAAGAGCTCACTAAATTGTAGCTAATATTAGTAGTAGTAACGGATAATGTAATAACCTCTACATCTTTGCCATCTATCAAGCTGGTGCCCAGAGCACTTGCTCAGTAAGTGCTAAGTGAAAAAGATGTTTCTTTACTTGATCGGCACACCCACCAGTTGAAGCAGGTAGAGAAGATATCAGTCTCCCCAGAGGTGGAGATCTGAGGCTGGGGGGCTAAGTGACTTATCCCAAGTCACAGTGAGTAGCAGAGCCTGGACTGGAAACTTTTGTTTCCTGACTTCCTGTTTGGTATTTACCATTTTATGTCACCTGATAAAATTTAGGACCAGAAAGGAGTTTAGAGATTATCTAGCATCATCTCATCATTTCAAAAATTGAAACGTGAGGCTAGAGAGACCAAGGGCATTTCACAAAGCCAAAGAGTTAGTCAGCTGGGCAGTAGACTCCCAGCTTAGTGCTCTATCGATAACCCAAAAGCTTATCTCTTAACAATCATCCCACTGTTCCTGGTTCAGCAAACATGGTCATCCTAAGCTCAAAGCTACCACAGCTTTCCAGAAAAACATCCAAGTGGTAAGTACCAGATCCATTCCTTGTGGAGGGTGCACTTCCTATGTGATTTGGAAGAATGCATCGACGTGATGCCCAGTGACCATCCAGAGTGCACCAACAGTCCCAAATTTGGTGTGTGGAGTACCATCTTTGAAGTGGACCCTACAGTATTTCTGGAATGTCAAGCATGAGATCTGAGAAACACCCCACTTGGCAGTTCCTTCTAAAGCAACAGACAGTTAAATGAGGCCCAAGAAGCACAGGATATTGTTGTTTACATGCAGCCCTTTATCCCATGGCTATGGGAAATGGAGCCAAGTCTCACAACCTCTTTCCTCACCAGATACACTTTGCAAAACAGAGAAGGATAGCATTGCTGCTTGGTCTGCTGTTCTTTCTTGATGTCAGCTTCGTTTGAAAATGAAAAATGATGTCCTCAGACTTTAAGCTCCAACACTGAGGAGATGTATTAGGTTGTTGCACTTGCAGTTAATCTGAGGACGCAAAAGTTAAATGAGCATCGTGTTTGCCTCAAATGAAGAACATCACGGGGAGGGGACAGAGGTGAGTAACTCATTTGTCAATGTAACTAAAAAGGGATCTCCAATACTTCTAATTTAAAAGGTTTCGAAATTCGAAGGGTTTCTGATGAAACAGGAGGGGGATGTTTTCTATAGAAGAAAATCAACACCTTGGATTCTAATAGCACTCTTTTTTTCCCCTTGAAACTATCACCAAAACACATTTGTTATCCACCCCTGTGCTGTTGGGCAATGGTGGCTGTAGAAGTATGTGATTGATGGAAGAGGCCTGTCTCCATGCCCACGGTGTGCCCTGGCCAAGCACACAAATCAGGAGTACCTTGCCCTACTCCCTCAAGCATAGGCAAGCTAATGCCAGGATCCACATGCTCAATAAATTCCATGCTTCTTGGTTCCCTCTGCTCTGGATATAAATAGCCACAGCAAGTTTTAGACAAGTGGTCTGTCTTAGTTAGCATGCTTGCTTGGGTCTTGGCAGTAAAGGAGGATGGCCTTTTTGATAACACCATCTTTGTGGCTGATATCCAAAAATGATAACATCTCACAGTTGGTTTTACTCTTACAGAATTCACCTAACATTTACTACAGGCTAGGTTTGGAGCTCAGTGTTAGATGCAAAGAGAAGAATAAAGGAGGAAGCAATCAATTCTGTTTTGTGCAGGAGGCCTTGGGCTTGATATTATTTGAGCTGGTCCTAGAGGACATGAATGGTGCTTCAGCAGGCATGGGGGTGGGGATGAAGTACTAATGAGAGAGAAGATGTAAGAAGGAAAGAAGCTGGCTAATGGCTCATGCACTCATTTGCTTAAACAGTTGGAATCACTGGATTGTAAATGGTTGGGGCTGTTTTCTCAATGTGAATGAGTATATTCATGGAACACACACTTGTTATTAAAATGATAGGATGGTTGTTTGCAAAAGGCTGCATGGAGTAGAAAGCAATGGACTCCCATAACTATGTTAGCACTCATTTATAAGACTTCTGAAGCTTCTAATAAACAAGAATTTGGTCTGTGTCTAATTGGGTTTTAATAGCTCAGACAAAATTAAGAACTAGAGGAATTTGATATGGCTTTTTTTTCATTCAAACTTTATATCAGTCTAATATCCTTAGAAGCTATAAATTATAACTTATCCTCATAAGACTATATGCAAAGCTCATAAGCAAAGTAAAATAATCAGATATTGTTAGTTTTATTAGATAACAAATAACATATTGCAATCACGGCCCTACATCTGGTCAATAATGGCATAGGAAAAGTCTTCATTACTTTCCAGCCTATTGATGAGACATTTTATGAAAATAAGTTTTCTTCTGTACTGTTAGAATGTATGTTGGCAAAGGTGCATTTTATATCTATATCACAGATGGTGACTTCCTGTCTATGTTATTAACTGGGGAAGCACCCAAATCTGATAATCAATTATTCTTCATTGTTTGAAATTCTCAAAGGTCTTCTAGGGTTCAGGAGGAATCTCTTGTTGTTAAGTTCCAATGTCCTGAAATATATATACCTAGAATTTTTAGGTGTTTTTACTTTTTAATGAAATTAGTTACTTCAGTTCTTATTAAAACTGTGAAATTACAAACTGGCCCTCTCTCCAGAACCCAAACCTGGACATGTCACAGAATCCAGAGATAGATGGTTCTATCAAAATGGCATAAAAACAGTGAGGAAAGCTCTAAGAAAACAAAAGGTGGGTGGGTCATAACACTGAGTAAAATAGAAATTGGGGAAAGATAGCCCCAAAAAGAAGGATTCTAGAATAATGGACAGGGGTTAAGGTGGGAATTTTTTTCAAATGTGCTCCTTTTTCTCTCCTTATTATTGCCCTGAGACGACTATTTTCTGTCCCTTTGCCATTGGGAGACAGATAAGTGGTAGATTAGTGCCCACCAGGGGGGGCAGGGTAACTTTAGGGTGGAGCTCAGGGCTGGCTGGGCTAATGGGTGCTAGATAATAGGTGCATGTAGATTGGTGGGCCCCTTAGGGTCTTTTTCTGCTTGCATCCACACATCAGTACCCTGAAAGCTAGAGAACTACAATTGGGAGAGGCTTCTCTTGAATGAAAGCAATGCCAAGGCTGAGTTTCCATTTGTAACACTAGACTTCTTTCTGGAGGCATATCTTCCCCCATCAAAGTCATTGTGGATCACCAGCCAAGGCTCAAGGTTTAGTTTCTCTCCATAGTTACACATTACAATCGAAGGTACCCATTATAACACTAGCAGAATAGGCGCTCACAAGGAAACACAGCTAATGGGTATTCACTGGAAAGCATGGTGGAACAGTTGAGAATTCGCAGCTGAAACTAGGAGGGGCTGTACACTCTCCAATAGCGAGGGAGTGCAAGGGGGCTGTAGCAAGAAGGACTGAAGGCTGGTGGAATTTAGCCCCTGGGAACTCTCAAAGCTGACCTGCCAAGGCTCCCTTCTAGGACAAAATCCCATGTTAAGGACAAATTGGCAATAGCAAAATCAAAATTAAGCAGGATAGTTTCTTCTGCTTCTGATATGGCTGAGTAAATGCCTATTGATCTTGATCCTCTTGTACACAGGGACTCTAAAGTCTGGGGAAAAAACTAAAAAACAGCAATATGAAGAGACCAGAGAGTGAAAAAAAGCAAGTATATTTTGAAGGGGAGTGGCACAAAGTGATTACCCATTTTTATAGCTTTGAGAGTGAAGGCAAACTAAAGCTGCCAAATAGCTAAGACCCCAAGAGTAAGACAGCAATAGCAAACTCACAATCTATCTGGTATGAAGAACTATAGGCACAGCTCAGGATAACCACAGCCACTGGAAACTAAGGCGGGATCCTGGAAAGGAGAGAGCTAGAGCCAGGGAGCCCCAATTTCTGTATATAGACTCTATCTCAATCTCAGATGATTCCTGAATCACACATACATGGGACAGACTTTGGCTGAAAATCAAAGCCCTGAACTAAGATTTCAACTACCACCTAAGAGGCAAAGTTCAGAGTTTAAATCTAACCATGTTAGCTATCCACCAAAACAATGAAGTCAATATTTTCCAGAGGAATAAATCAGAATCTATAATCTCTATTCAAAATATCCAGGATATAATCCAAAGTTATTCAACTTATGATGAATCAGAAAACTTTGATCCAATTTGATTTTGAGCAAATCAACAGAGAACAAACCTGAGATGACCCAGAGGCTGGAATTAGCAAATGAGAATTTTAAAGTGATTGTTAATAACTTTACTCAAGAAAGTAAAAGAAGATATGCTTATAATGGATGAAAAGATAGAAAATCACAGCAGAGAAATAGGAACCATTAAAAAAAGAGCCAATTAAAAATTTCAGAATTGAAAAATAACCTGAAATTAAAAGAAAATCACTGGATAGGTTCAACAGTAGAATGGAAATGAAAGAAGAAAAGTTTCAGTAAACTCAAGATAGAACAATATAAATATCCAATGTGAAGAAGAACAGAGAAAAATATATTAGGAAACAAAAATATGAACAGAGCCTCAGGGACAGATGGGACAATATTCAAAGGTCTAACATACATGAAATTAAAGTTCTAGAGGGAGAGGTGGCAGAGAATGGGATAGAAAAAACACTGAATGTGCAATAGCTTAAACTCCCCCAAATTTGGAGAAAGACATGAATTTAAAGATGCAAGAAGCTTAGCAAACCCCAAAAGGACAGAAAACAAAACTCTGAAAATATCACAAACTGCTGAAAACCAAACATAATTAGAAGATCGAAAAAGCAGCTAGAGAAAAAAAAAACACTTTATATACAAAGGGGAAAAGAGTTTCAAATATGGCTGACATGAGAAACAATGGAAGCCAAAGATAAAAGACCAACATCGTTAAAGTGATGAAGAAAAAGCCAACCCAGAATTCTATACTCAGTAAATATATTCTTCAAGAATGAAGGCAGTTTAAAGAAAGGCATTTTCAAATAAATTGTAAGTAAAAAACGTAGTTGCCAGCAGACCTAAGCTAAAGGTGCTTTAGAGTACTTTAAAGACCAAGAAATGCTAAAGGTGTAGGAAAACAGCTCCACCACATAGTGCCCCAATGATATTTTTGTCACCACATGGACCACTTAGTCAGGACTTGACCACAATCTGACCTGTGCCTTCAGAGAACACCTTCAACTCTTCCCGGAGCAAGGGAAATAAGCTGGCTGGCAAGGGACTATCACAAAACTGTTCTCTCCATCTCCTAAAATGTCAGTTGATCAACTTGCCCCCCCTCCCTTAGGGTAAATAGCTGCATGCTATAAAAATGTCTGTTGTAGTTTAGACTTGACTCCTCAATGGCAGAGCAACCCATTGTGCCACCTATCATCTGGACTTTCTGGTTCAGTGTCATTCTGTGGGAATGTTAATGCTATGCTGATCTTACTGTTGCTGTCTAATCAACTGAATTGATTTGGGCTTGTCTCCTTACCAGCTGAATCTAAAAAAGTGTGAGAAGCCAGCCTAGCAGTTGCAGTAGTGATCCTATTGGCTTCATTAGCCATAGCACTACTGCCTAGATACTACTTGACCTCTTACCAAAAGAAAGATCTTCATCAGGCTGAAGGGAAATGAACCCAATGAGAATGAGATACTCATTTAAAAAATAAAGGTCTTAAGGACAGCACAGGATGAGATGAGCACTGGATGTTATGCTATATGTTGGCAAATTGAATTTAAAAAAAAATTTAAATACATACACACATACATACATACATGCAGGCTTGAGGGGCACCTGGATAGATAGCTCAGTTGGTTGAGCAACCAACCGACTCTTGATCTCACAGTCATGAGTTCAAGCCCCACATTGGGCACCACACTGAGTGTGGAGCCTACTTAAAAAAAAGGCAAGATACTCAATAAAAAAATAAAGGTTGGCTTGGTCAGTAGAATATGCAACTCTTGATTTCAGAGTTGTGAATTTGAGCCATATGTTGGGTGTAGAGACTAAAAATAGAATTAAAAAAAATAAAAGCAAAAGTAATAAATATCTTGGTAAATATAAAAAATGAATTTTGTTCCTCTTAATTTCTTAAAATATGTGATACTTTTTAAAGCATAAATGATGTTGTCAGCTTGTAGGCTTTATATGTAGATGTAATACATATGACAAATTCTGAAAAATGGACAGAGAGGGGTTAAACTGACCTCTAATTTTGCAAGGTTTCTACTTTTCATATGAAGTGTTATAATATTATCTATACTTAGACTGTGAAAAGTTAGAAATACATGTAATAATCTGGAGAGCACATACTAAAGACTACTGTAAAGAGGTAACATCTAAGAAGCCAATAACTCATGTCATGCAGAAAATTTGGGAGTAAAATGCTTAAAAATAGAGTATGTTTGGTTGTCCTGAACTTGATGTAGGCAAACACTAAACTCCCTTGGCTTATCTTGGTTGATAAAAGCAATAAATGACAAAAAAAAATTTTTTTCAAAGGAAATAAATACATGAATATGAGAACACAATGTTGTAAAGGTGTCAATGACCCCCAATCTAATGTGTAATTCAATGCCATTCCAATTAAAATTCTAGCATTGCGTTTTAAATTTTTTTCCTTTGAAATAATTATAGACTTACAGGAGGTTGCAAAATAGTTCATAGAGTCATTGACTGCTTCCCCCAGCAATCCCCCATAGTGACATCTTACTGATTATAGTAAAATACTGCTAAATAGACTACAGCTTATTCAGCTGATACCAGTTTTCATAATACTCACATGTGTGTGAGAGGGGTATATGCAATTTTATCATATGTAGAGAGACTCATGCAATCATAATCAAGATAAAACACTGTTGCATCACCACAAAGGCACTCCCAGATGCTTCTCATTTTTTTTTAAGATTTCACTTAATTATTCATGAGAGACAGAGAGAGAGAGGCAGAGACATAGGCAGAGGGAGAAGCAGGCTCCCTGCAGGGAGCCCGATGTGGTACTTGATCCTGGGATTCCAGGATCACGCCCTGAGCCAAAGGCAGATGCTCAACCACTGAGCCACCCAGGAGTCCCATTGCTTCTTTTTTATAGTCACACCCACCTGTCACTCCTGCCCCTGTCTACTGGCAGCCACTAATCTATCTTCCATCTGTATGTTTTGTCATTTCAAGAACCTTATGTAATTAGAATCATACATTGTTTACCATTTGAGATTGGCTTTTCCACCCTAAGCATCAAGTCCTTAATATCCATCCATGATTTTATGCATACCGGAAATTCAATCTTTTTATGGTTGAGTAGTATTCCATGATATAGATATGCCAGAGTTTATTAGCCATTGAAAGACACTTGGGTTGTTTCCCGTTGGGGTTATTATGAATAAAGCTACTATGAACATCTGTCTACACATTTTTATATGACGTCAGTTTTCATTTATTTGGGATAAATGCCCATGAGTACAACAGCAAGGTCATATAATAATTGCATTTTGCATTTTATAAGAACTAATCATATTCTTTCCAGAATGACTATTCCATTTTACATTCTCATGAATGATGTATGCAAATTCGAGTTTCTCCATATCCTCACCAGCATTTGATGTTTTCAGTATATTGTTTTTATCCTACCATTCTAAAAGCTATGTAGTGATATCTTGTTGTGGTTTTAATTTGCATTTCCTGATACCTAATGATGTTGAATATATTTTCAACATCATTGTTTCAACCTCAGTGTTTATTTGCTATCTGTGGATCTTCTTCAATGAACTGTCTCTTCATATATTTTGCACATTTTCTAATTGGATTATTTGGTTTTTCCTGTTGAGTATTGAAAGCTCTTTATATATCATAGATACTGGTTCTTTGCTGGATATGTAGTTTGCAAATATTTTCTCCCAGTCTGTAGATTGTCTGTTATTCTCTTAGCATGATATTTCACAGAGCAGAAGTTTCAGATTTTTAATTTTTAAAAAAGTTTAAATTTGATGAGTTACAATTTATAAATATTTTCTTTTGTAGATGATGCCTTTAGTCTTGAGACTAAGAATTGTTCACAAAGCCCCAGATCTGGACATTTCTTTCCTATGCTTTCCTTTAAAAGTTTTGTATCTTACATTTTACAATTATATCTGTGAACCATTTTGATCAAGTTTGTTTTATAATATATTCTGAATAAAATGGTCAAAGGACAAAAATACACAATTTAATTCTTCACAGGAAAAAACACAACTACTAAACCAGTATGGAAAATTCAGTCTGACTAGTAATAAAGAATGCAAAATTGTAACAATAATGAAAGTTATATTTTTAACTATTAAATTAGTAAAAATTCAAGTAATTTGCCCTGTAAAATTTCCTACACTCTAGGTTTAGTCAATTGCATTGTTATGGTGTTTTAAAATGTAGGTTTTATTATTACTCAGGTATAGTGAGATCAGAAGACAACCGCCATTGAAAATATATTTTGTTACAGTTTCCAAGAAGGGGACATACCATATCATGCAGGGCCACACAGGGAAGCACCAGAGTTAGTCAAGAGGCAAAAGGAGAGGAAAGCATGGGCAAAAGCCTTTATGGTGGTTTTCTGAGAGAAGGAACAGCAGAAACAGGGCAAACAAACAGCACAGCAGGTTTAGGAATATGTTTAGGACTGGATAGTTTGAATAATTTTGATAGGCTCTAGGCTGTAGGGGTGGCCCCTAGTTGTCTAGTACCTAGCCCTGGGGTGATTTAGGGCATAGGGATAGTGTCCTGGGCTGTAGAAGCCTGATAAAAAGAAAAAGAGTGGGGTATGGACTCAGGATTAGTTGGTTTGCATATCAAAGATGTGCTGCAGGTAAATTGTTTATCTCTAAAATTAGCTAATTCTAGGAAGGACAGTCCCTCCCTGGGTCCATAAGGGCCCCAAATGTCAAAGTGTCATAAATACAGAGAACAAAAAACATCATTAAATACATAGTGTTGTGGGAGTTTTGATATTGGAGTGATTAGTATGTCTCTGTAGTTACTATATCCTGAGTTTTCCCAAAGGCAATAAATACAGAACTCAATCTCTCATAACGGTGGGATATTTCCTCTCTAGGCAGTCCATTTGCAGAATGTGCTGGTCCCAATGTACCCAAAGACAGTGTTTTTAAAGGAAAAGAAAACCAACTCACAACATTATTTGAGCAAACTATAGGAATGCAAGGTCAAGCATACCAAAAGTGAGCTTTCCTTATTCTTCCCAAAGTCTCCAAGGCACCATCTGCTTTTGGTCTATGATGCATAGCCCCATCTCCTGATTGGAAAGATTCTGGATTAAGTCCTGAACTTCATGGAATCGAGGTTCCCACCATTAGACTCTTAGATTTAGCAATACTATTCCTTCCCTTTATTCTGGTGTTCAAGTTCTTTTTTTTTTTTAATTTATTTATGATAGTCACAGAGAGAGAGAGAGAGAGGCAGAGACATAGGCAGAGGGAGAAGCAGGCTCCATGCACCGGAAGCCTGATGTGGGATTCGATCCTGGGTCTCCAGGATCGCGCCCTAGGCCAAAGGCAGGCGCCAAACCGCTGCGCCACCCAGGGATCCCTCTGGTGTTCAAGTTCTTGCACAGTATGTGTCTTGTTGAAATTCCTAGTTGCAGGGAACTTGCTACATGCTGGGCAATGAGAGAAACTGGGTATAAACATCATTTTATTTAAAAGATATTGAGAACATATTATGAGCAACTGCATGCCAACAAATTAGGCAATCTACAAGAAATGGATGCATTCCTAGAAATGTAAAAACTACCAAAACTGAAACAGGAAGAAATAGAAAACATGAACAGACCCATAACCAGGAGGAAATTGAAGCATTAGTCAAAAATCCCCCAACAAATACGAATCCAGGGCCGGATAGCTTCCCAGGGGAATTCTATCAAACATTTAAAGAAGAATTAATACCCATTCCTCTGAAGCTATTTCAAAAAATAGAAATGGAAGGAAAACTTCCAAACTCTTTCTATGAGGCCAGCATTACCCTGATCCCACAACCAAAGACACCACCAAAAAGGAAAATTATAGACCAATATTCCTGATGAATATGGATGCCAAAATTTTCACCAAGATACTAGCCAATAGGATACAATAGTACACATAAAAGGATTATTCACTACAACGAAGCAGGATTTATTCCTGGGCTGCAAGGGTGGTTCAACACCTACAAGTCAATGTGATACACTACATTAATAATAATAATGATAAAGGACAAGAACCATGTGATCCTCTCAGATGCAGAAAAAGCATTTGACAAAGTATAGCATCCTTTCTTGATTAAAACTCTTCATACTGTAGGAATAGAGGGAACATACCTCAATATCATAAAGGCCATATATGAAAAGCCCACAGCAAATATCATTCTCAATGGGGAAAAACTAAGAGCTTTTCCCCCAAGGACAGGAACACACATAACAGGGATATCCATTCCCACCACCCACTATTGTTCAAAATAGTACTAAAAGTCCTAGCCTCAGCAATCAGACAACAACAACAACAAAAAATTAAAAGCATCCATATTGGTGAAGAAGTCAAACTCTCACTCTTTCCAGATGACATGATATTCTATATGGAAAATCCAAAAGACTCCACTCTGAAATTGCTAGAACTCATACAGGAGTCAAACTCCCACTCTTTGCAGGTGTCATGATACTCTATGTGGAAAATTCAAAAGACTCTCCCCCCAAATTGCTAGAACCCATACAGAAATTCAGACAAGTGGCAGGATATAAAATCAATGCATGGAAATCAGCTGCATTTCTATAGACTAACAATGAAACAGAAGAAAGAGAAATTAAGGAGTCAATCCCATTTACATTGCACCCAAAACCATAAGATACCTAGGAATAAACCTTAAAGAGGCAAAGGATCTATACTCAGAAAACTATAGGACATTCATGAAAGAAACTGAGGAAGACAAAAAGAAATGGAAAAACATTCCATCCTCATGGATTGGAAGAACAAATATTGTTAAAATGTCTATGCTAGGGGATGCCTGGGTGGCTCAGTTAGTTAAGCATCTGCCTTCAGTTCAGGTCACGATCCCAGGGTCCTGGTATCAAGCCCCACATTGGGGCATCAGGCTCTCTGCTTGCTGGGAAGTCTGCTTTGGCCTCTTCCTTGGCCTCTTCCTTGGCTTGTGCGCTCTCTCTCTCTCTCTCTTTCTCAAATAAATAAATAAATAAATAAATAAATAAATAAATAAAATCTTTTTAAAAAGTCTATGCTACTTAGAGCAATCTATACATTCAATGCAATCCCTATTAAAATACCATCAACACTTTTCACAGAGCTGGAATGAATAATTCTAAAATTTGTACAGAACCAGAAATACCCCAAACAGCCAAAGAAATGTTGAAAAAGAAAACCAAAGCTGGTAGTATCACAATGCCTGACTTCAAGCTATATTACAAAGCTGCAATCATTAAGACAATATGGTATTGGCACAAAAACATAGATCAATGGAACTGAATTGAGAACCCAGAAATGGACCCTCAACTCTATGGTCAACTAATCTTCATCAAAGTAAGAAAGAATATCCAATGGAAAAAAGTCTCTTCAATAAATGGTGTTGAGAAAATTGGACAGCCACATGCAGAAGAATGAAACTGGACCATTTTCTCACACCATATACAAAAATAGACTCAAAATGGATGAAAGAGCTAAATGTGAGACAGGAATCCACCAAAATCCTAGAGAAGAACACAGGCAGCAACCTCTGTGACCTCAGTCACAGCAACTTCTTGCTAGACACATCTCTGAAGGCAAGGGGAATAAAGGCAAAAATGAACTATTGGGACTTCATCAAGATAAGCTTTTGCACAGCAAACAGTCAACAAAGCCAAAAGGCAACTGACAAAATGGGAGAAGAGATTTACAAATGCCTTATCAGAGATAAAGGTCTAGTATCCAAAACCTACAAAGAACTTATCAAACTCAACACCCAAAGAGCAAATAACTCAATCAAGAAATGAGCAGAAGACATGAACAGACATTTCTCCAAAGAAGACATACAAATGGCCAACAGACCCATGAAAAAAAGCTCAACATCACTCAGCATCAGGGAAATACAAATCAAATCCACAATGAGATACCACCTCACCCCAGTCAGAATGGCTAAAATAAACAAGTCAGGAAACAACAGATGTTGGTGAGGATGCAGAGACAGGGGTGGGAATGCAAGCTGGTATAGCCACTCTGGAAAACAGTATGGAGGTTCCTCAAAAAGTTGAAAATAGAGCTACCCTACAACCCAGCAATTTCCCTACTAGATATTTACCCCAAAGATACAAATTTAGTGATCCAAAGGGGTATCTGCACCCCAATGTTTATAGCAGCAATGTCCCCAATAGCCAAACTATGGAAAGAGCCCATTGACAGATGAATGGATAAAGGATAAACACACAGACACACGCACGCACACACACACACACACACACACACACAATGCAATATTGCTCAGCTATCAAAAATGAAGCCTTGCCATTTTCAACAATATGGATAAAACTAAAAGGTATTATGTTAAGTGAAATAAGTCAATCAGAGAAAGAATCATCATATGATATCACTCCTGTGAAATTTAAGAAACAAAATAGAGGTGTATAGGGGAAGGGAGGGAAAAATAAAATAAGATGAAATCAGAGAGGGAGACAAACCATAAGAGACTCTTAATCATAGGAAACAACCTGAGGTTTGCTGGAAGAGAGAGGGTGGGAGTATGGGGTAACTGGGTGATGGGCATTAAGGAAGGCACATGATGTGATGAGCACTGGGTGTTATATAACACTGATGAATCACTGAACTCTACCTCTGAAACTAATGAAACATACATTGTATGTTCATTAACTGAATTTAAATTAAATAAACAAATAATAAAAAACAAAGAATGATTCATTTTCTCATTGGTTTTCTACTCTCCAAAAAAAAAGCAAATAATCTCTGCATAAAAAAAAACATGAAAATAGAGTAAAAGGACAATTGATAAACTGGGAGAAAATATTTGTAGCACAAATCACAAAACGCTAGTTTCCTAAAATATGAAGAACACTCAAATATTGAGGAACAAAGGACCAAAAACTGGTTAAAGGGGGGGGTAGAGGCATGAACAGACAGTTCACAAATTATCTACCCATCTACCTACATATCCCTTACCACATGAAAAGATGCTTCAGCTCATTCAAAATTAGAGAAATACAAATGAAAACAATGCCAAGGTACTATTTCTGACCTATCAGATTGATGAAAATGTAAAAGAATGAAAACACATTTTACTTGTGAGATTGCAGAGAAATAGGCACTCTCAAACATTACTGGTGGGAATGCACATTACTGGCACAATTCTCATGGAGGAGAATTTGTCATTGGCTAACAAAACTAACATGCACTTACCTTTGACCCAGCAATCCTACTTCTAAGAATTAACACAAAGATACACCTCTGACAACACAAAAATACATATGTACCAGGTTTTTTTTATTGCAGCATTGTTTGTTATTTCAAAATATTGAAAGAACCCTGATGTCCATACATAGGAGACTATTTGAACAAGCTATGATATATCCACACAATGGAGTTCTAAGGCATAAAAGAATAAGGAAGATCTCTACGAACTGACACGGAGTGATTTCCAAGATATACTTTTAAGTGAGAAAAAGCAAATTGTAAAAGAGTTTCTATAGTATTTTCTCCTTCATGTAGGAAAGAATGGCATATAAAAAATGTGCATGCATCTGCTCATTTGTGCAGAAAGAAATACAGGAATGATAAAGCAGAAATGAATGAGCTTGCTTACCTATAGGAGGTGGGCCGGAAGAGGGTGAAAAGAAGTGAAGGCACTATACATGAGGGTTGATCAAATATGTGAATATATTGTAGATAATGAGTGTCAGCTTTCTTACTGTTGGAGAGGAGTTAAAAATAAGTAAAGGAGAAAGGTCAGAGCGCGGCCTGTGCTGTTAGGTTGTAATTTGAGGTATCAGTATCAACTCACAGTGTTTAAGGTAGATGGAAAGATGCAGAAATTAGTGGGCAAAAGTATAATGATAAATAGAATGTTTACATAGTCTCAAGGTATCTCTCCAAAAGATTCCTTTTTTTTTTAAAGTAAACTATACACCCAACGTGGGGCTCTAACTCCCAACTCCGAGATCAAGAGTTGCATGCTCTACTGACAGGTCAGCCAGGTAACTTGAGGATGGAGACACCTAGCAGACACCCCCTTAACCAAATAATCAATGTTAATGTTACCAATAATGAGACACATAGATAGCATGAACCTTTAGATATGATGCACTGGGAGCAAACATTCTTCTGTGGTGCTCTTGCCAGAAAAGCATAAACTCAGCCTAGTGATATGAAAACATCAGGTAAATCAAAATTGATGGACAATCTACAAAATAACTAAGGAGTACTTTTTAAAAAGTGTCAAGGGCACGAAAGACAAAGGAAGACTGGGGAATGGCCCCAGATGGAGTGGAATGGCGGATTAGATCCCCCAAAAGAAAAAGGACATTAGGACCACTGGCAAAATTTGAATAAGGTCTGTAAGTTAGTTAATCATATTGTATCAATTTTAATTTCCTTGTTTTGAAGTTTTACTATGATTATGTAAGGTGTTAACATTTGGTGAAGCTGGATGAAGTGAATTCTATGTACTATTTTTGCAACATTTTTACAAGTCTAAAATTATTTCAAAATAAAATCTTTTTTAAAGTTTCTGCCTGAACTAACACCAAATTCATTAAGGGATCCTCAGGTTATCTTTTATGGGGAAGGTCAAAAACTGGATTGCAGCTTAGAAGTTCCAAAGACCCTAAGATATGGCTCCTTCTGGATTCCATACCAAGGTTGGTGAAAGAGGGTAGCTAACTACCAAGTAAGGGCAAGGGGGCCTTCCAATTTCTGGATGAGACTGAAGGGGAAAATTATACCCACAAGCAACTAATGAATCCTCTTTTTAATTTTTTAATCCTATTTTTAAAAAGATTTTATTTATTTATTCATGAGACACACAGAAAGAGAGGCAGAGACATAGGCAGAGGGAGAAGCATGCTCCTCACGGGGATCCCAATGTGGGACTCAATCCCAGGACCTTGGGACCATGACCCAAGCCAAAGGCAGACACTCAACCACTGAGCCACCTGGTGCCCCTGATTCTTCTTTTTATGACTGAAGAGAAGCTACATAAAAGACCCAAACTAATGTAAAGAATTAGTCCAAAAGATAAAAGGGGCTTCAGCTATCCAAGATAACACAATGGGAATTGAAATTTAAGCCATACAATTTTCTAGTTAGACAAAGTTTAGATACTGACTTTCCCTTCCCAGAGGTAAGACCATGTGCAGTGGCAAGAAATTGGACAGAATCAAAAAGGACCCCCCCAAAGTGGAAATTCTACATAAGTTCTACATAAGAGCCCTAAGAAGAACAGAGAGGTCTCTCTCCTACTCAGCCCATTCTCCAACTAGGAAGGGACAGAAAAAATGAGGAAAGAAGAAAAGTTTTGAAAACTGTTCATTGGTTTCTAATCTGCTGATCCCTTATAGACCACTCATTTCTTGTTACAGGGAAATCCCTTTCCCTCTAACTTTACAATCTGCCACCTTAAGTTTAGGATCCTTCACTTACCATCTAAGGCTCTCCATAGCATGGTCCTACCTTTTTTTTCCAGTCATGTATTTATTTTGAATGCACAGAGCTTAATGGTAAATTCATGGATGTTAACTAAACTCACTATGGTAATTATTTCACACTATATACACATATCAAATCACCATGTTGTGTACCTTAAACTAATACAGTGCTATATGTCAATTATATCTCAATAAAACTGGAGGAAGGAAGGAAGGAAGACAGGCAAGCAGGCTGGTTTTGGACCCCAACAGAGATGGTTCTCTCATCTCTGAGCAGGTGACCAAGTTACTTAATTGTTGTAAACCTTAGTCTCCTTACTTGTATAGTAGGGATGATACTGCCTATAACTAATGAGATTGCTGTGGGTGGCAATAAAACAAGAGAATGCATGCAAAGCACTTAACACTATGCATGGCACAGAATAATGACTCAACACATGGGGACTATTACTAGCCCTAAATAGATCCTATGATTTCTCACCTTGTTACATTTACTTCAGCTATCCTTTCCTCCTGAAATGCCTCTACCTATATAAATTCTATCATTTAAGGCCAGTCCCCAAGGCCACCTTCTCAAGAACTCTTCCCTTTTATTCCACCAGGATATATTCTATCCCTGCTTCAAAACTCCAGTTCATTTGAACTCCTCCCTTGGTACCTCCTTTACACTGATAAGCATACCTGAACAGTGCCCAGAGCTGAGCCTGCACTGAGCAGGTGCTTTGTGACTATTAACTGAGTTAAATCCACAGGGTGCCCAAATGTGACATGATTTCCTAGAATTTTTAGTAAGAACCCCAAGTACCTGAGCAACAACTCAATTAATTCCAGATGCCAGAGTTTCTGCTAACAACCTGAACTCAATGTTAAAAACACATGACCAAGAGCTGAATCAGGAGTGAGAAAGCATAGAGTAGTGGGGCATAACTCTGCTGGAAGTTGCTGCTGCTGATAGTGTTGGTCTCCAAGATGTGCATGGTGATACATGGGTTTTCAGGGCCTGCTACTGTCATTTTTCTGTTCTGTCCAGCAACTTTTCTTTGGAATTTTCAACAAAATAATTAATAAGGAAATTGTTCACAGGAAAGTATCTTAAACATACACACATGCTTTTTAGATGGGTGTAAATGATGACATTTGCCTACAAGAAGGGTATACTACACTTGGTCTTAGCCAAAAGGCCAAGAAGTGATGTAAGAAAGGGGTATAAATGAATAACTCTGATTCCCCTCTCAGCCCTGGTGCCTCTTGCTCTACCTCCAAACACCAATAAATAATGTCAAAGGAAAGAGAATTGTATAACACTACCTACCCACGCAACTCTTCCCTAAAAGGCAAACGTGTCTTTAGACTCAAGACTAAAGTTTTAGGGTTTGGATGCCAACAGGTGTGCATAATTACCCATACTGTTTTAGTGGGCACTTGCTGCACAGTCACAGAAAAGCAAAAAGAACTGCCTCACTGAAGAGAGGTTTTCAACAGCTCTGTGGAGATGTATTGACAAATTCCAGACAAAATGTAACTCTTGGACGCCTGAGTGGCTCAGTGGTTGAGCATCTGCCTTTGGCTTAGGGTGTGATCCTGGAGTTCTGGGATCGATTCCCACATCGGGCTCCCTGCATGGAGCCTGCTTCTTCCTCTGCTTGTGTCTCTGCCTCTCTATGTCTCTCATGAATAAATAAAAAATCTTTAAAAAATGTAACTCTTGTGGATTATTTTCCCTTCTTATTCCTGACTTGGGAATGTTTACTGGCAGGCAAACATATAACTTTCCATCATTAATGACTCAGGGGGAGTTTGAGGGTCATGGAAAATCAAGTAAATGATCAAATGGAGTCAAAATAAGCAGGTTGCCTTTCATATTTTGGTAGTGAAATGAATAATGCTCAATGATCTTTGAGTCATCCAAAGTCGAACTTAACATGGGAAACATGGTCCACTGCAGTGCAAAATACTGACACACATTACAAGGTCCCCAAAACAGGAGAGAAAAGCTATTTTCTTGAATGGAAGAAATCATAGCTTCGTGTTCCAGCCTTAAAACCCTCCCTCTCTTTTTCTCTTCCTTCCCGGCACAGATATCTAATGAATACCTACCACATAAGGGGCCTTGTAATAAGTACTCCTGGGAATAGAGAAATAAATATTGTGTCTTCAGGTAGTTGGTAAGCTTAACAGAAAAGACAAGACTAACAAAACCAGAAACAAGTTTCTACAAAATAACATGCAGACTCCAGACACTGGCTTCCTTTCTGGAGAGGCCACCAAAGTAAGTGTGTGTTGATATATTTGATAAATTAAAGGAACATTTGTGAAAGGCCTCTGGGAAAGTCCACCCATTTATACTTACTGTATGTATTATTTCACTGGACTTGTTCAAGAAAGACTTTGTGTGATAAACTTTTTGAGGCCTTGAATGCCTGAGAATATTTCAAACTTATATTTAAAGGATATCTAGCTGGGTATAAAATTCTACATTCCAAGCTTTGTTTCCGCTAAATACTTCGAAAATTAGCACTTCATTGTCTTCCTGTATTTTGAGTACTGGGACTTCAATAGGATTTTATTCCTTTGTAAATGATATGCTTTTTCTTGTTGAGAAGTCTTCTATTCATCTGATATTTTTAAATTTTAATACAACGTGTCTAGTAGGATTTTTCTTATATATCCTGTTGGGCAAATTCTGAATCCTTTTAAACTGAGGTCATCCATATTTTACTAAGACTGGGAAATTCTTGGTATTTATTTCTTCAAATACTTAGCTCTCTTCCACTTATGTTTTTTCTCTCTCCTTGGACTCTTATTATACTGACTTAACACTTCCCTTTCTATCCTTTGTATCTCTAAAACTAAAAAATATATTTTCCAACTATTTCTCCCTTCCTGATGTCTTCTGGGAAAGCTATTCAATCTGGTCATTCGCTCATTAATTCATCTTTTTAATCTGTATTCATGTTGTTATTAACCTCACCCCCCAATCAAGTTATTTACTTCAACTAATATTTTTCATAGCTTATATTTCTGAATGCTTCTTAGTAACTATTTATGCCTGCTTCATGTTACCAATATGAACTCTTCAGTGATATTCTAGTTTATTTTCAATTATTTTTCTGACTAGTTCATTAATTCTGCTTTGTCTGGCACGGTCTGTTGTCTTTCTTTTGGAATAGTTACACTCCTCATAAGGCATGTTATTTAAGAGGACCAATGCTCAGTAATTTCTAAGGTTACAATAGCAGTTTTTTGATTGAGCAGACCACCTGGGTTGTAACTTTCTCAGACTAATTATAGAAACTTGACTCTTACTCTATTTGGTTTAGGTTGTATATTCACTCTTCCAAAGGTTTATTCACCCATGAAAGAAAAAACTTGCAATTAAGATAAGGTATCACCAATTGGTAGCTACTGCCATGATTGTACAGCTTGAAGTATAAGTATCAGTTCTGTGTGTGGTTACTTTAAACAGACAACATAACAATGTATTGCCAGACATTGCTGCTTAAACTTGATAATACAATGTTTTAAAAAGTGCTAAACAGGGGATCCCTGGGTGGCTTGGTGGTTTGGCACCTGCCTTTGGCTCAGGGTGCGCGATCCTGGAGTCCCAGGATCGAGTCCCGCGTTGGGCTCCCGGCATGGAGCCTGCTTCTCCCTCTGCCTGTGTCTCTGCCTCTCTCTCTCTCTCTCTCTATCAGAAATAAATAAATCTTAAAAAAGTGCTAAACAGAGCAACATCATTATGTTTAGAGATGGCACACAGAGAAAACGATGTAATAAAATAAATGTCATCTTGGTATTTTTTCATTATGACTTTTTCACATCATGCTTAATATGTTAAGGATTCTCTAAGAATTCTGCAGAGGCAGTGTGGTTCATCCAAAGTGGTCTGCTTTTTACCTATGACAGCCACCAGTAATCACTAGTGGTAATATAGGGACAGAAATTTGGACTCTCTTTGGGCATGGCTAATCTAAGTAAAATAGATGTGGGGTGAAAACAGCACTTGCCTGAGAATTGGTAGACCTATGTTCCAACCACAACTCTGTCACATAATAGCTGTATGATCTTGGACACATGACCTAACTCTCTGGGCTTCAATTTCTTCATGTATAAAAGTAGGGTTGAACTACATCATCTCCAATGTCCCTTCAAGCTGTTCAGGTTTATCATTCAGTTTCATAAAGATATACCACTCCAAACAGACATCAGTATTTTATGCAGAGGAATCATAAACAAGTATACTTTAACATATAAACCATGCAATCTCATACAAAACAATCGAGAAAGAAGTCTTTATGCAAAGGGTCCAATTTGTAACTTATTCTGTAATAAAGCTCAGTCTAACCATTTCTTTTGTTAACTTTAGTCCTAACTATAGGCTGCCTCAGGGCATTTTCACAGCTTTTTACCAATCTGTCCTTGTTTAGCTTTAGCTGTTAAATCTATAGATTCCAAACGCTAAATACTAGATTAATAGGTCCCTACTAAAAGTTCCAATGTCTCAGCTAGTTCTTGTGCTTCCAGCTTAATCTTCTCTTGTCTTCCTCAGTAATCAGCTTTTGCATAGTTCCCAAGTCTCAGCCCCTTTCTCCAATTCCCATTATTTTTCTCTCCTTTTTGAATCTGAGTTTCTGAGCTGCCTTTTATGCTAGAGGCATATGATGTCATTGTGTCTACCCCCAGCTGTTCTTAATTTTCTCTCAGATCAGCTCTCTTGAAGGACTCTCAGCAGGCCCAAAGACACAGCCCTCCCTTCTAGGGTGCAGATGAAAAGCTGGGGTGGAGGGGAAAAAGGGCAGTTCACCAACCCATAATGAGTAATCCTAGCAAAATAAAGGGCAGGGCCCTCTTAATAAACACAGCACTCCAGGAAGAGGGTGGAGCCAACTGAATAAGCCTCAGGCTCTGATGAACTGAGTGTGCTCTTGGAAGCTGTCATAGCAACAGGAGTTTGCTCTCCAAGATGTTGACTATCTCTACCTAAGGCAGATCTCTAAGACTGGAGCATCACCCTCTGTGGCTGTCCTTGCTTTTCAAGGTCTTGAAGCACCTGGCTCTAACCACCTACCATGCAAACCTCCTGCCTCCAACCAAGGGCTGGCCTTCTCTGGTTTGATAGTTAAAATGGATTGTGAGGGGCTCTAGGCAAATTTAGCTTTCTCATCCACGGATGCCCATGGTTTTGTGGTGTTACAGAAAAAGCCCTGATGCATCAATTCACATGACTCATAATTCTTATTGAATTCATGTTCCAACATCCATAGTGCTACTTGAAAAATGACGATGTGATGATACTTTACACAAAGGACTGAACCTCCGTGGTGGAAATTCCTACTATATATGGACCAGGTTAGAGCAGATAGGATAGCGCCCATGCTAGTAACTTTGGAATGAATTTCCTACTAGGGTAGTGGTAGAAACATTTTTCTTGCCTCATCCTATTTAGGCCAGCAGCCAGTTGAGAATAAATACCTCCAGAACACAGCAATTTTGACGAGGAAAGGGAAGGACAGAGTAGGAGAACACAGTGGAAACTCATGAGGCAGGACCTAATGGACTAGTTAGCATCAGTACTCAGCTCTGGCTACACATTAGAATCTCCGGGGTGGGGAGGAGGTCACTTTTTAAGTTTATTTTTAAATAATTTTAAAGTTATATAAAAGTTGAAAAAACTGAAGAGATAGCTGTCACACATCCAGCAATGTCAAAATCTTACATAACCATGGTACAGTTATCAAAACTAAGAAATTAACCTTGGTACAACACCATTAATAAAACTATGGATTTTATGTGGACTTCACCAGTTTTCCACTAATGTCTGTTTTCTGTTCCAGGAACTGATCAGGATACTACATTGCATTTAGTCATCACATCCCTTCTCCAATCTAGGACAGCTGATCAGCCCATGTATTCATGATCTTGACACTTTGAAGAGCACTGATCAGTTATTTTTTATAATGTGCTTCACAAGTTTTCCCACTAATGTCCTTTTTTTGTTGTTCCAGGATTGAATCCAGAATACTATGTTGCACTTAGTCATCATAACTTCCTAGTTACCTCCAACCTATGGCAATTTCTCAGTATTTCCTTATTTTTCACGACCTTGACAATTTTAAAGATTACTTTGTAAAATGTCCCCCCCCCATTGGGCTTATCTGATATTTTCTCATGATTAAATTGGGATTATGTAATTTTGGGGAAGGATAGCACAGTGGTGAAGTGCTTTTCTCATCATATGGTATCAGGTGGTACATGATATCAACATGACATCCTGGTGATGTCAGCCTTGATCACTTGGTTAAAGAGAGATCTTTCCAGTCTCTCCACTGTAACCCTACTATTTTTTTAAAACCTATTTTGTTGATATAATTACAGATGCATATGAATTTGAAAATGTAATGCAGAGAGGTCTTGTGTATCCTTCACTCAGTTTCCCCCAATGGTACATGCGTATATTCTTGTAACTACCATCACAATCCAGAAACAGAACAATTCCACCACCACAATGGTCTTCCTCATGCTGCCTCTCTATAGTCACAACTCTCCTCCCAATATCTCTAAGTCCTGGGCACCATTAATCTGTTTTCTAGCTCTTTAATTTTATCATTTTTGAGATTATATAAATAGAATCAATCAGTATGTGACCTTTTGAGACAGGCTTTCTTCACTTGGCACAATGCCCATCATATCTATCTAAGTCGTGTGTATCTGTAGTTCATTCTTTTCATTGCTGAGGAGTATTCTATGGAATGGATATACCAGTTTGTTTAATCGTTTACCTATCATTCACCAAAAGAACATTTGAGCTCTTTCCAGCTTTTGATTATTGCAAATAGCTCTGTTATGAACATTCATGGTTTTTGTATGGATAGTTTTCGTTTCTATGGAATACATGCCCAGGTGTGTGATTTCTGAGTTGTATGGTAAATTTATGCTTAGTTTTATAAGAAACCATTAAACCTTTCTCCACAGTGGCTGTGCTATTTTACTTTCCCATCAGCAATGTATGAGAAATCCAGTTTTCCTGCATCCTTGCTAGCATTTGGTATTATCAATATTTTTACTTTAGCTATTTGAATAGATGTATATATGTATGGCTAGTGATATTGAATATCCTTTCATGTACCTACCGGTCATTTACATATCCTCTTCAGTGAAATGTATGTTGCTTTTGAGAGTTCTTTATTTTCAGAAATATTATTTACAAATAGTTTTCCCAGTTCATCACTTGTATTTTCATCTTCTTTAACAAGGTCTTTCATAGAGCAATTATTTTTACTTTTGATGAGTTCCAATTTATCAACGTTTTCCTTATATGGACCAAGTTAAAGAAACCTTTGCTTAGTCCTAGATCCAAAGGATTTTCTCCTATGTTTGTTTTCTGAAAGATTTACACTTTTACATTTTGCAAAGTTACATGATCCATTTCAGAATTATGCCAGCACAGAGTGTGAGATTTAGATCAGGTTTTTGTTTTGTTTTGTTTTGTTTTGTTTTTCTTTTGTTTGTTTGAGTTTTCTGTTTTGTTTTGTTTTGGTTTTTTGCCTATGTATGTTCAATCACTCCTACATCATTTGTTGAAAAAATTATCCTTCATTGAATTGCTTTTGCAACTTGTTAAAAATCAGTTGGGCATATTTGTGTGGGTCTATTTCAGAGTTCTTTGTTCTGTTCCACTGATCTATGTGTCTACCCCTCTGTCATACTGTCTTGATTAATGCAGCCATATAATAAGTCTTGAATAATCAGTTGAGACTGATTCCTCCCACTTTATTCTTCTTTTTAAAAATTGTTTAGTTCTTCTAGGACTTAGACCTTTTCATATAAATTTTGAAGCAGTCTTCTGCTTTCCACTCTGATAAGACCTTGGAAGTCAACACTCCCATTCTTACATACAAGAAGAACCAGACAAACTGAAAATTCAGTGGCTTTTTTGGACCCATCAAAGTAATTGGGTTTCAGGGAAAACCACCATCCCAAATCTAGGGAATGAGGAACATCCAACTGCAATTTACTTACCTAGAAAAGAAGCTTTTGGAATCATAAACTAGTAGGAATACCAAAAATGGTCATTTTAAAAAACCACTGGAGGCTGACTGTGCACCACTGTGAGAATAAGAAACTTCTGAGGACTGCATACACAAGAGCATCCCCAAATTTCAGGTAATCCATCAAGTTCCCACAGTAAAGATCTGAATAAGATCCTCTTGTGACTCTGGGAAGGGGAGAGAAAGAGGAATCATTGTGAAACATGCTTAAAGCAGCTCCATAACTCTACAGGGAAATAGACTGCCAGCACCTTATCCCATCTGGGTGAGGGCACTGCTCTCACTCCACCCTTCTCTAGCCAACTGTAGAGACAAAGACAAAGAAAACATCTTTAAAGAAGACAGAGTAGGGAGGAATGCCTTTTAAAGGAACAAGCATAAGAATTGTACCAGGCTTCTTGTCAGAAACCACACAAAAAGGAGTAGAGTGAAATATTCAAAGCATCCAAAGAAAAAAAACATCAACCCAGATTCTATATCCAGCAAAATTACTCTTCAGAATTGAAAGAGAAACTCTTTCTCAGAAAAACAAAAACTGAGGGAAATAAAAACAGACTTGCCTTACCCAAAATATAAAAAGTTCTTCAGGGGGAAGGAAAATAATACAGGTCAGAAACTCAGACATACAAAAAAGGAAGAGTGTCAGAGAAGGGATAGAGGAAAGCAAATTAAAATCTTTTATTTTTCTAATTTTTAATTGATATAAAAGATAACTATTTAAGTAACAATAGTAATAATATATTGGTTGATTGTAGCATATAGATAAATGAAATAAATCACAAGGTCACAAGTGATAGGAGAGAAGATTTGATAGCACTCTGTTATAAGGCACCTATACTACAAGTAAAGTGTGTAGTGTTATTTGAAGATGGACTCTTAGTTAAAAATGTATACTGAAAAGTCTAGGACAACTACCAAAAACTTTAAAAGAAGTATAACTGACAATCTAAGAGAAAAGATAACTTGGAATTATATAAAATCTCAATTAAAACCAGAAAAGGCAGGACAGTGGAGGAATCATTTTTTCATTCTGAAGTCTACTTTAAATGATAATATAGCCATTACCACTTTTTAAAAATATTTGAATGGCATGTTTTTTCTTTTTTTACTTTCTTTTTTTCAGGATTTTAAAAAATTTATTTCAGAGAGAGAGAGAAAGAGCATGAGCAGGAGGAAAGGCAGAGGGAAAGGGAGAAGCAGACTCCCCACTAAGCAGAGAACCCAATGCAGGGCTCAATTCTGGGATCCTGGGATCATGACCTGGGCCCAAGGTAGATGCTTAACTGACTGAGCCACCCAGGCACCCCATATTTTTCTTTCAATTTACTTACATATTAACTAGAAAATATAAATAGTAAATGGTAAAACTATTATATTTCCCTTTCCATACTTTGTTAGAACTGAATTAGTAAGTCCAGCCCACATTCAATGGAGGGGAATTAATCTTCACCTCCAGAAGGGAGGAGAAACAAAAAATTTGTGGACACATGCTAAAACCACCATAGTAATTAATAAATATTTGGGGGGTAATACTTTGAAGCTATATCTTGCCCTCCAAGATTATTAGTAGACTTAGTTCTTTTTATTTGGGAATGGCATTTGGAAAACAAAATGTGATTCTAGGTGAGCTCAATTCTCCTTGAATGTTGCTGCTTCCAGGACATGTCAGTGGACAGAGCTAGGAAACACATAAAGTAAAATAGTCCATATATATACACATATTGATGTTTATTTCTATATCTATCTTTATATGTACATATATTTATATATGTATAGATATGTTTATATGAATTTTTATATCGATATCTCTGACTTTAATCTAGTACCATAGGGTTTATTCTAGCTTTCCTTCCTTGCTTATTTGTAATTTGTTTCTATGGCAGATTCTTGGAGGTGTCTTTAAAAATACAGATAATTAAGAGCTCTCTACCCAAAATTAATTAAGTTGGATGCACCCATATGCTTTAAATATTCACCCAGGCAAGACCAGATACATAACTTGTAGGGCCCAATGCAAAATGAATATGTGGAATGCCTTGTTCAAAAAGCAGGAAAAATGTGTTATTAAAGGTACTAAAACATAAAGATTTTTTCCTTCTTTCTGTGGTCTCTCATTCAGTTTATCCTGGTATTTTCTATTTGCAATTCAGTGTCATTCTAAGTCAAGAAAAACTAGAATTTTAAATTATTAACATATATTTTACTGTTCATCTTTTTTGTGCAATTTCAGTTTTAAGTAAAAATATCAGACCTAACTTGTATACAGAGTTAACAAAATTACACAATTTGTATTTCATTCCTTATCCCTGGAAGGTGCCTTGAGTTGGCCAGAAAAGTGGCATAAGTCAGATTTGTAAAGTTGGAATGAGGAAGAGACAGCTACCCGGATATGGAATAAGCCCAAAGGATACTTTCCAGGACACAGGGATTCTTATGGGGCAGGCATAGACCACTAAGGGCAACATGGAACTCCATCCCATGACTTGTGCATATACATGGCACAAGTCATGGGGTGGGGCTTAACAACTGTTGGGTCCCCCCTTCCATCACCTGCTGGACTGACATGCTATGCTTTATCAGAGGGCAGGGAAATTGAGATAGGCATCTCCCTTTCTGTGAGCCTGCTACCCCAACCAAAAGTACATAGGCACCTCTTTTTTTTTAATTTTTTAAAATTTTTATTTATTTATGATAGTTACAGAGAGAGAGAGAGGCAGAGACACAGGCAGAGGGAGAAGCAGGCTCCATGCCCCGGGAGCCCGATGTGGGATTCGATCCCGGGTCTCCAGGATCGCGCCCTGGGCCAAAGGCAGGCGCCAAACTGCTGCGCCACCCAGGGATCCCCTACATAGGCACCTCTTAAGGGTATTACAACCTCTCCACAAAGATGCACTAGGTACCTGGCTCAGGGATGGGTAAGAGGCCACCACTACTGAGTTGCTCACTGAATGTGCCTGGTATATGCAAGGATGGTTATTGTCATGCCCTACCCTGAAAGATGGCAGAAAATGTACACTTGGCTTTGATCCTCCCCACCTCTAGGCTCCTGCTGGGAATGGATGGACTTGGATGGGGAAAGATAAAAGGTGCTCAGAGTATTAGGAATCAAGGAACTGGCAATCAAGAACCCATCCTGAAGATATGCAGAGGTAGTGGGAGGTGGAACTGTATGTGAATCAAGGCTCCAAGCCCCCAGTGCATGTTCCATTGTCCCACTGGCCTTCACTTACAAAGTACAGATTCAAAGATAAAATTATCAAGAATTTCAAATGGCAATAATAGGGCATTAATACTCCAGCATAGGGCCACTGCAGGACAAAAAACAAAAATAAAATGAGAACATATACATATTGGGAGATTTATCACAGGCCCTTTCTTTTTTTTTCTTAAGATTTTATTTGTTTGACAGAGCCAGAGTGGGCACAGGCAGAGGGAACAGCAGAGGGAGAGAGAGAGAAGCAAACTCCCTGCGGAGCAGGGTACCTGATGCAGGGCTCGCCAGGACCTGGGATCATGACCTGAGCCAAAGGCAGACAATTAACTGACTGAGCCACCCCAGTGCCCCATCACAGGCCCTTTTTGACAGTGGCCCTAAAAGTTAATCTCCTGGGGGAAAGATGGACAAGTTCAGTGTCAAGAACTGGAACTATGGAATTGGAATCCTAAACCTGCCTCTTACCAGGCTGCCATGTGACCTTGGACAAGTTACTGTACATCTTTGTCCTCTAGATACACTATCTTGCCTTCTTCACCAGGAAATTGTCTGGTATGAATTATATCAATAGGCTTTACTGGTCGCTGGCTTCTGATTGATTGGGTTTGGCCAAAAAGAACTCTTGAGAGTGATCAAAGATAAGAAGCATGCAGCTTCCTCTTGGCTTCCTCCCTATGGGGAGTTGGCTATTTACTTTGACCAAAGACCACTGCTCATTTCAGTGCTACCTGCTCTAGAGATCTCTCCTCCTAGATGTCCTCTTTCTAGACACTCCTTTCCTTCATCCTTTGGGCCTGGGTGGGGGGAGGGGGGTAACAGACCTATTGTACTAGCCCCAGGGTTTCATTAGCCCCTGTGGTTTCCCCACAACCTGCCTATACCTTGTAAATAGTCCCTTTACTAAACCTTCCTCAAACTACCCTACTTTGAGCATATCATATGTTTCCTGTTAGGACCCTAATACAGAACCTTACATCCCTCAACTTTAAAATGGAGATGGAAACACCTTTATCACAGGATAACTGTCAGAATTTAAATGAGTCAAGTTATATGAAAGCATCCAGCAGTGTCTGGCACAAAACAGATGCCAGATTAGCTCCCTTCTCACATTCCCTTCTTCTTCAAAAGCTATTTTAGATTTTGGATTTGAGTTCCAGCATTACCACTTATGAGCTAAATAATTTTCAACAAGTTGTTTCACCACTCTGAACCTTAGTTTGCACATTTGAAAAGTGGAGTTTATTTAACAAATTCATCCTACTAATATTGACTTATTTTCTGCTATGTACTATGAACTGCTCTGAGCAGTGAGTTAAGACTACCTGTCTTGCCTACTTCATAGGGATATTGTAAAGAACAAAAGGCAATGAGTCCTTAAATATCACAAACTACCAAAACTCCTCCAAGATGAAATAGATGAACTGAACAGTCCTACAATCACAATCATTAAATAAATATGATTTTAGTTGAAACCTTCCGAAAAAGAAATATTCAGGCCTAGATTATTTTGCTAGCAAATTCTATACAAAATTTAAAGCAGAAATAATACCAGTTCTATACAATCTCTTCCAAAAAATAGAAAAGGAGATGTTTCCCAATTTATAGAAAATGGCAAACCTAACACTGATACCAAAATCAGACAAAACCAATTCCAAAAATGTAAACTATAGACAAATATCCCTCATGAGTATGGACACAGAAATCCTTAACAAATATTATATAAAATCCAGCAATATATAAAGAAATAATATAGTACAATCAAGTGGGGTTTATCATGGATTATTACAAGGTTGGCTCAATATTGGAGAGAATGTGGAGAAAGGGGAACCCTCTTGCACTGTTGGTGGAAATGTGAACTGGTGCAGTCACTCTGGAAAACTGCGTGAAGGTTCCTCAAAGAGTTAAAAATAGATCTGCCCTATGACCCAGCAATTGCACTGCTGGGGATTTACCCCAAAGATACAGATGCAGTGAAACGCTGGGATACCTGTATCCCAATGTTTATAGCAGCAATGTCCACAATAGCCAAACTGTGGAAGGAGCCTCGGTGTCCATCGAAAGATGAATGGATAAAGAAGATGTGGTCTATGTATACAATGGAATATTACTCAGCCATTAGAAACGACAGATACCCAGCATTTGCTTGGACGTGGATGGAACTGGAGGGTATTATGCTGAGTGAAATAAGTCAATTGGAGAAGGACAAACATTATATGGTCTCATTCATTTGGTGAAAGGGAATAAAGGGGGAAGGAGAAAAATAAGTGGGAAATATCAGAAAGGGAGACAGAACATGAGAGATTCCTAACTCTGGGAAACTAACAAGGGGTGGTAGAAAGGGAGGGGGGCAAGGGGTGGGGGTGACTGGGTGACGGGCACTGAGGGGGGCACTTGATGGGATGAGCACTGGATGTTATGCTATATGTTGGCAAACTGAACTCCAATTTAAAAAAAATGTAAAAAAAATCAATCAATGTAATCTACACTATTACCAGCCTACAAAAGAATAACTACATGATTATATTAATCGATGCAGAAAAAGCATTTGAGAAAAATCAACATAAATTGATAAAAATTCTCAGCAAGTAGGAATAAAAGGAAATTTCCTCAACCTGATAAAGAGTGTCTCCAAAAAAAACCTAAGATAACAACATACTTAATGGCAAAAGACTAAATGTTTTCTCCCTAAGACTGGGAACAATGCAAAACATCTTCTCTCACCACCAATTCAACATCATACTGGAGCGTTAGCAAATGCAATAAGGCGAGAAAGATAAACAAAAGGCCTAAATATTGGAAAGAAATAAAATTCTATTTGCAGGCAACATAACTTCCTACACATAAAATCCCAAGGAACCTACCAAAAAAACTTAAACAACATAACTGAGTTTACTAAAGTGGTAGGATACAAAGTCAACATAGAAAAATCGGTCATATTTCTGGGGTGCCTGGGTGGCTCAGTGGTTGAATGTCTGCCTTTGGCTCAGGTCATGATCTCAGGGTTCTGGGATCAAGTCCCGCATCAGGCTCCCTGCAGGGAGCCTGCTTCTCCCTCTGCCTCTCTCTGTGTGTCTCTCATGAATAAATAAATAAATAATTTTTAAAAAAGAAAAATTGGTCATATTTCTATGTACTCCCAACGTACCACTGGAAACTAAATACATATGCTTAACATATAAGTATATATTAAATGTATTTTTATGTATACATATACATATTTTTATATACATATACATATACAACATTATAGTAGCTCAGATAAAATGGAATACTAAGGTGTAAATCTAACAAAATATCTACAGATTTTGTATGATGAAAACCATAAAACAGTGATGAAAGAAAACAAAGATCCAAAAAGATCTAGGGGGCACCTGGGTGGCTCAGTCAGTTATGCATCCAACTCTTGATCTCAAGGTTGTGAGTTTAAAAGCCCCATGCTGGGTTCCACATTGGGCATGGACCCTAGTTAAAAAAATAAATAAAGCATTTTTTGCCCAGAAAGCAGAGTAAAGGGGATCCCTGGGTGGCGCAGCGGTTTAGCGCCTGCCTTTGGCCCAGGGCGCGATCCTGGAGACCCGGGATCGAATCCCACGTTGGGCTCCCGGTGCATGGAGCCTGCTTCTCCCTCTGCCTGTGTCTCTGCCTCTCTCTCTCTCTCTCTCTCTCACTGTGTGCCTATCATAAAAAAAAAAGAAAGCAGAGTAAAAAAAAAACATATTTTTGGGGCACCTGGGTGGCTCAGTCAGTTGAGCACCCAACTCTTGATTTCAGTTCAGGTCATGGTCTCAGGGTCATGAGATTGAGTCTCATGTCAGGCTCCATGCTCAGCACAGAGTCTGCTTAGGATGCTCTCTCTCCCTCTCCCTCTGCTCTTCCTCTTGCTCATGCTCTCTCTAAATAAATAAATAAAATCTTTTTCAAAATTTGAAAAAATATGTAGATTTAAAAAAATAAAGGGAAAGATCTAAATATACAGAGATATAATGTGTTTATGGGTTGAAAGAAACAACATAGTACAAATGTCAATTCTTCCCAAACTAATCCATAGATGTAATGCAAGTCCAATCAATATCCCAACAGAATTTCTTTTTAGTTTTCAGGGAAATGAATTGTAAAATTTATTTGAAAAGCAAAGGAACAAAAAGAGCTAAAACAATTTTTTTTTAAAAAAAGAATACAGTTGGAGGAATAACACTACTGATTTTAAGATTTACTATAAATCTGAAATAAACTATTGGGACTTTGTCAAAATAAAAAGCTTCTACACAGGGGCGCCTGGGTGGCTCAGTCAATAGAGCATCCAACTTTTGATCTCAGGTCTTGATCTCAGGGTTGTGAGTTCAAGCCTCATGTTGGGCATGGAGCCTACTTAAAAAAAAAGCTTATGCACAACAAAGGAAACAATCAACAAAACTAAAAGGCAACATAAGGAATGGGAGATGATATTTGCAAATGACATACCTGGTAAAAGGTTAGTATCCAAAATCTATAAGAACTTAACAAACTCAATAGCCAAAAAAACAAATAATCCAATTAAAAAGTGGGAAGAACACATGAATTGACATTTTTCGAAAGAAGATATATAGTTGGCTAACACACTTGAAAAGATGCTCAACATCACTCATCATCAAAGAAATACAAATCAAAACCACAATGAAATACTACCCCACAACTGTCAGAATGACTAGAATCAACAATGCAAGAAACCACAGGTGTTGACAAGGATGTGGAAAAAGGGGAACCCTCTTACACTGTTGGTGGGAATGCAAACTGGTGCAGCCACCCTGGAAAACAGTATGGAGGCTCCTCAAAAAGTTAAAAATAGAACTATCTTACAATACAGCAATTGCACTACTAGGTATTTACCCAAAGGATACAAAAATACAGATTTGAAGGGACACATGCACCCCAATGATTATAGCGGTATTATCAATAATAGCCAAATAACAAAAAGAGCCTAAATGTCCATCGACTGTTAAGTGGATAAAGAAGATGTGATATATAGAAATACACAATGGAATATTACTCAGCTATCAAGAAGAATAAAATCTTGCCATTTGCAACAACATGAATGGAAATGGAGTGTATTATGCTAAGTGAAATAAGTTAGAGAAAGACAAATACCATATAATTTCCCTCGTATGTGGAATTTAGGAAACAAAACAAATTAGCAAAGGGGAAAAAAAAGAGAGAGAGAAGCAAACCAAGAAACAGACTCAACCATAGATAACAAACCAGTGGTTAAGAGGGGAGGTTGGGGGGGATCCCTGGGTGGCTCAGCGGTTTAGCACCTGCCTTCAGCCCAGGGCATGATCCTGGAGACCCGGGATTGAGTCCCATGTTGGGCTCCCTGCATGGAGCCTGCTTCTGCCTCTGTGTGTGTGTGTGTGTGTGTGTGTGATGAATAAATAAATAAAATCTTTTTTAAAAAAGAGGGGAGGTTGGTGGGGAGGATGGGTAAAATAGATGATGGGGATTAAGGAGTATACTTATATTGATGAGCACGGGATGATGTATGGAAGTGCTGAATCACTATATTGTATACCTGAAACTAATATTACACTGCATATTAACTAACTAGAAGTTAAGTAAAAACTTAAGGACTTGCTAAAAAAAAAAAAAAGACTTACTAAAAGTCTGTACTAATCAAGACAGTATGGTATTAGCAAAGGGAAGGAACCACAGATCAGTGAAATAGAACAGAGACCAGAAATAGACTCACATAAATATGTCAATTGATTTTTGAAAAAGGTACAAAAGCAATTCAATGGAGAAAAGATAAAATTTTCAACAAATGGTACTAAAACAACTTTATACTCATATACAAACAATTTAACCTTGACCTAAATCTCACACCTAATACAAAAGTTAACACAAGGTGGATAACTGATCCACATGTAAACATAAAACTATAAAATTTTTAGGAAAAAAAATATGAGAAAATCTTTAGGTGGAGTTCTTAGATATAATACCAAAAGCATGATCTATTTTTAAAAAGTTGACAAATTTGGATTTCATAAAACTTTAAGTTTTGCTCTGTGAAAGACATTTTGGAGAGAATAAAAAGACAAGCTACAGACCGGGAGAAAATATTTTCAAATCACAACTTTGACAAAGGACTTGTATCTAATATATATAAAGAACTCTTAAAAATCAACACTTTATCCCCCTAACCATGAAAATCAATCTGGTTCAACTTGCTTTCACTGAGAATGTGCTCTAGGCCACTAGCTGCTTCCACATCCAGTGTCTCACTGAATCCTTATACCAACTCTTAGAGGAGGTAGTGATTTTTTTTGAAGATTTTAATTATTTATTCATGAGAGACACGCAGAGAGAGGCATAGACAGAGGCAGAGGGAGAAGCAGGCTCCATGCAGGGAGCCTGATGTGGGATTCAGTCCCAGGATCCCAGGATCACAACCTTAGCTGAAGGCAGATGCTCAACCACTGAGCCACCCAGGTGCCCTGGAAGGTAGTGATTTTTATCCACATTTTAGGATGAGAAGACTGAGACATCAATAGTAAACAGAGAATAAATATTAAGTTAGATAAGAAACTGGATAGTAAGGCACTTCAATCTTAATCCAAGATTACACCATTTTGATTTCCCATTATGAGGCCATGTTATGATTCGTGGAGTTAGTAAGGGTTTTTAGAAAGAAAAAAAGTTTTTGCTGGAGTAAGTAGCACTGTAGGTATGGGAAACCTGGTAATTTGAATTGGGCCCAAATTAGGGGCATTTTCTCAAGCTCGAGGCTTCCATGCTTGCAAGATACAGCAGGAGAAACATCAGGTGATTAAAGAAGGAAAGACTTCCTGGCTGGTCAGGGGCCTCCATGTTCCAATGTATGGATGGGGGAGCTCATGGAGTCTTTGAAGGAGAAGGGATATTCTTTTTTTTTAATTTTTATTTATTTATTCACGAGAGACACAAAGAGAGAGAGGCAGAGACACAGGCAGAGGGAGAAGCAGGCTCCATGCAGGGAGCCCAACATGGGACTCGATCCAGGGTTTCCAGGATCACACCCTGGGCCGAAGGCAGGCGCTAAACCGCTGAGCCACCAGGGCTGCCCAAGAAGGGATATTCTTAAGTTTCTTTCAGACTCAGAGTAAGAGAAAATAGGGAAAGTAAAATACAGAAGTGGAAGAAAGAAAAATATCCAAAATGCCATTTCTTCTGCCTTAGCAAGGTCAGTTGAACACATTAGCATATCTTTCCTCTTGCCTCCTTTCCGGTTTCATGCCATAGATGACAGATAAAGTATTTGACTTTATGACTTTCATTAAGACATGGTCATTAGTGTGAATCACTGAGTGAAAAAGCCCAGGTACAAAAAAAAAAAAAAAAAAAAAAAAAAAAAAAGCCCAGGTACCTTTTGGGACATCCAACTTGACCAGGTTTTTTCTTCCTCGGCCTCATAGTAAAAAACAGTGATGTTGCAGTGGATAATTTGTCTATCCAGGATCATCAATCCCCTTGCAACTTTTAAATATCTATCAAAACTGGTGTTGATAAGAGGAAATACTATCTTTGATTTTAAATAGACCTTATGGCACAAATAATCCAGTATCAGACATCATTCTAGTAACCACGGACCAAGCCAAATGGGCTATACAAGGTAAAGGAGACCCCTGTATTAGGAAGAATCTGAACCACATCTCATTCAGTGCAAAGGTCAGTTTTCCTTCTGGCAGGAATAGATTTAACATAGTCCATTCAAAGCATGCTCTTCACAATTCACTGGAGCTTTAAGAAAGGTAGAGAACCTTAAACAGATGCACTTTATTCTAGAAACCTTTTGTTGGACACCTGTACACATACATAGATGACAATCAATAGCAAGAATAAAAGTTTTATCTCATTTCCACAGTACATTTTCCTTCATATGCCTCCAATCAGCAGTGTTCTACCTCTGGAATTCCAAGCTCAACTTGTACCTAAGCACTGTCAAATGAAAAGGAGATAATAAAATTACTAGTGTGTTGCAAGGTGATTAAATTTACATAATGACTCTGGATTTGATTAAATGCCAGATCCCCCTTCCAAAAAAATTACCTGTAGAGGCATTAAATCTTACAGCCACACACACTTCACTGCATTTACGCTTTATCCACAGAAGCTCCAGTTTATCTTAGCAGAGATTACTGCCATCCCTCCACAGGAACACAGCATGCAGGTAATGCCTGGAAGCTTATTCAGGAAAGTGGCAGGGGCTCATGCAGCTGATTTGCAGAATAAATATCAGAAAAAATGTGAGACAGTCATTGTGTTCATCTAGAGAAAAGATCGTACCACAGGCTCAGAGGCAGACTTTTCTACTCTACTGAAAATGAAAAGGCTTCTTAAAATGCCATCCAAATACTTTCTCCTGAAACCCAAGGCTTTCACCCACTAACAAAGTCTAAGGAGCTCACCATAGGCTTGCCCTTCCAGGAGTATACTGGCAAAGAGTGAGGCCATGGTGTTCCATATCTGGAATCCATTCCTGCCAGGTTGGTAGATAACTTAACCATGTGCTTTCATCCTATGTATTATCTCAGATCAGGATGACACAACAGGGTATCTTCTCCTTGTTCAGTTGCTGCAGGGCCCTGGATGACAGTCTTTGAAATAAAAACATTCACACAAACAAGTCACAAACTTATGCATTATAGTCATGACAGGCACTGAAGCTGATATATCTTTCAGATTATCCACCATACCTAATGAAAAGGACTGCACAACAAAAGTGTTTTTAAATATCATTTGCCTCTAAGCCAAGCCTCCAATGGGGCTTGTACTGCCTTCTGAAAGGAAAAGATGTCTTAAACACCATCCAATGGAACAGTAAGAAAAGAGACCATACATGTTGTTCATTCCCTGGGTCCAAACTGATTCAGTCAAAGAAAACTGATTACTTCTCTGCCATGACTGATGTAAACTAGTCATTCCACATATCCCTGGTTTCAGCAGCAGGCAGAGTCTTGGCTGGGCAACTAGAGAAATCTACTACACCCCACGAAAGCTCTTGGTGTTGTTCCATGTTCTATATATCCATCCTCTTCAAGGCATCTGACTTTTTGCTCTCAAATGTGCATCAATCCCTTGCATCATTCACAAAGGTTAAGAGGTAGCTATAGCTATGGTCTACCTACAGCACAGCCTACATAAAGTGCACCTGCACTATATTCAGTGAAGGTAAGACTCAGGTCAGTGCATCATTGTTAAGTTGTAAATAGTTAACCACAATTGTGGCAAGCATGTTGCCTTAGCAACCTGAAACAGTACTTTAGCATATGTCCGACCAACAGTACTTACAAAATAACCTTTTAAAACGTGCCATTATTGGGCTATTTTTCAAGTGTGCAACAATTTGAATATAAAAAGACCAAATTTCCAGTTGCCAGCACAAAGTAAGGACTATAAACTAGTGGATTAACATTTTCTAGGCATCTGTTATAGTCCTTAAAAATATGTGTGAGTGCAATAAATAAATAATTTTAAAGGACACAGGATGTTTTACTATTTCAAAAAAATCGTATTATTTGTTAATTTTTATAATAATCATTTGGAGGGCTAAGACCAAAATTTGTTTCCCTGCAAAATGTTTTTCTTTATCACACTGGTTTATTATGTTAGAGTTGCTGTGAGTCATGAAACTGCCTTGTTCCATTTTTCTTTTAAAAAAAATCCCCAGGGAACTCAGGGAATTAAACTCATAAATTTAATTTCAATATCTGGTAAGCTGTGAGGACAATTATTAAGGCAGTCATTTATGAGTACCTAGGGGAAACCGAAGTGATAAACAGTAGTCAATATGGATTCTTCAAACACAAATCATGCCAAACGAAGCTAATTCCTGTTTGTGATAGGATGGAGAGCTGAACGGTAAAAGAGGATGAAGCAAAGTGAACATATCTTAGAGAGAGAAGCATATGATATAATTTAATCTGACATTCTTATAGGAATACCATAGAAAGACAATAAATAGAGCTAGTAAAAGAAAAACCTGATGAAATAGCTAGAATTGGTTTGGTATACGCGCAAAGTGAGTGGAACCAATGACAGCAAAGGATAAATTTCAAACATAACACCACCCAGATCAAGAATAACCATTCTTGGGTTATGTCAACATGGATTGTAGTCTTAGTCAATATAATCAAAGTACATGTAGTTACATATACTACTGGGGAAAAATAAATTAAATGCATTATTGATATATTGGAGCTGTTTAAATCAATCCCATGTGGTGTGTTTTCTAAAGTCAACTATTTCTCATTTCAAGAATCTTCATCAAATACATATGACTGTAACTGGAAGGTATCTGCACAAAGAGACCCAGAGGCTGTGATAAGAGGGAAAAGATTCCTTTATGATTGAGGGAGGGGTAGTAACCCAAGACTTCTTTAGTTGACAGAACAAGTCCAAACCCTTGGCCTAGCATCAAGGCTCATCATAAACTGGGTCAGGCTCACCTTCCCAGTTTTTATTTCAGACTGCTCTCTAGCCTACCAGACCAATCGCCATTTCCTGGGCTACCACACCTGTGGGGTATATGGCTCCTCAGCCTAAACTATCTTTCACCTCAATGTCTTCCTGTGATAGTCTCATCAATCCTTAAGACCAAGCTCAAAAGCTTCTTCTTCCAAACATAATCTTTCCAGATTCCCTCCTTAAACTTTCCATTCCTCCAGTACTCCCATAGCACCTTGTTTAAACTTCTCTATACACTTTTATTATTGTCTTCTGTATATGACAATTAACAGTGTACATGTTGACTTCCCTGTTAGATGGTGAAGTCCTGTAGGGCAAGAGTCACGTCTTATCCATTCTTTATCTTTTTCACAGCAGGCAGTCAACAAATATTTGTGGAACTGAATTGGATGAGAACTGAAATAAACACGCCATCTAGACATTTATTATTGACAAAGTCCTACAATTCTAGGGCAATGGCTATTGGTTTGGTTTTTCCCTTTCTGGATTTTCAGGTTCATTTTCCCAGTGCTGGGAATAAAATAAAAATAAAAACCTGAAAATAGGTATAAATAAACACTCATCCTACCATTTAATTTCTACCAGATAGTGAAGAAATAAAAGGCATTTACCTGACATCTGGAACGGCCTTTCTTTTGGACTCCAAGGAATGTAGAAATGTTCAATTCAGTGCTTGGGTCATGACCACACTTGGATTCTAAATCCCCAAAGCATGAGAGGAAAACAGTTGGAGAACTGGGTTTGGAGACCACCACAAGGAGGAGTCCAGAACAGAAATCCTCTCCTAGCTGTCATGTACCTTCTCTTACATGCCTCATCCAGATAAATCTGAATTCAAAGAGGCAACACCGAAGGTGGGTAGCACTGATAGGCAAACTGGAGGACTCTGATCTGGAAAATAAAATAAAAGACTGCTTCTCTCTTGTATATTGGTCTTGGGGTCAAAGTAGAAACTGCAAGCCTATGCCTGTAACTGAAGTGGAGCTGGAATACACTAAGCAAAAATGCCCAACAGTGGCCGATTCAGCCTGAGGTCTTATAACAGTATCGCACAGGAGGACTGTGAAGGTTCATAACGTGGGAATCCCTTTTCAGTGTGCATTCTAAGCAGGAAGTGCTACTTCCCACCCGAGATCCTTCCAATGGTTTAGCTGGTAAGAAAGTGCTGCTCCAGTGAGAGAGAACTCCACACCACTCTCTTGCACAGAGCCCGGATGCAGCATATACCTAGGGAGCAGCTGTTGTGGCTTGCCCTGAGAGAATTGCGGGCTTACAGAAAGGCTCAGGCTGTTCAGTATGATTGGCTAGCCAGGAAACACTTGCTGACTTAAGTGTTATAAAGTTATAGTTCAACCATGCATCTTAAAGGGAATCAGCAGGAAAGGAACATGCTGACATGGAAAGCATACCAAGGTGTACAAGGAAGTGGATTTACAAAACTGTTTTTAACAAGCTCCAATCAATGTTTCCTGAAAAAAGCATGAATGTGTACATATATATCTGTGCATATACATATGAACAAATGCATACACCATACATATACGCATAGAAAAGTTCTGAAAGGATAAATAAGAAATTATTGCTGATGATCATGCCAAAGGAGTGAGAGTAGGACCTTGAAGGCACTCTTCATTTCATTTTATACCCTTCTGTGGTGTTTGCATTTTTACTGTAAATATGTATTGCTTTTATAATTTAAAAAGGAACACCACCACCAGAAAAGAGTACCTTGAGAAACTCAGAACATTGCACAGTGTTTTGCACAAAGTAGGACTTAGTAAATGTTTGAATGAATGGATGAAAGTCACTCAATTGTCCCAACAGTTGGTCTATGAGAAGGGAGAGAAGGAGACTAAAAGAAGATAAAAGAGGGCAGCCCGAGTGGCTCAGCGGTTTAGCGCCGACTTCAGCTCAGGGCGTGATCCTGGAGTCCCAGGATAGAGTCCCATGTCGGGCTCCCTGCATGGAGCCTGCTTCTCCCTCTGCCTGTGTCTCTGCCTCTCTCTGTGTGTGTCTCTCATGAATAAATAAATAAAATCTTAAAAAAAAAGAAGAGAAAAGAAAGAAAAGGGGAGAATACAGAGATTACAGAAGCAATCTGGAGCAGGTTTCACTACATCAAAGGAGCAAATTAGAAGGAAAGCCACCAAAGGAAAGAACTGGTGAGTACATTCCCCACCCCTCTGGTTCCTTTTGGCCAAGATTCCAATGTGCTTCTTTTGCAGATACCGTCTGCAGATCTATGAGAGGGTGTAAACGAAAGGCTCTTGAAGGAGCTTATCAAAGCTGCATTGTACTCCAAACAGAGAAGGGGCAGAAGAGAGGTTAATATCCTCCTCCTAGCCATGAAAGAGGCTTTGCCATGAGGGTGCATTTCAGTAAGGAGCCCAGGGACTCCACAGAAAGTGCAGTAAAGCATCCTGTATTGGCAATAATAGATGCCATTAGAACACTGCTTTCCCACGTGTGCAAGCTCATTACGAAACGTATTTCTACAAAGAACAGTAGAAATTCAGGGTAGGAAACCCTATTAGGTCACCCACTCTCCTGGAAGGACTAATGCAGACTATATTCTGCCATATAAATCCTAACACTTTCAATGATGTACAAGAGGGATTTACACTAATAAATCCTAAATGGAAAACACAGGCACAAAGCAGTGACACAAGGCAAAGAAAAGACAGTCACCTGTACTGATTCATCCTGATGCGTTCCAAAGCGATTATGAATCACTGGCATGTTTTTTTCTTAACTGATGTTTTTTTAAAAGAATTACAACTTCATTGAAAGTTTAATGGATGAAGCCATCGGAGTCAAGTTAGAACAAATGAATACGTATGTCATTTTCATTGATCCATTAGATTTAGTATGTTCATGGAAGATAAACAAATTCCTGAGCAAATTTGGGGAGAAATAGGGAGCTCTGACCCTGTAGCAATCAAAGTATACCTTTATTTCAACAAGGGCAAACATTCTTTGGGCCAGTGTGGTAAGGTACTTGCACTGAGTGCAGTAGCTTTCTTTCCGTTAGATAAGCCCAGGGGAAAGCCAATTTGGTCTTCAATGAAACCCATTTATACTGATCATCTTCAATTTCGTGATTTAGCAGTGAAGGCCCTTATAAATATGTTTTCTGTTTTATTTCACTTTACTTTCCAGACTCTTCTATTTTCCTTTTTTCTATCCAGCTGTGAAAAATAGGTTGCTTCCTAACTTTGGGGCAATTACTCACCAAATGGCCCATAGAAAAAGCACAATGGGAATCCAGACTTCTTTTTATCAAATAGCCTTTCTCTTGCCTTCTTCTTTCTTCTCTTCCTTAGTTATTGTCTGGAGATCTAAATGCTAGGCTGGGCTGTGCCACCAACTTGCTGTGTGGCCTGGGGAAAAGGTTCCTCCTCTCTCAGGCTCACACTCCCCATCTGTACGGTGAGGAGCTAGACCAAATAAGTGCAAATTTTATACAGCATTATAAAGTCTATTAAGTCTGAATAAGAGGATCCTTGGAAGTCCCTTGTAATCCCATTATCAACCTAACAGAGCTGGAGGCTCTCTGTAGTCAGATCCCCTGGTGGAAGATGCCCAGACTTCAGTGTTCTCCTTGGGAAAATAAAACTTCTTTGACAAAAAAAAGTGAGGGCCATCCACTCAGGTTCTGTATTGACTTCTCAGGGACCTGAGTTGATAGACATTGTACCAGCCAACCTCTACGGCACAATAGATGCTCACTTAGTGAACATAATAGAGACTCTGTGTGATAGACAGACAACTTCAGGAAAAGAACTCATAATGACAACTCACTCAAAGCCCTCCATCATTCTCCAAGTATCTCTGCTCTAAGTGATGCTGCCATCTTCACAGTGTCTGTTTCAGTCAGGGTCCCCCAGAGAACCAGAACCAAAGGATGGCTATATATACAGATATAGATGCAGACATCAATATGTATATACACATACATATAGAATATGCACATATATGTATTTATAAATATATATACACATACTATATATATATATGTATATATATATATGTATGTATATAAGAAAGAGATGGGAGGACAGAGATTTTAAGGAACTTGCTCATATAATTGTAGGAGGCTGATGGGCTAGATATTCAGGTAAGAACTGATGTTGTGGTCTTGAGTCCAAAATCTGCAGGGCAGGCAAGGCAGGATGGAAACTCAGGAAAGGTTTCTAAGTGATAGTTTTGAGGCCAAATTTCTTCTTTGGGAAACCCTAGTCTTTGATCTTAAGGTTTTCAACTGAGTAGATGAGGCCCATCCACATTATGGAAGGCAATTTGCTTCCTGCCTTGTTAATTTTCCCCATTCTCACTGGTGTGAGGTGGTATCTCATTGTGGTTTTGATTTGTATTTCCCTGATGGCAAGTGATGCAGAGCATTTTCTCATATGCATATTGGCCATGTCTATGTCTTCCTCTGTGAGATTTCTGTTCATGTCTTTTGCCCATTTCATGATTGGATTGTTTGTTTCTTTGGTGTTGAGTTTAATAAGTTCTTTATAGATCTTGGAAACTAGCCCTTTATCTGATATGTCATTTGCAAATATCTTCTCCCATTCTGTAGGTTGTCTTTGAGTTTTGTTGACTGTATCCTTTGCTGTGCAAAAGCTTCTTATCTTGATGAAGTCCCAATAGTTCATTTTTGCTTTTGTTTCTTTTGCCTTCGTGGATGTATCTTGCAAGAAGTTACTATGGCCGAGTTCAAAAAGGGTGTTGCCTGTGTTCTTCTCTAGGATTTTGATGGAATCTTGTCTCACATTTAGATCTTTCATCCATTTTGAGTTTACAAATGTTGGAGAGGATGCGGAGAAAAGGGAACCCTCTTACACTGTTGGTGGGAATGTGAACTGGTGCAGCCACTCTGGAAAACTATGTGGAGGTTCCTCAAACAGTTAAAAATATACCTGCCCTACGACCCAGCAATTGCACTGCTGGGGATTTACCCCAATGATACAGATGCAATGAAACGCCGGGACACCTGCACCCCGATGTTTATAGCAGCAATGGCCACGATAGCCAAACTGTGGAAGGAGCCTTGGTGTCCAACGAAAGATGAGTGGATAAAGAAGATGTGGTTTATGTATACAATGGAATATTACTCAGCTATTAGAAATGACAAATACCCACCATTTGCTTCAACGTGGATGGAACTGGAGGGTATTATGCTGAGTGAAGTAAGTCAGTCGGTGAAGGACAAACATTATATGTTCTCATTCATTTGGGGAATATAAATAATAGTGAAAGGGAATATAAGGGAAGGGAGAAGAAATGTGTGGGAAATATCAGAAAGGGAGACAGAACGTAAAGACTGCTAACTCTGGGAAACGAACTAGGGGTGGTGGAAGGGGAGAAGGGTGGGGGGTGGGAGTGAATGGGTGACGGGCACGGGGGGTTATTCTGTATGTTAGTAAATTGAACACCAATAAAAAATAAATTAAAAAAAAAGAGTATGTTAACTAGAATCTCAATATTTGTTCCTCTGCCATTGTAAAACTTCTGAAATCTCCCTGGCCCCACAATAAAAAGCAAAAATAAGTAAAAAAATAAAAAATAAAAAAATAAAATAAAAAAAAAAAGGAAGGCAATTTGCTTTACTCAAAGTCAACTGATTTGCACGTTAGTTGCATCTAAAACAATATGTTCAGGGCATCTGGGTGGCTCAGTGGTTGAGCAGTCTCTTCTGCCTTTGGCTCAGGTCATGATCCCAGGGTCCTGGGATCGAATCCCACATCGGGCTCCCCACGGGGGGCCTGCTTCTCTCTCTGCCTATGTCTCTGCCTCTCTCTGTGTGTCTCTCATGAATAAATAAAATCTTTAAAAATAAATAAATAAATAAATAAATAAATAAATAAATAAATAAATAAAACAATACCTTCATAGCAACATCTAGTGTTTGACCAAACAACTGGACACCATAGCCTAGCCAGGCTGACACATAAAATTCATCATCACGGTATCCAAACATGGCTTGCCTGCTCACCTATGCTATTGACTACTCTCCTTTAAACTGGGTTTACCTTGGGCTAGCTGATACTGACCTTGTACCATTTCTGCTGGCCCCTAAATCCTGCTAGTACTTATAAGAATAGTCAGTCCCTCACATCTGGTCTGCTCTTCCTCTACCCTATTAACTGCTTCCAAAATAGCTTAAGTCTAGGCTGTCAGAACAGCAACAGCAGGCACCAAACAAAAAGAAGTCAGTAGCCCCTGACTCTAGTTCAGGAAATTCCTCTCCACTCAGGAAATTCCTCTCCTTCAAACTTCCCCATGCATGGGCTCTGCTGGCTCCCCAAAGCACTTGGCTTTTTGTACTGTCTCCCTTGTCTCATCTGGTTCCATGTCAGGCTTTTTGCCTTATTCCTGATCTGCTATTCCTTCAGGGCACTGATTCCAATCTTTGCTGTCCACCAACACTAGGCAAGAGGTTCCATGTCTGTGGCCCCCACCCAACTTGGGAAAAAAGATCGGATAATCTGTATGATGCATGACAGTTCTTAAAACACTTTCACATCCACTATTCACTAACTGGTATTCTTGATCCCACCTTGAGAGCTTATAAATGAGCAGAGATACTATCTCCACAAAGCCTCATTTGGCAGATGATGAGCTTGAGGGTCAGAAAGAGTAAGTCCCTAGCACAAGAGCACACAGTTAACCAGTACACATGTACCTGTTATTGGGGCCAGGACTCTGGGTTATTTCATTAGGCTAGAAACACCCTTGCAAGGAACTGAATACTAGTAGGCTCTCTGCAACAATGTCACCTTAGATTCATATGCAACTCTACTTCCCAAAAGATCACATAGGCATTTTTCACCTTTCACCTGATGACCTCTTGCTGGCTCAAAAATCCCTAACAGTACCCTTTCTCCCTACTGTAGGTTGCAGAGATCCAGAGATTCTTGTCATTGTCCATCTCAGAATTTTAACTCAAATTTAGCCTACAAAGTCATTGACTTCAAAGTTTACAAGGCTGTTTATTAACTGGCACAGAGTGGGTGAGTCTGGACATGGTAGCTTCCATCCTGAGGAATGGAACTTGGCTTCATGCACTGAGGAATGGGCCCAGATAGGACAGCCTGGCCCAAGAAATGCCAATGTAGACTTTGTAGGCTATAACTGGAAACTGGCTAGAGTTGGAATAGTCCAGCCCAGGGAGATCCAGAACCCAGAGACCAGGCAGGCCTGGGAAGGCTCTGAGGGTGGTGTCTTCAATGAGATATGAGAAGTAGAGGCTTAGAGTCAGTGTCAGGGAGCCCCAGAAGTGAGTAACGTAGCAATGTCCCCACAAAGCAAATGGAACACATCTTAAGGGGATCTAGCTATTGCTAGTAGGCAGAGGTCCTGGCAAGGTGGCAGCAGCTTGAGGGAAGCATCCAGGGGCTGTGCTGGACAGTAGGCCAGGAGGCCTCATGGGCTCCCAGCACAAGTCATAGACAGAGACCTCTGCAGATCCAGACAGTTCTGGCAGTAGCCAACCTCAGACCTGAAGAACATTTTGAAAAGACCAAAAGAATTCCAGGCTTCAAAGGACAGACACCAAGTATGAAGCCAAAGCAGGGACCCAGGCTCTCTGGCAAAACAGACTGAGTAACAGATAAGGAATAAGGCAAGGGGTTGGTCAGAGGAAAGTATCAAGAGAGTATTTATTAGGACCAAGGCACAGAATCTGACAAGAACACACTGCCACCCTGCCTCAGTGACCCTGGACCCTTTAAATCTCCCTTGACTACGGATAGGATAGGGTCCAGAGCCTTGCTAAATGGGGTAGAATGGGATGATGGCCTACATCTGGAGGCCACCTAGGCTCATCTGTTGGTAAAGGAGGGCGTGTGGAGTGGAGAGAGCACCTCCATAACCAGAGGAAAACCTGTAAGGAGACCCCAGTTGTACCTGTCACCACCTCTCTGAGCCATATTCTGGGATGTGGGTCTCCCTTTCTCATTCCACAAGATGTCAGTGGAATCTGAATCTTCAGAGCCAAAGCAGGGAGAAACATAACCCTAAATATTCCAGAATCCTAGAATGAGAGAGCTAGAAGAGTTCAGCGCCCAAACACTAAAAAAAGGGGGGTGGGGTGGGAACCTGAGACCCAGAGTCCCTTTAGAGAACTGCCCCAAATCATGTAATGGTTGAGTAACAGAGGCTGGGATTTAGGTGTCCTTACTCTCAACCCAAAGTTCTTTCCACTAAACCTCAAAGATGAATATTCCAACACCTATGCAAATCTGAAGACAGCTTTATGATAGCTCAATTTCCATCCATATCTTGGACAATTCAGCTGGTTTATCTCATTTGGCTTCAAAACACACATTTATAGATGCAAATCAAGGGGGTAAGGAGACTTCAGCATCCATCATATATAATAAATTAACTTTGCTTCCAAAGCCTGACTGACTTTGTTATTCGAAAAATAAAGGAAATACCTGCAATATGCACCCCACCACAAAGTGTGCTATATTTAGTAAATTTCACTAGCATGTTAAACTCAAAATTCCAATATTTCCCCGTTGCTATAGTTATGGCATCTGGTTAAATCAGAGTTCAGCAGCTGTGAGCAAAGCTAACACTAACCCCAGCCAACTTTGTGCTTTGTTTCTTACGCAGGTCAAAAAAAAAAATAGGAGCAAAAACAGTCACTTTCTCTCCCATCCCCTCCCAAGAGTGAAGCCCCTTAGCTAGTCTGGTCTAAACAACAGATTGACTCTCCAACTAGCACCACGACAACTGTGGCCATGAGTCCCAACGCCTGGACTTGATGATCTAGGCTGTCCCAGGTCTATGAGAGTTACATAGTCAGGACATGTTTCATATGACAAAGCTGTCATCTGCTCACCCAGAATTTCAATGCCTAGGGTAGCTGGATGCTTGAGTGGCAATCCCTTCTACAAACATAGCATCGGAGGGTTCTTGGACAGGACAAAGTGAGGGCTTTCAAATGGAGTGATTACTTTAGGCTACATACCTTCCTCTTTTTGAAGTTGCATTTTGTTTTGTTTTGTTTTGTTTTTTTTTGAAGTTGCATTTTGAACTCCTATTATTTGAGGGCTTCTTTTGCTTGCTTTTCAAGAGAAGTTTCTTAGGCTGGTTTCTCAGGTCAACACATGGAGCCCATTACTGGGCTCTAACCCCTTTATTTCCTTTACTGTGAATAGTGACTTGGTCTCCAAATGTTATTTTGAACGTTTATGGACCATCATAAATATACATGACAGAGCATTTCCAAAGTTGTGACAATAAAATCAATGTCATATAAATTATGGCGTAGATTTGTAATGACAAGCTATCTTATAGGATTGGAATGTACGAGGCTCATTTTTTAAGGGAATTTAGTGGGTTTCCTATAATCCTTTTCAATGTTCATATTCTCTTCAAATTTGGTATGGTTTATGGGTACACATTTTCTGGAAAATCCGATATATATCTGAGTTTAAATGGGCTTTTCAAAAAATCATTCATACACACCTACTGAGATTGTTCCATTGATATCTAAGCAAATTGGTAATGGATACTTCCTAGTAAAGGAGTTCTGATAGCATGTTCTCAAAATGATTGCTCCTTTCTCTGACTGGGAGTGGGATGCACCCCTGAGTGACGAACATGTATTGGTTTCTGGTAAAATAGAGCTCACGCACTGTGCCACATTCATTTAGTCTGGGCTGGCAGACAATGATGATAAGTGATTCTGCCTTTAAGCTAGAAGACTTTCATCTGGCCACATTGCTAAGTCCTCACAAGGCTCTGGATGTCCTTCATGGAGAGAGAACCATGCCTGGGCCATCTTCACACAAGGCCAGTGACTCATTTCACTTGCTATAGTTTCTACCTGGAAGGTCTCAGCTAGAGAGGGATCTAGATTCATGGGAGGTTTGCTACTGTGACCTTTTGTGGGACAACATAAATGTGAAATCTAGAGATTGGCAGAGACTGGCATTCTTTTTTTTTTTACAAATAAAAAATATTTTGAATGCCTTCAGACTGTGTGCCATGTCTCCAATACCCCAGAATCCAGAATCTTAGCAACAGCTCCCATTTCCAACACTTGGGAAACTCGTGCACACTGCTAACAGGTGAGGAGGAGTTCTACCATTCTGAATTTCTATTTATACTGACTTTCCAATAATATGATTACATGGCATCAGTGTTTCATCACATAATAATATGCATTATTGGCTAGTGTTTCCATTTCTATTTCTAAATATCTTATCAACATCCCCATATCATTTAGACATTCAGTAGACAGATTCTTTGCAATACTGGAGACTTATCCTCACTGATGCTCATGTTCATTCAAAACTCCAAATAACATGAACTGCTAGGCCTTTGGTGAATGTGGCAAGGGTGCTTTGGGGAGCAATTCACAAATCTTAAATACTTTCTCATATAATTCCATACCATTTGAAATATATTTCAGAGTGAAATAGAATTTGTTGACAGTGGTCAGAGAGAAGGTGGACACAGGGTATCCTTTTCAAGCTGCTCTTGCTTATATCTCAAGTTAAGAAAACACAGGATGCAGGAGAAAAGCACTGGGAATCAGAAGACCTAGATTAGTTTTTGCTCTGCCACTTATTAGCTGTGTAGCATTGGCATGTCCCTTGCTTCTTTGAACCTCAATCTTCCCATCTTTAAAATGATGAACTTAGACCAGCTGATCTCTTAAAAGCCTCTCCTACCCCAGAGTGTATGGTTTCCTAACACTTTCATTCTGCAAATCATCTCCAGTTTCCTGACATCTATGTTAATGGTACCACTACCAGTCCTGATTCAAGGCTGAAGCTCCTGAAATTGTGTTATAAGAACGGACTTTATTATCTTATTCTCAAATACTTCCATATGATTCCTTTCCAAGTTGCTTTAAAAAGAGAAAGAGAGAGAGAGAGAGAGAACATGCACATACACACATGTGTGTGTATGCATGGTGGGGGGCGGCAGAGGGGCAGAGGGAGAGGGAGAGAGAGACTCCCAAGCAGGCTCCATCCCCAGAGCAGAGTGTGACCAGGGGCTTGGTCTCACAACCCTGAGATCATGACCTGAACTGAAATCAAGAGTCACACGTTTAACCAATTGAGCCACCCAGGCACCTTGCAAGTTGCTTTTAATTTGAGGCTTCTTTCATCTACATCGATTTATTTAAACCAATGAAAAGTCACAAGAAAAGTAAGTGACACATTTGACTCCACAGGAACCCTTTTGTGCCCTCACAGATGACAGATGGATAGGAAACAATGTCATTTGATGACCAGCTGAAGGAACTTTAAATGTTTACTCTAAACAAGACATAGCAGCATATGAAATCTACTTTTCAAGTATGTGAAGAGCTTTCACATTGACAAAGGATTTGCCTGGACCTGTGTAGCCCCAAGGAGTTTAACTTAGGACCAAGAAGTAGGAGATACCAGTTGATAGATTTTTGTGCAGTCTAATGAAGCGTATCTTTCTAAGAGAGCAACCTAAAGATGACGTAGGTTGCCCTGAGATACAATGAGTACTTTGACACTGGAGGCACTCAAAGAACAGGCTAGAATACGACTTGTAGGGATGCATCCAAAGGTACTTAGCCTAGACTGGCTGATCTTTGAGGCCCCTTCCCACTCTGAAATTCTATGGCTCATTCCCACCTTCCTTCCCTCTCCTCCATCCTCCATTTTGTCCACTTGCCCTCCCCATCCACTCCAAATACTCATCAGTCAGACAGGTCATTTAAATGCACCCCTTTTTCTATCCTCACTGTCGTTGCCCTAGTTCAAGCCCCTATCCTTTCTCATTTGGGACTAACAAAACAGCTGGTAACTGGTATTCTAGCTTCTAGTTTCTCTCTCCAACCAATGTCCACACTGCTGACAGAATAACATAAAATAAACATTTGGTAATCTCACTTTCCTTACTTAGAACTCTCTAGTGCTTTCCTATTATTTTATAGGAAAAAATTGCCAAAATTTCTTAGCATGTAATATAACTCTTCCAAAGCCTGTCTTCCGTCTGTCTTCCCAGCCACACACTCCATGCCTTTGTCAAAATAGACTGCCTCCATTGTCAGAATATCCCAGGGACCTTATGCAATTCTGCACTCCTCTCAGATTCTTCCCACTAGAATGCCCTTCCCTACTCCTATCCAACCAAAAAGGTCCCATTCAGCCTTAAAAGTCCAGCCCAATGTTCCGTAGGTTTTTATCACCTCCCCAGATAGAATCAGGTGCTCCTTTATCTGTGTGGTGCTACTATTTTCTAAATACCTCAACATATCTTACTCTGTGGAGATGCATTTGGTGAACTATGTATGTGGTCACATCTGGAAACACAGAATGCAAATGTGCCCTAAATGAATTCCCCATCTACTGGATTTAATCTTCAATGTGGCATTGCTGAGTTTGTAAACTATTTAGCTCCTTTAATAATACTTCTCTATGCTTTGGTCTCAATTCAATTTTTAGATGCTTAGGATGGGAAGGTTTTATTATTATGACTTTTTCTGAGAATTTTAAAACATTAGTTGCCACAGCATCCTGAAGAGAAAGATGTTGTTGTGAAGAAAAATGCAAATGGCTTTCTCATGGAATACAGTGAGTCAGTAGCAGATGAACAGGCGTAATTTAATTTTGCAGGGTTAGACAATATAGAATGTAAATAGAAACTAGAAATGCTTTTGTCTTTCTAAATGATGAATTCTACTTCCTGTTCCAGATTAGGGTCTTAGCAGGTCAGGGCAGAAGGTGGAGAGCAGGTGAAAAGTAGAGAATGATGAAGTCACGACAGGGTATCAGAGAAGGCTGGTACCAGAGAAATGAGAACACAAAAGGACACACAGACTGGCAGGCAGAGCCAGATGAAAAGCCCTAAAATCACACAAGTAACTACATTTATACTTATGAGTGTACAGACTCACTCTGGAGGGAGCCACAAAAAAGGTAGTTGTAGCAGCTAGCTCTGGAGGAGGGAGCCAGGGGATACAGGATCATCTAGAAGAGGAGGGCTTACAGTTCACTGAATACACTTATTTCATTTGCATTTTTATTATGTGTATCTCATTTTATCCAAAAAAGTACATGGAAAAAGGAGAAAAGTCAGCAACTGTGAATAGTGAAAATACTGAAGGAATAGCACAAGATATTCAAGGGCCAGAAGACCAGCAAGGCTGTCCTGATCTAAACAAACAAGGCAAGGCCCTGGCCCTTGACCCTGACCCTGAAGGCAGTGCTGCCCAAATTGCAGGTACCTATATTTATTCCCTTCCTATCTTACTGGAAATTAATTATAAGCAAGCCTGATCTGAATGCCTATAGGTGTAACTGAAGACACCTGGCTGGGCAAAAGTTGAGGAAGGGAGCAAGCAAGGGTTTCTGGCAGTGTGACATTAATTTTATGTGTCAGACTGACTGGGCCATTGGATAACCAGATATCTGATTAAAAAAAAAAAAAACAGATATCTGATTAAACATTATTTCTGGGTGTGTCTGTGAGGGTGTTTCCTGAAGAGATTAGCATTCAAATTGGTAGACTGAGTAAAGCAGATGGTCTTCCCCAATGCGGGTGGGCATCATCCAATCCACTGAGGGCCTGAATAGAACAAAAAGGCGGAGGAAGGTTGAATTTGTTCTCTGTATGACCAACTGAGCTGGGATATCAATCTTCTTCTGCTCTTGACACTCCTGGCTCTCAGGCCTTTAGACTGGAACTATAAGGATACCTGGGTGGTTCAGTGGTTGAGCGTCTGCCTTTGACTCAGGGTGTGACCCTGGAGGTCTGGGATCCAGTCCCTTATCAGGTGCCCTGCAGGGAGCCTGCTTCTCCCTCTGCATGTGTCTCTGCCTCTACGTTTCTCTCATGAATAAATAAATAAAAATCTTTAAAAAATACAGGGACTGGAATCTACACCACTGGCTTTCTAGTTCTGAGGCCTTCAAACTATACTACTGGCTTGCCTATGTCTCTGACTTGCAGGTGGCAGATTGTGGAATTTCTCCTATTGCTTCTGTTTCTCTGGAGAACCCTAATACAGACAGCTTTGATATTTAGGTTCCATACATTAAGCATGTTTTTGCAAAAGATCTGATAAATTTTTCTAAAAATCTATTGTAACAAGGGACCTTTAAGTGGTGATAGCCACTTATGTCCTCCTACATGATGACTCAATCCCATCTTAGTGACAGATACAATCTGTCCAGATTGTGGCCCTGTGACCAGAGTCCAGAAGCTCTGGTAATGTTGTGGTCAAGGCTGGCCCTAGAAGCAAATTACCGTCACCATCTAGGAAAATATCCTAAAGTAAATGACATACTGAAGGGAAAGGCATCAATAATGTCTGCTTTGAATGCAAAAGTCAATACACCATGATGGAACATGGGAGGGAACTACCATTTTCTCAGCAATTACATGGCAGACTACACTTAAAACAACTCTACCCCATTTTTACAGATGACAAAATTAGGCTCAGAGGGATAAAACTAGCAAGTAGAAGAGTCCCTTCAAAGGCAATTATGTCTGATTCCAAAAACTGCCTTTTTTTGTTCTGAGAACCTGGTTCTAAAAATCATAATCAGTGCAGGGAAAGCCAATTCTGGAAGGAAAGCCTCTCAGAAAGGATCGCCAGAGCTTCAGCTAGGTCCACCAGAAGGTGGTAGAGGGCAAGGTCTATCTATCCAGAATAGGTTTAGGTCATACGGTCCCCAGTCAGGGGCTGCCACAAATTATTCCAAAGGATAAGACATGTGCAAAAGGAAACTAAGGTTTATCTGTCAACAACGTTGTGATAGCTAAAGTCAAAGGTTAACAAGGGAGAAAACCAAACTTTGGTGTGAGGGGTACCACACTGCAGCCCCAGACATCAGACTAAGCCAGGGATGAGCAGAGGCAAGCATAATCTGGTTGGCAGGAAAGGGGCTGGACTAGGCCCAGAGGCTGGCTCTGTCCCCACTGTTCCTTAAAGAAAGGAATTGTGGCCCAGTCTGGTAAAATCTTCGAGGGACTCTAACAGTAAAAGAAATGACACACTGTTCACATAACTTTATCCACATATTCAACTATTGTACCAACACTCACTCATGTATTTAATAAATGTTTTCTCACTCATGTACTTAATAAAATAATAAATAAATGTACTAAATAAATATCTTATGTTAGGCATCGTGGCAACAACAGGGACAATGGTACAGTCCCTAACACTACTTGTCTGACTCAGAGTTGGGTGTTTTGGGGAACACTCAATGCATTTGTGGTTTTTAAAAATATTTTATTTAAATTCAATTTGCCAACATAGAGTATAATACCAAATGTTCATCCTATCAAGCGCCCATCACCCTGTTACCCCATGCCCCCACCTTCCTCCCTTTCTGCAACCCTTTGTTTGTTTCCCGCAGTTAGGAGTCTCTCATGGTTTGTCTTCCTCTAATTGTTCCCCACTCAGTTTCCCTCCTTTTCCCTATAGTACCTTTCACTATTTCTTATATTCCACAGACAACTCAATGCATTTGTATAGATTCTTTCAATATCTGCTTTCATCCAGAAGCTCCATGTACGTAGGGAGCGATCACATCAGTCTGAATCACTCTGGTATCTGTAGTTCCCTCAGAGAGGACCTGATATTTAGCCAACATTCTCATTCTAAACATGTCTGCTGCATTAACAATACATCTTTGTTGGGAGAGGCCATTGGAAAGTCAATAATCAAAGATCACAATAAAATATGGTAAATATAGTAATGATGAAGATAGGCTGGGGGTGGGGGTGGCTAAAGGAGTCCAAAGGAAGGCATCTGAGTCCAATTGGGATGATGAGGGTGAGGAAAAGTTTTCCAGGAAGAGGGGCTCCTCACAATTAATTCTAAAGAATAAGGGAAAATTAGCAAAAAAAAAAAAAAAAGGGGGGGGGATGTCCTAGGAGATGGGACAACAGTGCCAATACTCTGGATGAGCCTAGTTAGTTAGTAATTACTTAGCAAACCCTCTGTTTAGTCAAATAATTGGATATTTTAAACTTTTTCATCTTATTTAAATTTTTAAAGATTTTATTTATTTATTCATGAGAGATACAGAGAGAGAGAGAGGCAGAGACACAGGCAGAGGGAGAAGCAGGTAGAGGGAGAAGCAGGCTTCCACAAGGAGCCCAATGCAGGACTCGATCGCAGACCCCAGGATTGCGCCCTGAGCCAAAGGCAGATGCTCAACCGCTGAGCCACTCAGGCGTCCCATCATCTTATTTTATTTAAATTTAAGTTAGTTAACATATAGGGTATTACTAGTTTCAGGGGTAGAGTTTAGTGATTCATCAATTGCAGATAATACCCAGTGCTGATTCCATCACGTGTCCTCCTTAATGCCCATCACCCAGTTACCCCATCCCCCTGCCCATTTCCCCTCCAGCAGCCCTCAGTTTGTTCCCTAGAGTTAAGAGTGTCTTATGGTTAACCAATCAGAATGATGGAGACAGCTGTGTGTGGACACATGGTTGGGCCCTGTTCCCTATGAGTATGTGTTAGCTAATGGAGTTGGTCATTTGCTAGTGGGATATGGAATGCTGAGCAAGAGACTGTGGGTGTGGTCATAGGAAGCCCCCAGGAAAACACAAGGGAACAACTCCAGACCCTCCCCTGTTTAGTCATGAGAGGGTATTCATTCTACAACTCAACAGACTTTCTAGTTATTTCCTCAAGGCAGCCTAGGTCCCTGGATTATCTGTTGACCAGTATGCTTCCAGCTCTAAAAGTATATAAATCTCTCCAGGGAGAGCAGTTCTGTCTATCTGTGATGGTAAAGATGGCTGCCAAGTCATTTCAATTTCCTTCACAAAGAGGTAGAATCTAACCACCTCGCTTTGAATCTGGGTTGAGCCTTACTATCTTGTTTGACCAATAGAATGCAAAGGAAGTGACATTCTGGGACATCAGGGGACATCTGGGTCATAGAAGGCTATGCATCTTTCACGTGAGTCACTAGAACACTAGCTCTTGGAGCCCTGAGCTGCCACTGAAGCACTCTAATCACCCTGAGATCACCCTGTTGGCAAGGCCACATGTAGGCACTCTAGTTGACAGGACCAGCTGGGCCTCACCCTCCAGCCGTCCCTGCCAAGGCAGCAAACATATGAGTAAAGCTGTGCTGGGCCCACCAGACCAGCTGAATACTGCTGAGTGATCACTATCGATGACAGGAATCCCCCAGCTGTGTCCTGCCCAAATTCCTGAATCATGGAATATGGTAAAATGGTTGTTGCATCAAGCCACTAAATCTTGAGGGTGGTTTATCGCTCAGCAATACACGAGAGGAACACTTTCTTAGTTACCATTTACCCATGGGGCTTTGCACCATGTCTGGCACACAGTCCGCCTCTAGCACATATTCACTGACCAAAGGAATGAAACCAAGAGAGAGGATAGGAGAAGGGTCAGCAGAGAAAGATAAAGATGATTTACAAGTGACAGTGCTATACGTGGAGAGAACTTCCGATAAATGACTCTACTTTTCTAAACAATACGGTACCTACTCTGGGAAGCTGCGCAGGGTAGACAAAATTTAAATTCTCTTGTGGGGTGGGGAGCAGGGATCATAACGGAACAACTGAGTCTTTATCCCATGTTCCCCACCATAAAATCCAGCTGTCCACTGGCTTTTCCTTTATCCCAAGATCTCAGGTTTTCCCAGCTCTCATGATATGGACCCAGTCCAGTTACAGTTAATATGCTTTTCCTTCTCTTCACTGTAAGACCTCTGCATTTTTCTAGAAGTGATTAACTCCAAAATGACTGGCTAGAACTTTTTAAGCAAGAGGATAATTACCAAAACAAACGCACTTCCAAGTTTGGCTTCAGAACCAGACCCACCTTGCAAAGTATGCGCAAAGACTGTGCCTCCCAATGGAGAGATATGGGCTTTGATTATAAATGTAACCAGGTTTTCCTTCCCTCACCTTTAATTGCCTGGAGTTTAGACTGAAATCCAATCAGTAGACTATTGTTTTCTGCTTCCTGGGAAGCAAGTCACAGCTGAAAGGAGAGCTGGGGGAGAATTGGGTGGGGTTGGAAATCTGAATCTTGGCGTGACTCTTACGAATTTTCTTTTCCATTTTACTCACCTCCTTCTGGCTCTGATGGTATCAGTAATTTCCCGAGACAGAGAAAATCCAGATTTCCTTAAAGAGTTCAACTACCTGTCCCAGCAAAATCCCACATGGTGGAGGGGGGGGGACTAGCTGCTCCGTAGAAACTCCCCTCCCGCGTTTGTGTCCAAGGAAACGCACACAAAGGAAATGCACTGGCAAGCCTCTTTCATTTCTGCAGTCCTCTGGCTGGCTAAGAAGCAAAGCCTGTAGTGCTGCTGGGCAGCCCATGCAAAAGCCAGAATGGACAGGGCACTCCTGCAGCCAATGAACAGACAGCAAAGGAGAGAGAAATTCAAGCCACTTCTGATGGATTCAAAGGCATGAGCTAACCAGCATCAACAAAACAGATGATGAGCTGGGCAAAGGGCAGAGTAGAAAGCAGACTTACTTCAATTTTCTCATCAAGTCCAATGTTAGTTTCCAAATGGCACAAATGTTAAAAGACCAAACCTGGCTTTTTCTACTTAGCAGTGCACTCAGAGTCCAGAAACCTGGGCTCTCGTCCTGCCCATGCTGTTGACTGTCTGTGTCATCCCAGACCAGCCCCTTCCCCTCTCTGGGATTAGTGCCATCATCTGTAAACTAGAGAGCATGGATGGACAGTGTTTAAGGGCTCTAAATGACACAGTCCAACATTCATTATCCAAGCACAGATTCTCTTGAGTGTGGCTGCTTTGCCTTCAAACATACAAATAGCACCCCTTCCAATTAGTACCTTTTCTGCTTAATTAAGGCATCGCAGCCATTTCAGTGTCTTTTACTTTGTATTCAGAAACATCCTTTGAAATCCACACATTCAACTACCTACTGCGCTGTAAAGGAGGTCTTACAGAGCAGTGTTTATATCATTCTAAGAGAAGCAACAGACGAGGGGCCTCTGTCAAGGCTCCTTAAGTACAAAAGCACAGTTGCCAAATACTAGGGACCTGGTATTAAATGGCCACTATGTGCCGGGACCTTACGTGGGGTATTCTAATGCTCACAACAGCAACAGACGTACCAGCGACAGTTATTGGTGAGAGCCACATACTGTGCACGACACTCCAAAATACACGTTCTCCAGCAGCAAATGCTGCACAACCCCTGCCAGGCCCTGTTCTAGGTGCTTCATGCATATTAACCTCTTCCATCCTCACAGGTTCCGTGAGGAAGGAGAATTTTGACCTTGTGCTACGGATGAGGAAACCAAGGCACAGAAAGGATAAGTAACTTGACCAAAGTCATGTAGATTATACATAAGAGAGTCAGGAATCAGGTGTCTGGGTGGCTCAGGGGTTGAGCATCTGCCTTTGGCTCAGGTCGTGATCCTGGGGTCCTGGGATCGAGTCCCGCATTGGGCTCCCCATGGGGAGCCTGCTTCTCCCTCTGCCTGTGTCTCTGCCTCTCTCTCTCGCTCTCTCTCTGTCTTCCATGAATAAATAAATACAATCTTTTTTTTTTTTTTAAAGAGAGCTAAGAATCAAACCCAGGGATGCTTTCGGCTGTACAGTAATGGACAAATTAACCTCAGATAGCCACTGGGTTAACTCGAACAATGGTTTACTTCTCACTCTTGCTCCATGTCTATGGCAAGATGAGGAGCATCTCAGCTCCTCCCAGTCACTGAGGGACCCTGGCTGATGGTGGCTCTGTTGTGAAGATTACCACTAGTGCCAGCAGGAACAAGAGAGACATGAGACTGCACTACTGGCTCTTCTAGGCTTCAGCTGCTAAGTGACACGGGTCATCTTGACTCACAGCTCATCAGCCAGACTGCATCGCACAGCCCCACCTAACTGCAAGGGGATGTGGGAGTCAGCCTTTCAATGTTCTCAGAAGGACAGGAGCAGACATTAGCAAACACCAGCGATATCTACCACAAGCTGCAAGTATCAAACTACCCAACTAAAAGCTCAGCTCCACACCTGATGGGAATTAGCGCCCCTTTAACAAATAAGGAAAAGGCGACTGGATAGGTAACCAAAAATGTCTGTCACCTCCCCTCATCTTAAGATGAAGCTGACATTGAGACAGGATTAGCAATGTACTCAAGGCAACTTAGGATGAAAGGGACGGAGCCTGAATTTGAACCCAAGTCTGACTCTGAAGTCTATATTCTTTCACTGTAGCAAACTGCCTCCCAAAAGAAGAAAGCGATTCTTTTGTGATCATCCACCACTCAGGATTATCCACAGCAGCCCACAGAGCCGGAAGGAAAGAAGTGGAGCTAGAGCTGGCTGCTGGCCACTGCTGCGTCATACAGAAGTGCAAATGCCAGAACCAGAAGAGGCTCTCAGACCAGAGACCAGACTATGCTTTCCCACCTCAGCACTTTTCAGATCCAGAAGAGTGTGGCCCATCAAATGGAGTACTTTGTCCAAAAGCACATAGATGGTGATGAGATGGCTCTACTGGAGCATCTGTATTGTCCAGGGCCCCGGTAGGAAACAGAGAGCACGTTCAAAAAATGTAACTGGGGGCGCCTGGGTGGCTCAGTGGGTTAAGTATCTGCCTTCGGCTCAGGTCATGATCCCAGGGGGCATCAAGCCCCATATCAGCCTCTCCACTCAGCAGGGAGCCTGCTTCTCCTTCTCCCCCCTGCTCCTGCTCTCTCTCCCTATCTTTGTCTCTCCCTCTCAAATAAGTAAATAAAATTTTTTTTAAAAAAGATGTAACTGAAGGTGTGGGCAGAGCAAAGATCACCAGTGAGAGACTGTGCTGCAGGCCCGTACCAGCAGCAAGCAGCTGTTATACCTTCCTTAGGCCCGAAGTGGGAAGGAAAGGAGGACCTGGTAAAAGCTGAGACTGTCAGAATGGGACAGAAGGTGTGACACAGGTAGAGGAACATAATCACTGCCAAACATGACCTGGCAGACAGGGAGCTTGACAAGTAAATGCCCAGACATCCTTGCTTCCCCATTCTCTGACCTTCCTCCCTCCCCCACTGGCCAAACCCACCATGAGCCAGAGGATAAGGGGGCCTGGGTGATGCAGTTCATCGAATCCAGTCTCCAGGGGCCTGGAGCAGGGTAAGGAAGGGTAAAGAGGGGATCTGAAGTATTAAACCGAGACTATCCAGTACAGTATCTTCCCTTTTCTTTTTTTTTCAACGATTCGTTCATTCATTCATTCATTCACCATGCTCAGTGTGAGACGTTTTAATTTCCATCAACATCCACATTTTGTCTTTAAAATTCAGTAGTGAGAACATGTCACCTACCCAAATATAATGCTATTTTCATTTAGGAGATCAAGGGTATATTTTAAGGCCATGTTTAGTTCAGCATGAGGTAAAGAAAACCACATTTTAAAATTCTTCCACAGCTTGACTTCTGGTTAAATATGGTAGGTTGACCACATGTGATACTCATTCTCTCTCTTTCTCCCTCCCTCCCTCTCGGGTAGCCCCATTAAAACAACAATAAAGGAATTAAAACAAAACAAATAAAAACAATGAGAGAAGAGACAGGAGAGGAAGAGGCAAAGGCTTACAGAAACTAAGAGGAAAGGAGACCTTAGTGGATGAGAACCATCCATAGATTTTTTGAAAATGGAAAATAAATATAAAAGCATGTATATCAATTTGGAAAAGCAGCGACAACTTTAACATAAGCGCCTGCAGAAGAAGATGCCAATCAGAAGTGAACCAATTAGCCCCCTGGGAAAGCTTAGGACTTAGAAATACCAGGTACCACAAAAATTAGGGTAAGATACAGGAAAATGGGCATTGGAAGTCTGTACATGGAAGAGTGGGCTCCCATATTTCCTTCGTCCCATGCAGCCCGCCAAGTGACTATTCCTTCTATTCCTTTTGTCCTCAGGGAACAAGAGATATATTCTCTGAAAACACTGGATCAGACTTACCCAGGGCACTAGGAACATAAGGTATAGTAGAGAGTGGTGTGAGGCACCTAACACTAAAATAGAGGGATCAAGTGAATGGCAAGAATAAATGGAATGGCAGAAACCCAGCCAGCCTACCTCCAATCTCCAAATACCTGCCAGCATGCTAAAGGATTCCACAGGTGAAGGTCACCAGCGGAAATTCCTCTATATACTGGCATTTGGATGTCCTCCAACAAAAAGTCAGCTCCTGCTAATCACTCTGCAGTGAAGCCCACCAGTTGACAAGCTCTGCCTTTCCATCCAAACACTTGCAAGCAGCTTTTGAAGGCTCCACTCCTTTTTTTTTTTTTTGAAGGCTCCACTCCTAAATACGAACAGACTGCTAAGTATCACAAGACATTTGAGGACAGCCTCTAACATGAGAGAGGCTTCAAATAAATTGGAGAAGGGAACCCAGAGAAAACACAAATGATGCAAGAATAGAAGGAAACCTCACATACATTTTATAATATGTAGCACATGCACACACACACACACACACACACACATTCTTCAGAGATAAGAGAAAAAATTGCATCCATAAGCATGAACAGCACACTATGAAAAAGAGAGAGACGGAAAACAAGGAAATTGATGGCCATTGGAAATATGATCATCAAAATGTGAAAGGGGGGGAGGAGGAAGATTAAAATACCTGTCTTCCCAAAAGTAGAACAGAAAGACCAAGAGAGAAAAAAGATAAGAAAAATAGAGGAACAGGGACACCTGGGTGGCTCAGTGGTTGAGTGTCTGTCTTTGGCTTAGATCATGATCCTGGGATCCCAGGATCAAGTCCCGCATTGGGCTCCCCACAGGGAGCCTGCCTCTCCCTCTGCCTATGTCTCTGCCTCTCTCTCTCTGTCTCTTATGAATAAATAAATAAAATCTTTAAAAATAAAGGAAAAGAAAAGTTTCAGTTGGCTTAATGTCCAAGTAACTGAAACCAGAAAGAAAAGACAGGGGGGGGGAAATGACTATAGTAATAAAAAAAAAAAATCCCCAGAAATTAAGGATATAAATTTCCACATTGAAAAGAACCAAGGGAAAAAAATTTTAAAAAAGAAAAGACCCAAGGAAGGACCAGTAAAAGGAACACACAAAGATCTACACAACTCACATCATCAAGATCCCAAATAGTTGGGATTAAAGAAAAATCATAAAAGCTTCCAGAGTAAAGGAAGAAAAGTCTCATACAGAAGAATAGGAGTCAGATCAGCATCAGACTGTCCAGTAACACTGAAAACTAGGAGATGATAGAGCAATGCCTTCAAAATTCTGGGGTGGCTGGGGGGACTAAGCTATAATTGAATGTGTGGTCACACTACTTCCTATCATGAATTGTACAATTTTGCCTTACGCTTCATGCTCACTAGTATCAGGCTTGGACATAAGATTTGCTCCAGCCAATGAAAGGTGAACAAAAGTGATGCATGCCACTTCTAAGCAGAAGCCTTAAGAGTCACCACTGGTTCTGTCGGGGCTCTTTTTCCTCTGCCATAGAACTGCTTTTCCTAAAAAGGGGCTTCTTGTTCAGCCTGGGTCTCAGAATGAAAAAGACCTAGCTAGAGCTGTAGCTGATGCCTGAAGGAAACAGGACATGAGTAAGAAAGAAATCTTGCTGTATAAGCCAGTGAGATTTTAGAATATTTACAACCACAGCATAACTTACTAAAACAGCTGACTAGTACACTTCACATAAGCCTTTACTTAGGAATCTATTAAAGCATGTGCTCCAACAAAACAAGTGAGTAAACCAAAAAAGAGGGAGACATGAACCCCCAGAAAACTAGGACTCTGACACAGGAAACTGGCAACAGGAGTCCCCAGGGTGATACCTGTTCAGCAAGCCTGGAGAGCAACTCTCCCAAAGTGGAGCAGGAGGTTGGAAGATTGTAGGAAAAAACCCCAAATGTATACATTATCTGATAGTTTTTCATATTTAGAAAACAACACAGAGGTCTATTTGACAAATCTGATGAATGTTGTGGAGAAAATAAGGAATCAATGCAAATAGTAGGCAAAGAAAAAATTAGGCAATTGTTGACCCTGGGGAAATAAAATACTATTTTAAAATGACACATAAATGTAACATATTGTCTTGCCACTGGATGATATTGACCAACCTATAATGATCAAAACACAGAAGTTCCTTCTATAAAAAATATGTGATTTACTTATATGAGGGCAATAAGGGACATGGGAACATGGATGGGCTACGTGGCAGTCATTAGGGCTATTCATAAATACTCCAGGGCATCTCCTGGCACGCCCATGGTAGGATTGCACTTCCTGGCCTCCTTTCAGATCAAGTGTGGCCACATGATTTGTTTTGATCAGTAAAACATGAGGGAAACTGACCAATGCCATAATTGGGCAGAAGCTTTGAGAGCCAAGATGCAATCCCCCTATCATCTCCCCATTTGGCAGAGATCTTAGAATCGGGTGTTGTGATGGAGCCTCAACCGGCTTGAAGGACCGAAAGGAGCCAGAGGCTCCTTGCCCACTTAGGCTGAACATGTAGCATGAGCAAAAATAAACATTTGTTGTGTGAAGTCACTGGAAATCAGGAGTGTCAGCCAAGCCTGACTGATAAGACAGCCAGATTCTCATCTACCATCACAAGAGGTCAACAGACGATACCTAAAATAATGAACCAAGTAACAGCAATATGAACATATATAATAAAAAATACGAAGGTAAATACCAAAAGCATTAGCTAAAACAGTTAAAAAGTGGTTGCTCCAGTGTACCTGGGTGGCTCAGCGGTTGAACCTTTGGCTCAGGGTCCTGGGATCGAGTCCCACATCAGGTTTCCTGTGGAGAGCCTGCTTCTCCATCTGCCTATATCTCGGCCTCTCTCTTTTTCTGTGTCTCTCATGAATAAATAAAATATTTTTTTAAGTGGTTGCTCCAGAGGAACAGGCTTGAGAGGGAGCAATGCTGGCCTGTTTTTGTTCTCTGTTGAAATAAGCCTGATTTTTAAAAATTATTTGTACTACCACATTGATAAAACTTACTTTAAACCATTATATACATATATATTTACATATATACATACATTATACACATGTGTGTGTGTGTATATATATATATATATATATATATATATATATATATATATATTCATTCTAGTGGGGATCCAGTATAAGGAACAAGATATAGGGCAAGGCTGTAATCTGAAATTTCCTCGCAGTACTCAGGACTCCTAGTGAAAAAAACATTGTTTTTAATAGAGAAACTCAATTACCACATGACCCTTCAATCAGGTTCCTCTAGATTAAACCCTAACTCTAATCATTTTGTAGGACTTTCACCTCCAGAATCGTAATTTCAAAAGCACCAATGATAAAGCAAAAGAAATAGATGAATGAAGAGTTGGGGTTCTTGGTTGTTTTTGGGTTTTGGGGGTGTTTTTGAAGAGTTTTTATACTTAGTGATCAGGAATACTCAGAATTGGTCTGTTAGAAGGACTGAGAAATGGTATTCTAAAACCATCATGCTAAATTCCAAAAAGGGTTCATTTCTCTGAGGGCCAAGTAGAAAGAGGCTCCTCGGGGGCAGCTCGGTGACAATAGGATACCCGTCCAAATAGACCTTGGCACCTCCTTCCAGAGATTTTTCTTCCTTTGAGAGCTTCTCTGCTTATGTATGGAGGACTCTGTGCTGTGCTTCTTTAAATGAGCAATACCCTCCACCTTGATAATTATCAAGAGAGAGCAGCCCAGGAAGGGTCCATCCAACTCACAGCAAAGACAGAGATGAAGCCACATGAATCATGGCCAGCCACATCATCAACCAGAAGAGTACCGGAAGGGATCCCTGGGTGGTGCAGCGGTTTGGCGCTTGCCTTTGGCCTGGGGCGCGATCCTGGAGACCCGGGATCGAATCCCACATCGGGCTCCCGGTGCATGGAGCCTGCTTCTCCCTCTACCTGTGTCTCTGCCTCTCTCTCTCTCTCTCTCTCTCTGTGTGTGTGTGTGACTATCATAAATAAATTTTTTTAAAAAAGAAGAGTACCGGGAGAGAGGACCTCCAGCGAACGCCGCATGTCCATGTGTGCCACCACATTGATCCAGCCCAGGCTCCCTGTTCTAGTGTGGCAACCATTTGGAAGATGGTGTGTTACCAATAAGAACAGTGCTTATGGCTTTAGCCCAGAGGATAATGCTACATATCCCTGGCTCAGGGTGTACCGTGAGCAACAGTCTGGACCATCATGCCCAATGCATTCTCAAACAGCTCCATCTCTGGCCGCTCTTGCAAGCCCACTCATTTAATCCTGACTGCTTGTGAAGCAGAATCACATACATGAGCCTAACTGCTCCTTTACATCTGAATTGGATGTGAGGCGTTCACACTTACTTTTAAATCCAGACCTCTGTATGTTCCGGGACATGACAATATTTCAAAGGGAGTAATGAAATCAAACTATAAATTTCTGATGGGGGAGTAGGTGCAAAACTATCCAGCTTTGCTATCCTTCCTTCTGAATCTTTTCTCCAGACCAAATCTTCTCTCCTTTCCCTAAGCCAAAGATGTATCACATACATTTCAGACTACTCAGGGCTCTAGCTCCAAGCCATACAGAGTGCTCTAACCTTTGACTCACAAGGTCCCTAGGACTTTCACTTTTAAAACTTTGTCTTGAAAAAAAACAAAACAAAACAAAATAAAACTTTGTCTTGGGCAGCCCTGGTGGCTCAGCAGTTTAGCACTGCCTACAGCCCAGGGCCTGATCCTGGAGACCCGGGATCAAATCCCATGTCAGGCTCCCTGCATGGAGCCTGCTTCTCCCTCTGCCTGTGTCTCTGCCTCTCTCTCTCTCTCTCCTCTCTGTGTATTCTCATGAATAAATAAATAAATAAAATCTTTTAAAAAATAAAAATAAAATAAAACTTTGTCTTCCAGGCAGCCCCAGTGGCTCAGCGGTTTAGTGCTGTCTTCAGCCCAGGGTGTGATCCTGGAGACCCGGGATCGAGTCCTGCATCGGGCTCCCTGCGTGGAGCCTGCTTCTCCCTCTGCCTATGTTTCTGCCTCTCTCTCTCTGTGTGCCTCTTATGAATAAATAAAATCTTAAAAAAACACTTTGTCTTTCATCTCCTGCTACCCTAAACAAAAGTTCTAGGAATGTCGACAGAATTGTTACCACTGATCAACCATCTTGAATTCAAGGGACACCCAAATCATCTTCAGAAAGCTACAAATCTCCACTCTTAAAAATCTGACCCACACCTACCTTCCAATCTTTTCTCCAGTAGCTTCCTGCCAATATGCATGCCACACTCCACTCCACTACATTGCTTGTGATTCCCCAATCAAACTGTGTACCCTGCCCTTGACCTCTGCTCATGCCAGTGCCCTGACCTGGAATTTTATAGCAGCTCTTAGTGTTATGGTTATTTACTGATGTGTCTTCTTCTCTTCCCAGACTGTGAAACAATCCGAGAGCAGGGACTGTGCCTATCTCATCTGTGCATTCCCAGCACTTGCCAAAGGTCTTAGGCAACAAAAGGTACTCAGTGAATACATGCCAAAGAAATCTTAACAGGTACCCTGAACCATTTACTGAGTTCTTTTTTTTAAGATTTTTTTAATTTATTTTTTATTGGTGTTCAATTTACCAACATACAGAATAACCCCCAGTACCCGTCACCCATTCACTCCCACCCCCCACCCTTCTCCCCTTCTACCACCCCTAGTTCGTTTCCCAGAGTTAGCAGTCTTTACGTTCTGTCTCCCTTTCTGATATTTCCCACACATTTCTTCTCCCTTCCCTTATATTCCCTTTCACTATTATTTATATTCCCCAAATGAATGAGAACATATAATGTTTGTCCTTCTCCGACTGACTTACTTCACTCAGCAAAATACCCTCCAGTTCCATACTTGTGAGAGACATGCAGTGAGACGCAGAGACATAGGCAGAGGGAGAAGCACACTCTGTCCAGGCAGCCTGATGCAGGATTCAATCTCAGGATCATGACTTAAGGAATACAGGATCATGAGCCGAAGGCAGATGCTCAACCACTGAGCCACCCAAGTGCTCCAATTTGCCCATTTCTTAAAGTGACAAATGTACCAACTGAAGCATACTAGTACACACGATGCTTCAAAAATGGTCAACATCAAGGCTTGTATACCCCATGTAGGAGCTAAATAGTATAAACAAACAGGGGTACCCCCAGATCCCCCCTCCTTTTTAAAAAAAGAAGAAAGAAAAAAAGAAAAACCTTCCTTCTCAAAATACTATATCAGTGTGGCTAGAAGGCATGAGGAGCTCCCAGAAGTCTTGCAACTCTAGAACAAAGGTACAATGTATGTTTCTGGGCCCTCTATGTGTAGTGAGCAGGAGCAAATGTCTACTCTAGATAGTATTTGTTTCTCACCTGGGCATTTAGAAATCGGAAATGTGGCAAGAGAACACAGCCATGGTTCTTAATGAATGGATCTGTGATGCTCATTGAGTTGAAACAAATGCCAAATAAGAGGAAACAAAGTATACTCTCCACCCCCCTCAACACAAAAGGGTGGCCAGGAGTCCAGGGGGTCCAGGACAGCACCGAAGGGTGGCCTGGGGGTGAAGTAAAAGACCAAGCACAAACACTGATTACACCCACAGGGATGAAATGCCACAACAGTTCCTCCAAAGCCCCATTGATGGGTTGGAGGGCTTAAGCACTGCAGACTTCAGTAGGAACGTTTAAATTAGATATGCTGTGGATAATATACAAATGACAGAGTGCTATTTCCTGCATAGATTGAATGCCATTCTACTCTAGCCGTCATCGGTCTCCTGATATGTACCCTTAGACATAATTTTTACCCACAAGTCTGTTGTCCTAGAAGAAGAATGACACCTCCAAGCCTATACAGAAAGGACTGGGAGGCAGGGGTAGAGAAAGAAGTGTGGGAGAGAGGGCCAGCAGGCTGACAGCAGTCAACAGTGATTTGTGTAATGGCACTTGTCTGGCTTTCCTAAGGACCTTGAAGTAAACCCAGCTGCCAGCTGCCAGAAGCAGGAGCAATTCAAGTCCATTTGCCAGAAGGGCAAGGACAAATTCTGTGGGTAAAGAAAGAAACATCACCTTTGGGTCCTAAAGAGGGACCAGGGCACAGTGGATATTAGCAAAACAAAACAGAGACAACTATTTTAAAAAGACACATGATGGTGCCTCTTTAATAATCACAGTATCCTGTGCTGAAGGCAGAAGGTATTTAGAAAACAATCAATAATCTGCCCTAACAGCTCTTGGGGAAAATGGTGGTAACCCTTCAGTCGCCTTCTCCTCAGCCATGTGCCAATGACACACAGCAGCTCTGAATTTCTCCCAGTGACAATTTACTCTGGAGAGTCTATTCCACACTGGACCTCAGAGGAAAGAGAAAACTGCAAAAAAGCTAGAACAGCCAGATTTTGCTAATAAATCTGGACAGTTAGCTGTTTGTTACCACATAGCATCTTATTTCATAGGAGGCTGGCAAATCCTGGGTGGCCTCTTTGGCTAACGCTTCCTCAAGAGAGGAAGCAGGAACTGCAGGTGGGTTAAAACCCAAGTGAAATACAAGATGTCTGCACAGCTTTCCACAGAGGTGTCACTGGACTATGGGAGAAAGCAGACTATTTCCCACATTTTTACAGTAGAACTTGTATAGTGATAGCTAGGACTCCAAAGACTTAAATCCCAGGAGAGCAGGAGAAGGAGAATGAGCATGGATCAAACAGACTCCGAACATCGAGGACCACAGAGTCATCCCCAATAGGGCCTCCTGGCCAAGTTACAGTGATCTAAAAAAAAAAAAAAAAAAGGACAAACCAAAGCTAGCTATTTCAGAACACAATCTGATTAGGAGAGACCCTGCAGCAGTGGCAACACCAATCATTAAGCGGGTGATGGCACCATGTTTCCATGAGGTTTTATTTGGATTAGACCCTAGTTGGTAGCCAGCCAGCCAGAGCCCAGCACCCCCAGGAAAGGCCCAGCCAAGCCTAAGCTGGATGCCTTCACTGGGTTCCTGGAGCATACCCTAGCTTCACCCAAACATCTAGAATGTCAAGAGGAAGGCTACAGGATAACAAGCCCCCATGGGATTCAGGGGCTCTTCCCAGGGGCACTTAATACTTGAGGTATCAGATTAATTCCAGATGTCATCTACCCATTGGGAGGGTGGTTTCTACCCTGCCTACCCTTAGTTCTTAATGCTTCAAGCACTGGGAGTCACCAAGTCTTCTGGGGCAACCACGATCTGACGACCTGGTGGCAGGACTGGAATGCAGGGTCTGGCTTACCACTGTGCTCTGCCAAGATGCTCATCAGTCCGTGCTGTGGGGTACCCAGTACCGCATGAGGGAATGGAATTCAGCCTGATTCAATGACCTGGAGCATTAGTTCACATTATATCAATATCTAAATGTGACCAATAGATGAAAAATCTAGCATTAACATTTCAGTGTCAGTGGCCTCAGAGAAATCGTCAACATATGTACCAGATGGATTCACTCTTTTAGATTTAGTTCCCTTCTCTCAGCAAACTCCTGCAACACCAAAGGAATAATTATTGCTCAGTGGAATACTGCAGAGCGCTAGCCAAAAAACTAAAGTCACATCAATTTAAACCAGCAAATGTGAATTTTTGGAAGAGAAAAGTATTCTCTTTCCAGAGGCAATTATTTGTCTCCTCAGAAATGTTTGCCAATATAAAATCCCCCTCCCCCACTGTGGAAGTCAAAAAAATGAGAATTGCAGCAGTGTATCAGCTTGGAAGGGGCTGGAAGGTGCCAGGCAGAGGGGCAGAGATGGCTTTGCATGGAGCCTCGTGTGTTGCTAGACGGTGGACAACCTAAATCTAAAACTCGTGTGCAGCTGAAGGCACACTCCCACTGGAAAGGCAGCAAATGGCAGGATGATTACCTTTTTTTTTTCCCATATGCCCTGCCTGAGGGTTACAAAGCACTTTTATGTTCACTCTCCAACCAGAGCCACCCAACGCCTCTGCAAGGTAGGTGGCGCAAGGACTGTTAGGTCCATTTTACAGATGAAGAAACTGAGATGTGTGTTCCACTGGACTTCACTGCAGGCCTGATTCTGTCTCACAACCAGGCACCATCCAGTGGAGCGGATGCATTTCACTCCAACACCAGCCTCCTTACCTCAACCATACCACCCACTGCTCTCAATTCAGCGAGGAAAACAGTCTATATCTTAGATTTGGAGGCAGCTGTGTTCAAAGCCCTTCATATCCACATCCAACCACTTCCTGCTGCAGGCTGCCAGCTGGTCTCATTGAATTGTCATTAGGCACTACAGAAAGTACCCTCACTGTGGACCTTCCATAAGTAAGTCAATGAATGTGTCCCTTGCTACTAAAGAGTTTGCTTAAAATAGTTCCCTTTTATTCCCTTTTAAAGCAGTAATGGCCCCATTGCTACTATTTCCCCATACCCCAAAGAGCCACCAAGGAACTGACAGCCACCTATTACCTCTAAGAGCCGTGAATCACCCCCACCCCCACATGGACATTTAGAACATCTGTTCTAACAGTTTTACTGTTAGACTGGGGTAACCAGGACCCTGCCCTAGGTGTCACACTTTCAAGGGCCTTCCTCTGGCCCTGCTCTAGCCACACCACTCCCCATAGAGCAAGGAGTCTATGGGGCCAAGGGACTTGCCTATTCAAACTCTATGCTTCCCTCTTCTATAGTAAACTCTCGTAATATGCAATACCTTGAACTCCCTATCCATACGTCCAAGCCTGTATTCATGGTCGGTGCCATCCTCTTCCCTAGCTATGTCTTCTTAAGGATGGGCACAACCCTAAGCCTAAAGGGTTGGGTGGCCATGGGACAGCTGCTGCCCTTCAACCTGGTAATACATTCAGGTACATTCCACCTTGCTCAGCACTGGTCACTATCAAAGACTAAGATACAGAATTCAAGCAAGCTGGAGAAGAGATACTAGATTCTTTTTTAAAAAAGATTTTATTTATTTATGAGAGACACACACACACACACACAGAGAGAGAGAGAGAGAGAGAGAGAGAGAGAGAGAGAGAGAGAGGCAGAGACAAAGGCAGAGGGAAAAGCAGGCTCCATGCAGGAAGCCCAACGAAGCCCGATGTGGGACTCTATCCCAGGTTTCCAGGATCATGCCCTGGGCTGAAGGCGGCCCTAGACCGCTGAGCCACCTGGGCTTCCAGAGATACTAGATTCTTAATGACAACATACCGTCTACCAAGTAGTCCCACATACTCCCTGGCCTGAGAGGGAAGGCAGGCCACTAGGCAGGCAGACCTGACCCATCCACATATAACTGAGAGGCCATAAAGCCCCAGCCTCAGGCACTGGTCCACTCCCTAGTTTGGGACAATCAACATCCAAGTTACCACACCCACATGAGCAAACCTGGAGGAGTTTTTGTTTTGTTTTTGTTTTGTCTTTTATCATGGTAAAGAGAAGGGTAAAAATAAAAATAGACACAAACCCATGGAAATATTGTTTAATTGGAAGATTCAACTGGGGGCACAAACTACCAAGTGCATTCCTGAGGTAGTTTTCCAAACTTTTTCAACATGAACTCATTTAAGTCTAGTGGTAATGTGGGCTCATATAAAGCAAATGAAAACCAAACTTCCTATGGAGTATGAAATGGGGGTTGGCTGTGCAGAGCCCTGTTTCCTTGGGACCCACTGACTGATATACACAGGGGCCAGGGCAGCTCCAAGAAACCTCTAGTGCTCCAAAGTGCCCCTTTTGGAAATCACCAATGAACCACACACCACTTACAGAGGTCAGATTTTCTTCCTAATGTTCCTGGTTCAGCATTTAGATACAAGAGAAGCCAAAAAAAAAAAAAAAAGGTCACGTGAAGGAAGGAAGTCATGGCACAGCAGTCTGAGGAGTGGGTCACAGATGTTGAAATGATACATGCAAGTGAAGCCTCACGATTGCTTGAGAATACAGAAAATGGAGTCTGAGTCCTAATTCTGCAGCTAACTCACTGTGTGACCCTAGAGAAGGTCCTTGCCTTTTCTGGGCCTCAGACAAAAGATCCAGATGGCCTCTGTCCAGCTTTGATGCTCCGAGATTTTATGATATTTCAGGATTCCACATTTAAGTGAAGATTCATGGTTGTATCATCCATCACAGATAGATGCTAGAGGAAAAATAAAGAAAGGAAACCTTTATGTTGTTCTGCTGGCACAGTTCTGTGCTTTCGTTCAGAAACTCAAAGCATTTTAATGGTTTATTCCGTTGGACACGTAGCAGAAAAACAAAGAGGAAATTAATCTTGAAGAAATCGTATGTCTGCAATCTTTGAATATCTCTTACTCAGTAAGGTTCCAGCTACTTCTGTGCATTGCCAGTCTTCATTGACATCTAGATAGAGAATAATGCTTGACTTTTGGTGGAGAGGGAGGTGGTCTTTAGTGTGTACAGCTGAGGAGGCAGAGAGACTGTCAGAAAGCATTTGCACTGGCCTACACCAGAGATGATGAGGACCTGAACCAAAGTCATGTCAGTGGAGGTGGAAAGGAGATGACAGATCTAAGCGGCATTCCAGAAGACACACTGACAGGGCCGGGTGCTGGAGTTGAGGAGGAGAAAGGGGAAAATGAAGGCAAAGTGTCTTGACTGGGTGATGACAGACAAGACAGTGCCATTATTCAAGCAATGACTGGGAAGGAAACAGAGATTTGAGAGGCAGGCTGATGAATTCAAGGTTGGAATGTTGACTCCGGAGTGCCTGTGGACCATCAGGTGGAAACGTCTAGCCCACAGGTGGGCATACTGGTCTCAAATCCCATAGGCCCAGGCAGGATCCAATACAATCATGATATTAATCTGGAAGTTTTCAGCACATGGGGATCCCGCCTCCTTGCATCTCTGCCACATTGCCTCATTTATTCACTAAAATATTTAGAGCCTCTGCTTCCTCTGCTAGGCAAGGAACTATATAGATGAAGAACAGACACGGTCTCTGTCCTCATATAGCTTATCAGGGGGAGACAACAGAAACAAAGATACAGATATCATTTTAAATGGTAGCAAATATCATGAAGGAATCCAATGGGTATAGGATCAAGAATACCAGAGGGAGGAAGGGGGACCTCTTGAATAAGCCTTTAAACCAAGACTGGAAGGGCATTCCTGGACAAGAAACAGAAGATGCAAAGACCTAGAAGCAGGGAGAGTCTAGCTGCCAAGCTGGGAAACCTAGTAACAGGGGTTTGGTGGGATGCCTAGACTATCTGCCGTGGCTGTTACTGATATTTAAATGATAGTATTAAAATGCTCCAATAAGGCATGATTAGAAAATTATATCAAAGACAAAACACTTGATGCCTATGAAATGTTGTTTAACAATTTTTTTGTTGTCACTGATGGGACTGGATAGTGATGGTTACATGAGTCAGATGGAATATTAACTTGAACAGAGCTTAAATGAAATTGCCACAGAGCTCTGTCTTCCATTACTAATAGCTCTGATTGCCTCAAATCTTGCCAGCACACTCTAGTCACACTCTGGGCAAAGTCACCATTCTGTAGGATTTCAGTCAAACACTGTTACTCAGGAAGCAATACTTAAAATAACATTCCTTTTAATGATTAAATAGAGGGTTGGCACAAACTGCAAAACAGAAAAAAAAATTCTATGTAGCCATTGGGGAAAGGATAAGTAGGTTGTGTTTTGCAATTCCTTCCTGGTGGGTTTGCAATTATTCCACAGCATGACAGCTAAAATGCCTAAGAAATCACTTACCTGAATCTCAATAATAATTAGTTCTCTATCCTTTGTATGTTCACTATGAGTTCTGTTGACCTCGCCACATGCAAAGACTGAGTTTACCCATTTACAGTCCTGAGTCTTTATCCCTTGCAGGCAAACAAAAGTGTGCTGGGGGTTGAACAATCCCTGGCCAGCAGTGTGTATTTTAACTAGGATGTTTAAGATGCATCAGTTGAATAATTAATGTATAAATCTTAGCCGGCTGGGTAAGGAAAATGAAAACAAGCTTTATTTGTTATAGACAGAGATTTAGCTGTGTTAAAGTCTCTCTGCTTTTAAGATGAGCCTCTACGTCAAAAAAGGCAAAAGACAGACATACCAGTCTTTGTAGTGCGATTAAAGAGGAAATTAACAAATTGTGCTAATTTGTTGCACTGGTAATTTGTCTGAAAATTGTGGTGTTGCAGTATTACAATTTGGGTGTGGGACAGCATGCAAATGAAGAACTCACCAGCATTCACCAACTATTCGCTTATTCCCGTGTTTGTAAAACTACTCCGAAATGTGTAGCCTGCCTATGGTAAGCTATAATTAAGGCTATTTTTTATAATTAAGGACTATTTTTTTAAATTAACATTTTAAAATCCACTGGCAGCCCCCATATCCTTTGTCTCACCCCTGCAGGACTGACAGGGTGGGCCGTTCAGAAAGGGCAGCCCATCTCCCTATAGCCCTCAGCAAATGAGCCAGGTGTGATTTTGGCAAAGGACTAAAAGTTCTCCAGCTTGCCCGTGGTGTGTGCATCACTAGGGGGTTCTCAGCCCCATCAGAGTTCCTGGAGCACAGCGGGCCTCTGGTCTAATACTGGCAGGAAAGCTATTGCATCTGCAGAGGCCGAGGAGACAACTGTTCAACTCTATTCACTTTGCTTCCCTGCCATTTCCCCAAATGTTTAAATGGCCCAACAGAGCATAGACTGTCGTCAACACCCCCAGCTCTGGTGAGCCAGCAAGGGAGAGGATTTGACTACTTGTAGTTTGACTTTGACTTTGGGGCTTTCCACAGGTTCAGCTCAAATGTAGTGCTGAGAGTATATGTCTTTTCCTCAAGTCAAACATGGCAAATGCCAAAGGCCACAAAATTCTTATGTATGCTTTAGAACTTGCGACTGATAGATGAACCATATGTTTTTTACCATCTCAACCCTCATTTTTTACACAGGGAAACTGAGGCTCTGAAAGATTAGATGACTTGTCTAAGAGCACTGGCTAAAAACCAAGAGTTTGGGCCCCTGCCCCACCCTCTCCCTGGCAGGGCTCTTTCAAACACATCACCTCCTAAAGTTGGCCTGCTAGAAAATAAATGTCCAAGTAGCGAGTTGTATGGAGTAATTTAATGTTATAAAGAGACATCTATGAGGTTACAATAAGCATAAACTCCAAGGCTTCTATAGAACAGCCTGAGTATTGAGCTGCTCTGCTTCCCTGTGAGGTCAGATCAAAGCTTACCATCCTGCAGGGACACTGTGGCCCAAGCAGGATTTGGCTAGCTTAGACTTAGGGACTACGCCCCTGTTGTTCCTTTTATCTGTTAGCCTCGATTCTGACATATCCTCCTGTGATTTGCTCATGTCCTAACACTCCGTGGCTTTCTGCTTTGGCTTGGTCAGAGATCCTCTTTTCCCCTTCTTCCCAACTTCCATCCCAATCATCCTTCCTGCCCTAGAATCTTCCACCTATACCTGTCATCTCAGAATTTGAAGCCCAGGTCACCACAGGCCCACTTTCTTGATCCACCAGTTCCTATAGAAGAGGACCAGGGGCAGGGAGTGAGGTGGGGCAGGCAAAAGGATTGAAATACTAATTTTTCCAAAATATCTACTAGAAGGCTCACTCAACCATTGCTTGGCATCACTATATGCAATTAAAAGTGATCATCGTGGGATCCCTGGGTGGCGCAGTGGTTTGGCGCCTACCTTTGGCCCAGGGCGCGATCCTGGAGACCCGGGATCGAATCCCACGTCGGGCTCCCGGTGCATGGAGCCTGCTTCTCCCTCTGCCTGTGTCTCTGCCTCTCTCTCTCTCTGTGTGACTATCATAAATAATAAATAAAAATTAAAAAACAGTGATCATCGTAAGCTAACCCAGGGCCTTGCAAGATCATGAAAGTTTTGCTGAATAAAAAGATGAAAGTAAGCCACTTCCACAATTAGGGCTGAGTCCATTTTCTTATATTCTTGGATTTTCTTTTTTTTTTAAGAACTTTTTTTTTAAGATTATATTTATTTATTCAAGAGAGAGAGACAGAGAGAGGCAGAGACACAGGCAGAGGGAGAAGCAGGCTCCATGAGGGGAGCCTGACGTGCGACTTGATCCTGGGTCTCCAGGATCAGGCCCTGGGCAGAAGGCGGCGCTGAACCGCTGAGCCACCCGGGCTGCCCTATTCTTGGATTTTCAAAGTTGTTAATCTCTATATAGTTTATAGCAACCTTTTCCCAGCTAGAATATTTGATAGATATGAAATTATAGTTATTTGGGAGCAACTGTCTTGATGTTTTTAAAAGAGCCAGGAGGGGCACCTGGATGGCTCAGCTGTTGAGTGCCTTTGGCTCAGGTCCTGATCCCTGGGTCCTGGGATTGGGTCCCTGCAGGGAGCCTGCTCCTCCCTCTTCTATGTCTCTGTCTCTGTGTGTGTGTGTCTCCCATGAATAAATAAATAAAATCTTTGAACATTTTATAAAAGAGCCAGGAAGTAGGGCGCCTGGCTGGCACAGACAGTAGAACATGCAACTCTTGATCTCAGGGTCATGAGTTCAAGCTCCACGTTGGGCCTAGACCTTACTCAAAAATAAACAAATAAAAATAAAAGAGCCAGGAAGTCACCTAAATTATCATAAAGATAATTTTTCATCAAACAGCATAGGTGAACATCTTCCATTTAGAGAAATAACCTCTGTGTAAAGAAAGTTAGCTAGTAAATTTGGCCTCCTTTTAGCAAATCTGTGCTACTAGTAATTGTCAATAAAATAAATACATAAAAATATAATTCAATTCCAACTATTGCTAAATTTGTGATAATTCAATCATGAGCTGGCATACTTTACCTTTCCTCTATTTAAAAAACAGCAACAACAGGTTTCTGAGTAAATTAAGAGTATAAACATGAGCTCTTAGGGGATGTTTAACCCAGTTCAGAGAACAACCTGTTTCCAAGCGCTCTGACAACATTCATTTGCATAGAAATAATTAGTGTGCTAATTTCAAATGATCTTTACCAACTCATTGTAGCGTACTCTAGCAAGACCTCTACTTGACAATATTGTTAGCTGTTTATAATAGTATTTCTACTTGCAAATAATAAAAATCAATCATTTTAAAGTAACCTGTAACTCAGAATTGTCGTGACATCAGAATGCCCACACTTCCCTTCCCCCAGCCCCACCCCCGCCTGCCCCCTCTGCTGTCAGCCTGTGTGAGAGAGGCCTTAACTGCACCACACAGACACTTTTCAGCATCCACTGAATCGTCATTAAAGAGCACTGGAGCACTTAGAATAAAAATGTCTATAAATGACCCACGCAGTAAGACCTGAAGCAGTCTGCCTAGTTATTAGGGGTATATAAAACAAGCCTCCACTTAGGAATCAAAATGCCTAGGGCTTTAAGAGATTTTAAAGAAAAGGAAATAATCATGTACCTGTATTTCTTTTACAATTTAAAAATATCTAAGTAATGTAAAAATTATCAGAAAAAGGGTAAAGAAGTATCCTCCAGAGCCTGGGTGGCTCAGTCAGTTAAATGTCCAACTCTTGGTTTGGGCTCATTGGGCTCTGCGTGCAGCCGGCTTCAGATTCTCTCTTCCTTTCCCTCTCCCTCTGCCCCTCCTGCTCATTGTCTCTCTCTCTAATAAATAAATGAATATTTTTTTTAAAAAAGAAGAGTCCTAGTAATTCAAACATTATGTAAGCCATGAAAGAGACCTCAGAGGTCATCTAGGGTGGCTCTACCCCTGGCAACAAAACTCTCAGCAGAAGTCCAGAAACCTAGCTTCTGCAGAAAGACCCCAAGTCTTAGACCTTCCCTTTGCCTAAAACTCTTCTTATTATTCAACAGCTCGAGACATTAGACAGTCTTTCCTTACACTAGGTCAAAATCTGCCTCCCTGTAATTCCCACACATTGGTCTAAGTTTCCTAGGGGAGGGAAACTAATGTTTTTATGGTTCTTTACATGGTATTTTTCACACACATGTTCTCACTGGATCTTCCCAGTAACTCTCTGAGGCAGATATTCCTAGTACCTTTGCTTTACAGATGAAGACCTGGAGGCTGAGAGGCTTGGTTATTACTCAGGATTAAGTCCACACTCACTGCAACAGGTTCTTATCAATCATCCCCTCTGATCCCAGCCAGATGATCATGCCCACCTCCAAGAAATCACAAGGTTTGAGCCTGTCAACTAAGAGAGAAAATAAAAGACATGAAATCTGTGTTGTAATATTATTTCATGCTCGATGTTATATACAGTTAGACTTCAGGGAGCACAATTCAGCCAATGGAACATCTTAATCATCCATTCAATAAATATTTACTGAGCACTTATTATATAGCTGAAAAAACAGCCACAATCTGTCCTTGGAGAGCTCACATCCTAGAAGGGGAGACAGACACATAAACAAAAGTGTTACAGTATAACACTGTGTGAAGTACAGAAGAATCCCAGAGCTGGATGTATTTCATTGTGCTAGAAAAAGTCTTTCCAGAGTAGGGGACACCCGGACAGGGTTTTGAGGAACAAAGGCAGACAACGTAGGCAAAGGAGTTGGAACAGAGGGAACATGTTCAATACCCAGAGTATTGCAGGAGCCTCACAAACAATGGGGGTAGGAGAGTAAGGAGAAAGTAAGGACAACAATAGGCCAGGCTAAGGCACCTGAACCATGTGCCCTTTAGGAAAATGAGGTACCACCAGGGAGACTGTAAATCTTTTCCTGTTCTTCTCTTGTCATTGTTCATTGTTGTCTTTGTTTTTGTATGTTATTTGCAGTGAAGTGGCATAGCTAAATTTTCAGTTTGGAAAATTTTGTGACACTTTGTGTCAGAGGTCAGAATGGAGGCGTGATGAGAAACTAGACACAGAAAGACCAGGCTGAAGATCACTGAAATAGTTTAAATGAGAGATGATAAAAGCTTGAGCAAAGAATCAGCATGTAGATAAAAGCAGATTATACTTGTGAATGTTTGGCTTTAGGGAGAAAGAGAGAGGAGAATGACGGCTGGATTCTGTCCTAAGAACCTCTGATGGTTGGTGCTGCAATCAACTGAAAACATGAGGAGGTGGAGCAAGTCTGGGGGCAGGTGAGACAGGAAAAGTTCAGTTTAGATGCTGATTTTGAAAAGTCTAAGAAGTAGCGATATCCTGCAGATAGGCAGATGAATGTGTCTGAAGTTCTCAAGATATTCCAGGACTGGAAATATATATATATATATATATATATATATATATATATATATATATATATATATATATATTTGGGAGTTATAAGTGGGTAAATGATAGTTTAAGTCTTGGACGACATAAAAATAACCAAGGCAGAAAGGATACACAGATTGAAAACGAGGATGGTCAAGAAAGGGGCAGGCCATTCAAAGGGAAAGTAAAAATAACCTAAGATCCAATGATCAGAGATAAGGGGAGAGTAAGAGATTGGGAAAGTCAAAAGAGGACAGAAATAGAAAGAGAAAACAGATGCAAAATGTTACAAAAGTAACAAAGAACTTGGCAATGAATTAACTCTTCCCTATCCCATTTCTCTTACATGCAGCTCTGATGTCAAGTTTCAAGTTTGGATCATTAGAGAAATAATGGTATAATGAACAGAATCAAGAACACAGGAAGAATGGGGATCCCTGGGTGGCGCAGCGGTTTAGCGCCTGCCTTTGGCCCAGGGCGTGATCCTGGAGACCCGGGATCGAATCCCACATCGGGCTCCCGGTGCATGGAGCCTGCTTCTCCCTCTGCCTGTCTCTCTCTCTCTCTCTCTCTCTCTCTCTCTCTCTATCATAAATAAATAAATAAAAATTAAAAAAAAAAGAACACAGGAAGAATAAATAGCTTGGGAGGAAAGCTGATGAGTTTCGGTTGGGATATACTAATTTGGAGATGCAACCAGGACCTTAAGTGCCTAGTAAGGAGATGGAAATCTTGGACAATCTCAAGAGAAAGGTCAGGGTTGGAAGTAAATATTTGGAAATTATCTGTATGAAGATATTAGTGGAATCCATTCATTCCCATGGAAGAGAATAAAGAAGAGGAAAAAAAAGATATGCGAATGGCTAATAAACATAGGAAAATATGTTCAATGTTGAGTCATTAGGGAAATGAAAACTAAACACCATGAGATACCACTCTACCCCCACTACAATGGCTGTACCCAAAAAGACGTAACAATAACAAGTGGTGGTGAGGTGGTGAGGATATGGAGAAAATGGAACCTTCCTACATTGCTAGTGGGAATGTACAATGGTACAGCTGCTTTGAAAAAGTCAGGCAGTTTCTATGGAACACAGTTTGGCAGTTCCACAAAAAGTTAAAGATAGAACAGTCCTGTGACCCAGCAGTTCCACACCTAGGTATCCACCAAAGAGAAATGAAAGCATGTGTCCAAACAAAAACTTGTACACAAATGTTCACAGTAGCATTATTTATAATGACGAAAAGGAAACAACCCAAGTGTCCATCAGCTGATCAACAGATAAACAATGTAGAGTATATCCTTACAATGGAATATTATTTAGCCATGAAAGGGAATTGGATGCTATTAAAACAATTTTTTAAATTGTGGGACACCTGGCTGGCTCAGTAGATGGAGCATGCGACTCTTGATCTCAGGAGTTGAGTTCAAGCCCCATGGTGGGTGTAGAATTGCTTAAAAATAAAATCTTATTTTTTTAATTGTTCTTTGTGAAAGACATTGGTAAGTGAATGAAAAAAAAAAAGCCACAGTCTGGGAGAACTATTTGCAAAATACCTATCTGATAAAGGACTTGTATCTAAATTATAGAAAGTATCCTTAAAACTCACCAATAAGGAAAGAATCTAATTTAAAAATAGGCAAAGGATCTGAACAAAAACCTCACAAAGAAGACATACAGATGGCATGATGTTCCATATTATATGTCATCAGTGAATTGCATATTAAAACAACGAGATACAAGTATCCACCTATTGGAACAGCTAAAATCCAAATGACTGATGACATTGCTAGCAAGGATGTTGAGCAACAGGGACTCTCACTCATTACTAGAGGAAATGCAAAATGGTACAGCCACTGTGGAACAATTTGGCAGTTTCCTACAAAAGAAGGCATATGGTTATCATATGATCTAACAACTGTGCTTCCCGGTATTTACCCAAAAGGGCTGAAAACTTAGGTCCACACAAAAACCTGCACCCAGATGTTTAGAGCAGCTTGATTCATAGTTGCTGAAACCTGGCAGCAAGCAAGATATCCTTCAGTACAGGAATGGATAAAATAAACTATGGTATGTACAGACAGTGGAATATCATTCATCCCTAAAAAGGAATGAGTCATCAAGTCATGAAAAGCCATGGGGGAACCTTAAACACATACCACCAAGTGCAACAAGTCAATCTGAAAAAGCTCCATACTGTAGGATTCCAGCTACGTGACATTCTAAAAAAGGCAAAACCATGGAGAGAGTGAAAAAAGGAGTGGTTGCTAGAGGCTCTGGCAAAGGAGGGAAGGACAGGGCTACAAGTCCCCTGTGCTACCTGTGGAACTACTCTATAGGTACTATTCTATACAACTACCATGGTGGTAGACACATATCACACTTTTGTCAAAACCCACAGAAGTGTACAACACAAAAAGTGAACCCTAACATCAATTCTGAACTTACCACATTACTTTATTAATATGTCACTGATACAGTATGAGTTAATAATAACATAAAAATGTAGGCTTATTAATTATAACAAAGGTATCACATCAGTGCAAGATGCTAGCGGGGAAAAAAAAAAAAGATGCTAGCGGGGAAAACTATGGTCAGGGAAGTATATGCGAACCCTATACCATCTGCTCAATTTTCCATAAACCTAAAACTGCTCTAAAAAAAAAGGTCTATTACTTTAAAAACAAAACATAGAGAGAATGAAGTACTGGTACATGTCACAATTGGATGAACCTTGGAAATATGTTAAGTGAGAGAAGCCAGTCACAAAGGACCACATATTGTATGACTCCGTTTATACAAAAGGTCCAGGGTAGGCACATCCATAGAGAGAGAAAACAGATTAGTGGTTACCTAATCTGTGGCTGGGGGCAGGGGACTGTTAAGGGGAAATGGAGAGTGAGTGCTCATGGCTATGGAGTTTCTTTAGTTTTTTTTTTTTTTTTTTAATGTCCTAAAATGTATTGTGGCAATTGTGGCAATGGTTGTAGACCTCTATAAATCTACTAGAAATGACTTTAAATGGATGAATTATAAGGCATGGGGATTATAACACAAAAAAAGCTTGAAAAATGCTGATAAATCTTAAAATCTCAGAATGTATGATTTCCTAAGAAACAGCAAATTGGACTCACAAAGAGGTTAGAAAACACAGGGCAAAGCATGCTGTTCAAAGCCATTTTCTCTAAAGGTTATTATAGCGCTTAGTTTTATGAGCAGGTTCTTTCTAATTGACAAGGAGACAGTAAATTCCATGCTTTAAAAGTAGTTCCCAGTATACAGAAGAAGAAAAAATCAGCTCCATTCATTTAATAAAACTACAGTTAGCCTGTCCACAAAACTTAGTGAACACACACACAGACACACAGAGGAAAACTGAAGATTAACATTGGTTACAAACAGAGATGCAAAAACTCTAAGTAGAATACCAGCAAGGCAAACCCAGCAGGACAAGATGACTACACCGTAAGCATGAGGGGATTATTCCAGGACTGTAGTTTAGTATCAGGAAATCTAGACATATAGTTCATCGCAACAGCTAGCCAGAGGAGAAAACCTGCACGAATGACGAAGAATTAATATTTTAAATTCATTTTAAAAATTTCTTCAGTGAATAAGAAAAAAAAAATCTATACCAGAACAGAAAAACGGGCAAAAGTGTAAAGAAAAGAAAATAGCTCAGCTTCACTAGCAATCGAGTAAATACAAATTTTAAAATAAGGCACTAATTCTTTGCAATCAGGCTGGCAAAAAAAATTCCTCAGTGATAATCAAGAATTGAGACAAAAGGAGCAAATATCCATCCTCTGCCTCTAAGATGAGAAGACCCATCAAAAGCTTAAAAATGTGCATACATGTAGGAACCGACAACTGCACATCCAGGAATTCATTCAAAGGAAGCAATGAAAGATTTCTGCAGAGACATGGCCACAGAATACTCATCTCTGCATTTTCTGTAGAGTATGGGAAAACAGAAATGACCTAAATGCCCAACAGTAGCAAGGTGGTCAAATAAACTGCAGCATTTCTGCACAATGAAATGCTACACAACCACTGAAGGTGTAGAAGGATAATGAACCTAAAAGAAGGTTCAGAATATATTAAGTAAAAAAAAAGAAACTTATGGAAGAGCATGTAGAATACAGGGAAAAGACGACTGAATGGTTGTGATAAAAGGTTAATGGTGGTTACCCCTGAATGGTAAGAATATTCTTTTATATTATATTCTCCTTTTTGTGTTTCTGCATTTCTACATGGTCTATGATAAACATACTACTTTGGTAAAGAAGGATACAATGAAAGAGTGCCTTCTAATGTTCATAATCATTAACTCAGAAGTTCCACTTCTAGAAATTTATCCTGATGGCCACACATTCATGTAAAGATTTATGCGCAAGAACACACATTATTACAGTTGCAAGAAAAAAAAAAGGAGACCAACTAAATGTCTAGCAATAGTAATTACCAAGTATGATATTGCTATAGGATGGAATACTGGGCAGCTACTAAAAATCATGAGGTAGAAGAATATATAAATACAGAAACAATTCAGGGAAAAGGCACATTATAAAATACTAAATACAATACGCAGCTAATGTTCTAAAAAACTATGTAGAAAAAAGGCTAGAAGGAAGCGTATCAAAGAGAACATCAACTACGATTCTCTCCAAGTGGTAGAACCACAGATGGTTTGTTTATTTTCGTCTTTCTGCATTTTACACACTTTCCACATTGTGATTTTAAACTCTGGGGGAAAAAATTTAAGTTTGCATTGGAGGAGCAAGGAAGGAGAAAGAAAGGTAGAACAACATAACAATTCTCTTTGCTGCCATTATGCTGAGAGGCACTTATGTCGGAGCACCTTGGCACCCCAAAACTGAATCCAAGAATTGGTCCTCTATGAATGGGAAGGACACAAATTACAACAAATGAGAATTAATATGTTGTCTGCATTAATATGTTGTCTGTTTATATATAAACACAGAAAATGTTGGAAATCAATATATGAAGATGTTAAGAATGATTAATTCTTGTTGGTAGGAACCTGACCAATGGCTACTCTTATGGGTGTGATTTTTCCATTTTTTTTGTACTTTCCAGAAAAAAAAAAAAACCTAACAAGTAAAATCAACTGAGAGAGCCATAGATACTTGCACTCATTGGTTCTGGAGCAGTGGGAACACGTTTGATCATCTGTCTCCGAGACTGTGGGAGAGCGCAGGCTGTTCCTGGGATGGGAGGGAACGTTTGTGGCCACTGCTTTCTTCCCTTGGCCTCTGAGGCAGAACATGGGGCACTACCAGTGAAATAGTGCAACAGTGCTAGTCTCTCCCTCCCAGGGCATGCCAGGGAACCTCTCACCCTATGCCAACAGTCCCACACATCAGGGTCATGGGCCACTACGCCTGCGAGGCCTCTGGTCACCCAGAGCCTCCAGTGAAAAGCATTCTCTCCCCTGCTGTGGCCCTCTTCTAGCTCTTGTGCCACCTGCCCCCCTGCTACTATGCTCTGAGCTCCTGGAAGGTCCAGACAGTGGTTTAGCTCAAATCTTGTTTCGGTGCCTACCATAGTACCTTGCACAGAGTAGGTATTCATTAACATTTATAAGACTTTGAAAAAAATAAAATAAAAAAATAAAATAAAAGACTTTGAAAGGCAGCAGGTTTGAAATAGCATCTTGGTGCTGACAGGAGTAGAGGGACAAGGCAACCCACATGCGTTTCATTCTCACAGGAAAGCCAAGCCCAGCCCAGCCCACCGCCTGGCAGCTTCTTCCAGTGTACAAGGCAGCAGTAGTCTCATGGGTAAGAATGCCACCTAGTGGAGCAGGACAGGCATGGGCAGCGATGAAAGCAGGTCAAAACCGAAATAAAATGGTTCAGATCTTCTTTGAAATAAAAATATACAGATCGTCACAGTAAGTGGAACAGTGGGGGCCAGATGAGCAGTCTATGTAAGGACATGGCAGCAACAAAGTCAATGTCGCATCAATATACCAACTTAACTGCATTGCAATAGGTTTCCTCTGTTTTAGAGTTGACACCTCTCACTGCCAAGGGCTTACATAAAACTCTACATGCCAAGGTTCCTGTGGATGCTATGGTACTCCCATAACTTCGAAATTATTCTACCATTTTTGGGCACCATTTCTCTTACTTAGTGGGAAGATGACAGAATTTGTTTATCATCAAAATATGTAAAGGGAGAAGTCTCCTTTGCTAAAAGTTCATATAGTGAAAGGTATGGAAAAATACCTTTTTTTTTTTCAATTAAAACAAAATTTCCTTTAAATATTTGCTGGGCATCCCAAGCCACTGACTAGAAAAACTCAGATCGAAACTACACAGCCCTTATATTTGCCCCTTGGAGCATAAGCCAAATAGTGGCTGTCACACTGAGTGCAGGGAAATTCCTCCATTTCCTCAAACATCGGAATAAAATGAGGCCCCACTGCTCAAGCTCACATGTGACAAGTCTGAAGGCATGTATGGGTTAAATACCTCAGACTTAGTCTATGTGATGTCCCCTCTTTTAACACAATAAACGGCAGATGGTCAGTCTGGACTTGGAGCTTCGTGGAACCACACAGACTTCATGATGCCAAGAATACTATACACAGCTTGAGAACCCCTTTCTGAACAGGTACCCTTGGAAGGCAAGGCAAAGGGTACTTTTTTTTTTTCAGTTGAGCCAGGAGAAATCTTAGCCAGCATTAACAAATAGAAAGTCTGTGGAATTCAAGAGGTAACACTTCACCTGCTTTTAAATATCAGTGTAATAAGAGCTCACAATCAAGTTGCATACACCTTCATAACACCTTTCATCTGAGGCTGTTGAAAGTTTCTGCTTGATCTGTCTTATCTCAATTTGGGCCGAACCCACACATTCCAGCCTTGTTAATATCCTTAGAGTCTAACTCTGGCCATTCCATATTTCTCCTTCAACCCTTGTTTAAAAACCTTCAGGGCAGCCTGGGTGGCTCAGCGGTTTAGCGCTGCCTTCGGCCCAGGGTGTGATCCTGGAGACCCAGGATCGAGTCCCACGTCGGGTTCCCTGCATGGAGCCTGCTTTTCCCTCTACCTGTGTCTCTGCCTCTCTCTGTGTGTGTCTCTCATGAATGGATAGATAAAATCTTTAAAAAAAAAAACCTTCAATGCCTCCAAACTGCCTATCAAAGAGAATTTAAACACCTCAGTTAGTATTTAAGGCCCTCAAACATGTGGCCCCAACCTACCTTTCCAAACATGTTTGTATGATTCTCCCATCATAAGCCTGTGCTTCCAGGGGGCACCTGGGTGGCTCAGTGGTTGAGTATCTGCCTTCGGCTCAGGTCGTGATCCTGGGGTCCTGGGATCGAGTCCCACATCAGGCTCCCCGCAGAGAGCCTGCTTCTCCCTCTGCCTGTGTCTCTGCCTCTCTCTGTGTCTCTCATGAATAAATACATAAAATCTTTAAAAAAAAGTAAGCCTGTCCTCCAGCCAAACTAAATTGCTCACTGTTCAAGTATATCAATGTATATTTTTTCACCTTTCCAGAAGTGAAAAAAAAAATCAGGTCACTCCAAAAGGTCATTAGGATCATCCCCAAGTGTGGCAGAAAGCCTACCCAGAAGAAAAATATCTTCAGACATGCCATCACACAAGATATGTATTTAAATACAGATCCATGGAAGATGAGTCAAGAATTTATACCTCTCGGTACCTGACCTGGGTTATTTTAATGCCTGTTCTGGTATTTACGGACTGGTCCACTGCTTCCCAAATGTTTTTTGAGATCTGCCATTTTACTTGTTTTAACCGGTTGGGATTGGGGGGAGGGTGTTGTTGTTGTTTTCTTTTTGTAAAACGTACCCACCCCAACCCCATAATGCTGAACTTCAAAAAAAAGATTGAATTCAATTAAGATGAATTTGGCTTTGAGAATTTTAGAGCGATTTTGCGAGGCATTTTGAGATCCTATGAGACACCATGGAATGTCCCAAAAAATGGAGCTAAGAACCAGTGGCTTGCAAAAATGTCTGCCTCTCCATGTTTTACTGTTGCTACCTACAGAATAAGAACTAGCTCCTACTCCTGCCCAAGTCTCTTGGCCTGGGTATTGTGAGAACACTGGTGCTGTATATGAAGAACTTGGTTTCCCCTGGAATGAAGGAGCCATATATAACCCAGACAAAACAATGTAGCCATGATTCCAAAATCCCCATATGATAGTCAAATTTCTAAATGGCACCAGCAAAATATGAGACACTATCACATTTGATAACTCAAAGATAGAAAGTTCTTCCAGGCTACAAAAAGACATTTATGCTACTGAACTTACATTTGGAGACCACAATGCTTGGAATGGTGTGTATCCAACATCCAAACAGAACCACCATCGCAAGGAACTGGACTTCGGGCTAGCTTTAGCTGCTGTGAACAAAAGGATGCCTTCAGAAGTAGGAATGGGGAGTTCAGGACTTCGAGAAGATAGTTGGTCTCAATTTCCACAGGGTTCTCTGTTGAAATGTTTCCTTCTGTGGAGAGATTAGAAGTGAAGCACTGGGAGAGGCTGGAAAATAAACATAAGGCTCTCTTGTCAGGAGTACATTTTGTCCCCACAAAGCTATTTTGTTTGCAATCACAATTCAGCAAATTCTTTTTGATGGAATTCTTTCATTGAAACCGTCTCAGAGACCTTGAACTTCTCCGAGCAGCAGTCTGTGGAGAGTCCCAATATTAGACTATAACTGTAACTATAAATACGAGTCCTCCAAGTCACCAGAGAGCCTTAGACTGAAGGGAGGAGGACAGACCATGCAGGCCACTGCTCTCTCCAGGCTGTACAAGAAGTCTATCACAAGTAGACTGGAAAAGAGTCCAAGTCATTCCAGAAGAATTACAAGAAGGAATCCAAGAATTGTAGACCTATCTTAGAGACAGAAAAGACCTCCAGAGATCATTTGCTGTAGCCTTTTGACAAAGAACAAAGTTTATGCTAATTTTATTAGGGCTGATGTTAAGAAGGTATCACTTGGTAACCTTCAATGAAAGTAATTAATGTGAAACAAACAGTGCCTGTGTATGATCTCCAATAATGAAATTAAATAATCTCTTCAGAGTCTATGACTATTTCTTGCATACAATAAAGGTCAGCATAAATTAGTCCCTTAGATAACCTGAAGGCGCTAAACGGTCCCTCCCACTGCTAAAGTATTTCTTCTTCCCCAGGCTGTTGAGTAACAGCTTAGGTAAGTAGGTTACCTCCAGCCCTCAACAGAATCACAGGTGATTTTGAACTTTCAGAGGAAGAACCAACCCAAAGACCCAAAGAAAACCTTGAAGGAATGGACTAGCACTTGGTCTCCCCTAGGAATTTCCCTGTGTTTACAGAAGGTGATCTAGATTCAGCCAAACCCATTTTCAGAACTGATGAGACAGGGATCCCTGGATGGCGCAGCGGTTTGGCGCCTGCCTTTGGCACAGGGCGCGATCCTGGAGACCCGGGATCGAATCCCACGTCGGGCTCCCGGTGCATGGAGCCTGCTTCTCCCTCTGCCTGTGTCTCTGCCTCTCTCTCTCTCTCTCTCTGTGACTATCATAAATAAATAAAAATTAAAAAAAAAAGAACTGATGAGACATCCCAACAGGAGGCTACCACTTTCCCAAATCCAAAGCTAGACAAAACAAAACACCCAGCACAGCCCTGGGCTTCTGAAGTCTTCACTGTCCTCCCCTCCTCAACCATAGGAGATCAGAAGTTCCAGAACTTCTAAGACTCAGCATATGAGCTAGAAGACAAGCATGAGGGAATCCTAGCCTATCTCTGAAAGAGCTCTGCAAACAGAAGCTAAAAGGCCATCTGTCTGGGACACGGAAAAGATTACTGCACTGGATGAAATGTGGGATTAGACCTCTTCCAGCCTTGGGACTCCAGGAGCACTAAAATGAGATAAAGCAACAGGAATCATACCAATCCCTAATTAGTATGCTACACCTTGATATTTACAAATAACTTTTGTCCCTTATGAAGCCAACGTGGTCAGGATGATTGCAGAGACAAGGAAATCTATGCACAGAGAGGCGAGTCAGTGGCCCAGAGTCATACAGCTGGTACACAGTAGAGCTAAGATCCAAACACTACTTTCATGGCAATACAGGTCCCATGAAAGGAAGACAGTTTCTATGGACCTACCAGCCTCTCTGGAGAGCCTCCAGCATAACCACCTTGCAGAAGATGTGATCTAATCTTTTCTTGATACATTCTGCACTGCTGTGAGACAGTTGGCCAGGGGAGTCTATGGCATTGTGGCAGAGAGCATGGTCTTTAGCAGAGTAAATTCTACTCTCGGGGGCATTCGTCTTCCCTGGCAGATTCCTCAGCATGGAGCTCCCTGTATCCAAAAAGGGACATTGCTCCTACGATTTACTGTGAGCACCTATGCCTGAATACTTGAATAGCAGATGGAAGACTGCCTTTTACTAGAACAATTAACATATCAAGAGGAAATCATTTTGAGGAGCAGCTCTGCTGTGGGCCTTGTAATGACAGAAGGTGGTGGTGTCTCATTCACTCAGACCCTGAAAGTGCTTAAGTTTGGACAAATACCTATTGTTGCTGTGTTTACAAAAGAGTAGCTTTCTAACCTAATTAATTTAGTACTGATTTCAATAACACCTTACTTTTTCCACCCTAACACAGAGGTCAGGGATATGATGCAATCGTATCATAATTTCCAGTCTGGGTCGTTTTTATTCACCTTTGAGAGTCTTCCTTCTGGGAGAGCAGTGATGGACTAATCTGAAAAGGAGTCTCCTAAGATACTGCCCTTCAACAATTTCTACAGCTCATGAGGAAGAGATTTAGGGTGAAAATACTTAGTGTGTAGGTGGACTTCTGTGAATGCGATGGAATAGCTTGTAGCAGTCTGATACTCCCACTGAAAAGAACTAGAAAAGCCAGATAAAGATCTAAAACATCTATCAGGGAGGAGGGGCAAGATGGCGGAAGAGCAGGGTCTCCAAATCACCTGTCTCCACCAAATTACCTAGAAAACCTTCAAATTATCCTGAAAATCTACGAATTCGGCCTGAGAATTAAAGAGAGACCAGCTGGAATGCTACAGTGAGAAGAGTTCGCGCTTCTATCAAGGCAGGAAGACGGGGAAAAAGAAATAAAGAAACAAAGGCCTCCAAGGGGGAGGGACCCGCGAGGAGCCAGGCTGAGGCCGGGGCGAGTGTCCCCAGGACAGGAGAGCCCCGTCCCGGAGAAGCAGGAGCTGCACCAACCTTCCCGGGCGGAAAGGGGCTCCCAGGGAGTTGGAGCAGGACCTAGGAGGGCGAGGATGCCCTCGGGTTCCCTGGGACAGTAACAAAGCAACTGCGCGCCCAGGAGAGTGCGCCGAGCTCCCTAAGGGCTGCAGCGCGCACGGTGGGACCCGGAGCAGCTCGGAGGGGCTCGGGCGGCGGCTCCACGGAGGGGGCTGCGCAGCCAGGAGCGCGAATCCAACAGCGCAGGCTCCGGAGCACAGGGCGCCGGGACACAGCCCAGGATCCGGACTGCCCCGGGACAGGCAGAGGCCGGGAGGGCCCAGGACAGCAAGGACGCTCCTGCCCCGAGCTGAGCAGATCAGCGGCCCCGCCCCAGAGCCTCCAGACCCTGCAGGCCGAGAGCTCCGGAGTTACTGCGGGAGCTGACTCCAGGGCTCCAGAGCTGGCCCTGCCACTGCGGTTGTTTCTCCTGGGGCCTCACGGGGTAAACAACCCCCACTGAGCCCTGCACCAGGCAGGGGGCAGAGCAGCTCCCCCAAGTGCTAACACCTGAAAATCAGCACAAAAGGCCCCTCCCCCAGAAGACCAGCTAGACGGACAATTTCCAGGGGAAGCCAAGGGACTTAAAGTATACAGAATCAGAAGATACTCCCCCGTGGTTTTTTGTTTTGTTTTGTTTTGTTTTGTTTTGTTTTGCCTTATGATTTGTTTCTTTCCCACACCCCCCCTTTTTTTCCTTTCTTTCTTTTTCTTTCTCTTTTTCTTCTTTTTTTTTCATTTTTTTCTTCCTTTTTTTTCCTCTTTCTCTTTTCTTTCCTTCTTTCTCTCCTCTCTTTTTCTCCTTTTCCCAAAACAACTTGCTTTTGGCCACTCTGCACTGAGCAAAATGACTAGAAGGAAAACCTCACCTCAAAAGAAAGAATCAGAAACAGTCCTCTCTCCCACAGAGTTACAAAATCTGGATTACAATTCAATGTCAGAAAGCCAATTCAGAAGCACTATTATACAGCTACTGGTGGCTCTAGAAGAAAGCATAAAGGACTCAAGAGACTTCATGACTGCAGAATTTAGAGCTAATCAGGCAGAAATTAAAAATCATTTGAATGAGATGCAATCCAAACTAGAAGTCCTAACGACGAGAGTTAACGAGGTGGAAGAACGAGTGAGTGACATAGAAGACAAGTTGATAGCAAAGAGGGAAACTGAGGAAAAAAGAGACAGACAATTAAAAGACCATGAAGATAGATTAAGGGAAATAAACGACAGCCTGAGGAAGAAAAACTTACGTTTAATTGGTGTTCCCGAGGGCACCGAAAGGGCCAGAGGGCCAGAATATGTATTTGAACAAATCCTAGCTGAAAACTTTCCTAATCTGGGAAGGGAAACAGGCATTCAGATCCAGGAAATAGAGAGATCCCCCCTTAAAATCAATAAAAACCGTTCAAAACCTCGACATTTAATAGTGAAGCTTGCAAATTGCAAAGATAAAGAAAAGATCCTTAAAGCAGCAAGAGACAAGAAATCCCTGACTTTTATGGGGAGGAGTATTAGGGTAACAGCAGACCTCTCCACAGAGACCTGGCAGGCCAGAAAGGGCTGGTAGGATATATTCAGGGTCCTAAATGAGAAGAACATGCAACCAAGAATACTTTATCCAGCAAGGCTCTCATTCAAAATGGAAGGAGAGATAAAGAGCTTCCAAGACAGGCAGGAACTGAAAGAATATGTGACCTCCAAACCAGCTCTGCAAGAAATTTTAAGGGGGACTCTTAAAATTCCCCTTTAAGAAGAAGTTCAGTGGAACAATCCACAAAAACAAGGACTGAATAGATATCATGATGACACTAAACTCATATCTCTCAATAGTAAATCTGAATGTGAACTAGCCTAATGACCCCATCAAAAGGCGCAGGGTTTCAGACTGGATAAAAAAGCAGGACCCATCTATTTGCTGTCTACAAGAGACTCATTTTAGACAGAAGGACTCCTACAGCCTGAAAATAAAAGGTTGGAGAACCATTTACCATTCGAATGGTCCTCAAAAGAAAGCAGGGGTAGCCATCCTTATATCAGATAAACTAAAATTTACCCCAAAGACTGTAGTGAGAGATGAAGAGGGACACTATATCATACTTAAAGGATCTATTCAACAAGAGGACTTAACAATCCTCAATATATATGCCCCGAATGTGGGAGCTGCCAAATATATAAATCAATTATTAACCAAAGTGAAGAAATACTTAGATAATAATACACTTATACTTGGTGACTTCAATCTACCTCTTTCTATACTCGATAGGTCTTCTAAGCACAACATCTCCAAAGAAACGAGAGCTTTAAATGATACACTGGACCAGATGGATTTCACAGATATCTACAGAACTTTACATCCAAACTCAACTGAATACACATTCTTCTCAAGTGCACATGGAACTTTCTCCAGAATAGACCACATATTGGGTCACAAATCGGGTCTGAACCGATACCAAAAGATTGGGATCGTCCCCTGCATATTCTCAGACCATAATGCCTTGAAATTAGAACTAAATCACAACAAGAAGTTTGGAAGGACTTCAAACATGTGGAGGTTAAGGACCATCCTGCTAAAAGATGAAAGGGTTAACCAGGAAATTAAGGAAGAATTAAAAAGATTCATGGAAACTAATGAGAATGAAGATACAACCGTTCAAAATCTTTGGGATGCAGCAAAAGCAGTCCTAAGGGGGAAATACATCGCAATACAAGCATCCATTCAAAAACTGGAAAGAACTCAAATACAAAAGCTAACCTTACACATAAAGGAGCTAGAGAAAAAACAGCAAATAGATCCTACACCCAGCAGAAGAAGGGAGTTAATAAAGATTCGAGCAGAACTCAACGAAATCGAGACAAGAAGAACTGTGGAACAGATCAACAGAACCAGGAGTTGGTTCTTTGAAAGAATTAATAAGATAGATAAACCATTAGTCAGCCTTATTAAAAAGAAGAGAGAGAAGACTCAAATTAATAAAATCATGAATGAGAAAAGAGAGATCACTACCAACACCAAGGAAATACAAACGATTTTAAAAACATATTATGAACAGCTATACACCAATAAATTAGGCAATCTAGAAGAAATGGACGCATTCCTGGAAAGCCACAAACTACCAAAACTGGAACAGGAAGAAATAGAAAACCTGAACAGGCCAATAACCAGGGAGGAAATGGAAGCAGTCATCAAAAACCTCCCAAGACACAAGAGTCCAGGGCCAGATGGCTTCCCAGGGGAATTCTATCAAACGTTTAAAAAAGAAACCATACCTATTCTCCTAAAGCTGTTTGGAAAGATAGAAAGAGATGGAGTACTTCCAAATTCGTTCTATGAGGCCAGCATCACCTTAATTCCAAAACCAGACAAAGACCCCACCAAAAAGGAGAATCACAGACCAATATCCCTGATGAACATGAATGCAAAAATTCTCAACAAGATACTGGCCAATAGGATCCAACAATACATTAAGAAAATTATTCACCATGACCAAGTAGGATTTATCCCCGGGACACAAGGCTGGTTCAACACCCGTAAAACAATCAATGTGATTCATCATATCAGCAAGAGAAAAACCAAGAACCATAGGATCCTCTCATTAGATGCAGAGAAAGCATTTGACAAAATACAGCATCAATTTCTGATCAAAACTCTTCAGAGTGTAGGGATAGAGGGAACATTCCTCAACATCTTAAAAGCCATCTACGAAAAGCCCACAGAAAATATCATTCTCAATGGGGAAGCACTGGGAGCCTTTCCCCTAAATTCAGGAACAAGACATGGATGTCCACTCTCACCACTGCTATTCAACATAGTACTGGAAGTCCTAGCCTCAGCAATCAGACAACAAAAAGACATTAAAGGCATTCAAATTGGCAAAGAAGAAGTCAAACTCTCCCTCTTCGCCGATGACATGATACGCTACATAGAAAACCCAAAAGTCTCCACCCCAAGATTGATAGAACTCATACAGCAATTCGGTAGCGTGGCAGGATACAAAATCAATGCCCAGAATTCAGTGGCATTTCTATACACTAACAATGAGACTGAAGAAAGAGAAATTAAGGAGTCAATCCCATTTACAATTGCACCCAAAAGCATAAGATACCTAGGAATAAACCTAACCAAGGAGGGAAAGGATCTATACCCTCAAAACTATAGAACACTTCTGAAAGAAATTGAGGAAGACACAAAGAGATGGAAAAATATTCCATGCTCATGGATAGGCAGAATTAATATTGTGAAAATGTCAATGTTACCCAGGGCAATATACACGTTTAATGCAATCCCTATCAAAATACCATGGACTTTCTTCAGAGAGTTAGAACAAATTATTTTAAGATGTGTGTGGAATCAGAAAAGACCTCGAATAGCCAGGGGAATTTTAAAAAAGAAAACCATAGCTGGGGGCATCACAATGCCAGATTTCAGGTTGTACTACAAAGCTGTGGTCATCAAGACAGTGTGGTACTGGCACAAAAACAGACACATAGATCAATGGAACAGAATAGAGAACCCAGAAGTAGACCCTGAACTTTATGGTCAACTAATATTCGATAAAGGAGGAAAGACTATCCATTGGAAGAAAGACAGTCTCTTCAATAAATGGTGCTGGGAAGATTGGACATCCACATGCAGAAGAATGAAACTAGACCACTCTCTTTCACCATACACAAAGATAAACTCAAAATGGATGAAAGATCTAAATGTGAGACAAGATTCCATCAAAATCCTAGAGAAGAACACAGGCAACACCCTTTTTGAACTCAGCCACAGTAACTTCTTGCAAGATACATCCACGAAGGCAAAAGAAACAAAAGCAAAAATGAACTATTGGGACTTCATCAAGATAAGAAGCTTTTGCACAGCAAAGGATACAGTCAACAAAACTAAAAGACAACTACAGAATGGGAGAAGATATTTGCAAATGACATATCAGATAAAGGGCTAGTTTCCAAGATCTATAAAGAACTTATTAAACTCAACACCAAAGAAACAAACAATCCAATCATGAAATGGGCAAAAGACATGAAGAGAAATCTCACAGAGGAAGACACAGACATGACCAACATGCATATGAGAAAATGCTCTGCATCACTTTGCATCAGGGAAATACAAATCAAAACCACAATGAGATACCACCTCACACCAGTGAGAATGGGGAAAATTAACAAGGCAGGAAACCACAAATGTTGTAGAGGATGTGGAGAAAAGGGAACCCTCTTACACTGTTGGTGGGAATGTGAACTGTTGCAGCCACTCTGGAAAACTGTGTGGAGGTTCCTCAAAGAGTTAAAAATAGACCTGCTCTACGACCCAGCTATTGCACTGCTGGGGATTTACCTCAAAGATACAGATGCAATGAAACGCTGGGACACCTGCACCCCGATGTTTATAGCAGCAATGTCCACAATAGCCAAACTGTGCAAGGAGCCTTGGTGTCCATCGAAAGATGAGTGGATAAAGAAGATGTGGTTTATGTATACAATGGAATATTACTCAGCTATTAGAAATGACAAGGGATCTCTGGGTGGCGCAGCGGTTTGGCGCCTGCCTTTGGTCCAGGGCGCGATCCTGGAGACCCAGGATCGAGTCCCACGTCGGGCTCCCGGTGCATGGAGCCTGCTTCTCCCTCTGCCTGTGTCTCTGCCTCTCTCTCTCTCTCTCTGTGACTATCATAAATAAATAAAAAAAAATTAAAAAAAAAAAGAAATGACAAATACCCACCATTTGCTTCAACGTGGATGGAACTGGAGGGTATTATGCTGAGTGAAGTAAGTCAATCGGAGAAGGACAAACATTATATGGTCTCATTCATTTGGGGCATATAAATAATAGTGAAAGGCAATAGAAGGGAAGGGAGAAGAAATGTGTGGGAAATATCAGAAAGAGAGACAGAACGTAAAGACTGCTAACTCTGGGAAACGAACTAGGGGTGGTAGAAGTGGAGGAGGGCAGGGAGTGGGAGTGAATGGGTGACGGGCACTGGGGGTTATTCTGTATGTTAGTAAATTGAACACCAATAAAAAATAAATTAAAAAAAAACATCTATCAGAATGGCATTAAAGAAATGAGGAGGCAACTGGACTTTGGAAAAAGAAAAGTGATGATACTCTGTGGCTACTTTTTTCCTTCAGGACGTTTGCTGATTCTGGGCATGAGGGCAAATGGGTAGGGACGGGAGAAAAGGCCCAGACTGAGGCCCTCTACTATGCAGAGAGAAACCAGCAGATCTCTGGGTAGTCTCTTTGGGGTGGAGAAAAAAAATGTTAGAGGCTTGAAGAGCCAGGATTCTCATGAGAAGAAGGGAGCAAAATGGTCCAACATTTTGTCAGGTCTCCCTGGATACTTACTGAATTTTGAAACTGCATTCACCAAAAGACTAAGGAACTGACTGTCAAACTAGAATTTTATACCTAGCAGAAATATCTTTCTAAAAATAAGGGCAAGATTTTAGGGAGAAAGTGGCAGCAGGGGCATCACAGTTTCTGCGTCTCCCTGAATCACTAACTGAAAACAGATGGAGTACTACAAGAGTAAAACAAAAACCCCTAAACATGGGCACCTCGCTGGCTCAGTCTGTGAAGCATCTGCCTTCAGCTTAGTTCGTGAACCCAGGGTCCTGGGATCGGGTACCAGGATCGGGTCCCATATCAGGCTCCCTGCTCAGCAAGAAATCTTTTTTTTTTTTCAGCAGGAAATCTGCTTCTCCCTCTTCCTCTGCCTCTCCCCCCAGCTCATCCTCCTCTTGCACGTGCTCTCTCTCACAAATAAAGAAGTGCGTAAAATCTTTTTTTTAAAAAAAAAACTCATAAACAACATCTACAACAAAACTAGATGGAAAGATATCCCAATGAAAGCCAAAATATGACCAGGTAGTATTTGCTAGGGGGAAGCAGAAGGAATAAATGGGGCATCTGAAATGCCCCCAAATAGAAGTACCACAAAAGAGTCAACATGCACTTACTACAAATCACAGCAGAGCATCTTGAGAGCAACAGTAATAAGAAGAAAGTGTTCTGCACACTCCAATGTATGAATAACAACAAGGGGTCTGAGGGGCTGAGCAGCCCAGGCTCAAAGAAATCAGCTTCTACTCTGGGATGCAGTAAGCTGGAAGAAACATCATTCCCATAGTTAAGACAACAAAATAAGCCAGACTAATGTCAAATTCATAAAGTTTTTCAAACGCATTGGAGAGCTGAGGTTGCAGAGCAACAAACTTGCCCACAATCTGAGATACAGCCTCTGAGGGAGGAAAGATGTGAGCTCTTACTTATCTGGGGTAAGCTTACTGAAAACCAGGAAGAAGAGTTCAGTTCAAACCATTGATGAATTGGTGAAGGAAGAATATAAACTGGCAAGACAGAGTGAAGCCTCTGAAAGCCTTAGATACTGAGGTGGTTCCTACTCTAGGAACCTTACTGGGTACTTTCGCTTTCAGAAAAGATCAGGGGGCTCCTGGGTGGTTCAGTTGGTGAAGTGTCTGCCTTTGGCTCAGGTCATGATCCCAGAGTCCTGGGATCGAGTCCTGAGTCAGGCTCCCTGCTCAGCGGTTAATCAGCTTCTCCTTCTCCCTCTGCCCCTTCCCCCTGCTTGTATGTGCTCGCTCTCGCTCTTTCTCTCCTTCTGTCAAATAAATAAGCCAAATCTTTAGAAAAGAAAAGATCAGAAGGAGCCCTAAGAAAGGGCCATTTAGATGCAGACCTTGAAGAGAAGAACATTAGCCAGGCAGGAGCGCTGAGATTTGCCATAGCTGCATTTCCCTCATCTTCTCTGGGAAGAAAATGCCTTTCTCTGTGGAGGCAAAGACCACAGACTCGGCCTGGCAGCAACCCACTACACCTACAAGAAGGAAAGAAGAAAACAACTGCTCCTGGGAGGATGGCAGGAATATGTGGTGTGCCCACAACTACCCAAAGGGAGAGGCAAGAGACCTGAGAGGGCCACACACACCCCAACCCAGGGACCCGGTACCGAAGACTGCAGCCCACACGGAAGAACAGAAACTGTCTCCTCCCTGTTATGCACACCACTAAGCAAACAAGCCTGAGTAACCAGCAACAGCAGAATGGTGCTGGGAAAGGGACAGAAGAGGGAGAAGAGGAGACTCTCTGAAGCAGTGTGAAGGGAAGACCTAAAGCTCCGTGTTGACAAAAGAGCCTTCTGGAGGGTCACCTCTCCCACCTAAGCAGAAGGACTTACTACAGGAATTTGAAACCTGTGGTGTGCTGAGGGTGGGCACAGTGAGAACCACCTCAAACCCAGTCCAATTCCTCACCAGGGGAACTCAAAACCCCATCTTAAGGACCAAGCAGAAGGAAATGTCTGTCTGTTTCCAGGCATACAAACTATTTACCTCAGTCTCTACTGTCCTATACAAGATCTTTGGCTTCAAACAAACAAACAAACAAACAAACAAACATGAAGATGCAGAGAAAGGTAAGGAAAAAAATCACCCTCCCAAGAAACAAAGCAATCATCAGAACCAGGACCTGATATGACACCAACACGGAGGCTATCAGATAAGAACTTTTAATTATGCTTAACATGTTAAAAGCTCTAATGGGAAAGGCAGATACCATGTGAGAGCAGAAGGTAACTGCAGAAGAGAAATACAAACTCTAAGAAAATACCAAACAGAAGTGCTAGAAATGAAGAACGTAGTAGTGAAGATAAATAATGTGCTCACCGCCAGCATCAACACAGCCAAGGAAGGGATCAGGGAACCTGAAGATCAGGCAACAGAAATTACTCACATTGAAATACAAAGGGAAAATTAGAAATTAAAACAGAAAAGAACACCTACAAAAATAAAAAAAAGTCTAATATGAGTATAACTATAATCCCAGAAGAAAGGAATGGGAACTTACTCATTTTTAAAATGTTGATGAAGTCATAATAGGTGAGAAGTTCCCCAAATTAAATGACACTGAACCACAGATACAAGTTCAGAGCCCCCAACAGACCACCCCGTGGTATATCAGAGTCAAACTGCTGGGGGGGAAAAAAAGCTAAGAAAATCTTGAAAGCAGCCAGAGAAAAAAGAAACATTATGCACAGTAATAGAGAGAGAGAGAGAGACAGACAGACAGACAGGCGCCTGGGTGGCTCAGTGGTTGAGCGTCTGCCTTCTGCTCAGGGCATGATCCCAGGGTTCCGGGATCCAGTCCCTCATTGGGTTCCTTATAGGAATCCTGCTTCTCCCTCTGTGTCTCTCGTGAATAAGTAAATAAAATCTTTAAAAAAAGAAAGAAATGAATGTAAAATAAACTTTTCTTATATTTAATTGACCTAAAAGGTAACTAGAAAGGAAAAATAGTAGCAAAATATTACAGAGTAGCTATAATAACATCAGACAAAAGTTTCAGAAGAATATTATCAGAAATAAAGAGGAACATTAGACAATAAAAAGGTCAACTTTCCAATAAAATAAAAATACGTATGCACTTAACAGAGCTTAAAAATACACTAAAAATGATACTACTAAAAGGAGAAAAAGACAAATACACCATCATAGTTGGAGTCTTCCACACTATTATCACAAATTGACAGAATATGCAGGCAGAAATTTAGTAAGACTTCAGATGACCTGGACAGCACTATCAAACAATCTGACCTAATTGATGTACAGAATTCTGCCCAGCACGTTCTTTTTTCTTTTTCATTTTTTTTAAGATTTTGTTTATTTATTTGAGAGAGAGAAAGAGAGAGTACAAGTGGGGGAGAGGGACAGAGGGAGAGGGAGTAACAGACTACCCAATGAGCAGGGAATCTGATGCAGGGTTAAATCCCAGGACCCCGAGATCATGACCTGAGCTGAAGGCAGATGCTTAACAGACTGAGCCTCCCATGCACCCTCAGCATTCTTTTAAGTTGCACATGGAACATTCATAAAAATAATTTTAAAAAACCTCAGTGAATTTTAAATAATAGCAATCATTAAAAATATAGTCTTAGGCCACGCTGGCAATCAGTTTTTAAAAATGTAAAAGAGAGGCACCTAGGTGGCTCAGTCAGTCAAGCATCAGGCTCTTGGTTTCAGCTCAGGTCATGGTCTCAGGATCCTAAGATCGAGCCCTGCATCAGGCTCTGTGCTCAACATGGAGTTTGCTTAAGACTCTGTCTCCCTCTCCCTCTGCCTCTTCCCCTTGTTCTCTCTTTAAAGTAAAAAAATGAATGAATCTTTTTTTTAAAGGTAAAGAAGAATGTTAAGAGAATGAAAAGACTAAACAGAAAGGGAAAAAATATTTGCAAATCACATATCTGAAGGACTTGTATCCAAAATATATAAAGAACTCTGCAAATTAAACAATAACAATAATAAAGTATGGTACTGAAAGAGATACGGACACGCAGATAGAAGACAATAGAAAACAAAGAAAGAGATCTACACAAGATGAAAACATGACACATAAAAGTAAAAGCTGATAAACTGCACCTTATCAAATCTATAGACTTTTGATCTGAAAGACCCTGCAGAGGAGATGAATAGACAAATTATAGACTGGAAGAAAATTCTGAAAATTCTATATCCCACAAAAGACTTTTTAAAAAATTTTTTATTATTTATTCATGAGGGACAGAGAGAGAGAGAGAGAGAGAGAGAGAGACATAGGCAGAGGGAGAAGCAGGCTCCATGCAGGGAGCCCGATGTGGGACTCGATCCCAGGACTCCAGGATCATGCCGAAGGCAGGCGCTAGACCACTGAGCCACCCAAGTGTCCCCCACAAAGGACTTCTATCTGGATTATGTAAAGAACTCTCAAAACTCAACATCAAAACCACAATCCCATTAGAAGATAGACAAAAGCCATGAAGAGACATTTAATGAAGAAGATACACAGAGGCAAATAAGAACATGAAAAGATATTCAACATCATTAGCCAACAAGTAAAAGCAAATTATAACCACATTGAGATACTGTTACAAGTCTATCTAAGTGAATAACATAGTAAGTTGTGACAGCACCAAATTACTAGTGAGGATGCCAGGAAAATGGATCACTATATACTGATAGCAGTTATTTAAATACTTAAAATGGATTTAGCAGATGACACAGCAATCACACTCTTGGGCATTTATTGCAGAGAAATGAAAACTTACGTTAGTGCAGAAACCTGTACGTGAAAGTTTATATAGCAGCTTTATTAACAGTAGCCCAAAACTGGAAACTACTGAAGTGTGTGAATGGCAAACTGTCATGCATCAGTACTATGAAATACTATCCAGCGATAAAAAGAAATGGACTGATACATGGCAGCAACTTGAATGAACCTTCAGGGAATCATGTTGAGTGAAAAACAAAAGCCATTATCGAAAGGTTATATACTGTATGGTGGGAGTCCATACATATAACACTTTTGGAATAACACAGGGATAGAGATGGAGAATATAATTGTGGTCGCTGTGGGTAAGTGATGTGGAGTTGGAAGTGGGTGAGGCTATCAAGGGGAATCATGAGGTGTGAGGATGATGGTGGTAGAATTTACAATGAAGTTACACATATGATGAAACCGCACAGAACTACAAATGCACATCCACATACATACACAGAGGAGTACAGGTATAACTGGTGAAATTTGAATTAATTCCATGGATTGTATCAATGTCAGCTTCCTGGTCTTAACATTGTACTCTAAGTTATGTAAGATGTTTGGGGGTGCACAGAACCCGACTGTAAATGTCTTTGCGACTTCCTCTGAATCTATAATTATCTCAAAATAAAAAAAAATACATAAGTAAACAAACCCCTCAATTTTTTAAATGGGCAAAAGATCTAAATAGAAAATTCACCAAAGAAGTTGTATGGATTGCAAATCAGCATATGGGAAGATGTTCAATGTCACTAATCATCAGATAAATACAAATTAAAGCCAGAATGAGATACTACTACATACCTCAGAATAGCTAAAAGAAAAAATTTTCAAACCTAGCAATACCAAGTGCCAACAAGGATGCAGAATAATTAGAATTCTCACATACTGGTGGTGGGAATGCAAGATGGCACAAACACTCTGGAAAACTTTGGCAGGTGCTCACAAAGGCAAACATTCATTTATTATGTAACCCAACAATCCCCACCCCTGGATATTTACTCAAGAGAAATGAAAACTTATGGTCACGCAAAAACCTCTGTACAAATATTTAGAACAATGTTATTCACAACAGACAAAAAATGGATACGAACCAAATGTCCCTCGACTGGTGAACAGATAAACAAAATGAGGTGCATCCATACCACTGCCTGACAATAAAAAGGAGTGAACTACTGATGTGTGCCCACCACATGGAGGAAAATCAAACACATTTTGCTAAGTAAGAGAAGCTAGACCCAAAAAACTACGTATCACATTATTCCAGTTACTCGAATATCTGGAAGAGGTGAGACTATGGGGATGGAGATCAGACCGGTGGCTGCCAGGGTCTGAGAGTGGGAGAGGGGAGCAAATAAAGCAGCAGCACCAGGGCATTTGCAGGGGGCAGAGTGGGGGAACTCATCTGCATCTTGACAGTAGTAATGGATACATGGCCTGTGCTTCAGTCCAACCTCACAAAATTGTACACCCAAGAAGTTCACTCTATATAAACAAACAAACCAAAATAAGATCCACCTGCAACCCACCTAAGCGACAGTGTGCATAATCAAGGTCAGAGAAAAACTGGAACTCACACCCTGCTGGTGATAGAGGAAGTCGCTACAACCACGTTGGAAAGCTATTTGGCAATATCTGCTGAAGTTAAGCATGTACAAATCCTATAAATCACCAATTACACCTCTAGACATATATGCAACAGAAACATTTCCCAAAGAAAGTGAACACAAGGATATTTGTAGCAGCTTTATTTGTAACAGCAAAAACCTGGAAACCCTGCCAATGTCCACAAATATTGGAATTGATCAATCAGAGTATAGTCATGAAATGGAATACTGTATGGTGAGAATAAAGGAAATACCACTTATGGGACAACATGGATAAATCTCACAAACAATAGTGAGTATAAGAATCCAGACAATAATAAGAGCCCATAATGTAGAGTTTCATTTACATAAAATAATCAAAGATGTTACAAGTCAAAACAGTGGTTACCTTTGGGCAGAAGGAATGACTCAGAGGGAGGGATCACAAGGGAGTTCTAACAACATTCAGTTTCTTAATATAAATGCAGGTCACTGGTGTATGAACTTTGTGAATATCCAACCAGGAGAGGTATTTTATTTCTATTTTAGAGATGGAAAAGACCCAAGGACAAGAAGATAAATGGTTTCAACTCTGACTGTATGATTCCAGTATTTCTAGAATGACAAACTTAGAGATCAGAAAAGACAGAAAGACTTCAACTCTAAGGAGCATCTAGTCTAGTCTCTGTTTTATAAAAGCAAAAAATATGTCCCAGGAAGGGAAGGACTTATTCAAGATTACCCATCTACTGAAAGAAAGGATTAGAAGTTCAATCTTCCAAGTGCCATCCAGTCTATGTCCAATGCACCCTGACCACTGTTTACAGACAAATCATCAAAACACGTTACTGAATGGAGGAAAAAGAACATTACATTGGGAACTGGGAGACCTGGAGTCTGTCCCAGTTTTGCCAAGTAAGCTTGGCTTTCCCCTTTCCATTTTAATCTTCCCATCTGAGAAATATGGGGTGACAATAACCAAATCAACAAGAGGTCACAAGTCTTGAATCCACAACAGAGGCAGATCCAGGTTTTGCACAATCTGAATCTTCTAACACTTGGAGCCCTCTGAAAGGATATTGGTAAAAAAAAAAAAAAAAAAAAAAAAAAAAAAAAAAAAAAAACACATCAATGCAAAACTAGTAACAAAAGTGAGTACTTCCGATGAGAGAAGAAAGACAATAGGATACACAATTGGAAAAAGTCAACAAACGTTAGACACATCTTAAAATTCAGGGAAAAAAGTGGCATAACAAATAAAAGTATATTTTTGTTAAATAATGGCCCCACATACTTCTGCAACCTGTTATTCCTACTTTTCTTATCTATCACAGCAGCAGGCTCACAGTACTTAGCATACAGTTGTACTCACACCTAAAAGGTATTACACCAACGTAGTAAGGACACACAGGCAGATGGCAAGAGGAAAAGACACAGGGAGAACCTGGAGGAATCTGTGTGCAGATTCCTTAGCCTCTCACCCTCCCATGAGAGGCCACAAACAGTACGCCCTTCTTTCAGCAATGGACATGCAGTGACATGGGTGTGATATTTCTGTCCAGGGAGGCCCAAACTCAGTGCCCAGGGATTATATTCAAGGCCAGCCACATAGGAACACTCTGCCTAGCATGCACCAAAAGTTCAGACTCCCAGAAGGAAAGCAGGTGTTTAGCATAAACCACAGAGTTTGTATAAACAGTCTACACACAGTGAGCCCTCTCACCAGTTAACTGTTGCCTGGACACCCTCTGAGAGCCAAGTCCCCGGAAGCCAGACAAGGGGCAGCCTTGCAAGCCATCCTTTGGAAAGGACAGCAGTCTCAGGCTGGCTACATTAACTCTTCTTTGCATGCTACTCAGTGTTTGTGGTTCTGATACAGTCACTTGCCCCACAATCGCAGGAGTTCTGGAAAATGCCACTTCACATACCCCCTCCAAATGTTAATATAAATGCATGCTGTGCTTATAATTGCATACGCTGCTCACTGGGAATATCCTTGCCAGGACAGAACTTGTGTTGATCGATTTTCCATATCTGATTTGTGACTAGAATATTTTCCCACAGACTAGCTTCTGGCTCTGTACATTGTGAACCGTGATTCTCCTCCACTGCCAACACACGTCTAGGACCACATGCTACAAGGCATGACATCACAATGTCCTCTTCCTCCTCACACCTCTCATCCCAATGCTGGTGTGATGGTACAGAAAGCAGGCGTCTTCCTGGAAGCAATTTCAATACAGGGCAGCTAGCAAGAACTCAAACATATATGGAATCAGTTGTGAGCCCCTTCAACCACACTCTAAATCCAAACTAAGTATATCCCAATTTAGTATCTCTTTAGCCAGATTCCCAACATGCCCCTGGCCACTGTATTGCTGCCCAACACAAGAGCAAGAGTAATCGAGACAGCAGACTGGTAAGAGAGGTGCCCTGAGCCAACTTCAGCTAAAATATTTCTTGTGGATTTTCCAAGCCGTAGGACCAGCAGAAACCCCAGTGCTAGGGCCTCTTCCAGGCCTGTGCAAGTGAGTGAACCTGAAGCTGAGTCCTAAATTTCACTCACTTCACTGTGCATCTGTGCCTAGGTCCAGAGAGTCACAGGAGAGAAATCGAATACAGAAAAGGCTTGGGCTCCAGCTAATGGGGCAGAAGGGAAGAGAGTACCTAAACAGAAGCAACGCTGAGGAAATCAGGATGAATTCCAGACAACCAGAGAGTCCAAGGACCTGGAAACGAGTGACAAGCAGGTGAGCTAGGAATGGAAAGGCAGCCTGAGCCGGGACCCAACACAAGTTGGGTCCCAACACAAGCAAACTACAGTGTCTTTCTACTCTGGCTGATGTGAGCAGTGCAGTGTCAGTGGGGGTAGGTGCCGGGAGCAGTGGAGGAACTGGTTCAGAGTGGGGCTTCTCGAACCACAGCCAGTGAGCAGCTGTGCTGGGCAGGCACAGAACCAGATGGAGCAGGCTAGGAACCCAAGAGGCAGCCAAGAAAGACAACCTCCAGGATGGGTCAAAGCTGAATTCCCAGACTACCACTCATAGCGTCAGATGTTGCTCAAGCTCGAATTGGCCCCCTAGGTAGCATATCCCACCCCCACCCTCCGTGGGTATGGGAAGCAGGTCACCATGGTTAGACATCTTAAGGGTAAACTGATAGCACTACTCTGGGTTTAATTTGAGATGAATGCCAGTCATTTTACAAACAGGATGTGCTTCAGTAAGAAGTTCTGCTGGGATGGGAGAAGGAAGGAGGAGAGGACAGAGGCATCAGAATGTCCAAGAGGGCAGATTTGCTGAGACTACAGATGACACCAGCACTCTCTCGCCTCCACACCAGTACTGCTCTACCCAGTAGGAAGATGTAGAAGGAAACAACTGACATTAAATTATATGGTTATACAGTTTCTAAAGTCACATGGCCCTGGACCACACACATCCCTAGAAGCAAGTGACAGACTTGTGACAGAAAGTCTGGTACCCTGGATCATCCTGGAGAATCATCAGCAAGACAGTCAAGTGTAAAAATAAATGCATAAGCCCGATTTGACACTTCTCAACTATAGTACTGGGGATGAAAATTTAAGGATGGTGCCTTTGGGCAGCTGTGTAACACAACAGACTCTTCATCTCCCTTTTGATTCAGCTTCTCCTTATACTCCAGAGAGCACCAGGCGCAGCGGAGTCAACAGAATTGACTCTTTGACAGCCATCATAAAGCATATCCTGTGAAATACATACTCTTTTGATTCCCTCCTGTAATCTGAAAGAAGCAGACCGGCTCACAGGCAAGCAACACAATTCAAAGTCCCCAAATCACGTTGCATTGGAGCTGGAAGGAGCTGACGCAGTGGAGGCTGAGCCATGGCCTTGCAAATGGGAAACATACTAGGCCCAGGGCCAGCCATACCCTTCAGAAGCATAACTCACAGCAGCAGGATGACAGCATTGGCACCAGGCTCAGAGTGCATTTCATGTGTTCCCAACCTGTATGATGGCCACACGGACTCTGGGTGGGCCCATCCTGAGTTTAAATTCCAACCCTGAGTTTAAATCACCCCCGGCCAAGTGAGAGATCTTAGCCAAGTCCCTTGGCCTCTGTGCTCTTGGTTTTCTCACCTGGCAAGCAGATCTAACAGCAGCTAGATCGCCAGGTTGATTCAAGGACTAAAGGAAGTAAGATGTCAGAAGCACCATTGCCTACTTCTATGCTTGGGCTAGTCTTCCTCGTCACCAATCTCCCGTCTTTCTAGGCACGAGCGGGCTTCTCAGGATGGGACCCTTGGATCACCAACTCCTTAAATCCTACCTATTCTTCAATACACAGCTCAGACCCAGCCTGCCTCTCCAAACTTCCTGATCCCCCAGTGAGGTGCACGCTGGCCTCCCCTAAGGCCTCGTAGCACTTCACAGATAGTTCTTTTTGTGGATGATGTCTGGTCCTACCTTAAATGAGAATTACTGACATACTTGCCTTTCTTATCCAACTAGCATGCACTGAGTCCAGGGCAGGGCCTATGCCACCCATCCGCCAAGTCCAGCATGGTCCAGTAGCTTGTCATGGTAGAGTCGATGAATCCTGGCTGACTTGAATTGGACAGTTTATCACCATCATCAGTCAACATCTAGTGAGTGTCTCCATTGGCAGAAGCAGGCTCTGAGGATAGGACAAAGGTGAAGTGCACAGAGTCCTTGTTTTCAGATGGAATCCAGTCTAGTTTTAGTAACTGGGCACACGTGTACACACACACACACACACAGAACAGAAACTGCCTGAGGTAACCTTGCACAAAAGCAGAACCACAGACAAGGTTCTGGAAAGTTGTCAGGAAGAAAAATCAGGTCTTGTGACTAGGCTCAGACAGTTAGCAGAAGCTTCATGAGGCCACAGGAAGTGAAGGAAGGTATCCGCCATGAGAAAACAGTGCAGAAGGCAGAGGCACTGAGTGCTGGGAACTGGAGGAGTGTCCAGGCAGCGAGACTGAAGGGGCACCTATGCCCAAGAAAACAGGAGGGCTGTCGTGAACAAGGTCGTGTTATGACTACAGCCTCAAGGAGCTTAGGATGATGGCTAAGCTGGGCCCATTCAGTGCTCATAGTAATCCCACAATCTGGGGACTGTTTTATTATCCTCATTTGACACATGGACAAACTGAGGCCAGAGAGGTTTAGGCACTTGAATGCTAAGCATAAGGAGCCAGGGCAAGTCCTGGGCAGAGTTGTGTTTTAGGAAGCACAGTTAAGCTAAGCCTGTTAAGTTAGTTAACTTAAATGTTAGTTAACTTACGTTGGGGTCACACAGGGGCCAGAGAGGAGTTAGAAAAATTCCTGGGTCATATAGGCAATGTACCCAGCTAGGAGAGAAATCAGGAAACACCAGAGGCACCAGAGATTCTTCCAGAAATTGTAATTCCTTAAGGATTCTCTGTGTACTCCATTTCTTACTGCTCATTTTGTTCCATGGATAGAGATGGGGAACTGGGAGGGAGAGGGGTAGCTGAAAAAGAGGTTTTTGTGCTTTGTAAAAGGTGTCCATAAAAGGCTAAATTGCAGGCCACCCAGATGTACCAGGGGTGACCTGAATATTCTGGAAAAGTGACCCCAAAAAAGGAGAAAAGACGGAAATGTCCAGGCAGGTGGGGAGGTGCAGACCGCAGGTCTGAACTCTGTTATGCTTCAACTAGGGGTGTCTGAGATGCTGACACATGCCTGCACACGGCCTTCCACCAAGGCTCACCTGTGTATGCTCCACCCACCACGGGCAAGGGCTCCGTTTCCTCACTCGGCTGTCGGCCCTGAGCACGGTTACTCTGCTCACCCCTTGCCAACCTGATGGGTGACAAAGGTCGCCCTGGTCACTGGCGAAGGATTATTCACGAGGGAGGCTGGATGTCCTCCCCCTCCCCCCAGCGCGGCCTGGCCCTTTCTCTTTCTTGTACTGGGGCATGTAAGTGGACTGCAGTTTTGCCTCATGTCTGCCATTCAGGGTTTTGGCCAATCCTTTTCTCACCAGGACAACTGAACTGTGTTGGGGAGCCCCTAGAGGGATGGATCTGTAACAGGTGCCCTCCTGCCTCAGCACAGAGTACCTGCTTTGTGGCCTGAGGAGGAAACGCTATTCCACTTCTCTGGGCTTCTTCACCTGCACAAGGATTGGGGGTCGGTGGGTGGAGGAGAAAAACTCTTTACGTACAAGACGACAATGTTGGCTAACATGCCAGAACAGGCTTTCTACTCAGCAGGGATGGGGGGCCACCGGCACTGAGGAGGGCCCACCAGATGGGAATCACCCCTCACGGTTTGGTTCTGCTAATCATGCCCCAGCCAGCAGCAGAAAAAATCATTTCACGTAAGCAGATCATGTTCTCACAGCCTAGCCCACCCCGTACCCAACAGGAGAAAGAAGACACCACCCCCTTCCACCGTCACAAGATTTGGGGGCCCTGCAATCCGGTTCCCCTCAATAAAATCCTGAGTAGGCCCCACGGGGATGAGTGCCAAGGGCAAGCAGCTCAACGCCGCACAGCCGGGGTCCTCGGTGAGGCAGGTCACAGCCTGGGGGCCCAGGGGGAGGCGAGGAGGGCACAGTGGGGCAGAGTGGTCCGTGGACCAGCACGCTCCGTTTCTTGGCGCACACATCCTTCTCTGGTATATGCACTTAGAAACATGGGGCCTTTTGATTGGGGCGGGGAAGGGGGCAGGGAATGGTGGCCTGGGCCGCTCTGCGCATGCTCCCAGACCCCCCCCCCGCCCACCCCGCCCCCGAGTCCGGGAAACCCCAGCCCAGTGGTACTGTCCCACGCCAGGTGAAGCAGGCGGGCCACAAAGGCTCCTGGCTCCCCTCGCAAAGGTGGGGGGCCTCCGGGCACCTGTCCCACCGGCCAAGCGAGCCAAGGGTGCGCTAGGCCCACCTGGCAGTCCCAGCGCGGAGGACCACCCCCCCCACGCTCAGGCGAGGAGACGAGGCGGGCCGCGGAGAGACGACAGAGCGCCCTGCCCGCGTCGGGACTGTCCCGCCATCGCTGCGGCCCAGCACCGGGGACCACCGACAGGTGACAGGCGACAGGCGCCACCGGCCCCTCACCTGATAGGCTCGCTCAGACGCCGGCGTCCTTTCTTTGCGTGGCGTACGCCGGCTCGAACCCACGTACGTCCTTACGCGCCCACGGTGCGCAGAGGCTCGTGCGCAAGCCCGTAGGCACGCAGCCAAGCAGTTCCGACACACGCACTTACGTACACACGCACATAGGCGCGCAGGCCCCGCCGCTAGACGTCGTTGGACTCACGCGGCCCCGACTCGCGCGGGAGGATCAGGCTGGACCGGGAGGTAGACGCCGGCGGCCTGAGCGGAACCGGAAGGAAACAACGGGGTGGGGCAGGCGGTCGGTGAGAGGGGCGGGCGGGGCGAGCTTGGGGGCGTGGTTTTGGGCGGGGCTAAGGGGCGGGGCTGGGGAGGAGAATGCGGGCGGGCCTGTGGGAAGGAGCTGTGGGAGCGGGAGCCGTGAGACGGGGCTGGGGGAGTAGCTGGGGCGCACCTGCCAGAGGATTCAGCTCCGGGTGTGAGAAAGAGTTGGGGAGGAACTAGGGCAGTGAGCGGGAAGGAGCAGGACGGAGCCGGCGGCAATGTTGCGGAGGAGGTGCTCTGCCAAGAGCAGGTTGGGCCTTGGCGTGTAGCCGGGGAGGTGCACGGGGCTCTGGGGAACGCTGGGTAAGCGGAGCTTGGGGAGAGCACAGGACTATCCGTGGGCCCCTGGGGATGAGGACCTGGGGAGTTGTAGGGCAGGGTGGGAGACCCTGGAAAGCCAAACTTGGAGTAGGGCGTGCCTGGTGGAAAGCTCGGAGGAAGAGCTGCGGCTGAGCGGGGCGGGGCTGGGAAGGGGCAGGGACGTTGGCGGAAGGGTTGGAGAAGTAGCTCCCAGCGGGGTCTGGGGCTGGAGCACGGCTCGGGGAGGAGCTGTGGAGGTGCAGGCGGGACTGAGGCGGAGCAGAGGCTGGGAGGAGCAGGAGGGTGCTGGGGAGGGGTAGGGCGAGTTGAGGGAAGGCTGGGGGAGGAGCTGGGGCGGGGCTAGGCGGAACATGGAGGGCCTGTTTGGGTACCTGGTGGAGGTGGGGCGAGCCGGAGGACAGCTGTGGGGAGGAGCTGGGGAGGAGCGGGTGGGCCTGGTGGAATAGCTGGGAGGAGGAGCTGCAGAGGAACTGGCGCGGCTCCGGGTGGGGGTGGGCGGCTGGGTGAGATTCTTAGTGTAGCTGGGAGGCGGGGCTGGGGAGGAGCTGGGTGGGACTGTTGGGGCAGTTGGGAGGCGTGGCCGTGCGGGCGGCAGGAGTAGTTGGGGGGTAGTCAGGAGGCGTGGCCGGGAGGGGCAGGCCGGAGTGGTGGGCGGAGGGACGGGTCGTGGCTGGGACGGGGTGGGTAGGAGTGGTGGACGGGAGGCGGGGCTTGGCCGGGGTTTGGGGCCGGTTGGGGGGCGGGGCCGGGAGGGGCCTGCGGGGATAGTGGGCAGATGGGCGGGGCGTGGCCGGGGAAGGGCGGGCCGGAGTGGTGGGCGGTCGGGGGACGTGGTCCGGGGGCGGGCAGGAGTGATGGGCGGGGGGCGGGCTTGACCGGCTAGGACGGCCGGATTGGTGGGCGGCCGGGGGGCGTTGCCCGGGGGGGCGGGCAGGAGTGATGGGCGGGGGCGGGGTTTCGCTGGGGTTGGTAGGGCCGGATTGGTGGGCGGCCGGGGGCGTGGGGAGGGGCCTGCGGGAGGAGGGGCGTGGCCGGGGACGGGAGGCCGGAATGGCGGGCGTCGGGGGCGTGGTCCGGGGCGGGCAGGAGTGATGGGAGGGGGGCGGGTTTAGCCGGGTTGTAGGGCCGGATTGGTGGGCAGCCGGGGGTGCTGGTGCGGGGGTGTTGCCGGGGAGGGGCCTTCGGGAATGGTGGGCGGAGGGGCGGGGCGTGGCCGGGGAGGGCGGGCAGGAGCGGTGGGCGTTCGTGGGCGCGAGTCAGGGGTGGGCGGGGCGGGGTGGGTCCCCGGGAGCGACGCGGAGGCTGGGACTGGGCGGCCTGGTGGCCGGAGCCAGGTAGTGTCTGACCCCCGTGCGACAGGCGTCCAGTCGGCGCCCGGCGTGTGAACAACGCGGCTGCCCCAGCGACCTCAGCGACCTCGGGTGACTCTCAGAATGGACCCCGAGAATACGGAGGCCGGGAGGGGCGGCGGGACGTGTCGGGTGAGGCCTGCCCCTTGGGAGCTGATGGCAGGGGCGGGCGAGTCTCCTTCCAAGCCACCCTGGGACGGCCAGCGGGGTCTTTATCTGAACTTTTTTTGCAGGTGAGAAGAGAAATTCTCCTGTGTTTCCTGCTGCGCCTCTAACCTGACCTGTGCCAGATGAAGCCAACGCCCTGTCGTGCTGTTTCCTATCCTCTACCTCCCAGTCAGGGCTCCACACACTCAGTGTTGTGTCGCTTTTCCTTGGGTTTCCTTACCCTCACCCTCCTTCTGCAGTTGCTTGGTGACCGAGTCCTGTGTCCCTGCCTCTCACATGCCTGATCAGAATAAATTCTCCTCTTGCTGTCCCCAGTGCTACTTCCTTG